>NC_133958.1:3164446-3778196 GCF_031877795.1 Strix aluco | reverse complement strand
TTTCCTAAATGACTGTTTTAATGAAAATCTCTGTATTTTACAACAAATCTTCTCTGGGAATTTTCACCACCTTTTACTACTGATGTGTAACAGACATCTAAATACATGCTGGGAGACAGTCATTTATCTGTGACCAATAGAAAAACTATGTGTGCAGAATCTTCAGTGAAACATACTTCTTACCCTGCCTTTCCTTAAAAAAAAAAAAAAAAAAGTTACACGAGCTTTTGACCAAACAAAACATAAAAGGTGCATGTGTGGCATTTCCAACGGAAGCTACGCTCATCATTCTGCCAAATAGTTTTGTGAGCAGGAGGAAGCAATTTGATTGTCCTTCAGGTAGTGTAAAGAGCTTTTGTGGGACCATTCTGACAGATCTGCAGCTGGAACAACGTGCCTCCTCTGCAGCTCACTATTGATTGAAAACCTCTTGCTTCTGCTTTCCCATTATTCACTGTGAAGTTCATTGCTTAGACGCTTCTGTTCTCATCTTGCTTCACTGCACTCCTCCTTCCTGTGGTCTGCCCAGTCTCCTCTGTTGAGTGCTCCTTCCGTTTTCTGCATTTGCTTGTATTTTCATGCTGCTTCTTGTTTCTGGTCAAATCACATGAGCAAGCAGAGTCTCTGTGTACCTATTTCAAGAAGAGTTTCAGTTAAGACAAAATATTGCCTTGCTTTGTTGTGTATTTCCTGGTTCCATGGGATCTGCAGTTGCTTCAGGTGGGTATGTTGTCACTCTCACAGTTCAGATCTTGCACTTGGTTAATCTGTGGTTGATCTGTGTAATTGGATCTGGTAAAGCCCAGGAGGGTGTGTGCTCCAGAGTCACTGTTTTGCTTTCACCTCAAAGGAAGTAGGTTATAAAGAAAGTGGTCTGTCATGTTTCTAGGTAAGAGGGTGATGTGGGCTTAATAGGCAAGCTAAATTGGGATTCATCTCCAAACTTGGAATCTTCTGGACTTTTGTCTGAGAAGGCCTCCTAAAGGCCTGGAGGATGCTTTGTGACCAGCATTCACTTCAGTGGTGCTGGTTAAAACATAATTGTTTGCAGCTCTGAATTTCACACAGGGGAGCTCACAGAAATAAGTGGCTATTTCTACCAGTGTTTTGCTTTGTCGTTGGAGATGAGATAAAGAAGAAGCTACAGCTGCCAATGTTTGAGTTTCAGAAAGACTAGTTAGGTGTTGGTGAGAGGATAGTGAAACGAGCAGGCACTGACAGAAGTCCAGGGCTGCCTGGTGCTCTGCAGTTTGGTCCACAGTAATCCCTACGTGTACCCAGCAGCTTAACAGCACAGCCGAGGGCTGGCTGAGCTGTGGAAACTGGCCTGGGACAGCGTGGCAGGGTTTGGCATGGCTGTGCTGGGAAAGAACAGCATGTTCCTCTTCCTGGGGTTATCTAGGCAGCTCTAGTTGCAGGATTCTGCTTTTTAAAAATACAGATATTGTTGTAAATACTAGTAAGGTAGGAACAAAAGTTCATATCAGAGTCAACAAGAGCAAGGTGGATACTGGAGTTGGATTTTGCAGCTGAATCTTTGCGAACTCAGAAATAAAGCCTTGTAGTGTGTGTGACTGCTATCTGGAGTTGGAGCACTGCTCAAATACTGTTGCAATGAGTGTGATGTAAAAATCTCTTTGTACTTAGGCTTTTTAGGTGCTGCTGAGTTAGTTGGGTTTAAAGCTGTGTGCCTAGAGTACAACCTACAGTCGCCCTTTGAATTCTCACAGAGAGGGCCTGGGTCTTTTCCTCTCGCATGAGTAGGCTGTATCAGTCTACTCTACAGACTTGCTTACTTGATGTACCAATTGTCATTTTATTTCCAAGTGAGAAGCAATTGATAATTACAGCTGCTTCTTTAAGAGCACTGTCTGGCATGCAGGTAGAAGAGATCTCTGGGGTTCCTACCAATTACTTTAATAGCTTGCTTCATCTCCTGGACAGCATTATGTGCCCATTTCCTGTTTCTCCTCCTAGACAGCAGCTGCAGTGAGGTATTTCTGGTGCACAGCATCCACTTGCAAGCCTCAGTTTGCAGCACTGCAGCTTACCCTGGTCTGATGTTGGGCTTTGCTTCTGTGTGCTAAGAATTAGCTCTTGTCTAGTTAAATTAACAGAGATACTTGGGGGAAGTCAGAATGTAGACCTAGCTTTAAATTCTCTGCTGTCTTTTCACAGGGCTACAGGCATGATTGGGCTGTCTGGCTGGAGATGAATTGCTTTTAATATATTTGGGCTAGAAATACAAAGACTGAGCTGCACAGCGTCATAACAATGAGTTAAAACGATCAGTGACTTAGGAGAGGAAGCTTCTTCCTCCCACTGAAATTGCTGAACAAAAATATGAATCTCCAGGACCAGCAGGAAGTTGTTACGTGAATCACTGCCAAAAGTCGAATACTCAGAAAGGGATTTTTGCTCTGCATGGTTGTTTTGCCTCCACTGTGTTCCCTGTGTGTATGTGCATGCGCATGCACGATGGAGTGGGAAAGGGGAAAGAGAGGAGGTGTGGCAAGATAAGCATCAACAATAAACGAGTGAGTCCTTTCCCAGTGCTGTAACATTTTCCTATAGGCTTCCCTGCTAGGTGAGAAATAACGGCTGCAGGAGAAGCCTCCCCAATTGGCTGGGAACACAGTGGTATGATAAGTGATGTCACCCCGGCAGGCCTATTCACAAGATTGTGTTCTGGCACTTTTCAGGCTTGGGCGTTTATTTCTCAGCAGAAACGTGCATGAGAGAGAGAGAGAACGGTGCTGAAAGGTGCTATGTTCCATTTCCTGCTGCGAAAATGAGTCGCTTGTAAATCATTACTGGTCCTCTTAGGAGTGCAGTCAGAGCAAAGTTAATGTAAAATTAGTTGGGGGCGGGGCGGGGGGGGAATTAGATTTCAGTACTTGTGCACAAGAGTTATGGGTTTCTGAAGAGCAGGCAAAGAGCTGCCGGAAATACTTAACTGATGAATGCATGAGGAAGGCAAATGCAGTGGCACTGAAAGTATAATGTTAGTCGTGAGCGTTTATGAATTGGATGTGTAACAAAAAAGAAGGAGAAAAGCCACAACAGAAGAGATTTTCATCCAGCCTGTGTCTCTCTTAACCCTCTGACTCAGGTTTTGTGATAGGGAAAATGGCTTTTTTGCCCCAAAGCGCTTGTGTGTTGATGTACACACCTAGTTGAGCATGCAAATTTGCATGCATAATTGACGCATGCACTGAAAGCCAAAACAGCACAAACTATACAACTTCACCCTCTACACCTTTTCCTTATCAGATTATTTTGCTATTTACACCTTCTGGTGAATTTGACTTTTTTTTAAAGTATGTGATTTACTTTGAATTTGTTCTCCAAGTGTTAAGGATATTTTTTTTTTAATTGGGCTAGAAACAGGAGTTGTGGTTTTGTTTTCCAGGATGAGTACTTAAAGGTCCAGCCTTCTTTATGCCACTGACTTAATACTGGCTTTAGGCAAGTCTTTGACTTGCTTCTCATCTCTAAAATGGAAATGTTAACCTACTGTAGAAAGGTGTTGATGATGTCATTTAAAAGCAAAGGATTTCCATAATTATTTTGTGTAAAGATCTCAAACACCAATGATTTTTTCCCCCAGATTTTCAGCCAGTGTAGATAATTTTAGTGTCAGCAAATTGTAGGCTGGTTTGTGCTTGGTTTTGGATTATACGGTATGTCTGTCTTTGCTTCTAAGGCCAGATTTGATGACCAGTGAAGCAATTACTAAATTTGTATTCCTATAGAAGAATGTTCCCATGAGACTTAAATTTGTGTGGAACTCAGTTTTTGGTGAGCTGTTTTCATAGGCCATATCTTAGTGAAGTAATGAGATGATGGTCTTTAATCTTAAATCACTGAACTGGGCTCACATGTTAGCATGCTGAGTCAGTAAGTGTATTTTTAATCTCTGATAGATGAAGCATAATGTGAATATTTCACACTGATATACAGTGCAGCACTGTATTTGTGGGGTGGGATCAGGCAATGTGATTGCTGTATGACCTGTACCATGGGGGTCAGGATCCGAAAATCTGTTGCCTTCTTTCTGCAATTAATGAATATATGTGGAGTCTCACTGGAGAGCAGTGGGTCTGTGTTCAGTGTCTGTGGGTATCAACTTATTTGTGTGAACCGAACTGTGGGTTTGGGGCTGTTTCCGTCCTGCAGCGTAGCTGAACCCTATAGACCTACTTGTGCATTAGAATGCAGATGATATGAAGTGGGATGACTGATGCTGTCACGTTAAGGTCCTCTCTCTTTTGGCGCATACACAGAGCCTCTTATATAATCTATTCCCCACCGTTTTTATCAGCAAGGAAATCTGCATTGTTCTTGAGGCAGAATCCAGTGGCCTTCCCAGACCTCCTATGGAGAGTGATGAAAACCTCGTTGGTGAGCCTGAAATGCTTTTATCATATGCAGTGGGGCAGTGAGCCAGAAACCTAATGATGTTCTCTAGAGGTTAGGCAGAGTGATTAGAATATTGGTCGGACAGAATAATTTAAACCTCCTGAAGGCTTTTCTCCAATGCACCACTAAATATCTTCTTTTGACTTTAAGAGAAATGGGGCTTGATTAATGTTCAAATGTATTATGCTGGCACCACTGGTTTCTTCCTTAGAACTATGGTCATATTAAATCATCAGCTGCTTTTTCCTATTCCTGTAGTAAGTTTCTATGTCTTTTTGGTCAAGCTTCTAAAAGCTGGCTAAATATGTTTGATTTTATCATCTCTGCCTGAATTTGCTTGCAGCCTGGAACAGCAGCTTTCGTAGGGATGAACTGTCCCGTGCAGGACTGTGCTGGCTGTAGACCTGCTCTGCAGAGTCTGTGACGTGGCCGTGCTCTCCGCAGGCTCCGCAGGACAGGGCTAGAGCTGGGTCACGCACCCCAGCTGCTGGGGGAAAGCTGTGCAAAGAGGGTCAGGGTGGGCAGAGTTCCTGCGGGGTCCTGGAGGAGCAGTGGATGCTCTCCAGTCCCTGCTTGTGCCGAAAGAGGACTGGTCTGAAGTATTGGGAGGAGAGGCCGAGGCTTCTAGGCAGGCTGGGCGCTGGGTTAGAGTTACCGTAACCCAAGTTTGGGCTACGCCTCATCCTTCACTGGGAGTTGTAGATTTCAGCAGGGTGAAGCAAAGGCTTATTTTCTGAAGAATGACTATATGAAATATAAGCAGCTCTAATTCATCAACTGTACTGATAAGAGACGTGGGTCAAGTTCCCCACGTACAGGCCTTCTTTTGTGGGACTAAGTGCTGCCCAGGCCTTACGCCAGATCTCTGCTCGGAAGTGAACCTCACTCAGGCTTCTTGTGAAGCAAATGCAAAGCTCTTCTCCAGTGTTGTGACCTCCCAAGCGATTCTGGGTTGCCATGGCCACGCAGCATATTAGTGGCAGAGAGCCTGATTCAAAGCCAGGGTGAGTCTTTCCACTGGCTTCTGCAGGCTTTGGAGTGAGGGACAGAGCATCGGAGTCTCAGCTGACGGCTATTCCTTCTGTCTTCTTGTTAGTGATCTGTATTCCCCAGCCCAAAGCAGAGATTTAGTAGTCGTCTGGCACTCGGGAGCCAGCATGCTAACACGCTGCTTTCTGTGAGCTCTCACGCTGCATTGAGTTCAGTCCTGCCTCCAGATGCTCTCCACACAGCGCTCAACATGCTGTGCCGCAATTAGTCTAGCAGGTGCCCAGCACTAGGGTTTATTATTAGCCGTCCCTAATACCACGCTGCAGATGCACATGGTGCTTTGCAAAGAGAGGGATGGACATTCCTTGCCCCAAGCACCCGTTTGCCTTTTGTTCCTGAAACCCCTACTCCCTAGCAACTCCGTGCCTCACAATGATATCTTCCCCACCCCATGTGTATTCTGACGGATAATTAACCTTTCAGCAGCTTGATTAACCAAGAACTCCTGCAACCTGCCCTCCTGGTAAAGCAACAACTTCACTCTCCTCTGAGCTTGATTTTTAAAAAAACTTAAATCAATGGACACTGGTTGTTAGAATGTGACCTCTGTGTGTGTTGGTCCTGTGTCACATGAAGGAAACCCAACATCTGGCTTGTGGCTAGAGCAGATAATAATTTTGAAAAGAATTTTTTAAAAATCACTTATAACCTAGGTAAAACTGACCCCAAATGTTCTCACAACTGAAGAGATACTCTACCATTACTATTCTGAATGTTTAAAAGGAAGTCGGCAGCATTTTTTTTTTTCCTCTGGAGTTGGGGGGATACTTCTTCAAGATAAAAGACAAAGTTTCACTCGATGCATAATTATGTTGTGTTTCACTTTAAGGATGAGTACAAAGAGGTTTGGCCCAAGATGAAGGGGAATAAAATGAGTAAAATCTGTTATCTATTTGAATGCTCATATGAACAAGGAAGGTGTGATACACATTTGTAGTGCTAGGATCAGCCAGGGAAATAAGGAATAGTATTTAGCCTAAAGATGCTTCTGTGAAGCATTTAATCACAGCAGCCTGGACAGCCTTATGTTTTACTCATTAGGTCGTATTTTTTCTATCTAAACATAATCAGGGTGGGATAACACAAATTTTTATAAGGCCCTTTATACATAAATTGTGTATAAAGCTTGTAACAGCTGTCTGTGCTGAGCTGTAGTCTCCGGCAGAGTACTGGTAGATGCATAATTTTGGATTAATGTGATGAGAAAGCAATGGCCAGCCTAACTGCAGGCCCAGGTGAGGGTAGACTTTCTTGAGACATGGTCTAGATTGTCAGATGAATCGGATCCAAGCAGGTTCACGGAGCAGTCTGCAGAGGGAGGGCTAGCAGCTAGGAAGCGGCTGGTGTCTCAGTGCAGGTAATGGCTGGTAAAACCACGGTACAAATGCAGTTGAGTTTCTGTCCTGCTTTCAGTCTGCTGGGGAGCCTTTGTTTTCTTCCCTTCAGCCAGTTTCTTGGTAACCATTTAAATCCGGTGACATATATTGCCACTGCCCTGCCTTTATTTTTGCCTGGCCAGGTAGCAATCAAGCGATGTGTTTGTATTGCAAAAGAAATCACTGTTGTCTTCCCTGAGTTGCAGCTGTATTTATCCTCCCACCGAGGTATTGTTCTGTCCCTTCCAAGAGGGATGGAGAGTTCCCTAGATTTAAAGCAATAGGCAGCTTTTTGTTTACGTGCTTTCACAGATGCTTGCAGACAACTTCAGCCTGAACAGCATCTTGTAACTATGCTCTGTCAGTTAATGCCCTGATCTTGCTGTAGGCTGTTCTGTCACTGGTTGACTACTGATTCAGAAAGACCTTTACAGGAAAAATTATAGGTAGATTCCTATAGATTAGAACTTGTTATGCCCTTGGTAGTAATTTTAGGGCACCTTGGGTTTACTGAATAAGCTAAACTCTTTCAGAGGGCTGTGGGAAAACTAGGCCATGTGCATTGCTCGGACACATGCTTCTCTCTGCTTTTTGTCTTAACAAAGCCATACAGACTCTTACCACCATTTAAGGTTGTCTCCAGGGCTTTAAAGCTCCCTGCAGCTGAGGCCCCTGTGTAGTGGCCTCCTACCTTTTTCAAGGTCTCTGTCTGACAAATGAAGAGGGGGGGGGGAATAAATATATAAAAATTAAAAAGCAATACCTCTTCCTTCCTTGTTTTTCATCTCTATTTCCTTGCCATGGAACAGAGAGATGAGAACATCTCTCCGTTCCCATGTGCCAGGAAATTTACTGCACGGTTTGCTGGAGGCAGGCACACTAATGGTCTAGGCCTCTAAGACATCTCAAGTTGGGAATCTTAATTGCTAAGTACTTCTGAAATCCTTGCTCTAAACACTTAAGGGTTTTTCCTGTCAGGATGGGCGTCTGGCCAGTGGGTTTTTATTCTGCACTTTTCCTCCCTTTAACATCAGGATCTTCAGAAGAGCTGTTCATGACAATGGTGTTGAGTGTTGGGCTGCTCCCAGCTGTTATTTCTAGGATCAGCTGCCTGACTTTCCCGATTCAGAAATCATAAGAAAAACAAACGCCATGGCAGGAAGTTGCTGCCCTCCAGCGCTGCAGCTTGGCTGTCAGACCCAATATTTCCGAAGTGTCACACTAGATCCACCCATTCTGGTATGTGGGTCTGTTTGCACTAGCTTGCTCGCTCTGCTGTGCGCTCCTCGATCAGGCTTGTGTCTGGTACTGTGCTCTTGTTGAATTTATTTGCGCTTATGTGTTAATTCAGGGGTGAAGGATTTTTTTTCTTTGTTCAGCTTTACACGGAACCCCATGGAATTATTAAGAACTGCAGGTTTTAATGCCTCCCTGTCTCATATGACAGGGATGAGTTGACAGAAGAACTTGTCCAGCTGAGAGCCTCTCCTTTGCCTATGTCTGAGCGAGCAAAGGGAAGGAGGTCAGTGCAGAATGAGTCATAAACTGGATGAATTGTTCTGGCAGGGCCTGACCCTGATGTATTCAGATGTATCCAGGCATAGCTGAATGAAATGTAATGGTCTGAAGTTCTGTGATGATCTTTGCCTGAATTAGGGTGCATTTTTTTCAGTGGAGGTCTGATATTTAAGTCCTTTCTGCTTCTTTATGCTATCGAAGGGTGACTCCCTTCCTGCCCCCCTGAGTTTCAAGGTTAGATGGCCATGCAGGTGCTGTCTTGTCCTCCCACAAAAAAACCAAACCTGCATGTTTGCTACATCCAGAAAGACAGCAGGCAAATCAGGTGTACCCCAGAGCTGTTCACTGTGGAGTTCAGTAAAGCATAGCAACACCCAGAGTGTTTTGGAAATATGTTGTGAGGAGTATAAAGTCCGTAGGTGATTTCCAAGGGTTGCTTAGGATTTCTTTTTAAATTTTTTCCCCTCTAGAAGTGAAACAACATTGTCACTAAGGTGGAAAAAATCTCTTTTTCCTCACAGGCGGACACTCCTGAAGCAGCACTAGTTCATTTTGTTGGTTCTAAGATAAAGGAAGACATTTCTTTTTTTCAGCTCTGGAGAGTAAATAACAAAGTGTGGCCATTTTCAGTAGTTCCTCTTTCAGGATGATTTCCATGTGTTTTACTAATGTGATGCCATGGGAGAGAGAGTGGCAACTAGAGCTAAAGAGGGAACATGCAAGAAGGTTGGAAGCTTCAGTGGGCTAAAGTAGGAGGAGAGACTTGGCATCCATCACGGTCAGCGTGGCAGTAGGAGATAGTCTGAAGAAAGAGCCAAGCAGAAACAGTAAAAACATCGGTAGCTCCATCAGCAATGGCAGTTTGATGTGTTGAAGCAAATGATAGTTCTAGATGATGAGGAGTTTGGAGCAGGCTCAGTCAGCAAGGACTGTCTGCCACCCAGTGCAATAGGTTTGCACTTCACAACTAGGATACAAACAATTGCACCAAAGACGTTGTTACCAAACTGGTAGCAGCACGGACAGCTCAGCAGAGTTCGGTTTTGGTAAGGAAGATCTGGCCTCAGTCGCAGAGTGTAGATGTGTAACTGCTTTCTGGCGTGGTCCTGGCTGGCACTTCTGAGCTGTGGTGCCTGCTTGAGAGCAGCATGGCAGGGGACAAGTGGCAGTGTGGTCAAGTGTTTGTCCCCACAACAGGAACGAAGCGTGGCCAGCAGCCACGTTACAGCACCTGGCCTGCACCTCTCCTGGAGAGGAGAGAGAGGGCCCTCGTTGTGTCTAGGGGCCGGTCATCGAAAAGGGGTGATTTGTGATGCTGAGAAGAGTGGGGGAAGGGACTCTGGCCGGTGTGATAAGTGCGTAAGAATGATCATAAGCTGGGCCCTTTTGGATAATTGATTAATTGCTCTCATTTTATTAAGCAATGTATTAAGTAGGGTTCAGTGCACTAAAAACTCATTAACTACGGCAATTGGGGACAAGCACAACGAGCACATGCAATTTGATTTTCACAAGGGTTGCAAAACACCCTCGCATATACACAAAACCCCTTTGAAGTCTCAAGTCATCCCATCCCCTAACCTGCAAGAGCAGCACAGCTAAACTGCTCCACCTAGTAGTGTATGTCTTGCAGAAGACCTTTGCTGGCAGGGCCCTCTCTTTGGAAGTTAGTGGGGCTTTTGCTTTGACATCTCTGTGGTCAAAACGAAAAGCTGCTTGTAAACTGCTTTAAAACTGTAGTGGAAGGCAGGCAGCTGTGTATGTGGGGAGAGCTGTGGGGAGAGTTCAGAGGCCTCAGCAGCTGGGTGATTTAACCTGCATCTTTGGTAGGAAGGAGCAGCTTAGTTGTTTGGGTGAATGTAGCAAGCGGGCATGAGTCCGTAGTATCTTCCTGGCTTGGAATAAAGTGCTGCCTAACTGAATTCAGGTTGGAGGTTCTGACAGGGTCTGAGCAACAGGTAACACCCAAGTCAAATAACTCCCCAAGCAAGCCACACCACCACACATCCTCCCAACTCATTTTAATACACAGCAGAGCACTGCCTGATGCACCCTCAAGCCGAAATGGGAGCTGGATCTTAAGTCCTCTTGGCAAATCTTGGCAGTCTGTTGTCAACCTTGAATATTTTGTGGAGAGTGGGACCACTTTTGTTATCATAATGGAACTCCTAATGAAAATGTAGTTTGGTTTAGTGTGCAGTGTGGCTTAGTGGATCATTTACCATGGCCTCATAGACATTAGTGCTTTGTACTTGGAGAACCATTGACTTAATGCAGTGCTGAAAGGTAATTTTGCTGTTACGGTGATGGATACAGCACAGTAACAAGGGTAGAAAATTGTGTCTATTTATAGGCCTCTCATCAGGATATATGAACTATAGAATGAAACATTTTCTCGGACAATCTGAAGAATCGTGTGAGAACTGCTGACAGCTTGGACTGTGGCCTGTAGTGGTGAGGTACAGCGAAGCAGGAAAGATGGATACAGCAATTAGGATGAAGGCAAAGTCAGCTGACAAATTGGCAGTTTCCTTTTTTTCCATTCAGCTAGGAGTTTAATTTATATTACTTCCTTACATTAAACTACAGCATGGCCAACTGCCTGGAGATTAATACAGTCTATGTATGGATCTTGCAGATCACATTTATTTTAATGTGTTTTCTTTCTAAAGGTTCATAGTGAATTTTGGTTTTGGTTCTAGTCTGTTAGGTCCCTGAAATGCAGTGTTTGCAAGAAACCTAGCTGAAAGGATTACAGTGCAATTAAAATTCCTTGTCCTTTTCCTTTTTCCTTTCTGGCACTCCTGTGTGTAGGGTGGATTGTTTCTGTCTGTAAGATCTCATTAAGCTTGCAACACTGAAAGAGACGGTAGAGAGTTAGAGGTGGCCTTTTCAATTCAATATAGGTGGAGCATGAGAGCTGCATGATATCTTATTTATTTAATATTCTTATCTAATTTGCACTTGATGTGACAATTTGAAATACCATAAACACAGATAGGAATGATTAAGGGAGTCACATTGATTTACAATGCTGAGAATGTGGCCTGTACTTTCCAAAAATGGGATTAACTGAAGCTAACTTGCTCTCTACACAGAAGAATGCAGAGACCTTTCTCAGTATGTATTAGCATTTTAGTGGGCCCTGAATCAATTCTCCCAGCCAGTGCTAAAAAAAATAAATCAGATGTTATTTTTTAACTGTGTAATAGCGAATACAGAAATTTGCTAGATTCTAGGCACAGGAGAATAGTTAACAGAAACAGTAAGCATTGATTTCATTGGATTTGGATTTGGTTTCATTTTCTTCTTTAGATTTATCCACTGACACATCAAAGTTTTTCTCAATGTTTATCAAAAGCAGCCACTGATTAATCTCTCTGTGTAGATTTTGGTCTGTGCTGTGTTGATGAGTGTTCAGCTCTCTTAATCCAAGCTGGTTTGAGTACGTATGCCAAATACACACCCCCACCCCTTGCCTAGGGGTGTGTAGACTTCAAATCTGATTTAGGTGCTTTTTGGAGTCAGTTGAAATACTGCATGGGCCTAAAGCGGGCTGCTCTTGACAGAACAGAAATCGCATGTCAGCAGTTACCTGTTGAGGAAGAGGAGGCTGCTCACACAGGGGGACGCTGATCTGGTGGGCCCGGTGCCGGGAGAGGACTGAGCAGACGTGGTTTCAGAACGGGCTCGGGGCAGGTACCAGCTGCATGAAGCGATCGAGCGTGTGCCCCTGCAAAGGATCTCTAAGTGGTGGCTACGGCCTTGTTGCTTCCTGCCTTTGTCCTTCACTTTGCAAACTTTGCAGACCCATCTGCTGCGCTCTTTAGAAATCCTGCCTCTGAGCTTCCATTCTTCCTCTGTAAAATGGGAATAAACGGGATTTCTTTCCCTCCTTGCCCTCATCGGACTACGAAGGTTTGGGCTTTGTGCAGCAGGGACTGCCCAGGACTGGAGGCACACGCAGCACCAGTGATGCCCCAGTTTCAGTTCTGTCTTGCCGCCGCCGCTAACTGGCAGCGGAGCAAGTGCCAGCTCCTCGGGACGTAGGCTGAGCTTATTTTGCTGTGAAACTCACTTGCAGAGTCTTTGTGGCTAAAGTCATACTGCAGTGTGTCTTCTGCTGCTGGTTTTGTTATTTCTCACTGACCTTGTGATTTCTGTAAAACCTCATGAATGATGTATGTCTGAGGGCATTTCCCTCAGGTTTTTTATTTATTTGATCTATTCATTTAAGTCCAGCTTTCTACTGCACTGTCTGAGAGCAGAAATCTCAGTAGTACAAAAAACAGGACAAAACCAAGGCGAAGGTAGAATCTCGACAGAGCTTGCAAAGGCCTAGGCTTGATGATTGGTAACCAAGGCAACAAGGCCTCTTTTGAAATAAGTGCTTGCTGCAGACCCCCATTTTGTGCGGAGAACTGGTCAGCATTAAAAATTAGAGAAGACAAGGTAAGATCTATTAGGCAAACAAAGCCGTCAGGCAGGCAATCAGAAGTGCCTGCTGTCTAGCTGACTAAATTAAAGCGGGCACCACGTGGGGACAAATGTTTGCTGCTGGTTTGATCATTGTCTTGCAGAGGGTTAAAGAGTCTGTTACTGCTAATCAAGAAATGAAAATATAGATTGTAAGGAAAAGTTTTTATGTAAAAGTGGCCGCAGTCTGCTGGTTTTTTACACTGTAAATCTGTGGCAGAACTCAGGCTGCAGCTGTTGTGATAGAGGGTGCAAATGTAGCCCAAAGCCTTTACTGAATGGGAAAATTCCTACAGGTCTGATTTTAATTGCTCCATTTGACATGGGGATAAATGGGAGGGAGACACAAGTGACTGTTTTCAGCCACTTTTGTGCTCCCGTCATCTGTTAAAAGACCCGGGGGTTAACAGGTATTATGGCTGCTTTAATTTACATTCGTAATGTAATGTTCTTTGACAGATAGTCTCTTTTTTTTCACTTAATAGCCCTTCAACATGCCCTGCATCTCTCCTGGTCAATAGTTAAGTTGTGATTTTAGTCTTTTAGAAAATGATCTGTGGTGTAGGGAGGGGATCTTGTATGGATGCATCTGAACCAACCTCCGATGTGGGGTTGCTTGCGATTGCAGGGCGCTGGTCCCTGGCCCAGTCAGTCCTCCTGGCCCAGGACTCTCCAGTGCTTTTCCACGTTTGTGTCTGGACAATTGGATCTGCTAAGAGATGAGCTCAGTTTTGCTCGGGCACGTATGGAAACTTTGATCCCTAGAGCTGAACCAACAATATTGTATTCGTTTCAGATGAGCCGCATCCAGGACTCGTGTGCTGCTTAAGCCTTAGCTGTGTCGAATCCCGTCGTGGGGGTTAAGTCAGTGACTGAGTCGAGCTCTGCAGGTACTCTTATGGCAAGGTTTGCATGTGGTCCTGGACATCTGTGCTGCAGAATCCCTTGCCATGTGCTTGTCACACTGCTGGCCAGGGTGGCCACATCCATCCTCCAGCAAAACTTTAACGTGTTGGAAGCGGACAAATCTGTTCCAAAGCTAAATGCGTAATGATCTGTCTGAACAAAGGCATTAGTGGAGGGGTCTGTAGCCACAGATGTTTTTATTGCCCAGGGCTTTTCATCATATAAAGTGAGCCCAGCCTTTTCATCGTGCAGCCATGGGTTACTTTTTGGCTGCTTCAGCACCTGGAGAGTAAGTAGGTGGATGGTTGTCTTTTGTTTTCAGCTGGGCCTCCTTTCAGTGTTGTTTAAGCTTGTTGAAGCTAAAATTCAGTGATCTACAATAACCATTCTATAGAGAGGGGGGTGTACTGGTGACCTGGAGCTGATCAGGGTTTGGCAGCCCTGAAGGATGAAGAGAAACAGACCCCTGCGTTTCTTCCCGAGCTCTTCCTGCCCTCTGAAGAGCGCCCGTTCTGCATTCTGTTGCCATTGCTATAGTAACTTTCTGCCTCCTGATTTTGTTATGAATGGCAATGGGAAAAGCCTCCATGCAGGCTCCAGCTGATACCCTGCTGTTTCAAACATCCTCGAGGCTTGCTTTCATTTTTAACCCGTGAATGGATGGTGCTTTTTAGCTGGAGGTTCCTTTCTTCCTTTTGTCTCTGCATTCAACAACACGCCATATGTCCGTTGTACACAAAGAGGGAAATTTGGAGCCAGCAGCCTTCCACAGGCAAAGGTCTGGATCTTTGGAGGAGGGAGTGCTGGGCATTTTTGGGAGGTGGCAGCTTATAGTGGTGTTTTTGCGAGATGAACGAAGGCCAGTGGGGTTCAGCAGCTACCAGTGCTGGGCTCTGAAGGCTGACTTTGTCTTCCTTTATCATGATCCAGGCATCCCCTCTCCAGACACAATGCAGCTCTTTTCCTTCTGCCAGCACGCTCTCCCTCTGGGACTCGCTGCTACCATGGAAAACAGCATAAAGCACGGGTGAATCTATTCTTTAACCAGTTGTGAGCAGCAGGTCAGTATTATCGCTGCCATTTAGCAAATGTGTAGATGGATCCAACAGAAGGGAAGTGGCTTGCTCAAGTCAAAAGAATGACCATCAGAACTGGGGAAAGAGCTCAGGAATTTGGAGATGCTGGCACATTAACAATTTTTGTTCAGAACAGTACCAAAATAACGTGACCTTGAAAATGACCTAGTGCTAGAGGCTGTGAGTATACAGGTAGCTACCAAAAAAAAAGATGGTGGAGGAAACAGTCAGGCAAGAGAGAGACTGAATTATTGTCTCCAATGAGAAGACAAGTTTCCAGAGACAGACCCTTGTGTTCTCATACAGGAATCAAACCCAGCTTTCCAACTTAATTATTGTTCCTAGAGATAGTGGTAACCATTTCCTCCCAGGACCCAGCAATTTATCCTCAGTTAGAACATCTTTTCTGCATGACCAAAAAGTTTATCCCCCCATGTTGCCCAAGGTGCTGTTGGAACATTTTTCAAGATTTGCCTTAACTTGAATTTTGCTGCTGCTTGTTAAAGTTCTAGGGCGTGAATATATTTTAGGCTCGCATAATCTGTCCTACCTTGAATTGAAAGAGAGAGGTCCTTTGAAAAATGATGTGCTTGAAAATCCTGCTCCTCCAAGCTGACTGGACTTTCATGGATTTTCAGATGATGAGTATACTGTTTGTGCCAAGTTGTGGACACATTCTTATTAGAAAATAATTGCTTACCTTAACGCTAACACTTCTCAAACCTGATTTTAGAGATGCTGATTAATTAGTGTATAATGCAGTAGACCGCTTAAGTAATTTCATTTTGTTAGTGTGGGTTTTTGTTCTTTAATCTCCACATCTAAAATAATTTTCTGCTCACTAAAGAATTAACTAATCTATCATCTTTGCAGATGATTAGTAGTATTGCCTCTTAATAGGCACAGGCGAATGCAGTGACATGCCAAAGGTCACAAAGTGAGTCAGTTGCAGAGCCAAGTGAGGAGCCTGAGTTTTCTTTCCCCCTCTGGTATAGCAGACAACTGACAGTACTACTTCTCCCGACAGGTTTTGGTATGCAGCGTGGAACAGAGAAGTGAGCGTGCTAAAGTAGCCTGGTTTGCTTGTAAAGACTCACTCAAGTGTGTGTATTTATTTCACGGTGGTACCTAGGCACAGAAGCCTTGCAGATTAGTCCTCTGCCTAGCTCTTACATTTGCACACATTAGCAAAGCAAACAGGAAATTGTAGAGCAGCCAGTGCATATTTCCCACTGTAATGCTAATTTGTTGGCTTCTGTTTGGGAAATAAAATGGTGAGCAATTTGAGGGAGATTGTTTGTTTGTTTTTCCTCTGTAAGACTGGAAAAACTGATCCAGATTAAAAACTAATTGGGCACTATTGGACCTGGGGAGAATTCTGCCATATTCTGGGGCTCAGACTTCAAAGCGTGGAGCACTGAATTCTGCAAAACACCTGAATGGTAGCTTAAGGCTCAGTGAGAGAATTGCTCTATCAATACTGCTGAGGCCATCACATGTTTCTGAATCGGGGCTGGTGGTTTGCAAGGTCAGGGGATGTAGGTGTGATCCATTTTCTTTCCCATCTCAGTTTCAGTATTGAAGCTGCTGAAGAGTAATGTGTTTCTCCCTTAGAGCATCATTGTCAGAGTTAGATACCGAGGCCATGCTCATTGTTTGGAAATGGTCTTAGGCTTGCAGTGGGGCACTGTTAGCACTGCTGGGATCCCTGGAGCATTCCCTGACTCCAGCTGGCCTGGGTCTGGGCATTGCCCATGCTAGACTGGTAGTGGTTACAGTCTGAGACCTTTGTGAATATCCTTTATCCAAATATGTAAAGTGGTTATCAAATCTATCTATTGAGCCATGCTTAAAACGGATTTGAACACTTCATCAAAATGCTTGAGAATTTCCTTCTTTTTTTTTCTTATTAAAGGGTTAAAATATTCATGCAGCTTCTTGAAAACCTTCTTCATTTTGAAGTCAGAATGTCTTTCTATGCGAACATTTCCTTTTATCCTACAAAAAGTACAGCTCAACCTTAAAAAAAACCTGCTTAGCCCCCAGATGAGATGTTTCATATCAGATGGAAGGCAGGTCAGTCTGAAATTTTACGTTTTGATTCACTGAAGTTTGTTTAACAAATTGTTTCATGTTGACCTCAGATCATTAAAACAAAATCCCAGCATACAAGGGGGAGGAAAGGCTGTTTTGCACAGAATGCAACTCAGAGCCTGACCTCTTGGTACTGCTCTTCGGGAGGAGTTAGTAATACCCTGCATTTTCACTGAATTACAGCAGACTCTTTGGATGATTTTAAACAAATGTTTCCACATATACAGCCCATATTGGAGGGTATGCAACTTGTAGTCTTTCTGAAACACCAGTACCAAATTTATGTGGATGTTAAAGCAGCATCTCAGATGCTCCCATCCTCCCGTACTGTTTAAAAGAGAGTGTGCGCTTCACTGGTGGGGGAAACAGTCGCCCTGGGTGTCACTCCTCATCCTGCTCAGGGAAAGGGTGGGGTGACACTGGTATATACCTCTGGCTGTGCAGGGACACCCTGGCAGAGGAGGATGAGGGGTCTCCATGTGCTGGTGACACAGTTCCTTTCAAAAGCAGCAGCTGGCAGCCCTCTGATTAGTATGCTGCAGATGGCAGCGAGATGCAAAGGGCCTCTCCCATCCCCTCACCGGAGCACCCTCCATGCTGTCACCTCCCTCCCTCATCCAGGGGAACCCTCGAATCACTTGCTGGGTTTTCCTGTCTGGTCGTCGCAGCTGCAGAGCGATGGGCTGCGCTTAGGGCCTGTGCTGCACACAGAGGGCTCAGAGCCTGGCCCGCTCCCCGGGAGCGCCGCAGTCCGCAGGGCTGATGCTTTGGTCAGGAGGGCCTTCTGCAAGGCTCCACAGCAGAGTCCATTCAGGAGTTAATTCTCTGGGTGATCTGGGAGGCACACAGATTTATGAAATAAAAGCTTGTAATGCAGTTTAATAAGATTAGATTTATTAAATAAGTGCAACATGAGGACGTTGGTTCATGTTAGCAGCAACTGCAACGCCCCCAGACTTAATGGGTTCTACAGAGCAGCACAAAGAGGTCTGGCTTTTGCATCGCTTCTTTCTTACTACTACTGTTATTCCTGACTTTTGCCTGCTTCTGCCTCTGCTTAGAAAGAAGGGCTGAAAGCTGTGGAGGCAGAATGAACAGAGCCGTGGTGGTGGCTAGGAGGATCCCCAAACAGGGCTGACCACAGACAAACAAGAGCCTCGCTATTGCTCCATGTGACAGGCTGCCTCTGCGGTTTGAGGTGGGCCATTTGAATTTCTATGCCTCATTTCCCATGTGTACAGTGAGGCTAATAATGCTGCCTTTGTCTGTCTTCTCTGTTTAAAATGTAATGAGATGAGATTTTCAAAAATGACAAATGATTTTCGGTGCCTCGTGTGAGTGCTCAGCTGAAGGCGGCTTCAGAAGGGACTGAACTCTCCTGCTGGGCGGTATGGCCTGGTGAGGTTTGCAAGCTGTGTCAGCAAAATGAAGAAACTGAGCAGTACAGAGACAGCCCAGTGCAGGTTTCTGCTTGAAGCTTTTTATTCTCAGCTTAACTTTTAAATTCAGCAACACCAATGCGTCTTAACAGTTAGCATTGGTTCTCCCAGACATCACACTTGGAGAGAAGCGAAACCTTTGTAGGAGAGAAGAGAAACCTTTGTAAAAACAAGGAAGAAAAGTGAAGTTTCTCTCTTTCTTGCTTTCCAAATTGTGGGGTTTGATGATTTGATTTTTGCTTTGAAAATTCCAGCGTGAAATTTTTGTTTAACTATTTGTCCTTCACATTCCTCTTTCTGCCATTGAACCAAATCCCAGTTCAGTGTGTCCCTTGGAACACCGGTCATCAAGAAAATCTTTGCTCGAGACCTTTGGAGAAGACTGCATCTTCTGTGTGTGTTTGTAATATTATATAGCACATGACATGCTGTGATAGTAATATGGAGCATACTGGGAAGCTTTAGTTCTATCTGTTTCACTTGAAAGTGTTGCACTACGTGGAAACCTGTTTGCTTTAGAAGGGTTATTCCTTGTTTTTTGCAGTTGGAAATGGTATCAACCTGGCACAATGGCCCAGCTTAGCCACAGTGTTCATTAGCTTTCCAGTGTAGTGATTCTCTCTTCTGTATTATTGTCTCTGGTTGGTATTTTTATTGCAGAATAAAGCATGACAGTCTATTTGCATTTATCAATGGTCTTTCCCTTTCTCTCTCCTTGGGTTCACCAAGTAAGTCATTGCCGTGTGTAAACATGATTAACAGTGTATCCAGAGCTGTATTCTAAATGTCTACCTGTGCAGACTGGTGCGATGTGTTTAAAATAGGCTCTAAAGCCATCGCCAGACACAGAGTCCGTGAGGTGAAGCTGCTTAATGCAGCTTAAGGGTAAGATGCTTTTGTGCTATGAGCTGGCAGAGCTTTCATCCAGTGATGTTGATAAACAGAACCATCAACATAAGTAACATCTTCTGAACTCACCTGGGCATTTTCATCCAGCATCCCTTCTTTACCTGGACCCTGGATGTGCTCTCCTTCTCTTTTCTTTCAACTTGTGAGGCTCAGATCTCTGCAGTGAAAAATCTTGAGTCTTTGATAACACATAGGGAAAACATTTCTGTGCTCACGTGTGTCTGTGCATGCATGTGTAATGAATATTCTAAGCACAGTTCTGATCCAAGTGTTGCTTACATCGCTGCCTGTGAGTGCAGAAAACGGTTTCAGTGTCCAAGGAAACCTTCTCTGAGCCCATCATCCTGTATTATGAGTGCAACATGGCAGATGATGTCCCAGGATATTCTGTAAAGTATTTCCATTCCAATAAACGGGGAGGGAGTTCCACTTAGTGCAAAGTGCTGCAGGAATTGCCATGAAACATCAGGGACAGGCGAGAGCAATTCTAGAGCAGCTGAAAGGGAAGGTGAAGCTGGACTGCATCTTCGATGCAGTAGCAGCATGTTAAGCCAAGTAGCATTTGTGTATCGTGAGTCTGGGATATGTCGAGTTTACTGCTGACTTCTATTTTTAGTGCTATTGTGTCTTAAAGGAAACCAGAGAGCTGTAACACTCAGAGTCAAATGAGTGAATCATTCATAGAGCATGATATGCTTTATGACCCTTACTGTTATTGTTGTCATCATTATTTATTAACACAGTGCTTAGAAGATGTGTGAAGCCATGTGCATCACAGCTCTGGCATGCTTGCAATGAAAAGATCTTATCTGGAGAGATAGAGGAGCAGGCTGAGAGGTCCCAGGGACAGGACATCAGCGGTAATATTGACCCATTCTTCTCCTTCGCTTTTGACCAGAGCTCCCTGACATTGGAAGGTCACTGTTTTAAGCCACGTTTCAATAGTAAAGATTATCATTGTCCATTTTGGGTATTTTTGGGAAAATGCTGGCAAAATTGTAAATAATTTCCAGTCCACAAATCAATAGCCATTTCCTGTTGAGTCCCAGTTCCATACAGATTTTAATGCTGGTAAGCCAGTAGCTGTCATATTCTTAGAGAGGTGTTCAGAGGAAATGTTAATATTTAATGATGCCTTTTTGTGGTTAGATGGGTGCGTTCTCTTAATGATGCTGTCTGGAAGAAGCACACCTCCATCCTCAGCTGTAATCAATCCACACGACCTATTGCAAGGCTTCAAAATGTCACAGGACATTTATGGACCATAATGAAACCAGCAGTTTTGCTGGAACTTTTGTCTTAAATACTGAACACTTCAGAGAGATTCCTATTGCTTCTATCCATGATTATCATCCTGGGAATAGCTGAAAAATGTCTGATTTCAGAGCAGGCTGGCACCTTTCACATGCATTTGTTTTATAAAGACTGAATTAGTAAGGAGAGATTTTGAAGGCAGCGAGGCTCTCCACTGCCTCTGGAAGTCAATGGGAGTTGTGTGCCTAATTTCCATTTGTGCCTTTGGAAAATCCCCTTCTAATTGACTAAATATTTGTACTATTGGCTGTGGGCACAGTGGCACAATGTGGCTTTCAAACCATCTGTTTTCATGGACTAAAACCCACTGGCAACAAACCTTGATTGGCAGAAACTCACCAGGGCTAGTTTACATTAGTTGAGGTTGCTGAGGACAAAACCATAAAGGAAAAGAGAGGCATAGGATATGCAGAAATAAAAAGGACCATGGAAATAAATGAGCTTTGTTTCAGCATTTGAATGGACTTTACTCATTTATCAAAAGACTTTCTTCTGGTCTTTAATGTTTCTGAAATAATGTGTCTCGTCTTAGAGCACTCAACGCCAAGAAAAGCTGTCAACCACTCCAGCAATTATCATATCCCAAAGGGAAGCTGGTTAATGATTTCTCCGTAGACAACTTGGTCTTTCAGTTTTTGTGCTATGCCAGAACAATTCCAACCCAGTGAAGCATTTTAGGATTTGGTTTGATTCTTAATGTTCAAGGAATATTCTGGAAATATAGTTATTCACTGCCACCTCTTGATACTGGGCCTGCACCTTAGAAAATTAAAATTACTGGGTGAGATGGAGGGATCAGCAATTGATAAGGCAAAATCAGAGAGAGGAAAGATTGCTTTCCCAGCTTGTGGCCAGGCAGAGAAATTCACAGGCTATCGCAGAGGCAACAAGTGGTGTTTTTAAGGGCTGCATAATTTTGTAAGCAGTGATGGTTGCAGAGGTCAGCACAGGCTATCCCAAGCCCTTGCTCAGAGCAGCCGTGAAATTTGGTTGTGGATTTATATTCAGGCTTTGTCCAGCTTCTCTTTGAAAACCACTTGTGTAGTGTATAGGAGTGCTCACTGGATCTCTGCTTTTAGCCCCATGCTCCCAGGCATCATGAAGATTTTGCTCTACATTCAGTAAAAGCAATTAGCTAACTTGACCGTGGAGTCTCCTCTCAGTGGACCCAGCTGAAAACACGGTATCAGCTTGATTTAATTCTGAGGACAAAACTGTATTCTTAAATTGTGACCCAGTGAAACTTAATTGAAGGATTGTCATTGACTTAAAAGCACCTAGTATTTCACTGAGTGTGAATGTCAGCCGTGGTTCTGCTGGCATAAGCCCGTGTTTTGCAAATACACCTTCCTCATTCGCATGGGGAGCTCCAGCTTTCCCTGGTAAGGTTTGACCTGTGCTCCTCACGGCTCTCGTTCAGATGTTGGAGGCATCGAGCATGGTACCTCTGCAGCCAGGGACAGGTAAATCTCCCCTGTGGCTTGTTATGGCCGTGGCTATCTGCCAAGTATCTGGCTGCCGGGAGAACCCCGGCCCTGGGAGTGGCTGTGTCCTGCGGAGGGCCCAGGCAAGAGTTCAGTAAGCCATGCCTTAAGCTGGCATGGTGGCTCAAACCAGTCTCTTTCTTTGCTCATTTTCACTGGAGAATGGAGGTTTTGTGGAGTTCTGCTTTTGCAAATATCCAAATTTCAGTGGGATCCTGCTTTGTATGATGAATTTTGCACCCACTGGAAGTATTAATAATTAATTATTTGCAATAGGAAGAGCCCCAGATTTTGAAGTAGTTGCTGTCATTTATTTTAATAATGGCAATTTAATGGCAGAGCATACTGCTGTAATTTCTGGCTGGGTTCTTAATCTTTAAATAATGAAGAAAATTCTGGATTCGCAGCAATTGTCTCACCTAAGGATGGTAGGAAAATAAAGCAACATAGAGCATATATTGAATTGGTTCTAATTCAAGCCAAGTTTGATTGTTCAGCCTTACCCTGCACATGTAAGTAACGATGGCAATGAAATGTAATAAAGCATCATTCGTTATTTTATGGATGAGAAGTTGGCACGTCTTGGCCAGACAGAATAGATCAGAAATCACTAGAGCTATTGATGCAGCGCAGGTCAGTGAAGGAGTCCTGTGCTCCTGAGCTTTTCTAGGTGAGCCACGGACACCAGCACAGGGGGAGAGTTGGTATTTAAGTAAAGAGACCTAATTTTCCACTTGTTTGATGAGGAGCCTGCCTACTTCATATCTTTGTGCTCGCATTTTCCCCTCTATATCACTACATTTTTTTTTGGTGAAAGGATCCTTGTGCTCTTCACGCGGTCCTTTTTCTTGTCTTTGCCAGGGCAAATCCCCAGGCAGGGATTGTCTTTTGTCCTGTGGTACTGCAGTGCTTAAGGGAGTGAGTACTTCTGTCGCTTAGGACTTTTGTGCACTAGCACAGAAGAAGCTCAAATTAAGCCAGTTCTGCCACCGCTCTCCTCTGCAGTTTCAGGCAGACTGTGCAACCTCTCTATTCATCCCTTTTTTTGCAGCGTTGAGATATTACTACTAGAAGTCACTCACCCAGAAGTGTCCAGAGCGTTGTGATGTTAAGAAAACCTGATGTTGTGATTCCACTCAGTTTCCCTCTTTTGTTCCTTTTATTAGAGGGTGTGTGGATAATATTGACTGATAAAATTAACTAATCTTTCATGCATTGCGTTTCTGAGATTGTGTTTATGTAACTTCAGTGTTTCTCCACCTCTGTGGTCAATAGGGCTAAGTATGAGCTGTTACCTGAGGAAGTTTCTTATTGACGCTGCGTTTATGAAATTCAGATGAGGGTCGGTGTGATTTTTTTGAAGTAATTTATGTGGTTCTCAGTGAAAACAGTCACCCTATGGGATTATTAAGCACACAGATTATCAGCTCCCTGTGATTTTTTCAGCAAAATTTGGTTATTTCCATGCTTAGAGCATGGATATATGCAGTTGCTGGTTTAATATGTTACCACTCAGGAGTTGTGCCATGCTACCTCGCTGTAAACAAGCTCAGACTGAAATGTAAATTGCATCAGCCTATACTCTTTCTATGATAACAAAGTTGGTAAGGAAGCTGATGTATCTGGCTGGGGATTCTGGGATCTTAAGCAAGACCTGTGTGTCAGACGTTATAGAGGCTCAACGGGACTCGTGTAGACAAGAAGTTTCTATGGCTGGTCCCAAAGTCAGAGTGATTTTGGGGCTCTAAGTTCTCTTTGCACTGGCTGGTTGAGCTTTGCTCGTGATAGCACTCTTCCTGTAGGAAAAAGAATATCCAGGGAATAAAGCTGTGGAGTCATGTAGGTGTGTCAAAATGTTTCAGTTCAAGTGTAACAAAAAGAATGAGTAGAATTTGCTACAATTGGACAGTTCTTAAGGTCTGATACTTGAGTTTCACAGGTTGGAATAACAACTTTTGAAATGACCCCAGTATTTTTCAGTGTCCATTAGAGGACCATAAAGACAGAGAGTACTACACAAACACCCTGTGAAATATCCAAAAAGGAGAATACAAAGGAGGGTTCCTTTTAGTAGTTCAGTGATTCTTTTGGAGTGCCTGAGTTTCCACATGGGCGATTGAAAAAATCATCTTTGATTTGATACGTGAGGCCAGTCAGAGACTCCGCAGAGCAGCCTGTGGTGAGGTGTCTTGGATAGACTTCCCATGAGCACAGCTGGAGCTGAACACAAAATAAATGAAGACGCTGCTGAGCATGTCCTCAGGTGCGTGTGGAAAGGGGAAATACTTGGAGGTGGCTGTTCAATATGTGATTGTTGTCTGTGTTTTGAGGGTTTATTGGAAAAGAGGGATCTGTATGGCAGGAAACCTCAGCTTTTGGGAGTGACCTTTATCAGATCTGAAACGTTTGGAAGTTGTGGTCCTGTCTGCAGGATTTCATTCTCAGTCACTTCACAGCCTCTAGCTTATTGGCAGGTCATTCTCTTTCCGTCCCGCCAGAGAGGCCTGTGTCCGTGGCCATCAGAGCATCTTCCAAGGATGTGCCAAGTGATGAATGAGCTTTATTTAAGGCTATCCCTGAAAGCCACTGCATACGTTTCAGCAGACTGCAGAACGT
Organism: Strix aluco; assembly: GCF_031877795.1. Classification (NCBI taxonomy): domain Eukaryota; kingdom Metazoa; phylum Chordata; class Aves; order Strigiformes; family Strigidae; genus Strix; species Strix aluco. The sequence goes on along the minus strand of NC_133958.1, from coordinate 3,753,516 downwards.
GTCAACACAATCGCTTCAAGGCTTTCAGCTTGCTGGAGCCTCTGTCAGCACTCTGCAGCTTCTGCGGGCTGCCTGATCAGCAATGCTATGACTATTAATATTTATAAACCTTAAATAATACAGGACTTCAGCGTACCTGAGAGACCATATGTTGGCCTCCAATCCCCAGCAAAGCACCTGAGATCAGTGTGGCTACAACCCTGGCTGATCCACTGTTATGGTCCCAGAAGGGGAAGGAGGTGGAGCTTTTCCCCTGAGGGCCTTTGGATTTCTCCCTCCTTCATTAGTTACCAGAGCACATCACCTTCATCCTTCAGGGCCAAGCTGCAGGCTTATTTCTTTCCTTTTAGTCTGGAGTCTTTTATCACTGTGCTGTGTATATATTACAGGGCTGCACTTGGTTGTGACCTTGGTTTGGGGTTTTTTTGCTACCTTTTAGTAAAAATGCATTGATTTGGGTGTGGTTTGCAGGGAGAGAGGGCTCTGAGATTTTGATTTTTATTGATTTATTTATTGCTTTTGGTGGGTTTTTTGGCCTGAATCTTACGAAGGTGCTTGGTAACCATTTGGACACAGATGCCTCTAAATTAATGTATGCATGTGCAAAGATGCATATCGATGAATAATGCATAGTAATAAACAGCTTGGTGATTGGGCTAGGTTCAGAGCGATATTGCATACGGATTAGCCTTAAGGACCAGCTCAGCGGTGTTAATAACATGTATCAGGTGCAGACAGCCAAGCTCAACCTATTGTGTGCCGCACCGCTTACCTTTGTGATAAAAATGTCTCTGCTCCCACGGACTCAGCCCGAGCCGGACTCACAGAGCCGTGCTGAAACAAGCCCTTCGGAAATGACTAAGGCAGCCCTCCCTCTGCCTCGCCAGCCGCCGGAGCGGTTTATTTAGGTACAAACCCGAGAGAATAAGTTTAAAAAAAAAAAAAAAAAAAAATCTTTGACACATGCAACTGGACCAGCCACGAGGAGCAGCAGGGTGTGTTAGAGCCCAACAGCTCATACGAGGCGCTGCGTGGCGGAAAGGGGGCTCGGGGTGGGGTGCGAGTGCCTGGATGGGTCTGAGCCCCCCCCCGGGGCGGGTCTGAGCCCCCCCGGGGCCGGCCCTGACCCCCCCCCCCCCCGCCCCGGCCGCGGGGCCGTGCGGCGGGTGGTGCTGAAGGGACAGCGCCGGCGGCCCGGCCGGGGCGGGGGGGTCGGGTCCCTCCCGGCCCCGCTGGCCCCGGCCCCGGCCCCGCTGGCCCCGCTCGCCCCCCGGCCCCTCGCTTTCTCGCTCCTGCCCCTCGGCTCCGTCCCCAGCGCAGGGCCGCTGTCGGCAGGGGCAGGAGCGGGGAGGCGAGGGGCCGCTGCTCTGTCTCCTCCTCTAGAAACCCGCACTCAGCCGGAGCCGCCTTTGGCTGCCTCCCCCGATCCCCCGCAGGGAGACACCGGGGGCTGCCGGCATTGCAGAGGCTTAATTGACTTGCAAGGTCACTAATTTCAGCTCCTGGAGGTAAGTCCTGGTTCACGGCTCATTTTCCTCTCTCCCTCGGTTCCCACACCCCTCTCCCATCTGTCTCTCTTTCTCATTTTCTCTCCAGTGCATCAATCAGCCCTTTTCCCCCCTGAAGAGGGTCTGCCCAAGTCACGGCACCAGCGATGCCCCAAAACCCAGAAAGATGAGTCAGCATTTTGCCTCCCACTAGCCCCACTAACCCAACCGCGATCTCATCTGCTCCCCGCCCTCCGGCTCCGCTGCTTTGGGAAAAGTGAGGAACAATAGGATTCCCGGAGCACTCCCTGGCTCCACCATTGCGGGGCCAGGGGAGGAAGGGGAAAGGGGGGGGAGGAAGGAAGGGATCCTTTCTCCCCTGCCTTGGGAACACGCCTCCAGAGCAGCCGGAGGTGAGGGGGGTGCTCAGTCCTCATCAGCTCCGTGCAACTTGTAGCAGCAGCAGCAGCAGCAACACGCCGGGGAAGGGGAGGGGGGAAAGGGTGTGTGTGTGATGGGGGCTGTTGCTCCAACCTGATCGAGTCCATTTGCCAATTCACCAGTCGCATCACTTCCGGATCAGTCCTCAGTTTCTGCTGCAGAGTGAGGATTTTTTTTTTTTTTTTTTTCCTCTCCTTTTCCCTCCCTCCCCATCTGGATGCTGGGAACTCGAAACCTCCTCCCTTGATTGCAGCAGGATCTGCCCCAACCTTCCCTCAACTTTGCGCTGCATCAAAGAAACCAGAGCGAGCCACAGGCTGTGTTGTACCGATGGGGGCAGGGGATCTGCCAGGCACAGCCCTTTGCAATTGATGTTGCCGTATCTCTAGGACCCAGAGCGAGCTCTCTCCCTCTTTTTTTTTTTTTTTTTTTCCCTCACCTCTTTTCGTGTGTGTGCGTGTGTGTGTGTGAAGGATCCTCCTGGTTACCGCTGTTATTATTTTCCCTTAGCAGGGAGACCACACAAGCCATGGCTGAGAGGAAGCAGTCTGGCCGGCAAGGCGAGGAAGAAGAAGTGCCAGCCTTCTTCAAAAACCTGGGCTCGGGCAGTCCCAAGCCCCGGCAGAAATTCTGTGGCATGTTCTGCCCGGTGGAAGGCTCCCTGGAGAACAAGACCATCGACTTCGACTCCCTCTCGGTGGGCCGTGGATGTAACAAAGTCGTGGCAAAGCAGAAGGATGTTGCCCACCTGGGTCCGGATGCTCAGTCCGTCTATTCCAGGCAGAGCGGGAAGGGAGGGGAACCATCTGTTGATTTCGGGAGAAAGGTGGAGATCAGGAGTGCCACTGGGAAGGAGGCGCTGCAGAACCTGAATGACAAGGTGGGTGCATATATGTGTGGGGTGTGTGTGTGAGATGCAACTTGAACACGTGAGAGGCTGCAGAAGGATGTATCCTTTCCACCCTGCAGCTTCTTGCTTTTATGTCACCTGCATGGATGTGGCAGTCGGTGTCTTCCTCTAAGAAGCAGCATCTCTACTAGAGCATTCTTGCCAGACCTCTAATGTTATCCGTGTGCTCTCTGCAGGTGTGTGTGTATGTGCACAGGGAGGAGGGCAGAAGAAGAAAGGAGCCCCTGCACCCACAAACACCTTCCCTTTCCCCGCCCTGCCTTCCTAGTTGGTGATAGAGACCGACTTTTTTTGTTTCTTAGGCAATTCCCCCCAGCACAACGGTAGCAAAATGCCCCACCCAGCTAGTGAATGCAGCTCCAGGGAACAGAAACGCAATTGTTAGCAAAAGAGCATCAATGAGCCTCCACCTACAGGGATCAAATCCCTGCGGGCTTCTGCCAGGGGAAACTCCTACCCCCTCCTCCCAGGGGAGGGCAGACTCCAGAGTGACCCCTGGGAGCTGTATTTCAATACCAATTTTGATCAAGGCCTCTGGCTACAGTGGGAATTTTTGCCTCCGGAAGATCTGGGACTTTCACAGGAATGTGGCGTTCTCTTAGAAACCCACTGAACTCCTCCCAGTCTTTGAAGACTCCTGAAGCTATTTTCTCACCCTCTGTATGTGCCATGGTGTAATAAAGCCTATCCTCTTCCTGAGGCAAACCCCATTCAAGCCACAGGTCTGGCTGACCGTGCGCATTTGCTTCCCTCGATAAATAGATTTTAGCAAGCTTTATTCTGAGATCTGAGCCATGAAATACTCTGTGCGTTCCTCTGACAATGCTGGCTCCTAGGCATGGGCTGGAAGAGCGGAAATGAATGAAGCAGCGACCAGCAAACCGATAAACTCCTGGCGTACTGGGAAGGAGTTTCTGTGAGTAGTCCCCCAGCGGGTTTATGGAGCAGTCTGTCCTTCTGGAAACGGTTTCTAGCATGTGCCTCCTGATGTTTACTAATGGTATGGATTGTATATAGAGGGCAGAAGTCTGCCTGGAATTTATAATATGGGCTTGTCCGCCGCTTTCTCCTGCTTTCAGAAATGTGAAATATTACTAAGGGTATTACTGGGGGCTCATCCTCCCCAGGTCAGACCCTACTTTGCTTCTTCCTACTGCAGTAACCCAAGGGCTCCATCCAGCCATACTTACGTGGGTGAACAACTGCTGTTTACGGTGAGATCACAAAGGTAGGCCCTGATCTTCAGAAGTGCCACGCACCAACCTTTAATTAGGAGTGGGATGTGCTCCACGCCGCCTCAAACCCGATTTGCCAAACCCAAACAAAAGTTTGCCGCTAGAAATGCCTATGGGTTGATGTGACCATGTTGAAGTGCCTACTAATTGAGTAACTTCCCATGATTAATTAGTCTTGTTGGCCTAACCAAAGTGCATCTCGGGAATAAAGGGTATACGCCTTTTCAGCTTTGTGAATCAAAGGGTTTGCAATTCAGGACGTTTTCAGAACTAATTTTGGACAATTTGATGTGGTGATGTCCTGCGGGACATAAGTATAAACAGGTGATATATTAATTCTGAAAAGATTAATTATTTTGTGATTGAAGGGTACCAGTATAATAAAAAACTCTAAGTGTAATATGGTGAAAAATCAGAAGTCCACATAGAATATTAATCCCATTTTTTAAGAAGTATGTGTTTTGTTTCTATTTTTAAAGATTTTTGTATTAACGTTAACTGAGGGCATGAAATAATGGGATAGTGCAAAACATGTGAGTTGTTTCTCGTTAGCTTTACATCACACTGATGCCAACGGATTGTATAGTGAGGGGTTGTGAGCGTCTGGGTAAGTGCAGCCTTTTATTATAAATGCCTTGCTATGGATTGGCATTTTATTGCAGGAGTGTTTTAGCTTCGATGGTTTTTCAGCAGACTGCATCTAAACTTGAATCGATGGTTAGATCCTCAGGAGGCAAAACTGGCTTCACTTCAGTGTAGTTAACAGAAGTGTCTTTACGATGATAATCAAAGCTCAAAGTATTAAAAAAAAGGTAAAGAAAAATAACGTTGCAGGAAGTGGCATTAAAGGAAATGGTGCATTAAAATAATTTCAGATAGGAGTTAAAAGGCTTCTGAAGATTTGCAACTGAATTTGGCCCATTATTTTCAAACCTCTGTCTTAAGCATTTAATAACACATCTGAAATAGGTTCTCCCTGGATAGACTGTACACTATTTCCATGTGATAGGAATCTAAACTACAGTGGAAAGCAACGGCGTGCTAATTTATATGATCTTGAATTTATAACTTGCATGAATTATTTCACAATAGGCTGGAAATCTTACTGCTTCTTTTTCCTTAGCTTGAGGCTGACAATAGTTGCAATTTTTATCAATACCTGTAACAACCCACACACAGGACGGTCCATGCTCTCTTTGAGGAACCAAAGGACCCTGTCGTGAGCTGATGGGAATGGGTGCCGATCGCCTGGAGGCAATGGAGATAGCTGGAAGTGTTTTAGCCAGTGGCTGGAGCCAAAGCGAATTTAAAACAGTCATCCTTTAAAAACAGTCCTTTAAAACAGTCATCTGTCACTGTACAGAAAGATCTTGTATTAATCTCCACTGAAATAATTAACAAAGGAAGATGGACAAGCTATTTTTTATTTTCCTGAGTTCTTAACTGTCCAGAGGATAAAAAAAGGCATGTAATTATTCCACATTAAATTGCAATATATTGTTCTGCAGGCAAAGATAAGGGTAATCAAATCTCTTTGCGTCTACCCTGTCTAGGGTATTCTATAGGCATCTATCATGGCCTCGCTTTATTGCCTCTGGGCCATGCTGCCTCATCATTCAGGGTTAAGATCATCTCTAGAGGCACTAGGAAGGCTCTCTATCTTAGTTTAAGCAGCTCTTTACAGTTAGGCCTCTGGAGGCAGTGTGACCTATTCAACAGGTCTGCAACTCAGCAGATCGGAGGCAAGCTACTTCCCAGCTGTCAGGCCTTGGAGAATTAACTGTGCTTCTATTTCCCATCTTAAACTTTGTCATCTTCCCTGTTTAGACTGCTAATGCCTGGTCCTGGAGCTACTTGTTCAATGTCTGAGCACTGCTTAGTGCTTTGAGGCCCTGACCTCAGTTGGGCCATCACTGCAGCCTAACAAGAATGTGATGTTCAAACCCAGGATTTCTTGACCGAGACAATGAACACTTGGCCTGGCTTTCATGAACTGCTGTGCACCTGCAAGCCCATTTCCTACAGCGGGGTTGGTTTCCAGACAGCACCAGGGCAGGGACCTGTGGAACTTACTCAATAGCACTGCTTTGTAGTAGTCAGTGCAGAAGCTGCAAGTTACCTCGTCTCAGAGCAAGGGGACTGATAAAATGGCTTCCCAGGGCATTGGTCCTCTGTTCCTTAGATGAACAGTCTTGAGACATACACATTCGCCTGGGTTTTGGAAAGCCTTGGCCATTGCTTGCTTGACCTGGGTCATTTCCCTGTGTGTATTTCCCAGATTTCCCATGTGTATAATTGGCATTGCTTCTGTCTTGCTCATCTGTTGAAATTCTTTGGGACAGAGACAGTCTTTTAGGGACCATCTACAGGGAAAAGCAAGGTTTGATTGCAAGAGGGATCAGCAAGCCTGGGGCTTGCTTTAATCTAGTTTGCATAGAGAGCCCGAGTAGGAGCTAAGACACTTCAACACTAATACAAGCCCTGGGATCCCAGATCTCTTCTTAAATTGCTAGTTAAAGTTCCCATCGCCACCTTGTTGTTATTCCAGTGATTCGGGTGGTTCCCCTGTGCAACAAACAGTCACCTTTACACGCCTTTTTTGCATCCCTTAGAAACAGTTCATGGACCTTTGGGAAGTACAGAGCACTGGGTGTAAACTACTGGTCTAAAACAACAAAGCTATGTCCTATTGTAATAAGATAAATAACAATCATAAATAAACAGACTAGGAAAATATTTTTATTTTAGAATTGACAGGAGAGGAATCACTTGCAAAACACAGTGTCAGGAAGCTTTTGATATGACTGGGGTTTTTGCTAAAACCTCAAAGCTCTTAGGATCATGGTTGTTCATTCCTGGAGAGAAATAATGAATAACAGGGCGTTGTTGAGAGCTCAAATAATCACAGACTCTGGAACGTTAATGGAACTGTTGTGTAAAACAAAGAAGCTGTTCCAGACAGCTGGAAATGCAGTTATGAGTTTAATTTGTTACAATGCCTGCAATTTTTCTAGCCTTGTTTCGACAATCATTGTTTGCAAAATAATCATACAGGAGGATGACTTGCATGTTCCTCCAATGGATCATAATAGTTTGTCTGGCTACTGAAAAAAAAAAGCCATAGAGAAACTAACAATAATGAGCACAAATGCCAAATTCCTCTTAACTTCTTAGATCCCTCTCAGAACCATTGATCTGCGTAGCTGGAATGTGCCACACATCCAGTGGGTGTCTCGTGGAGTGGTCTGTTAGTTACCAATACCACTGTCATGCAGAAATGAGCCAAGAGGCTTTGATACAGAGCCGGCTTATTATTTGGGCTAAAGACTGGAGGAAAAACTTAAACACCTGGGGCCGGATCTCCCCACTCGCTTTGGAGCTGAGTCGATTCAGAGGTCTGGTGTTTCAGCAGCACCTTGTGATGCAGGCTTTATCTCAGGGGATAGATGCAGTACCCGGCACGATGAGCCTGGCAGCTTTGCATGCCACCCTTATGCCAGTGCTGTGGCCATCGTTTGACATGAGCCATCTGCTTTTAGTAGGTGCTGAGCAGTTGTTTAGGTCTGCCTGAAATCTTTTATCTGCAGGACTGTGTCGAACTCCCGATATCACTTGTCTGTCTTGTGGCACATGAAATCTGAGTCTGTCTTCTGTGGTGGTGTTATAAAGTTGGGAAATGATGTAGGCAGCAAACCTCATGTGAAGTTGATGTGTGTGTTCTGCATGAACTCTCCTACCTGAGAAGGGACAGCACTGGGTCAGTCCTGGGACTGGCGCTGTGTAACATCTTTGCTGGGGACATGGACAGTGGGATCGAGGCACCCTCAGCAGGTTCACTGACATCACTGAGCTGTGTGGGGCAGGGACATGCTGGAGGGAAGGATCCATCCAGAGGGACCTGGACAGGCTGGAGAGGGGGGACGTGCCAACCTCATGGAGTTCAACAAGGCCAAGGGCAAGGTCCTGCCCATGGGTCGGGGCAGTCCCAAGCACAAATCCAGGCTGGGTGAGGAGTGGGTTGAGGGCAGCCCTGGAGCCAGTCTGGAGGAGGCCACAAAGATGCTCGGGGGGCTGGAGCACCCCCCTGTGAGGACAGGCTGAGAGAGTTGGGGGGGTTCAGCTGGAGAAGAGAAGGCTCCGGGGAGACCTTAGAGCGGCCTCCCAGGACTTAAAGGGGCTACAGGAAAGGGGGGAGGGACTCTTGATCAGGGGCGTAGGGATAGGATGAGGGGTAACAAGTTTAAACTGAAGAAGAGGAGATTTAGATTAGATGTAAGGAAGAAATTCTTCCCTGTGAGGGTGGGGAGGCCCTAGCACAGGTTGCCCAGAGAAGCTGTGGCTGCCCCCTCCCTGGAAGGGTTCAAGGCCAGGTTGGACGGGGCTTTGGGCAACCTGGGCTAGTGGAAGGTGTCCCTGCCCATGGCAGGGGGGTGGGACTGGAAGGTCTTTAAGGTCCCTTCCAACCCAAACCATTCTAGGATTCTGTGATCTGGGATCTCTTTAAGATACAGACAGAAGTGCAATGTCTGTTCTTTGGTCACCTCCTAGAGATCTGGAATGAATCTCAAGGTGGGAGAACAGAGGTCAGAATTTAATTTTCTCATTGTCTGGAGTAATGATTGTCTTGTACATCAGAGCTAGGCAAAGCTGCCTGACACAAGCAATGACAGCAATTGCTGATAGCCTGATGCTTTGCCCTGTATGTTTTGGGGGAAGGAGAAGGGATTATAATGTTAAGAAACAGTGCAGATCACTGTGCAAAAAGCTATTTTTTAGACCCTACCTGCAGTTCCCATGGGCCTGGAGATGCTAAACTCTCTCTCCACTGGATGAAAGGGAGAGGCAAGGACAAGGATGCCCGAATGTCCCATGCCTTTGTTCCAGAAATCCTGTATTTAACTATAGTGAAGGTCACAGCATGAATGTAGGCTCTAAACTGCTTAGAGAGGAGAGGACATTTTTGCTCTACCCATGACAGAGTGATCCCTGTCTAGAACCCTGAAGAGGGCTGTTTCTTTCCTGATAACAGGACGTGATAGTAAAGTAACAGTGGAGCGGTGGCTCTGGTGTGTTTAAGGACAATTAAGATTGTAGCACACCTGAAATGCTCAGGACATTTCCTCTAAGGAACACACTATAACAGTAAGTTGTCTTAGAAGGTTATTTCTGAATCTTCTCAAGGTTTCCTGGGATTTTAAAGGAAACAAAATCAATTGGAAGGTTAATTTTAATTTGCAGATCAAATGTACATTTTTATCGACCTGTTTATGCAGCTAGAAAGTGAATCTCCCCCTCATAATTTAAGATAGTCTGTATTCAAAAAAAAAGTAGGCTGTTTCTCTGAGAAGTTGTATGATTTTTACCTCATAGTAGCATGTTTGACCTCTATGGCCATTTCCATATCATTACACTTAATTTTAATTTTCTCCTGTAAGATAATAAAACAAATGAAAGATGCCCATTGGCAAGTATAATTCCCCTCCACAATTTAATTTATAGTGATTAATAATGGACAGTTCTTTCATCATCTTTTGGGAAGGACAGACGTACTCCTTCTGCCCTGTATCAGCCTGTATTTAATCCTCCCAACACTTCATAAGATGCAGGGGGTTGCTGGATCCATGGGAAACTCATTTCAAGTCTCTGAGACTCGGAGCTGATGAAGCAATTGGCATGGGCAGAATCATGACAGAAAATTAGGGCCTGATCAGTGACCTCATGGACGCTCTTTTGGCCCAGTCCTGCTGCCTCTGATGGCAATAACAAGAGCCTCACTGGCTTTGGCAGGGGGTGATTCCCCAATAGGGAGTGGGGGTTATTAGCATCTAACAAACCTAAAGGGAAATCTAGAGCTTGTTGAAGTGCTAGAATTTCAGATCCTTCCAGGAATGCTTTAAATCCATCTCTGATCCCTCTTTTCATTACATTCTGAAATGTATATTTCCATTTGCAGGTTTTATAATTTCATAGCAAAATGTCCTTGTGGATAAATCTGTAAGAATTCAGCAATCGGGTGTTGCAGAAATTCTGTGGGGTTTGTTGCATTACACTAAAATTCCACAAAGAAAGAGACTCTTTGAATAGTTTTTTCCCCAACCATCCAGTAACTCCACAGTGGGAATAAAATTCCTTGCTGTGTGCATTATGGTAGTCCACAGAATCTGTAAAGTTAAGATTCAGAGCCGATGTAAATTGATTTCCACTGTTGCCTGTGATGATTTATTTTAGCATAGATTATCACTGTACAGAGATTCTCGTATTCTTGTGCCATTTTTCCCTCTAGACCTTTCCAGAAGACAAATTTAGACACAGACGTTCCTTTAACGTGAAATGCGTTTCTGCTGCAATGAGCCTGCACAAGATGTCCTACACCAGCTGATATCTGTGCAGAAATGGCTGATGGCACTCGCGGGTATCCGCTGGCCAATGCACCCCCCAACTACCCGAAGCCTCAGGATGGGCCAGAGACACTCAGCCGGGGCAGAGCACAGCTCTGTATGTGGCCGGGGTAGAGGCTGGCAGTGCAAATGTGGGCATAATGCTCCATTTTGTGCATTTCCTCCCGTTCTGCCATTTGGGGAATGTTGTCAAGGCCCTCAGAAGTGCTGATAGAGCATAATTGAAGATATTTATGTTCTTTTGCGGTTCCTCTACCGCTGATGTGACTTGGCTGCAGCAACCTTGTTGGTCCTGTCGTAGTGGCTGCAGTCAGGGAGCTGGGCTGGGCTGGCCAGCCATCCTTCATCACTTCCCTTCGTTAATGTTTGGCAAGGAAGATTTGGCAGTGCTCGTTCTCTGTAGCACCTTCTAATTTTAGCCTGCTCAGCCTGCCGCGTGCATTAATAGACTGATAGAAGACAAAGTGCATCAACATTATCTAGAAATCCCATCGTTTCCCGCAATACCTTGGCAGGTAACGGCACCACCATGACAGCTGGACTGGATACAAACCTGCAAGGATTTAAGAAGCGAGTTTAACCCTCTTCTTTTAACCTAGGACCTGACTCCTGCCCCTGACATTTCATAAATAGTTATCTTTCTTCATTTTACTTACAGGGGGAATTCATACATAAACTATAGCTTTACTGGGGGAATGAACGAGCTTTTGTTAAAAAAAAAAAAAATGCAGGTTCACATCTCGGTATTTTCTGACTCTGTTCCCCACTTGTTCTCATCCCAACGTTGTCCTTCAGCTTCAGTAGCTCTCCTCCTTCCCTCCTGATCACCTCCCCTCATGTGTGTTTATACAACAGATAATATCCCTTCATTGCCTTTGTTTAGCAAGGCTAAATAAGCCAGTTTGCAACTACATTAATAATTTTTAAATGATTTACTTTTTGAGAACCTTTTAGTTCATCGCTAAGAGGAAAGAAAATTGGGCTGTATTGGCAATTGGTGTAATGGAGCTAGAAGATACACTTGGGAGCTCAGTTCTGGTCCCTTGGGTACACGCTAAATCATATAGAAGTTTTTAAAATTCAGTGCTGTGTAGATGTTGAATATTGAACAAGAATGTTTTTCAGCTCTTTAATCTCTTCATTTATTTTATTCTGTACTACTTAGGTTCTTGCAACATGGTGATGGGAAGGAAAAGCTAAGTGTCATCTGAAGATTCATTATTACTTTCTGAACCTAATCACTATTGGATTCAAGTTATGGAATGTATTCAAAGTTCAAGAACTCCTGTTCTGAATTAGGTCCATGTGCAGTAAGGATTGCCTTTTAAAAAAAGTATTTTAAATAGCTATCTTTGAGCAGATGAGAATAGCTTTAGAAATACTAGCCTGCTGGTGACATCATCCTCTTAAAGGTGCTTCGATTTCTTCTACCTGTATCCCATAACTTGTAGCGTAACGTGGAGAAATGACCTGCCAAGGTCAGGGAGGCGAGTCAGTGCTAAAGATGTAGACTTCCCTGCGCCCGTGTTTGTGGTCATTCCCCTGTAATCATGATGCTGCTGCCAGGGCAGGATCTTGAAATGGTAGCTGGCCTTAGCACATCTCAGATCGGCTGCCCAAGGTGCAGTCTCTCAAACCTTCAGGGAGTGTTTGCTTCCTCTTTGATAGCTGAAGACTCTCTTTTACCTGACAAGCAAAGGCAAGAAACCATTCAGATATAAAATTGAGGAGGAAAGCTGGCATTAAACAGAAAAAAGGAACAGTTGCACTACCTAAATTTAGAAATCTGATGTAGATGCTTTCTTCCATGTTCGGAGCAAAAATATGCTGAAGTTTCGAAATTTCTTCCAGCACAGATCAGAGAGGGGCAGGATAACTCATTTAGTATTGTCTAGTCTAATCAATACATCAAAATAAACCCCTACAGGCTAACAAATTAATCATGTTGCTACTGTCATAACGAGCCACTTTTTCATTTGCTACAAATTGGATATTAACTGATTGGCATATTAGCTACCTCAATGTTGCCTGATGCCCTACCGATACACAGGAGAAACTCTTACTCTTTTCCTTATAGCCTCATGTGAGCTAATGTACATAAAAAGTGCCGATAGTCACCTGTTTGAACAGATGTTGCCTTTATAATCATCTACTGCCATAATATGCCGAAGGTTTTAATTTCTTATGGGCTGTGCACTGTGTTTCACGGATCTGCTTGGGTGTGTAAAGATCACTACATTTTGTGATAGGAGAAGCTTGCAGTTTGCTTTGTGTGACGTGAAGTTCACTCGTGATTGAGGGGAGAAGGTAAGTCTTTGTCGGTCATTAATTGTCTGTTATAACCTCCAAGCAGAAGTGGATTTGTGCTATTTGACTTCTCCAAAAGGTGTTTTGTACCTTCCCCCAGAGCAAGGGGAACTGGTGGCACTGGACGTGTTGGGAATGGTTATCCCACACTCTGGCCATGACTCCCAGCTCTCCTCATTGCTCCGGGGCGAGCGTGCTGTAAAGAACGAGGAAATATTTATGCAATTTAACGCATTTCCTTCCTTGAAGTACCAGAGTTCAGGGACTGAGAAATGTAAGACTCCAAGTGTGACTGGAACGCTGGAGTCTGCAACACCGGGATGGTGAGGCAGGGCCAGAGGGGCCGGCGGGGACCCCCCTGCCCGTGTGCTGGCTCTGAGCCCCCAGTTCCCAGGTCGGTGACCCCAGGAACGGGGGCCTGAAGCCAGGCTGGTTTTTCTGGAGGAGGAGGTGCGGGAGGAGGCACTGAGGAAGCCTGACAGTCCGGAGGGGCTTCAAACCTTCTCCCCCCCGCAATTTGCTAACGCTTCCGCACAGCTTTCCGCTCCGGTAGCGCCAAGAAGGGCGGGGTGGGACAAAGAAGATGGAGGGCAGCGCCTTCTCCACTCCCCGGGCACCCTCCTCTCCCCTCGGCGGGGGCAGGAGGAGGGGTATCCCCAGCCCCGCCGTGTTTGCGTGTCGTTCCGCAGGTGCTGGGCCCGCCGCGTTGCAGCGGCCCGGCCGTGAGGGGAGGGGGGAGCCGGGCGGCGGCTCCCGGTTGCGGCGGGGGGGGAGGGCGGTGTCCGCTCCCTCCCCTCAGCGCCGCAGGCCCCGCCACCAGCGCGCGGCCCCGCGCCCGCCCTGACGTCTCCATTGCGCCACTTTGCATATCAGCGCCTTCGCCTCTCCTCATTGGTCGGCGGCCGCCTCTCATTTGCATCCCTGCCGGGCTCTCGGCCAATGGCGCCCCGAGCTGCGCCGCTCCCCCCCTCCACCACCCGCCGGGGAGAGGGAGGGGCGCGGCTCCGCGCGCATGCGCTGCTGCCGCCGCGCTCCGCTCCGCCGCCGCTGTTGTTGCTGGCGGCCGGGGCTGGGCTGGGCTGGGCTGGGCTAGGCTGGGTTGGGCTAGGCTAGGCTAGGCTGGGCTGGGCTGGGCTGCGCGGGGCTGGGCTGGGCTCCGGGCAGAGGGAAGAAAGGGAGACGCGCAGGGGTGGCTGCTTCTCCCCTTCCTGCCATTGCGGAGAGCAGGGCTCGCCTCCCCGCCGCGCCGCGCCCTCCCCGGCGGACCCCGCGCTCCCCTTCCTTGTGATCGCGTTGATTGGGGCTTGGGGGATTTATTTTTATTCTTTTTTTTTTTTTTTTTTTTTTTTTCCGGTGGAGGGGAGGTCGGGGAGCAGTTGCTGCACGGGAGACAATAGCGATACAGCAGCCGCCCCACATCTCCCAAAAAAAAAAAAAAAAAATTATTAAATAAATACATCGGGGAGTGATTTCCCAAGATGTCTTATCAGGGGAAGAAAAATATTCCACGGATCACGGTGAGTTGAGTGCACGGGAATAAAAGCGGGGAAGGGGGAGGGGTGCGCGGGGATTAAGCCCTTTGTGTGCTGGGAGCGCGGTGGCAGGGGGGGGCCGGGGGTTGTGGCAGGATAATAAGATCAGGGTCTAATGCAGCGCTTCCTGTGCTGCAGCGCGGCTGGACGGCCGGGGGGGGCACGGCGGCGGGCCTTGGGGTTGGGGGAGATGCGCGGTAGTTTAAGCGGGGGGGCGCGGGAGAGCCGCGGGGGCATCGGCATCGCCCGCCCCGGCCTCGGGTGTCACCGGCCGCGGGAGAGCAGCGGGGGCTGCGGCTCGCCGGGGCTGTGCCCGGGGGGGGGCGGGGGGCAGCGGGGCGGAGGGGAATGGAGCCCCCCGTCTCCGTCCTCCTGCCCCAGCCCGGCAAAGGGCGGCCCCGGGGAGGGGGGGTGGTGTGGGGGTGTCGGCCGGAGCCCCCCTGCCCCGGCGGGCTGGCGCTGGGGATGGAGCAGAATTCCCTTTTCTTCCCCAAGAAGCTTCTCGCAACGCGCGCGTTTCGGTCCGCTCCTCGCTGCCATCCTGGGGGAAAAGGGAAGGAGCCGTTATATAAACCCCTCCCTTGACGTCGTTATTGTGGGAGCCGATTTAGGGCAGGTATTGCAGATCCAAGGATACTAACTTTTCGTTACGTAAGGCGAGATACTCGCATCTAACGGACTGGTACAGCCATTATTTTTTTTTTGACACAGAGTTTTTCATTATTGGCAGCGGCGCAGCGGCTCCTTCTCCCAGCCCCACGGACACACCCATCCTAGTCCTCCTTCCTCAGCCTCGGAGGCAGAAAAGTGAGCTCTGAAACGGAGCTTTGAAGTGTGACATTTGTGCAGGAGCCGCTGGGCTGCACAGTTACATTTTAAAGGATGTTTAGGAAAGGCAGGGGATGCACAAAATTGTTACGCGATACATGGAGCATCCTTTTTTTTTTTTTTTTTTTTTTTGGAGGGGGGGTGGGTAGTTTCCCTCCAAGAGTCCAATGGTAGAGAGTTTAAAAAAGATGCCTGCGTTTAAATAAGGATGAAGGTTACTGCTGAATCGCTGTCACAGGCCAAAAGTAGTCTGACGCATTTTTCTTACGACTGAATGCTCTGATTTATGTTGTGTGCACCCGATGCAATTCTCTTCTATAGAGAAGGGATAGAAAAAATCACATTCTGGTCTTATTGGCTGTTGTATAAACCTACAATTGATCGATGGAGGCTGATGCTTGAAGAAGAAGGGTACTCGATGTCTAGCTGTCCCGTTTCGACTGCATCAGCAGGGTGAATACATACAGATTTAGGGGCAGGCCCTCGCACGGTTGCAAAACTGCGTGTGCTTTTGTCTCCAAGGTGGTTGAAATGAGCAGAAGGATTCGCACTGATTTCAGAGCCTACCGCTCAGCCACAGCAGGAGACCTGTTTACCAGCAGAAACATTCAGAGCATCATTAAAATGGCCCAGGCTGCATTTTGGTTGATCGTTATATATATATATTTTTTTTTCTCTTCTTTCCTAACTGATGCCCGCTGCGTTAGGACTCGGGCTGTCAGGGACATCGATGGCCAAACTAGCTGGTTTTGCCTTTTTAATAGCACAAGGAGGCTGCACTAGAGGTGGGCATAAATACTGCAGTGTTTCTGGAAATGGTAAACATGTAGGACAGTTTGCTGTAGAGGCTGGCATTGAAAGACAAGTGGGTTTTTCACGCCCCAAGTTAATTCATTCAGGCTTATTGGCATTCACCGCAGATCCTAAATTTAAATCTTGGGGGTTTCTTTCTTTGTTTTTTAAATTGGTGGCGTTATTCAGGGAAGCTCTCTGTTGCAGCGGTAGGAGGAAGGAGAAGGAAATGAGGACGGGGAAGGAGAGACACTTAACATCTCATAGGTGTTTAGCAGCTGTATAAAAGATGGATATAATGGTATAAATCAGTAGCTGATGCAATTCATGTAGCTCTTACGGTGTTAAAAGAGCCATGTCAGCCTGTGTCAGTTGAGAATCTGGTGCTCCAGCTCTTCAGTTTTATTATAAGCTCTTTGGGAAAATGCCTGATTGTTTTCTCCTGTTTGACGAGCGAAGTCCCAGCTCGAATTAAGGATCCAGAGCACCACGGTCACTGTCTTATATGTATTTGCTGTAAGTTCAAGGCACCACCAAGTTAAAGTCCTGCTTTCTGCCCCTTCTTGAAGTCAGCTTTTGGTTTCACTGGTCTTTGGCTGTGCTGTTCTGGTATAGCTTTGTTGTGTTACAGAGATGTTTTTGGGAGGAGGAAGGAGGATCAGAGTAAGTACAAGTGCAGATATAAGGGCCAAGGTGTAGTTTAAACTGAACACTGCATACGGTGTATGTGCTCTGCTTTCAATGTGTGCGTCTGTAATGCTGGGAATGGAGGAACCAGAAGGACGTAGCAGTCGCTTTTAACTTTCCTCCCCATCCAGACTGTGTTTCACTCTTGTTTACGACCACTGCAAAAAAAGGTAAATTTGGTTTTGACCTAAAATCTCGCAAAAGCGAGATGTAACCTGGGCTGTGATAAAAGCGCATCGCCTGATAGCTGTCTTGTTATAATTACCTTCCTGTTCCTGCCAAACTGCCTTCTAATTTGAGGAGGTTTTAATAACCGTTTTTTAAATCCTTCTCTTAAGCACATATTAGCAAGTTAAGTTTATTTCCATCTGATTATGCAGTAGTGCTCTGGAAAGGCAGTAAAAGTGTCCACTGCATCGAAACATCACTGAGTTGGACAAAATGAGTTTGTTTGTGTGGTGTAACCCGTGGCAACAGACTTTTGGTCCATTTCCCTGACAGCAGTTGACTCACAGTTAGCCAAGTAGTGACTCCAGTGTGTGGGTGCATATAGGAAATTTTCATACGACCAAGGCAGAAATAATAGAGATGTGGCTATTACACATCGCTCAAAGTATTATTTAATGCCCTTGCTGTAGGTGATGGTGGCAGGCTGCAGGTATGAGTGAAGCTGCCAAGTAGACAAGCCCAATGGAACCCAGCTCCTCTTCTGTTCGGATTTTTTTTGCTCATTAGTGTGATGAAAGGACTTTCAGATGAAATAAAATATATTCTCTTTCCAGTTGAAAGTGCAGCAGTTGACTTGTGTTTTGACATGCACTTTTGAATAATGCAGAGGTTGTTTCTGTCTCTACACTTTTATCTCTGAAGTGACACTGCAGACTGTCAGCTTTCTCACCGAATAATTATGTATTGTTGTATGCTTCTTTGTTGCAGAGTGATCGTCTTTTGATCAAAGGTGGTAAAATAGTTAATGACGACCAGTCTTTTTATGCAGACATTTACATGGAAGATGGGTTGATAAAGTAAGTGAAGCCTGATACCGTGTTGTGACTGGAAATGTCCATAAATGTACTGCAGGTTAGCAAGGAATAACTTCGTCTCAGTGAGCTATATTAAATTGCAATGAAAAATGAATATTTCACATATATCCTGGTGTTTGATGGAGGAACTTTAAAAACAAGTTGTTAAATTAAATAAACAAATGGCCCAAAACCCCACTGTTATTAAAGTGTGGGTCAGAGGAGGTACTTACATGTGTTTAATTTTAGCCATGTGAATAGCCCCATGCTGAGATGGCACATATGTTTGAAGTTATCTGTGTTGTAACATTTTACTGAGTTATGACTTAAAATATTTTGAATCCAGAGGTCACCATCCTAATACAGTTAATTCTGGTTTAGGGTAGGAAGGTGGACTTAGGTGACCCCTTGAGGTCTCTTGTAGTGCTGTCTTCTATGATTCTATGATGCAAGGATCAGTCCAAACCCCCTTAAAGTTAAAAATGTTCCTGTAGTTTAAGGATTGACGTTCAGACCTCTTTCCAGCATGCTTCTGTGTTTTCAGTCCCAAAACATACATTTCTGGCACGTTAAACATATTACAAATTTCTTTGGAAAATTACTCTTAGGAAAAAATGGACGAGCCAGAGGTTACAAACAGGGAATTTTCCTGTTCTGGCTAAGTGGTCAGCACATGTGCTTTGTTAATCAAGGTTAAAAGTTAAAGGAGGCAGCCAAAGAGAGCTTATTAATTGCAATGTGTCATCCGCCATGGCACTTTTGTAAAAATATGTCTGTTAAGAGCTAGACTGGAGAGACCTTTGAGGGTCTCATCAGGAATTTGGTAACCAGTATCTGCACGGGTTTATGTTTGTGCAGGGACTACATAATATTTATGCATGAAAGGAAAGTTGACAATATAGAGGCAAAAATTTTCCCGGTGCTCCCAAAACAATATTAACATCTAAATTGCTGTTAGATGGTAAGAATCAAGTGTTGACCTGCCACTTGGCAACCCCCGTCCAGTCCCAGTAAAGCTGCTCACAAGCCTCTTGCTGTGTTTGGTGCAGCGATCATTTGATTATCTGCACGGTCCCTTCTCCAGCTGCCTGCCAGT
This sequence comes from Strix aluco, assembly GCF_031877795.1. Classification (NCBI taxonomy): domain Eukaryota; kingdom Metazoa; phylum Chordata; class Aves; order Strigiformes; family Strigidae; genus Strix; species Strix aluco. The sequence goes on along the minus strand of NC_133958.1, from coordinate 3,734,781 downwards.
GGCTCCTTCTTTTCCTTCCTGTTAAGTCTAATATTGCCCCGAGGTCCTGAAGTAATTGCACACTTTGCTCTCAATTATGCAACTGCTTCAAGGGGAAGAATAAAACGTTATCAGCTGTGTATGCTGATCCTGTACGTGTCTTTATACGGAAAAAGAAAACGCTAGCCAGGTTAAGTAGCACGAGGGTGTATGTTTACAGGCTGTTGGCCTTGTTTGTGTCTGATGTGCTGTTTGAAACCTCTTTACCCAGGCAAATAGGAGAGAATCTGATTGTGCCAGGAGGAGTGAAAACTATTGAAGCCCATGGCAGGATGGTGATTCCTGGAGGGATTGATGTTCACACCCGCTTCCAGATGCCAGAACAGGGGATGACATCTGCTGATGACTTCTTCCAAGGGACCAAGGCTGCACTGGCTGGAGGCACCACCATGATCAGTAAGCTGGCTGTTTTGTCTCTTCCAAGAAAGCTTTGCTTTTCTCTTCCTCGGATAAGTACAAAAACTGTGGGTTGTGTAAGTCACGTGATATTTTGGACCAGGTACCAGCAGTGGGGGATTTCTGATGTCTGTCCAGGTTGCTGAGAAAAGCTTGTGTAGGAGAAGGGATGGAAAAGCAAGACCCCAGGATTTGCCCATCTTGCAGCTGTCAATCATTTCACTCTTGTCCTCTCTGTTGGCAGGGGTTGCCTTGCTGCTTGTGTGACTTTACCAGATTCTTGGGTCTGCTCCTACTGAAACCAGTGTCACTTTGACCTCTGGCTCCAGTATGAGCAGCAGATTCTCCACATCCCCTGTGCCTCAGTTCCCATTCTCTGTCATGTCTATGACTCCAAGAGGATTTTACTCTTTCATCTGTGGAGTTCAGCCTTTCTGGAACAGCGGTTGCTGCACGTACAGAGAGAAGAAGGGCAGGTACTTCATACAGGGTTGTCTGGGGATGGATAGATGTCCATCATACAGTTCACACCCAGAAGCTTGATGCCAGTGTACTATGTGTCTTTGAAAACTGGGCCACTTTCTTAGGGATTTGCACATGCTCGCTCATATACGCAGCTTTAGCACCAGGATTTTTGTTAGCATTGTTCCTTTTGTGCTCATATCCTCTTTTGGAGGAAGAGAGAAATTGGGAAATGAAAGTATCTCAAAATAAAAAGGCAGACTGACTTAACACCAGGATCAGGCACCTTAAAACTCCGTGCGTGAGTCATTGTCGTTAACCTTGTTTGAGCTAGAGAAGAAAAATAAAAACCTCTGTTGCAGTGCAGCTGATCACGTGTAAGCTGTAGCACGGCGCCCTGGAGTCTGTTGCTGCATGTGGGAGTCAAGCATAAAGGTGTAAAGTGATAGAATATTTGAGCATCTTGCATTCTTTCGTGTACTCTGAGGTGCTGCCATTTCACAGGAGGGGAGTTAAGGTGCAGAGAAATAAGAGCGTGGTTCAGAACATATACTAGTGTCTATTGTTTGATCCACAATATAAAGAGATCTTAGGCACAGCCAGGAGTCAGGCTAACTCTCCTCGGTTCAAATCTAGCTCCTTACGGACTAGAACATCCTCATCTCTTAGAGGATGGTTACGAGCAATCTTTGATCCCTGGCCTGGTGGGCAGACTTGGATGGATTGACATGGAGGTTGGGAGTAGGAGCCGGTGGTCCAAACAGAGCTAGAGTCTGAGTTTCAGAAACAATCGTTTTCTGGGTCTGGACCCTGCAAAGAGGTTGTGTCTGGCCTATGAACTGGGTCTAATGCTTCAAATAAATAACCTTAAAATAACCCAGGACATTATTTTTCATAATGTTATCACTTTAGAGTATGAAGTTTGTGTATGAAGATGACCTCACAGACAGAACGTAAAGTGGGAGTGCAGTTGTGGATGGTCTCATTGTGCATACTAATATCCAGTTTTTCTTCAAATCTTTGCTGTCAAATTAATAACACTGAAATCGTATTTTCTTTTCAGCTTCAGTTCATTGACTTTGTTTCATTGGTTGTTCCTTTGTTACTAGTACACCTGGTTCACACTTGAATTATCATTTTTTTCTTCCTTGTTAAGTTGAATTAGATCAAAATAACATTTTCTGTCATCTGCATCTGATCTTTCAACAGCATTATTTCCCCCAATGGCACTTCTTAAAACATTTCAAGCAGGAATTGCTTAGGCAAAATTTTCTGTAGTAACCCTTTGCTTTGGTTGGCCAACTTTACCTGTGCAGAGCCTCATGCTTCAGAAACGCTTGGACCTTTCGGTTTATGTGTACATGTGTGTTGCCTTTATGGCTGTAGTAGCTGAATATCTCACTAATGGTATTTGTAACACTTACTTGAGTGAGGGAAGTTGGAGGAGAGGCCCCCAGTTTATAACCTCTCATTTTACAGCTCTGAAAAATGAGCACGATGTAGATTATGACCGTGGGAAAACCATGTAGAGAAGGCTGATGGCTAAGCTTGACCTTACTGCCTTCCTGGATTAGGATACCAAAATCCACAATCATCTCTGAACAAAAAACACTTTCCTAAAGCGTAGCAGCAAGGACAGTAATGGAACTGCTTAGGATGATGGAGAGACATTTCTGATGGGTGGGTATCAGCAACTGGAGCTGAACAGTGGAAAGCAGGGTAAATAATCCAACCAGACTTCAAAGCTTCAGAGTCTCTGCTCTGTGTCAGCTCAGCTGTTCTCTTCTGAGCAAAATTATACCATTTTCAAAAATGTTTTTCCACAATGAAGCATGCAGAACTGCCCTCGTGAGCATGCTCTTGGTGGGTGGCCTTTGGTTTTTCCCAAAGCAGGTGGGAGTTGCAGTTGATTGCAGCATTTTTTCTTTTATAATAAATAGGACAACATTTAGTGAGCGAGATTCATAATATCACAAAGTGCAGCCTGAAAATGACACACTAATGTTTATGTCATGGTATATTTTAAATACCGTGCCTGTGACTTTTCAAAAGAGAATATGCTTCTCTCATGGAAATATCTCTAGCTGTGTGCCTCCGTTCTTCAGGCTTTTATGGAAAAGCTGGGCACACAAATGTGAGCTTCGTTGGAAAAAAACACCCATGTTTCTTCATTTGTGCTTTAAGCAAACTTCGCATTATTTATTTACAAATACCTTTGCTCCATCCGTGTTTTATACGTAGCCCTCGTTTGGGCAGGGTTAGTTGGCTTCATGCTTCAGTTTGTTTCACATTTGCACGCAGGAGGGCACTTTATGGCTGTTTACTTTACAATCCTTGCAGGGAAATATTTGTTTTATGTACATTTTTCAGTGAAATTAAAACAAGAATCTTGGATAGGTTTCTACTGACTGTTGGTTTTATAAAAACCGTGGGTGAAATCCTGGCTTCGGTGGGGTAACAGAGAGTTTTATCGCTGACCTCAGCAGTGCCAGGAATTCACCCTGTGTGTCTGGTTTGGTTTCAGTGAACTTCATTTTCAGCTCAGATCAAATTCAGTGTTGTTCCTTTAATACTGATGGCAAACACATCCAAGGGAAGCACACAGGAGTTCAAGAATGTAACCTATTGTTTCCAAGCCCTGTTCTCATTTACTTCCGTTCCCCTTTAAAGTAAATTCATTACTACAGCATCAGGGAGAGGAGAATCCGACTCAGCTGGTGTCTGGTGGAGCAGCCCCATTTTCTGTGTGGGACTGGTGGAGATTTATCCTGGTGGGAAGCAGATCTGGCTCCAACCCAGTGCTTCCCAACCCACCCCCTGCTCAGCTGGGATGAGGGAGAGCGGCTGGTGGTGATGATCTGAATTAGCCCTTTTCTGCCCTCCAGTCCTCACTTTCCTGAGCGCTCTTCTAGGTTGCTCCACTCAGGAGTTAGGGCTGATTGTTTTTTCTAGCTACTCATTCCACGGAGGCCATTTGAACAGGAATTCCAGCTATGATCCTTCTGTCTCTACCCTCTTCAGTGCCAAAGGGAAGACTCCAGCTGACTTTGCTAACGCATGAAAAAATATAGTTGGTTTTGCTGTGCAGAGCTGCTGAGAGGTGAAGTGACGTATTGTGATATGATTGTTTGTTTTTCTGAAACAGCAATTTGCATGATGCTTTCTCTGTCCCTACCTTAAAACAATATTAGTATGGGTACGTCAGCCGAGGGCGAACAGCACTGCGCATGTTTTAGGATAACGTTACTCTGGAAAAAACTTGGATTATTGCCCTTCTAAAATGTCAGAATGCAGTGTTTGGGCATTAAGTTGAAGGGAGGATTCCAGGGTGATCCGCAGAAGACTTTGGAGGAGAGAAGAGCCTTGGATAGGCTCCAGCTCATTCAGGGTAGCTTCCCTAAGCTCCCCCCTGTATTCCATGGAAAGAGAACAGTCCTTCTGGAATTTTGGAAGAGGACTCCAACTGAAGTTGCCCTTTACAAGAGACTCTTTCTCATCCATGGAGCCTATGGAGCCACAGTTCTGTTGATCTAAAGATGGCATTTCTGAGCCCCTGTTGTCCCAACTTGAGATAGGTTGATGCCCCAGGATATAAAACAGTCCCTGGAGCTGTTAGAAAAGGAAGATACCACTGCTAAGAACAGGGTGGCCTCTCCAAGTCTTTTGATGATTTGGTCGCTTATTAACTGTGATGGATGAAATCCCATCAAAATCAGTGGTAAAACTCCCCCTGATTTCAGCAGAGGCAGGATTGCCTTTCTCTGTTCCTGACCCTTCAGAAAGGATGAAGCTAAGCTGTGTATATTTACTGGCTCTCTGATCCTCTAGCATGTTTAATGTCCTAGTGAGAACTGCATCTATTCAGGCCAGCTCCCACACACATGTCAGCCCCCTGCCCCCCGAAGGCTGTGTTTCTTCCTGGGGATCTGCTGTCCTTGAGTAAAATTGCTTGCTGACATTGCTTGTGTTGACTCAGTCAACCACTGTTATAATCATAGAGAGAAATTACAGTGAGAGAAATTATAGCTCTTTCTGGCTTGGTGACTTGGAAGCCAGCTGCCTTTTGAACTTGACTAGCAGTTATCCTAATAACATGGAGAATGTACGCTAGGGATATGAGCCCTTGTATCTTGGGAGGTTCAGAAAATGAAGGGGAACTTCACATGGGCTTCAGTCTGCTTCCTACTGCTTTATGCTTCTATTAAAGAGAAAGCTCGTGTGCAGGGTGGCAGAGGTTTTCAGGAGTGTGTTAGCTGCTCAGCTACAGTCAGATCTGTAGTGAGGGGACACCAGGTGTTCTAGGTCATCCTGAAGATCACCACCTTGCTGGAAGGAAATGTTTCGAGTCTAGCATGCTTCCTCCCTCTTGATTTGTAAACTGAGCATGACTTGAGAGAATGGAGCTGCCCCAACGGAGATCAGAGTCTAAAACTGCAATAGTGTGGGCTTAGAGCAGGGTTTAGAAAAGGTCAAGGGCAGCTTGGTATGGGATGGTGTTTAGACCCACCAGTGAAGACTAGATCACACTCTGCACTATGGGGAGCTGCTATTTTATATTATCAGGGTTAGTCCTGTTCTGGTAGAGAGCAAGAGTCTAAATGGTGGGCAAAGGAGGGGGACGGAAACAGAGACACGGAAGGAGGTGACAGCAGTGGTCATGCAGTAACTTGTGGTTGAGCTGGAAGTACAAAACCAAGCGTTTTGAGTCCAAGAGCAGTGACCACAGAGCTGCAGTGTCTCACCAAGTCTCTGTGGCTGTGCGTACACAGCACTGCATTGTTCTGCAGACACCAGCCTGAATTTTATTTCTTTTTTTCATCCAGCAGCAGAGATAAAAGAGGAACTGTGTGGCTGGGGATAGTACTGCAGACGGGCTGCGTTGGGGTTTATGGCTTGTTTCACTTTCTAGCAGCTGGCAGTGGTTCTTCTGCAGCAAAGAAATGTGGAATTCTCTAGAAATTTAATGAAAATGTCCACTTGCTTGTATAAAAGGTTATTGGTGATTTATATGGGTAAAAGCTTCCTTGAACTCTGTTAATAAGATAATGACATTACCACACAGGAGTGCAGAGTCCCTCTGGCCCTTTCACTCCTCTCCCCAGCTCCCCTCGGTGCTTTTTATACCCCCGCACTCTTCAGCCTCTGCACTGATTCACGCTAAATCTTGTTCACTTCACTGACTCCCAGCTTGCTGCTGATGTGTTTGTTGCTTTCCTTCAGAGCGGGCTTAAAATCATTAATGAGAAAGTCGGTCCATAAACAGAGATGGGCAGTCCCCCATTGCGAGCTACCCTTCTCAAGCTTTTAAACCCCTCTAAGTCCATTAGGCATCTCTGCCTGCAGCTCTTGTTCGGCCAAGAGCCTGCCTTGCTGGGCCCGGCTCTGCTTCCTGCATCCCTGCGATGTTGACGTTCTGCTGGATGGGATCACCTCTGTTGTTCTGATGGGCTTTCCAAAGGGGTCTTGCTGGAAGTAAACGAAATGAATCTGCCAAGCCCTTGATGTCTCTTGCCAGTTAGCACAGAAGGAAACAGCTGTTCAGACCTCAGCAAACATTGTGTGTTATTGTGGGCATTTTATTTTTTTTTTTTTTCCCCTTTGGGCTGCAACTATTATTTGTCATCTCTTTGCTGCTGAGAGAATAGGCTCCTGTGAGGAACAGATGACTTTAGGAGCTTGTAGCTTTGCCTGAGGTGATGCAGGAGGTCTGTGGTGTGATAGTGTCTTTAACCCTGGCTGTCAGATATTCAGGCTAATGACTCTGCCTACCAGCTGGGCCATCTCTCCTCCTTCATGCTGAAAGGTGAAATCAGCAGTGTCTGGTTTTGGGCTGGAGTCCTGTGAAACCACTGCAGTCCAGCACAGCTTGTTTGTAAGTCAGTCAGCACATTTCTCCTTATTTTCCCATCTTCTGCCTTCCCCAGAGCTGGTCTGGATCCTGGCCCTTGCCCCTCTCCCAGCCTTCTGCCTCTTTGGCAACACTGATTTTTTTTTGAAGAGCAGGTGAGCGGGGCCCTGGCTCCGTTTCTGTTTTGCCCCGCTCTGCTCTGGACCCTCTCCACCCCCCGTCACCGTGGAGGAAGGAGTGGATGGAGGCTGCCCGACACGTGCTGGAGCCTGGAGGCTCTGATGTAGTTATGAACAAATGAATGTTGAAATGGCAACACCACTGGCAGTGCAGCTGTCTTCCTGCAGAGGTGACTGACCTAGATTTTTCCATGCATCCAGAAAGAGGGATTTGGCACTCACTCAGAAATAACCAATGTTGTCTGTTTATACAATAGCACTTAATACCTCTTACTCCATGTAATGGTTGGGATCAGTAGTGCTGCTTTCCCACTGCGTGGGGAAGAATTCATGTTCCTTTGTTTGAAGCTGCTTTTAAATGCTTTTCTTGCTTTCCCGTGTCCAGCACTTTCATCCCCAAGTCCCATGCCTTATGGGTGACACGCAGAAGTGAAGAGCTAACGGGTATCACCGATGTGTTGTGTCTTACATAGCCCCTTACATCAATGGAAAATGTATGGGATACTTTGAGGGGTGCAGGTGTAAAAGTTGGGTCCTCCAGATAAAGCTTGTCTGCTGTAGATGGCAAAGCAATCTTAAAAAAAATCAAATACAGTTATTCACCTCCATCAATGTAACACCATTAGCTGTCTGTGATAGGTTTCAGGGCACATGTGGTAAATCTTGCTAGATAACCTGTCTTAATCACCTTCAAGTTGAGACAAGGTCTTAAAAGGAAATGGTGCCTCCAGCTCTTTTCTTGGCTTGTTTTTCTGGGCACAGATTTTTGCCTTCCTACCAGTGTTCAATCCCTTGGCTTCTTTTACCTTCCCATGAGCTTGACTCAGCAGAAACCATCCTTGTCAGACAGGAACCTTTCACTTTCCAATTTGCGTCTCAGGGGAAGGAAGCAAGTGATCCCTGAAATAAGTGATGGCTAAAATGAAAAGCAGTATTTCTCACTCGGGGTGGATTTGGGTGAGTGCTGTCTGTAGAGTGGAATTTGGCGTCTTGGGCCAGTGGAGTCTTTTTCCATCTTTCCTTCAGTTCATAGGTCCCATCTGTTTCTTAACAACTGGATATTTTTTTTTTTTTAATCTTTCTGGTGAGAGGGAGAAATGTTTAAGGAATACAAATTAGCTCCTCCTGTCTAGCGTAATTATGCTTGTAAATTGCCAATTGTTACCAACTTGGTGCTGTGCCTGCAGCTTTGCACAACCCAAACTCCCATGGAAGCCATGTGCTTTTAAAAGGAATGCAGCGACGGGCAGTTAAGAGTTATGACTTCTGGAAAAACTCCTTTCTTCCCTTGATAGATTACAGTTAGCGTTAGGACTATCTCTGTGACAATGGGTATGTCATTTAATTTCTCCGTGCTAGTTGCTAGCTGTCCGTAACGGGAGGTGGCTTTGTTGCTGTGGAGTTGTAAGCTTTAATTCAGATTAGTTAAGTTCACCTAGACGCTCATATTGTAAGTACAAAGTGATTATTTTTATGTGGAGCTGTCTGAGAGCCCGACGTATGAAATACTGGATGCCACCTAGCAAGGAGATCATCCCTGTCCCTCCCGGCTGGGATCTGCGCAGATGCAGCCACCCAGTCCCTGCAGCTCATGACCCCCAGCTCTGGTTGTGAATAAAAGGAAAAACCCTGTGTGAGGGAGAGATGGAGTGAGCCCTGTGTGCGTAAAGTGCTTTTGGCTTCCTGGATCCTGAAAGCCTGTTTTAACTAATAGGAGGAACCACGAGACTTCAACGTGCAAATGTCAACGGGGAGATCTCTCAGTGAATTTTCAAAGCCCATAAAAAAGGGCCGTGCTGTTGGAAGTTCCCCTTCCTGACTGCTTCTAGGGTGTATTTTCACCAGATTTCTTTGTTCCTGAAAGCAGTTACACATGTGCAGTTCCTATACTTTTGGAATCTGGGGGACTCTGTGGTGGTTTACATATGAATGAAATTCCCTGGCACAACCTACAGGCAACGTGAGGTGGTAAGGGAGTTCCTTGAGAACTATCCTGTATTATCACACAGCACCGCTTTTGTGCAGAGGGGAAGGGGGAAAGTTCCCGAAGCATAGCACAGCAAGAGATAGTGTAACCCAATATTGCTTCAGAAATCTCATTTCAGAAATGCGTGTCAGTTAATGATACTTCCCAACAGACTTTTCTTTATTTCAGATAAGATTTCTCAGGATTTGTATCAGTGTCCAAAGAGTTCAGCTACTGCCGGGGTACAAAGTACTTTTCAGACTGATGTGCAGAGACTCTTTGTCTGCTGTGAACTGAAAAAGTTTTGTAAAGTCTTTGTAGCTCAACAGTAACTGGAGAAAAATGTAAGTGTGCAGGATGTTCTTGCGTGAGGTAAAATTAGGCCATGGTACCAAGACCAGAGTTGGCTTCTGCTGCTTTGTGAAGCAGTTGGTCCTTTTGCTGTGCAAACACTATAAAAGGGGAAAATGGCAGCTGTGTGGAAATGCCTCGGAGCGAGCTGTCCCGCAGCGTGGATCCAGGGGCAGTTCAGGCTATTGAGCAGTCTGGCTTTTGCGTTTGAGACAGGAAATTAAGTTGAGGTCTAGAATGTAAGAGTTGCCTGTGAAAGCTTAGTGCATGGCAAAAATAAAAGGCAGCGTCTTGTATGTATGAGTTTTCCTAACCAGTTTGGTGTAGGGCTCCTGGACTGGAAGAGTCACAGGCTTAGTGTCCATCTCTGGGTTGGCCAGCTCAGGTGATACCCAGGTGTGCATCCTTTCGTACCTCAAACACGGTGCTTTGTGCCCCCAAACAAGGTTTTGTGAGCCTGGGAAGATCCCAGCCTGTGTCAGAGGCTGGACAGGGCTATCTGAGACGTGGAGGAAGGAAATTTGGCAGCTGGGGACTGCGTCACAGGATTCCTATTAAAACTAAGGAAGATCTAGTTAGGGCTTCCTACAGGTTATGATTACAATAGGTATTTTGGCAGGCAACAGTAGCCTTATGGAGTTAATAGAAAACTAGCAGATGGCTCGGTGTAGTCAGAATTGACATGTGCAGTGTCAGTGTGCTGCTTGGTCTCTGTCCTACAATTGGTTTGTTAGAAAATAGGTTCTGCTCACCCCCACATCAGATCCCACCACAGTTTTCTCTATGGACACACGGACATTTGGATCTGGTTCAGTCCGTGCTTCCTTGTCTGTAGTTCTGTTTGGCAGTCATCAAAGTCAGTCTTAACTGAGAACAGAATGGGGACTCTTAGTGTCTTACCAGAAGTGGAAGTGGTATGATGGTGATTGATGAAAACCTCTTCCTCAAAGCGCGATGTCACTTCATCACAGCCACGAGAAGAGGAAGTGTCTGGCCCTTGTCCAGCGAGGGGAGATGTTTATATGGCAAATACACAGAGGGAGAGGACATGTTCACCAAGCAGATGTTTTTTTATTTCCCTCACAAACTGTTAAAGTGGTTCTGTGGAGTCAGAACTCTTTGCGTTTAGTTGATTTTGTTGGGGAAAAAATTAATCTTTCTGGTCCTGAAAACATAAAGCGCTCTCAGAACCATCACAAATTTCCATTGTAAAAATTCCCATTCTGCAGTTGTTCCTCTTCATCTCCAACGCCCCCCTGAGACAACCATGGGCAGTGAAAGGAAGCTGAGAAGCCAAAATCTGGTCTTGTGGACAGTGATGCAAATCCAGAATTGTTCCAGCTTCCTGGCTAGTGGAAAAAGCCTGGCGGGCAGGGTATATCTCCACTGACCTGAGAGGGACAGAACTGGCTTACAGCGCTTGATCTTTTGTCCTCTTGTTTCTGATCAAACTTTTGCCCCTTGGATGTGTTGTTATAGTTGTGTTTTGCCTTGACTTGAAAACCATGGCTACAAGCAGAGGTTTTCTCAGTCCCATTCCCCCAAGGTTTACAAACCAATTTGTATGGAAGTCTTTGAAGTCCTGTGCACTTTTTTTTCATGGGCTTGAAGTGTGGAGTATGCCTAAAAGAAAGAATAAATCTTGGAATCACTTAAATATCTCTTTTGAACTTGGCTCCCCACCTCCTCTATCATGGTGACCTCCTGAGATACAAGCATAGCTTGGATGTGCAATAAACCTGTACTGTAGAGAAATGGAGCCTTTTTTGATCTGATCTAAATAGATAGTCATTCCAGCTGTTGAAGAGGGTTATTAATTACTGTTTGGACATACAGACCCCCATTCTTTACATTTGTGTCCAGCTGGCATTAAATTATTAATCATATTTTGGATCTAATCAGCTAAAAAGACAAGTGAAATATCTGTATGACATCAGTGAGGGAATAACAGAACATTGCAGTCTGAAAATGTAATCAGTGTAGCATGGATATGTCTAATTCTTCTGAGTCTGGTCCAGCTTCTGATTCCCTGCATGGAGTCTAATAAACTGGATCTAAAGTGACAGAAAACAACATGCAATGTCATTTAGGCTGCCTTTTCTTCTGTTCGTTTGGCAGGCGCGTACAAGCGAACAGTCCTTGTGTAGTTGTATTAGCGCAGCAAGTGCTATTCTGTGCAGAGTGCTGTTACTCTTCAGAATAATCTCTTTATTTCGAGTATCTTTTCTTGGGGAAAAAAAAACCTCCAATAATAAAATAATGTGGGAATAAATCCCCAGAAATATGCAAAGCTGAAATCTGATTGCTGGATCCAGGATGTCAAGAAAGTTCTTACTTTGATTTTTCATTACCTTCAAGTGTATGAGCTTATGTATGTTAGGTACATGAAAAGGCAACCTTAAAAGCAATCTTGTAGCTATCCTTTCTTGTCCTAGATCAAAAACATCACCTGGAGTGTGGTTTAGAGGAAGAGCCGGGTATGAAATCGGAACATAGATGTGAAGCTCTTTTAGGTTACTTGATTTTGGGATTTTTGAGCTCAGAATAAATGCTGAGGTCTCTAGAATAAATGCTGAGGTCTCTTTCTAGCCTAAATTGATGCAGAGCCGGTGAGCTGGCAGTTGTGTTTCAATATTTCAAGCAGAAGTCTTGTTGCTGGGAGGCTTGACTTTGTAATAACTTTGTTACTGGACAAGGCAGCTTTTGGTAGCTCAATTCTTGACATGTAAAAGAGTCGTAATGATATATAACCAATAGTAGAAAGGTTTGTGGTATTTCACCAGCTGAGAGTTTGAAGTCTCTGGATGAAATAAGGTCTGTGATTATGGGATAATCTTCTGTGAAGGTTCTTGGGTCAGTCAAGGGCCTAACTTTCAGTTCACTCATACTGATTTTATTCCACTCACTTTCATAGCATTACTCCCAGTTCACACCAGTGCCAGGAGAATACTAGTGCAGCCAGAGACTAGCAACAACTCCAGACTTCTAAGTAGGGAGCTGTGCAATTACCAGGGCTGAATTTAATTACAACCTCTCAATAAAATGGCTTGTGACAGAATGTACAACTCAATAAATCCACCAGATTTCATCACATGCAGTTGCTGTGAAGATTAAGTAGTATTAAAAAGGCAGATGTGTTTATAGTGATTAAGCTGCTATTTAAAGTTTTGGGTAGGGGAAATCTGCCTGCTAACAGTTAAGCTTAAAAGTTAAGGATTTTCACCTTATAAACTCCTCTTAAACAATAGGCACATTTAATGCTAGTAGGAGCAGGAAATAATGTGTAAAACTGCAGTTTATAATAGCAACTGGAACCCCGCATACATGGTTTTATTACATACACAATTTTTGTAACATCTGACCCTAATTCGCATTTATATTGTCCATATCAAATAGTTTTTCTCTTTCCTGGTAGCGGTGTTCATTAGCTGAAGACCAGAAGAAATTTCACGCATGCTTTAGATGACACGTAATTAAGCCAGTTGGAAAAAAAGCCTTTATGGGGGGAAACCTAGAACCAAGGGCTATTAATAGAAACTCCAGGAAGGGGTTGTTAGCATGCCAAGGCCTGCTCAAATGAGGCAGGATGCAAAAAAGAAAAAAATTGAACATGCCACAATACCAGGAAGCTATAAACCCCATTAATCCCCACCCATGAGGACATCCATCCAAAAAGTAAACTTCTGTTTCCAAGGCAAGGCTGATAGCTGAATTTAGCTGTGCCACTGCAGCAGTGATTTCCCTTGAGCTTAGTGAGGAGTCAAAAACATAAAGGCATGGCTCTTAAACTGTGTTTTTTTGAGAGCTTCAAAGTGCAAGAGAGAGATTATATGGGATTTTTTATGGCTTCAGTCTCAAAGCATCCTGCAGGCTGTTGGTTAAATTCCCCAGTCTTCTGTGTGTGATCCCTCGTGCCCATGCAGAATAGCTACCTCCGTTCTCAAACTGGGAGCTTGTTCAGGGAGAGACCCGCAGATACCCCTCTGCTTCAGAGAAGCTCCTGAGGACCGGAAAGCCACAGTCTCAGCTGAGTTTGTAAAAGGGAACCAAGATGTGATGCAACATTTTATAAAGTCACTGTTTAAAGCTGAGATTGGCACCATTTTACGTGTGCGGTGCAGCTGGCGGGTCGGCATGGTTTTAAAGTAAGGGAGAAGATATAGCAGCTGAATGAAGAGCACAGATATGTTTAAAGCTGACCCTTAATACTTGCACTGACCGGTGATGTGATTAGTAAATGCTAGTGCTTTATAAACTGATGCTGTCACTTCTCCTACCCTACTTAGAGTTTTCATGCTTACGTTAAAACAATACTACTTTATTTTCCCCACATTTGGAAAATTCCCTTTAAATCAATTCCTCTAAGTTTTTGCCTTGCCCTTTCATTGAACACCAAGTGCCTGATGCCCCGGTGGTTGTTACCTCTCCCCTACAGCATTCAACCATTTTGGCTCACTGGACACGTAACGTTTCGGTGTGGCTGAATGCCAGCTCTGGTGTTGTTAAAGCCACACAGATAAGCTAACAGTGGTTGGTGTTGTTGTCTCACTTCAGCTTATTGTCTGCCTTTAATCTTGAGCTGATTAATCTGTCAAGGAGGACTGAAGGATTGTGAGTGAGACAGGCAGAAAACCAGCCGCGGATGATGGGTGGGTGGGAGCTGAAATACTTGGAAGTAAGAGCAGATGCACCTTGTAAACAATGTGAAACCCTATGTAATGACGGGAGAGCAAAACCAGGCACGTCAGAGAGGTAGTTAAGGGTCTTGGTGATTGTGGCTGGAACAATCATGGCACATTGGGTACGCAGGTCCTCAGATCCCACTGCCTTCCAGAGGGAGGTGAACGCTCAGTTTGTCTGGGAAAAAGATAAACAGACTATCCAGTAATTTTGGAATCTCGTCAGTATTTTAGCCAGGGAAAAATGAGATGATTTGTAAAATACAAAATCCTTTTTATTTTTTTTTTTTTTCTACAAAGCAGATCCTTTGCTGATGTAAACAGGCTTGCTTGCTTCGAAGCCACAGGCTGTTGCGTTTTGGATTCTGCATTTCAGAAGGTTAAAAGATAAATCTACGGAATGTTTTCTATTCATAGCTGAGAAACCACTGTAATCCTAACCTTGGCTTTGCCATGTAACTTGCTGAGGGTGTATGTTACGTAAAGAGAAACATTAGGGTTAGGCCTGAAATTCACTCTGATTCAGGGAGCCACTACAAGGACCGCAAGCTCTTTAACTCCTTTGAAGGTTTCAGTACTGATGAAGTGATACTTACATGATCTTTTCCTTTTCTCTTTTTTACTTCATTGTGTTTCTGCTTTTGGAGCAAGCTTTGAGCTTAAATTGAGCTGGCAACTTCCTTTTCAGGCCTCAGCAGCTGACATCACTTGCACAGCAATAATCAACAACAGGAAGAAAACATCTGGGCTTGGAAGCATGAAGAGATCAAGGCTGTAGTGGTCTAGAGAATAAAGGGGTGACAACAGTCTGCATTGCAACAGTTTGCCTTGAGTGCATCCTGCAGACGTGAGGCCGCTCCGACGGCTTCAGGAATTGAACATTCCTGGTTTCTGAGATGAAGGAATGAAAGATGGGGCAGTAAGCTGTCGGGTTCCCTAGAGAGAAGTGGATCAGTGAGGTCAGGACAGCACACTGCTTTTCACATGGGAAACCTCCAGGGTAATCTCCACGGCAGGGTTTGCTGCCTGCTCCGGTGGGTCAGAAGACCTTGTGTCCATGGTCCTGTGGTGGATCGTACCCAGGGGTCATCTTGGGAACCTAGGGCTGTGGGAATGCAGCGGATGGAGCTTTCATCAGCTGCTTTGTACTGCTCTGAAGCACAGGGACCTTAAAGAAAAAGCTTTTTGTTTATTACTCTTGAGCTCTTGAGCTGTGCCTGAGGGCTAGAAGGAGAACTTCCTCTGAGCTGCATGTGGGTGATTCCTGTCCATACCAACAGGCAGAAGTAGTTGCAATGCTCAGTTCTTTTAACAGCAGGCAGAGAATCAATCTTAACTCTTCTCCTTTAAAGGATCTAGGCTCATTCTTACTTGGGCTCCCAAAAACCCCAACCCCAGCATGCAGGGATGTAGGAGGGATGTAGGCCATGAGCCGTCAACGTAGTTGGCGCCTTCCATTGTAACAAGGGATGGTAAAATTGCAGAGACATTCGCATTTGTGTCTGAATTACCTCTAGATTAGCATGCAGGGTTACATCCACCTTCCTCATGGCTTATGTGCAGCATCTACCATTTCTGCTGCCTCACTTGTGGCAGCACAGCTCCCTCCCGCTCCAGGGTGCCGTGTGTCAGGCGTAGCCGCTGAGCAGCTCCAGCTGCCCTCTGGCACTTGGACCCCTGTCTGGGGATGTCCCTGACACTGTGACTGTCCCATGCTGTGCTCTGTCACATTGCTCCTTCCCTGAGGCTCTTTGGACAAGTTAAATCACAGGCTTTTGAAGGCTGTTGGCTTACCTTGCACATTCAGGCCTCCTCGCCGACTTCTTTTCCATGGGAATGTAATGCAATGGTTGATCAGTAATATTTGCCTGGCAGAAAGCTGCTATGGAAACAAACTGTGCACTATTTTGATGGGGATGATGGGTGATTTGGCTATTGGTGAGCTCCAGGGAGCTGCTATAAGATGTGTCAGCAGTGCAGCTTCCATATAAGATATTCCTAATCCCCAGAGCTGACTTTCATGCACATATACACCACTACCTCCATCCCTTATCCTTATTGTAACCAGCTGTGGTTTGACTTTGTCAAAGATCTGATAGAGCTCCCTTACCCCTTCTCCCACTCCCTCCACAAACTCCCGTTAGTCATACTTGGGCAGCGCATGAAATAAGATGGTGATAAAGCTCTGATCCTAGACACCAGAGTCACTCCTAGCGGCTCCGTGCTGGGCTGTGAAGACTCCACTGTGTTAACCCCTTGGTGCCTCCAGGCAGAATTTCCTAATGCCCCTAAGCCATGTATCATCTCGGGGTTGATAGAGCTCTTAGAGCACATTTCCTCTTAAGTAGAGATGGATTTATCACTGTGAGGTGTTAGAGGTTAAATGGGCTTTTTAATTAGTGGGCTGAAGAGGACAGCTCTTGTGTTAAGGCAGTTGCCATTTGTGAAAACCTGGGTTTTCCCTGTATCCCACTGGTAACGCAGAGAGAATGTTACTTTTCCCCTTGTTGTTCATACTACTTAAGCTAAAGATTAACTTTGGCAGAGTGACAAGGGGCTACATATTGGCCAAGAAACAATTCAGTCTGGAAGGTTTCAGACCACTGGGGAGGAGGAGATCATGGAACAGAAACTGGATGATTTTTTAAAAAACAGGACAGTTTATTGTCTGGTTAAATTTGGGTTGCTTTTCCTGAGGGGGGTGAAAAGCACATCCTTGATCTGATGCCAGTCACCAGGCAAACTTCAGAGCTTTTGCTCATAGCATGGATTTCTCTGATGGGCAGGACACTGCTGTCTGAGCAGACGAAGGCCACCAGCCACTCCTGAACCCCTAAACCACTGCTGATCAAAGCTGCAGCTGTACTGCCCATGTATCAGCAAAGACCTGCACATCACATCCTTCCCTTTGCAGGCTAGCGTGATACTTGGAGGGGCAGACACAAGCCTTTTGGAGAAGCACAAATGTTTTAACTGCTGTTTTACTCTCTGTCATGTAGTGACCTTGGGCAGAGCTTTGCGGGAAGGATGGTTGTTTTGGGTAATCTTGACTTTCTACAGTGTTTGCACGTCTCAAACATTGGAGACGTCGTTACCGACTGGGTGGCTGAGGCTCGTGGGTCGTTCAGGTGAGCTGTACCGCTTTTGCAGCGGGTCGAGAGCTCCCGGGGTAAATCCAATTCTTAAGGCAGTGCAAGACCAGTAAATCTAGGCTGATGTGTCTGCGTGGGGGCGAAGCAAAGCTTTGTATTTCACTGAAAGTGAGTAGGGCCCAAGGACTTTGTCTCTTATCCCAGATGTGATTTAGAGCTAACTGCTGAGCTGATGGCAGCCCAGATATTCACAGTAAAGTTAAAAATAAAACTGCTTGATTTTTTCTGCTGATAATTGAAGCAACTTTTTATTTTTTGTGTGATTTGATGTAAAATCAAGCCAGGGCTCTCTCCTCCTCCCCAACAGTGCCTGACCAGTTTGTGACCCCTGAAGTCCCGCAGGCTTTTCCTACTCTCTCAGCAGCAGTTCAGTTTCTGAGACGCTGGCTTGCTTCTTTTATTTCACTGCGTCTAGTGAAGATCTTAGAGATCCCGTGCACTCAAATAAAAATTTGAATGCTATTCAAATTACTGGGAGGAACACTAAACCTTCAGATCCAAATCTCTTTTGTTACCCTTTGAGGCTGTTTTGCATCTGTAGCACTGGTGGAGTATTCTGTAGCTGCTGATGAACCCAGTTGCTGCTGGACCTAATGTGTTAGGCTAGAACGAGGATCAGCCTGAGCAGATGCCAGAGGCAAGCAGCACTGTCTTGTTGTCAGGAGGTGTCTCTCCAGCCATGACAGACTGTTGGTCCTGCTTCTTCCAGTCCTCCCTTGTACGCTGTCTCTGGAAGGTGCTCCCGGTTGGGATGAGGCGCATAAAGCAGCTCAGATGCAGGTGGGGAGTCCTTGGTTGTCACTGCGTACGTGCCAGCAGTAATACATCTTTCTGCTCTCTGGACACCTTTTCTAGCATGTCCAGAGGCACAGACAGAGACACTGCTTGAACCTGAGGTGCTGAGTACTGAAAGCTGCTGACTGGTGCTCGCAGGGGATCTTGCCCGTGTCATTGTTTATTTGTCACTGAAGAGGGGAGCGGTGTTTATAGAGCTCTCTGCAGTGGTTTGTGTTTGCTGCCCTAGGAGTTTCATTTACTCCATTCACAAGCAATTGCCGTAAACAGGCTGTAATATTTAAACTATTTCCTTCAGCTTCTGCTCCGTAATCAGCTTCCTGGTGGCTTTCTCAGGTGTGGGGCTTTAGAAACCAGGTCTTCGTATTTTAAGGGGAAGGGGATGTCTTGGTTTTGCGGCAACATCTGCAAGGCATGTTTTATGTCTTGGGCATCCAGGAAGGTTACTGCACCAGCCATTTACCAATGCTTTGGTTGTCTTTCCCAGTTGATCATGTGGTTCCTGAGCCAGGGACCAGTTTGCTGACTGCCTTCGACCAGTGGCGGGAATGGGCAGACAGCAAATCCTGCTGCGACTACTCTCTGCATGTGGATATCACCGAGTGGCATAAAGGTGTCCAGGAGGAGATGGAAGCTCTGGTTAAAGATCATGGTAAGTGCAGTTATTGAAAGTTTGGGGAAGCCTTTCCCCTTCTTATTTTTCAGAACCCTCTCCCCTATTTTTTAGGACTGGCTCTTGTGAACTATTTGACTCTCATATCCCAGTAAAGCTGTTCTGGGCCCTGACATTACCTTGGCCCATTCTGGCCTCTTGTGAAGGTTTGGGCAGTCCCTGTTGCAGAGGGCTCAGGGAGATGGTACACGCTGGTGTTGCTGCAGTGTGTTAGGTGGGTGAGCAGTGATTTTGCAGAGGTGAATCTCTTCCTGCTGCCATGGAGAGGAGCACCTTTGGGTTTCATTAGTGCAGTAGGTGATAGCTTCAGCCATTAAACTGTTGTAAACAAGGGAAGAATTAGGCCCAGAAGGAACAATCCAGCACTGGTTGCTAAAAGTGGAGAAGAGCTGAATAAAATGACCTCATAGGTTTTTCCCCTCTTTAATTTCCTTGACGTTTCAGCCTTAGGCTAGAGTAATTTTCCATCCTGTTTGTAGTTTATAAAAAAACAACCTTTTAGATCCTAATGAGTGCTTTCCCACACATGCTGGGTAAGAGCTTTTGCTGGTTCAGAAGGTGAGAGAGGTAAAGCCGACTTAGGAGCACTCTGGTGTCCTGGTCAGTACGAACACGGTGCAGGAGGGCACACTGACAGACAGATTTCCCATCGCTCTTGCAGGAGGGAGTGGGGGGATCAGGGAGCCAGGCCCAGTCTCTGCTTTTGTCTGTGATGCATTTTGCTTATATTTTTTTACTTGGGAGATCCTGGTGTTGTACAGTGATCTGTTGAGAGTGCGTGTGTCTGTGTGCACGCACGTGTGTGTACGCATCTCACAGTAGATTAAAGTAATTTATTTGTCTACCCATCATTACTGCTGGCTGGGGGGGGGCTGAGTGAGGGGGACGTCTTCTCTCTATGAGAAACGGTGTGTTTCATAGCTTTGTCTGTGCCTGCAATTTGTATGTCAGAGGTAATTCCTTTGCTCTCTTTCTACCAGGTGTGAACTCCTTCTTGGTTTACATGGCTTTCAAAGATCGCTTTCAGCTAACTGATTCTCAGGTAGGAAGGCTTAATGTGCACGTGCTTCTGTCACTGCGAGCTGTGCAGTAGTCACATATAAGGGTTTAAATTCAATATGCTGGGATCTGACATTCTCTTCTGGTTTCAATCTCTGTATGAGTAACAGTACCTAAGATTTGCAACAGTACCCAGAGCTCTGGTCTGAAGATTATTTTTTTAATAAAAAAAACCCAACAACCAACAACAAACCCTGAAAGGCTTGGCTGGGCAAAGCAATGGCAAAACCCTCATTTTGAGAGATCTAAGGTTTTATTCCAGCTCCTTTGGTGTGGAAGCAGTGGCAATTTTATAAATTGCTGCTTCATGCCTAGGCGCGGGGCAGGACAGCGAGATCTCTGGCGTAACTGCGCTGTGTGTTTATAAGCTGAAACTGATCCTGGCCCAGAAGTGGGTTTCTGGCTTTAGCGTTCGAATTGCTGGGACCTTAAAAATCCTGTTTGCTATTCTGGTGGATACGTTTGGGTACATTTAATTGTTGAGACGGGCAGTTTATATTTCTAAACGTGGTGGGAGGAGAGGAATGCCTGGGAGTCATTTGGAACAGTGTGGGAGGCAGTGGTGTATGACAGTTATCTCTAATGACTCTGGTAAGCATTTTAATGAGTGACCATTGATGGAGCCAGTGTCAGCTGTGGGTTACTCAACCTGAGCCCTCTCGGACTGGTTGCTGGAGGGGGAAATCACACTGTTCCTGTCCTAGGCAGTGAGAGGGGTGGGGACGGGTTCTCTGTGAAAATAAACCATTTTTTTTCATGCCAGGCACCAGTAGATGAAGGCATGAAACAGGTACAACTCTGTGAGCTCTTTAAAATCACTCCAGATGTAGGGCTGTGCAGTTGCTGTTTCTTCCTCCAGCATGGTAAATATACCCAGCCTGGCTATTGAATAGTGCTGCTTTGCCATATCAGTAGCATCCAACTATACAGATTGGGAAATTCAGTTAGAGGCAGGAAAATGGATCACATCTATCCAGCAAACCACATCTTATATTTCTTAGTGCTTTTCTGTCTTCCGTTCTGCAAAATTCTGTATGCTGAAGGAGTCTGGAGTGTGTCCTTTATAACAGGTGTGTACCTGCGTGTATACTCAGGGTATATTGTAATGTGTGTTTTCTGTCTTCCAGATATATGAGGTCCTGAGTGTAATCCGGGATATTGGCGCGACAGCTCAAGTGCATGCTGAGAATGGTGACATCATTGCTGAGGTATGTCATGTTTATTCTGTGGATTATTAACTTCAAAATGCTGGGAGGGATTTAAACTCTAACTCCTTCTTTGCAAACAAAATCACCCGGACTTTTAAAAGCATGACATAGCTATATCCAGGATGCAAGCAGAACTGTACATCAAATCTTAATCCCCTTCAGTGCCACTGATAAAGCAGGTTTTGGTGGCAGCTTTCAGTTGGTGGTGGATATCAGCCATCTCTGCCTTTATCTTCATAAGTGAAAGACTGTGTCTGGGTGTGACCGGCTCAGTGTACAATAAAATATTCTGTGGTAACGAAGATCAGGAGGAGTGGGGAGGGTAATAGCTTCATACTGTACTTGGGATGCTGATGTTTGGGATCTGTTCATCCTTTAAACAGCAACAAAGAAGAAATGTTAATAATGTATTTGGATTTAATCTGCTCTCCAGCTCATTTTATACATTGTCTCAAGCAGGCAAAACTTGGTGTTGCAGAGGATTTCTGCATTGTCTGACTGGGGAAGAGCCCACCTGCGCCTTTGAGCCCAGTTGTCAGATGATTTTTTCATGAGATACTGTTTTGCCACATCTTAGAGATTATTTTATGGACACAAATGAGTAGTGAAAGTCGAGGGGCTATGAACTCAGTGTGAAGCAAATCAAAATAAAAGGTTTCCCTGACCTCCTGTGAACAAATCAGCAAGGGTTTTGTGAGCTCTGGTTATTCTCAGCAAGGGAAGTTGGACAGAACTCTGGTTGTAAGGCCCTGATCTAAAGCCCCATGTGATTGTTAGCTAGCACAGATGCCTAGGATCTTACTTGTACCTCCTTCAAACAGCTGTGCTTGCCAGAAGAAGAAATGTGTGTTGCTTTAAATCTTTTTCCTGCTCTTTTTTCTCTCTGCCTTAGGAGCAGCAGAGGATCCTGGAACTGGGAATTACAGGCCCTGAAGGGCATGTGTTGAGCAGACCTGAAGAGGTGAGGACTTTACTGCCTTTGCATTTACTCCCTCAATTTATAACATTTCTGCATTGCCATCGAGTACTTCATATTGGGATGAATGTGGCTGGAAGCACAATTTCATCCTGGCTGTAAAAATTATATGCTGTGTGGGGTAAGGGAAGAGGATAAGACACTTCTAGGGACTAACTAGTAACTAGTCCCTTCTAGAGACTGACTGCTATGGGTACTTATGAGGAATTGAGGAGCCTCCTCAGCTTCTGTACTGGAGAAGGGGACATCTCCAGGGAGTAATTCATCCAGCCTAAGATTTGATTCACCCTCTGGAAAAGCTCATCTCTTTCTATTAATTATTGGAGATAGTTCGTAAAGGCTCTGCTCACACATCAGGTATCTAAAGTGAGGTGAGATGTGTTTGAACCGCAGAGCTCACGATAAGCCCTCAAGACAGAGAGAGCTGTTGGTACTTAGCATATCTTCAGTTCATGCCTTTGATAGCCCAGACTGGAATCCTACATTAGGAGATGTAGAAAACATTGAACCTGAAGCACAGGTAGAGCATGATCTACCCAAATCACCAATTCCTTGATTCAGGTGCTGCACATGAAGACTTTAAGGTGGAGTCCCTGAAGAATTACATGCTCTGATTGATGATGTTGGTCTTCATGGAGCTAGACCCTGAAGTTCTTGTAGTTTCTCATTGCTTTCAGTCAAGTTTTGTATGAGTAAAGACTTCAGAATCTGTGTTTATGTAGGCAAGATTCTGCCACTGACTTTTCTAAATCCCATCTCTTGGACTTCTCTCTTGGTCCTTATTTTGTCCTTCTTCTAAATCAACACAAATTTTTAGTATACGCCCAAATCCTGACATTGTCTCTTAGGCACTTGCATAGCATCCATTACCATGATATTTGATGAACATTTTACAAGTGGTGGATTTTTTACACCAAGGGACTAAGTGGTTTGCTAAAGGCACAGAAAGTGTGTACCAGAGAGGGGAGTTAACTCTCAGATCTTAGCCCAGCACGTTAATATAGTTAACGTCCATACTTCTCCATTGATTTCTCTAGGGTCAAGCACCCCAATCCCTCTCACTCTCTCTAAGTCTTTAAAATAAATCTCAAGAGCAAGAAAGAACCTTAAAACTTTGCTTTTCAGGCTGGTTCCCATTGCATTCTTCGTTTCCAGTCTTTCAGTATCTCTAAGGTAGACATCTCGCCGTGGCATTCTGGGTTTGTGAAGGCTATCCTTTCTGTACAAGCAGTTCTTTTTGTTCCTCCAAGATCTTGGGGCTTTGCTGACTGCCAGATGTGGGAGCTGGAAGCTGGGTGTGTGAGATCATCCACACGTGCCCCTCATGCTCCCTCTCTATTTCCTCCCCTTGGTTCAGACAAGCAGCATCCAGAGACATTTCAGCAGGAATATAAATCATTTGGTTGCTTCATGCAGAAAGGGGGAAAAAATGCTCAACTTGGGCAGTATGTGAATCTTCACAGAATTTGTGTTTGGCCCTAGGAGCTGGAATTTTTTTGCTTCCTGAAAGTTGTGAGCAAACACTTGCACTGAGCTTTCCACCCACCCACCCTGCATTTTTTTAAACATATTTTTTGGCTTGCATCAGGAGAGTGGGAACAGATGCTGACATGACACTTGGGGCTCATCTGTGGAGCACCCCTAAACTTTTGTTGACTTCAAAGAAAGGCTGTTCCTTACCTTAAAGGATCTGGCCATCAAACTAGCCAAGTCTTGTCTGGCTACTTCAAAGCTCATCCTGAGTGGAGCAGGAGCTTTAAAGTGTGAACTGTGTGGTTCCCTGGCTTGGTTGGTTTGTTACATCTGTGCAGACATGTGTTCTTCCTCAGCGTAGCAAGGAAGGCTGCCTGAGGACACGTGGCTGCCTCAAATTGAGGATCAGTAAAGCCTGTTCCCAGTGTCACTGGGCAGCCTCTGTGCAGCTGAGCTCAGCTGTGCCGTCTGCCCAGAGTGGAAGCATTTGGTCCAAAATTCTCCTCCTTGAAAGTCATAGGAAACAGAGCAGGAAACGATGTCATCTGGTTCCCTCCCCTCCTTTTCTCCAACGCAGGAGTAACGTTGTGTTTTTAAAAACATACAACTCCCTTTAAGCTGGCTGATGATGAAGGCCAGATTCTGAGGGTGGCAGCAGATCCATGATTCCTGTTGACTTCAGCAGGAGCGGATGTTTCTTGGTATCCCTCTGGGGTACTGTTAACACTAGAATTGGCTTTTCATGCTGTCCCTTATGGAGTGTAAAGCCTGTCCTAAGGACTTTATGGTGGTTGTCATCTTACTGAAGAGATGCTTAAGTCAGACCTCCATCTTCAGCAAACTAGCAGGAGTTGTTGAACAAGTCTACAATATTTATTAAATCAAAACTCCCACTGAAGTCAGTGAGACTTACGTCAGAGTGAAGCATTCAGGGTCTGGCCATGTGCGTTTGCGTCTTACTTGGAACGTACACATCTTCTGAATTCCCAGGTTGAGCAGAAGGCATGAATTAAGGCTTAAGTTTCACTGCTGACTCATGGGTTTAGTTTTCTCACCTCAGTAACCTGGGTTGAGCCAAGGTGACGGTATTCAGCACGTTGTTCCAGCCAGCAAAGGGAGCCTTAATGGACACACCACCGTCCCAGGTCAGCATCACCCATCACTTTCTGGAAAACTCTCCCCCACATAGCTCAGATCATTCTGTGATGACTTTTCAGAGCAATCCATCATTTTTTGTTTTTATTTTAGCCACAAAAACGCTGAAAGCACAAGCGGTCCAAGTGCTCCAGGAAATGTCTTGTCTTTTTTTCCAAGAGAACTGCTGTGCTAGGGCTTCTAGCGCATACTGGTAATTGCAAACATTCCCCTTTGGACTAGTCCTTGGGTTATTGTTATGTGCCTATCACCATAGCATCTGGGCACAAGGCATGAATTCAGCAGCCTTGTTCTCTTCTGGGCAGAAAATACTCTCCTCCTGCTTAGCTGTTGCTCAAATGCCTTTTGGTCAAAAGTCTGGAGGTGCCTGTTGTTTTATCCCCGCTTTGCAAGTGGGGAAATTAAGGCACAGGGTGGGTGGGAACGTGACTTCCAGCTGCTGCAGTGACAGAGCTGTGCGCAGGCCTGCTTGAAGCGGGCAGTTTGCAAACTGATGCCATTGCCTGGAAGCGTCGGCCCACCTGAGTTCTCTGTCTCTCAGGAGGGAGAAGTGTGATTTTCTTGGCCCTTCCCTTCAGCCTCTGTCTTCCCTGCTGGGCTGCTGGCTGTGGCATACTCAGTCCTGGAATAAACACCCTTCCTTGCAGCCTTTTCCATTTGCATGGGGCAGCTGGGCCAGAAGATGTCTCCTTCTGTACATCACCCTGCCTGGGAGGGTTAGTCACAAGCCCTGGAGTGGTGACAGGCTAGGGCTTTAACCCTTTTGGCACTAGAGACCAGCTGACGGGGTCTGGGGGGCTGGTTTTCTTTTAAAACCTCCCAGCTGTTGTGTTGTTTTTCTTAAGCAGCCCAGCTGCAGACGGAGCGGTGTTGCAAGTGGTGGCTTTGTCAGTGAGCAGAGCTGTTCTGAGCACTTGGACATCATCAGTCTGGTGAATACACAGTTCCCTAAGCTGATGGGTGCCTAATCTCAGTTACTTCTTTTGGTGGACCAGGCACAGTGCTAGGAACCAGCAGTCAGCGTGTTCCGATTCTGCGACTGATGATGATTTTCGACGCTTGGCCTGTGATAAGTCACCACAGAGCAGATTTTTCAAAAGTGCTGAGCGTGTGCCAGTCCCGCTGGAGCCCCGGGGAGGTGCTGGTAGCCTCTTGCTTTTGGGAATCAGGTGGCTGATTGCTCTGCATTTCAGTGTCCTCTGTTGTGCGCTTGGAAAATGTCTGTGGCATTGCAGGCTCGGTTCTCCGTGGCAGTAGGCACTGTGAGCATGAGCCTGCTGTTAAATCTGCCATCTGGACTGCTTTGATTAGGATGTGTGATCCGTAAAAGTCTGCGGAGTGATGACGTTCACTCTGAGGCTGTAGTTATAAAGTGACCCTCAGTCTTGCTGAGGTTATTTCTCTACACATGCAAGAAAAAATAGTTGATTTATGGGGTGGTTCACACTCTGTCAGATCCCAAGCCAGATATTGTAGCGGAGGGTACAATTTAGGAGGCTTGTTTGCAAACGTGGCTTACCAGAGTATGTGGCTACAGCATCTCTTCCGCGTGGGCTGGAACATGAATAGTTTTGTTGAGTCAACGTTTAGTTGCTTTTTTTTGTCTAGGTTAAAGAAGGGACTTAATCATTCTGACCTTGAGCACCTGGAGTGTTATTTTAGGACTTTGTCTGCTTGCAGAGAAACTTTGAAGCAGCCTGGAAGAAAAGGTAGTAATGAGAGGGGACTACAGCTTGGTGTCATTTTAATTATCATGATTACACTTTACGTTTTTCTGGCTCAGGATCGGAGAGATGGAAAGTCTCGTGTTGGCCCTGCACACCCTGTTTTCCCGTGAAAGCAGAGGCTGTGACCCTCTGAAGGGGAATGGGATCTGCTAACACATGGGATGTTACTAACTTGCTGCTGACTTTGTTTCTCAGGTGGAGGCAGAGGCTGTGAACCGGGCAATAACCATCGCCAACCAAACCAACTGCCCCCTTTATATCACCAAGGTGATGAGCAAAAGTGCCGCTGATGTCATTGCTCAAGCCAGGAAAAAGGGTAAGTTATTTCCCTTGGATGGAAGCACCCTATTAGCTCATGCAGTTCAGCTGCTTGCCAACATAAGTTTCATCCCTACAGGAAAGGTTTCTTTTTCCAGTGTTATTGTCCAGGCTCTTTTTTAAAAGGTCCTAAGCAACTGCTTCTGTCTCATCTGCCACAGACAAGTATTCAATGGTCTACCAGTGCCAGGACCTGTTTCTTTCTTTCAGCCTAAAGCCTTTCTCTTCACACTCATCCTGCCACACCGAGCCATGCACCTTCGTGTTATCGCAGAGTAATTTCATGCTGCCTCCGTTTAAGGAATCTCCCAGGAGATTGCAAGCTGTGTCCTCCTTCCAGCTGCTGTGGTCTTTCCGTGGTGCTTTCTGCTGAGCTGCTTCCTGGGCTCAGAAGTGATTCCAGGAGTCCTGACGGAGGTCTTGACTCACAAGCCCTGCTGGGTTTAGTTGGAGTAACCAAAGAGGTTACCGATTCCAGCTATCCATGGTGCTCCTTGCTTGTGAAATAGATACTCCTCATGTGCTGTAACTCACAGCCTGGCATCCGAACAGGAATTGGGATCAGTAGTCTGGGTTAGGCTGGGAGTTGCAATTGCCTCTGATAACTCTGCCTGAGGATGCTGCAAGAAGCAAGACTCAGACCTGCTGTGGATGATTCTGCCTTGGGTCTCTTCTCTCTAACCAAAGTCTGTGGGGGAGCTGCGCTGCTCTCAGTGATGCAGTAGCTTCTCCCCAGTCCTGAGCCAGCTGCTTTGCCCCCAGGAAGCATGGGTTACAAAGCACAGTGAGTGCCTGTCTCCCTGCTTTATTCTGTGACTAAACCCTTCATTTCTATTTAGAGCAGCTCTGGGTGGGTGAGTAAGCAGCAGGGATGATTTTCCCCCTTCTTTCCTCAGAAGGGTTGGATTTAATTTTATGCAGTCTGAATGAGCCTGAATGGATATACAAATGACATCACTTTCCATCTGGGTGTTTGGTGTGAGAAGAGCTAATTTCCTACCGCAGCAAACAGATTTGTGTTTGTGTATTGGCTCAGAAGTATTTTGGTCCCATGATTTCTGTTAAATGAGTTCAGAGTTGGTGAGGAGGACTAATTTCCAAGGCATCTCTTTCTGTTTGTGGAATGGAAGCAGCTCAAGCTGCTTGGGATAAACCTTCCTCTCCTAGCTCCATTAGTGGAGATCATGCTGAAATGAGAAGATGTGTTGACACGGCAAAGTGGCTGCATGTTGCATTACCCCAGAAAACAACTTGATGTCACTGTTCAACTCAATCCTGTAAGTCTGGGGAAACATCCCTTCCTCTTTCTAGGTAAAGTACTGGAGACATGTACCACAGAGATGGAGCATTAATTGAAATACCTTCTTGCTGCGCTCGCTGTCCCCTGAGACCACTCGCTGGCAAGCAGAGAGGGGCACTGGGGTGAGGGACCATACACTTACATCGCAGAAGTCGTAAAACACGACCTGACTTGGGCAGATGTTACCCTGCCTGGGAAAGGTGCTGGGTTTGTCCCAGGTGAATGATCCACAGAACTCACTTTGCTTAGCCTGAGTGAACTGGCATATGCAGTTTTCATTCAGATTGTGTTTTCTCCTTATAAGGAGAATTTGGGGTATAAATGGCACGCCATTCTCTGTTCCTTTATTTAAATAATTCAATATAAATGCTGTGCAGTTACCCAACTGGGTAGCCCAGGAGGGCCACACACACTAGTCTTGCCCTCCCAAGCAACAGAGGAAACATAACTGAAGACTATCCAAGGCGAAAACAAAACAGAATTGATTTGCTAAATGAAAAAGAACGAATGTTATTTAAAGCCAGATGTTCCCAGTGGCATTTGTTATGGAGGAGATTCCCTGCAGACTCTTGTCGTTGGCAGATCTGGGAGCTCAAAACATCACTCCCCGCAGAACAATCCTCCCAATGTTTTGGCCCACAACAGGCCTCCCATTAATAGCCAGCGTGTGTTTTGCCTTGTTCTGATTTCGTAACCCTATTTGTGGCAAGTGATGTCAGACGGCCTCTTCCTCTGCTGGTGGATCCCCTCTGACAAAGGCTGTTCCTACACCTCCTGTTTCAGTGTGGTCCTGGAAGCAGCGTGAAACCAGTTAGTGCATCGTTCTGCCTCAGCTGATGCACTCTTTCCCATCTAACTTGAGCCTATAGACATCATAGTAGCTCAGACAACATGGTGAAAGCAAGCTCATATTTTTTTACTGTGCATGGTGAGGTGTGTAAGACCCTGCTGACCAATTCTGGGGTTGCCTTTGCCAGTCTGTTTGAAGTATTTAGGGTTAGTATTTTAACTACCCATGTCTTTTGCAGGCACATACAAATACATGAAGCGTCTGGACTCAGAAGCCAGAGGGTTAGGCACTTAGCAGAGATTTTGGGAAGGTTGCATTTGGTGAGCAGATCTGTGGGGCTACCAGCTTTTGAAGTTGCAGCATCTTGCATCTGCTTGGTGCGCAGATGTTGCTGGTGCGTTCCAGCTTGCAAAGTATCGCGGCCTTAAGGATCCGCCGTTCCTTCATGTGGTTCCAAAAATGTTAATGAAGAGGAAGGATGCACTGGTGGTTAGCACACTGGACAGAGAGTCAGAAGATCCAATTTCATTTCCTAGTTCTGCCACAGATTTTCCCTGTACCCTTGGGGGAATCACTCAGTTTCCCTGAGCTGCATTTGTGAAGCAGAAACACTGATACTTCCTCTGTGATGGGCTTTCTCTGTAGGCAGGAAACTTCCCTGAGAGGAGTTTTCTCTCATCAGATCTATGCATAGAGTCTGCTCCAAGAAACCCAGCCTTGTTAGATCTTTAATACGTACACATTTATAAAAATATTGCAGGCGCTATTTTCGTCATTCTTTTTCTTCCACATCCCTTCTAGATCAGGCTGGATCTCCTCACACTCTTACAGTTCCCCTCAGCCTCTTTCATGAGGTTCTTGGCCCAGGGTACAATACAGTGAATCTCTACAGTAACCCTTTCAAGCACAATTAATCAGTGCCAACCTCAGCAATTTTGCCCGTTTTGCTGCTCCAAGCTCTTAACAGTAACAATATCTTTGTTATTAACTCGGGTATTTAGTTGTTTGGATACTTAGTCTGAGGGACTGGTTTTTGGAAAATACTCAGTGTTTCTTTAGAGATCTCAAGATAAACATGTCAAATTAAGAGTTTGCTTGTGAAAACATGCCCCTAGTAATACAGTTTGAGGAGCACTGATCAGGTCAGGAGTTTAACGATGTCTGATCATCTGGTTATGCAGGCCAGTGAATTCAGTCCAGTGTTGTGTCTCTGTGATCGCATACTCACGAGGAAGTACCAAGAAACCCTGCAGCGTGTGGTGCTGGCGTGACTTCCCGGACTGGCCCTTTTTCAGAAGGATGTTTTACGCCTGGAAGCCAGGCTGGAGATGCATGTTGGTTGGTGCTCACCGTGGATTTGTCTGTATTCCTGTCCTGTAGGCACTGTGGTGTATGGAGAGCCCATCACAGCCAGCTTGGGTACTGATGGATCTCATTACTGGAGCAAGAATTGGGCTAAAGCAGCAGCTTTTGTTACTTCCCCACCACTGAGTCCTGACCCAACCACTCCTGATTTTCTCAACTCGCTGCTGTCGTGGTGAGTAGAGCTCTCTGTGTTCATACAACACATGCTTCGTCATGAGGCAATTGGTTGATAAAAATAATAGCTGTTGTTGCCAGCAAGCAAGAGAGGCTGTTTTACCTTTAGGATTAAACTTGTGACAATAAAATATCTTAAATACCTCTCATTGCCCTTTCCAGTGGAGACCTCCAAGTTACTGGCAGTGCCCACTGCACCTTCAACACTGCCCAGAAGGCCGTTGGGAAGGACAACTTCACCCTGATCCCTGAGGGAACCAACGGGACTGAGGAGAGGATGTCCATCATCTGGGATAAGGCTGTGGTATGTCACATGTGTCATAGGCTTAGGCTGCAACCAGACGTTCAGAGCTGAAAGAGCTGCAGCAGGGTGTTGTTATCTCCCCCAGCTGCTTGTTCTGGTCCTTCCACTTGAGGTTTTTGCCCCTGCAGAGATCACTGGGAATCTGCTGTCCTGCCAGTGATTTGCTTTTCAGAGTGGTCCCTACCTGGCTAACGCAGCGACTCCTTTTGTCTCTTCCCCAGGTGACTGGCAAGATGGATGAGAACCAGTTTGTCGCTGTGACCAGCACAAACGCAGCTAAAATCTTTAACCTGTACCCGCGGAAGGGCCGCATTGCAGTGGGCTCGGATGCTGATCTTGTTATCTGGGATCCTGACAGTGTCAAGACAATCTCCGCCAAGACTCATAACATAGTAAGGATGTTTTCTACAATGTGAGCTCTGCTGCTCATTTCCTCCTCTCTTCCTTCAGTGCCAGACTGTCCTGCCAAGAACTAGAGCTCATGACAACTCAGGGCTTTGTTTTCTCGATGCCCCAAGCCCTCTCTGGTCTTACACCCTGTACAGCTCAGCTGTGTGAGCAGAAAGGGAAGAGGACTGAGTCCAAATCTGAAATCCCATGAGCTACCCAGAGATTCCTCTCAGAGCAAAGAGATTGTCTGCTCTTTCTGAGTGTTGGATGCTTGGATCTGAGCACACAGAAAGCTCTTTAAATCTCCTAAAATATCAAAAGGCCTCTTCCCACAGTGTGTGGCCTATGACCTTCTGGCTCACTAGCAGTGGGAATGTGAACTGCCCCTTTTCTAGTTGGGGTTGGTGAAGCTTGTCAGCTTGTGGACATCTTTGCTGGAGAGCTGATCCAGATCAAGGAGTCGGAGTGGATTTACCCCACGTCCTGATCTGGCACGTGTGTGTGGAGTCATACCTAGACATGATTTTACCGGTGATGATCCCAGTGTTAGCTGGCACAGGGAGGCACAAGGCAGCACCCAGACTAACCAGACCTTCCCCTTGTTTCTCTGTGGCTTTGTGGTGGCACTGTTAGAGGCGCTGTTGTGGCCCACAGCTGGTCCCATATCTTACACCTGGCTCCTCCAGTGAAAAGCTGTCCCACCCTGTGGGAAACTGCAGAATGGTCCCAGTGCAAAGGGCTGGTTGGAGTCTCCCTGTGACATTCGAGCGCTGTCTCGGAGAAAGCAACCACTGTTTGCATTTGTTGACAACTTGTTTCACTGCTGGCGATGAACCTATGGAATGTTTCCCTGGAAAAAAACTCCTTGTTCTTTTTTCCGTGAATGCTTTCATTCACTCTGGAGCTGAAGGAGCAAAATTTTCTTCCACACTTGGATCCCTGGGCACATTCACAAAGAAACTTTTTTACAGGTTTGGGTCACTTCCCTGTGATTTAACTCTGTGTCAGAATTGGTCACAGATGGCCTGGATTCATCCTGCCTCTGCTTAGACTTCTAACAGAGGCATCCAGACTCAGAAGTCTGGCTGCTTCAGTCACCTTAGAGGTGCTTCTGGACTCTTCACACCTCCAGTCTGGAGAGGAATGACTTAGAGGAGGGAGCCCAGGGACATACCCCTATTAGGTGCCAAATTTAGTGGTCTGAACCTGGATTTGTGCTTATGAATGGCTCAGGGAGCTGGAGGTAGCTTGCTGGGTGGAGTATTTGAAAGTCATTGCCCTTTAATGGCCGTTGTCTTTAGGAAACAAATTGAATTCTTTAAAAATTTCCTAACACAAAACTCAGAGTCTTTATCTTTTGTGGAAATGCTCCAGTACAATCAGGATTGACTCCGTGATTTTGCCATTGATCTGGGCTAGGCTGAAGGAGAACCAGATCCGCTGTGGAGTGGCCGTTCAGAAATTCTTTATACGCTAAGGACTGCAGATCCCCCTGAAACTCTTGCACTGTGTAAGAGGCCTTAGCACTCAGTGATCAGCTACTGCCAAAGGCTGCCTCTTAAGTTGTGCCAAGACGATGGAGGATGAAGGGCTCTCCTTTTCGAGTGGTTTGTTTAGAGCTTGAAGGGCTGTCTAAGAAATCGCAGGTTTTTTTCTTAAACGTCCAGCTCTAACCTCCTCCCCTGTCATTGCATCGCCTGTTATACCTGGCATTACACCTGCTGGGGGATTGTTTTGTGTCTCACTGCACGTGTGTGTTGTGTTAGAAGAGAAACTGATACGAGAGACGCCTTTAGAGTCAAGTATAAAACAAAAGCCCCTTTGAAAGTCAGACAGAGCGGTTGCTGTGACACAGGGAGATGCAGTGATTATGTGGCATCAGATGATTGCTACTTTTTTAAATGCTAGAGCAACATACGGATATTTTCCAAGAATTCACACTGCTCTTGCCACTGTCTGGCAAGGAAACATTAGGAGCTAGAGAGGGGAGATAGTGTTTTTCTTGGAACCAGCCTAATTCATAAGCTTCTAACCAAGCCTCCTCCTTTGCCACCACAACTTTTTTTCAGACTGGACCTGGTTTAGTGTCGGTTTAACCACCATTCTAGCTAATTGTAAATCTGCAGTCAAGCCTATCCATACTTATAACACACTTCAAGAGCAAACTCCATTATTAACTCAGTAAAAAAACCCGGATTTGTCTCAGAGATGGTCACTAGAGTAACAGTCCCCAAATAACATGGTCGTTGTGCATCTCATTCCAGGGTGCTTCATGGGTGGGACGTTTACCAGTGATTCCTTTAAAGCTTGTCTTTTTTCCATGGTGTAATGTTTCCAATCTTGTTAATTGAGGATGAGCAATCCCATTAGAGTAAAACAAGATTGTCCTGGCCCCTGATCTATCAACCAAAATGCTGGTTTGAAATGCAGCTTTTCAAAATTATCACTATTTTTAGTATGAAACTCAGATAAAACTTTATTTGGCTTCTAAATTCCCCACAATTCAGCAGAGATAGGCACCTAAATGCATTTAAACAGGTAGACTTCCTCATTTGAAACTGTTATTTCCTCTTTATGACTCATGTTGCAGTGGAAATTTTGCATGAGTAAATCCTTAATAAATTTAGACTGATAATAAAGACCAGCCTTACTATTAAACCACAACATATACAAGTCAGGTAAATGCTGTTGAGTTTGCTTCCATCTGTCCTTAAAATTTTGGCAAGTAGCATGACTGGTGAGTGCTAATTAAAGCACAGCAGGCTTTGCTGGGATGAATATGTTTGCCTCATGTTGGTTTTTTGTTTGTTCTAGTCTCTGGAGTACAATATCTTCGAAGGCATGGAGTGCCGTGGGTCTCCCCTGGTGGTTATCAGCCAGGGGAAGATCGTGCTGGAGGATGGGAATCTCCATGTCACTGAGGGATCTGGACGGTATATCCCCAGGAAACCGTTCCCTGACTTCGTTTACAAGCGCATCAAAGCAAGGAGCAGGGTGAGTATAGATGGTTGGATGCACATTTGTTCTCTCACTGAAACTCCTGAGTTAAAGTGGGTGGAAAACAGATGCTGTCCCCTGGCTCGCAGACACACACTTCTGCAACAGAAAATGTTCCCTGGATAGGAGCCATATTTATCTCATTCCTCTTTCATTTTTGCTATTCACTTGAGTCATTACAGGAATATGCTTTGCCTTGAGCTTGGATTTGCTGCAAATTTTATTTTTCTGCGCTCTAATTCTTCTCTGTCTTGGGACACCTAGACAGAGCAGGTGTCCAGCAACTGTCCAGTTTGGAGAGGAGTCCATCTGCACATAACCCAGCAGGCTTCTCCTGTCACAGAAGAACCAAGAGAAGTTATGGATAGCATTTACATATCAAACCTTTCAGCAACAATTTGGAATTCTAATTTATTGTTATAGATGCATTATGCTGCTTTCTCTTCTGTCAGATATGATCAGATGCTCTTGTCGGATGACTAGTGAGTCACAGGCACAGCCTACTGACTGTGTAAAAGTGAGAATTTTCTATTTTTAAGAGGCTAAAATTGTTGGGAAAGTGATTTGTAAAATACACCCATTCAAAACAGAAACTGCCTTTTGATATGCCATTAGTTGGTAAAAACTGATGGAGAAGATGACACTGAACTCAGCTGCAACTTAGTTGCTGAGAATTTAAGAAGTTTATTTCTCGATGAAGTCAGATTTCTGAAAAGTGTTTTGATGTTCGAAGTGTTGCCCTCTCCTGGACAAAACCAGAGCTGTATTAGTTCTGCTGACCATAGGTAATATTCACATTCCTTGCAAATGATCTTTCCTTAATTGTTCTTTGAAGAAATTGCAAGTTATCAACATTGCAACCTTAATGATTTAGCACTGCAGAGAACAGATCCATGGTTTCTGTTGTGTTCTGGTCTCCCACAGAAGTACGTGTCTGACCTATAAATCCAATTGGGCAGCATCTCAACTGGAATAATTGCATTTAACCCAATCTAAAGCTCCCAAGCTGGCCATGTGCAGCTAGCCTGGCTCCTCTTTATGCAGACCTGCCTCTGGTCTCAGCATTGTTTTTGCTTTTTGGGGATGAGTAATAAATTTCATTTGAGAGTTGTCAGGAGCCCTTAATACAACAGCAAGTGGGGTGAGCTCATTAAAGGACAGAACTCGGGGTGCAGGGGACAGACTGGCGGTCTTCTGTAGGCTGCTCACACCAGCTAGCAACTAGCCAGAGCCCAGCAGTCCAGAGCACGTTTCATTTTATCCGTGCTGCTTCAGAGAGCAGCCACCACGCGAGGATCAGCGCGGAGCAGATGATGTACGCTGTCAAATCCTCTTACAAATCTTGCAATGCGTGTCCTTGGCTTAGCAACATCTGGCCAGCTGTTTAGTTCTGTTCTGAAGGCTGTTTTGGGCCTGAAGGCTGCCTGCTTCTCTGTTTTGCAGCTGGCTGAGCTGCGGGGTGTGCCTCGAGGTCTCTACGACGGACCTGTCTGCGAAGTGTCAGTGACACCGAAGACCGTCACGCCGGCGTCTTCAGCTAAGACGTCTCCTGCCAAACAGCAGGCCCCACCCGTGAGGAACCTGCACCAGTCTGGATTCAGCTTGTCTGGTACATACTTTGATGGGGCTAAATTGCTGTGAAATCACGGCTTGTTTATACTCCCATACTCTGAATTAATTGGAAGGCAATGAGAGAGACTGTGATGTGTTTTTAGCCTGGAGGTTATCCCTTTAGAAAGGAAGAAGAGGAGCAGTATAGGAGCTATCATAAAGTCCTGCTGATGTTCATGCCATGGCATGAATGCTGAGTACCCCCTTGCGTTCTGGGCTCTGTCCTCAGCTGGGTGTCTGAAGGGGGCAGATGGCACCAACTTTAAGTGGAGCTTTGCCAGCTGAGACCAGCTGTGGGTCTGGGATGTGGCAGGTCTGATTTCTCAGCGTGCCTGTTTCAGTGCAATCAGGGAGAACTGTCTAAAGGAATAAAAAGGCTCGCTAAGGGCAAACCACTTAGCCAGCTCTTACCTGTGCAGGGCTGGGTGGCTCAGGTGTTCGGTGTGGAGGTACTAATGCAGAACAGGTTTCAGAGGATTAAGGCACTGGAGGCTGGTAAGGGCTTTTCCCTCAAAGATGATGCATTTTGGTGCACACCGTCGGAGCCTGGCCCAAGAGGACTCAATGAGTTTCAGTGCAGCCGTGCCCTCCCGACTCCCTTGTCCTGCCCCTCGCTCATCTCAAACCCTCGCTGGCCCGGGGGGACCTGACGTTGCTTCTCTCTCCCGCAGGGGCACAGATCGATGACAACATCCCACGCCGCACGACTCAGCGCATCGTGGCACCGCCAGGTGGACGTGCCAACATCACCAGCTTGGGCTAAGGACCGACCCCTTCCGTGCCCGCCCGGCGGACCGGGGACGGGGCACCTGGAGACCCTTTCTGATCCTTTTAGAGCCTGTGACAGTTACTGCGGGCAACCAGTGAGGGGGGGGCTGAAGTAAGGCGCCTCTTTCAGTCCCCTCAGATTCCCTCCTCATCTTCACCAACCCCTCTCACTTCCCCCCTCAGCCCTTACACATTTAAAGAAATAAACCCTCTTTTGACACCTCTGACATGCGAAAGTAAATGTAAAGAGGATGTTTGAGATATGTGGCCTCTGTCCCATTCAGCATCTTTCTTTTAATAAAGGAAGGATAAAGTGAATTTCCCGGGAGCTGCCTTTAAGACACACACAAAAAAGGAATAAATAAATAATAAATGTAAAAAATACTTTTTTTTTT
The DNA here is from genome assembly GCF_031877795.1 of Strix aluco. Taxonomy (NCBI): domain Eukaryota; kingdom Metazoa; phylum Chordata; class Aves; order Strigiformes; family Strigidae; genus Strix; species Strix aluco. The sequence continues at coordinate 3,698,231 of NC_133958.1, read as the reverse complement.
TTTTTTTAAATGTCAAGCAGAAGAGTAGTTCAAGGGTTTTAAACTGGATATTTTGTAGGGTTCTGTGTTCCAGCAGAATAGCTAGGCAAGCACAGAGGGACAGGAATCCCAGGCTGTCTGTAACCATTCCCCAGCACCACCTTTGAGGTCACTGAAAGGCTGGCTGCTGCCAAGAGAGAGAAACAGGACCCAGCACTAGGAATTGACAAAGCGCATCGCACCCGGCCATTGGGTGAGCTAGAATTGTTGGGGACTTTGGTTCTGTTGGTTTGTTTTTTCATTATTTTTTTTTTTTTTTCCTTCTGGATTTTGCTGCAAATTAGGTCCTTGAGGAAACTTCTTTTTTTTTATGTTTGTGTGTGTGTTTTTAATATGTTTGTATCATTGTGTTTACGAAGCCTTATCTGAGAACTGGGAATCTCCCTGTTCTTTCTGGTCCTTCCCAAACCTCATTCAAGTTACAGACTCCCGTGTCACTGCCACTGCCACCCTGGTACTTCAGGTGTTCCTACGTTGCATCATTCCAGCCAACGCTTGCCACTTAGCTGCAATAGGAGGCCACGGAGCAGGTTCATAAGCTATGATCTTCACTTCAGTGTACTCGAGCTGGTGCAAACAAAGGGGCTGGATACCAGCTGAGGAGCTGGGACGGAGTCTCTTGAGAAGTTCTTAGCAGTTAGTTTGTCTTCCTGGAGGTGGAAATGGATAAGCAGGGGCCATGGGCAAAGAGCAACGTGTTGCTTGTAAGATCTCTGTAGCAGCCATGTTCCCCCTTCCTGGCCATCGACAAGTGGTTATTTAAAACTTTATGAGAGCTTATCTTTGGCTCTCATCAAAAGGCTGGTCAGTTGAGGGTGTGCCCGAGCATCTGCGGCCATTCCAGTTCAAGTCCAGATGCCCAGCTGTTGTAACTGGGAGCCTCAGAGCAGCTCCATGGGTCAACAGCAGCTGAGAATCTCTCATACGTGGTGCAAATTTCACAGTCGCTCATTCCTTCAGGAATCTGCCTTTGTGCAAACATACATGAGAAGGCCTGGTGGTTCCCCACCCTTCCTCGGATGCCTGCTGCCTCGGATTTGAGAAACCAGAGGTCTTGAGCGGTCCTTAAATGAATTTAGGAGCCCCAGCTTCTGTGGCAGTTAGCGGGATCTAGGCATTTAACTGTCTTCTGGGATTGAAGGTCTTTTAGCCCTGGTATTGGAGAATTATTATTTTCAGGACATGGAGAATAAATCTGCACCATTAGATTCCCACTTAAACTTAGCTGGAGGGCTCGGCAGTCCCACGGACTTGGCCTGTCTCTTAGCCCAGGGAGCTTTTCTACCCGCAGTTAACACAGCATTACCTCCACTGTCTGCATGCCCTGGCACTTGGCTGCATCTTCTGCTTTCTCTTCTATTTGTACTTTGCCACGTACATTGATCTTGTTTTTTCATATTTGTGAGTATTTTCTTAAATGGTGTTTACAGGTTCTTTTAGGGAAAAAACTATATATATGAAGGCTTTTAAGAAGCAAGTACCAAATTTGTTGTTATGAAGTATCAATGCTGGGATTTGCAAAGGATCTGGAAGCTACTTAGGTACCCAAACCCTCCCAGCTTCAGCACCTAATTCCTTTAGGCCCTTTTGAACACGAAAGTTAAGAAAAACATTGCCATATTCATCCATGCATTTTGCATTTCAGTTTAACTCTTGGGTCTTTTTAGTTTTGCATAAAAGAGTTTGCACTTTGTTTGTTAAGTAATCCGTGAACTTAATATATATTGCAGCTATTTTCATTTTTTTTTCACCTATATGTTAAAATCAATTTGAACGAGTTGGGGAGAAAAAAAAAAAAGAATTGCAGATCCGTTTCAATTCTGCGAAACACTTGCGGCTCTTCAGTATTCACTTAAGTCTTCCTTTTTTTTTTTCCTTCACTGACTCATGATGACTTTTTAGTTTTAATTTGTTCTTCAAAAGGAAAAAAAAAATCACAAAAAAAGATTTTTGCAGGCTATGTAAGCATGTTTTTTCCTGTGAGAGCTCGTCCGCTTTGTGTCTGTTTAATGAATGTCATATGTAAATGCTTAAAGAAAAAAAAAGACGATGACTTAATTAATTAATTAACCGCAGTGACTTGAAGCTCTAAAAATAAAAAAAAAAGTAGGATTTAATACTAGCTGGATTTAACCCTTGGATTTGTGATTGTGAACCATGAGTGGAGGAGCTGTAAGTGCTAAAGCTGATCATGTGTGTAGACAAAAAGAAGTACTGATATTTGACCATTGTCTCAATGGCAAAAAACCCCACCCCAACCCCAAGTCTTGTGTTTTATTCCTTAAGAACTCTGTGTTATATTACCATGGGAACTCCTAATAAAGACAAAATGTTGTTGTTTCACTAGGTGCATCTGTGTCTCAAGGCGATACGTGTTCTGGGTAACCGCGTACCTTGGCTGATGCCTTCAACAGATAAAAACAGACTGAGCCCTGAAGTTGGTGCTCATGTAGGCTGGTGGTAGTCCTGCGTAGGAGTGAGAGGTACAGTGGCAGAGCTGAAATAAGGTCCTGTGGTTCCTTGGAGGATGGTGATGGGAAAGAGGAATCAGTGGTCTACAGTATAATTTTCTTTAGAGAAAAGCAAGCCTCAGGGCAGTTGTCTATTTAAAACAGTATTTGGCAAAGCAGAGGCATTTGCTTGAAAAATCCTGGCTCCGCATTGCAGAGATCGCTGATGAAATGCGAGCAAAAGAAGCTAAAACTATTGGCATAGCCCTCAGCCCTCCAATGTGTTTCTACTTGGACCCTCCTAACAGCGATGGAGGAGGGGAGAGAAAGTACAGCCGTAAATAGAAGCCACACACAGATAACTGAATGGGGAGTGTTAGAGCTGGCTGGAAAAACGCCAGTGAAACTTTTGGTGGTGGTGGTTGGGTTTTACTGTGCTGCAAGGATGCTGTGAGAGAGATCGCACCAGATCGTGGGAAGGGCTCAAGGAGCCACTGTCGCTGTCAGCCGCTCGGATCGTTGGTTGCTGCATCCCTGCATCCACCACACCGACCCTCTCAGTGGTCTTCCCCCAAATCCGAGCACAGCTGGAGTTTGCAACTGACTTTGCAGTGATGTTTAGCTCTTGTTCCTCATCTGAACAAAACCAAACGTTTAAGCGCTCGGTGAAATGCAATTAGCTTTCTCCACGCAGCTTTAAACCTGGCACCCCTATCCAGTGGGAAGTCTTAAGAGGGTTTCCTTTTTATCTGTTGAGAAGGGGCAATGATCTAATAAATTAATAAATGGTCTGATAAACTAATAAAAAGAGTTCTGGTTAACGTGGGGATCCTGGCTCTGTCACAAATGACAGGCAGTTATTTGGCTACTGGCAGCTAGATTAGATATTAGCATGTATGCAATCAAATCCCCTAGAATAGGGTTGGTGGGTAGCTGTGTGTAAGACTTATTAGCTTGTCCCAACAATAATATCCCAGTGAAAGATACATTTAGCCTAAAACACTGGTATTTAGTTAACATACATCTGCAGAGCCTCCATTTGTTTTTATTCTATCGTTATTTCTTCTTCCAGCACCTACATTGGAAAGAAAGAAACCTCTTCCCCAGGAAATCAATTCCAGGGACTCAGTGAACCTGGTCTATGTTCAACAGGCCAAAAAATACCAGCTGAAGCCTATAGAAGTTAAGGTCAGGAAGAAGTCATCAACAGCCAGATCTAAATCTAACGTGTACTGAGGAACCAAGCCAGGGAGACATCTCAGGAACATGGTCAGGTCAGTGGGGCAGGACTTGCTGCTACAGAAGAGCACAAGAACAGCCGTGTTTTGTCAACCCCTTAATCCGGGTAGTTCCTCATGCTGGCAGCGGGGAGGCCCAGCTCATGGCTGATTTGGTTCTCTGCAGGCCTCCCGCTGACTGCTCTGCAGCCACGCTTGTAAGACAATACAGATCTAATCTGATGTTAACATCGAGACAGAATTAGTGGCTCAGAGGAGAAAAAAAGTAGACGATGAATTTGACTCAGTGGCCTGGAACACTAGCTGTCGGCTCGAGAGGGGCGGTGGGTTATCAGAGCAGAGGACAACAGGGCCTGATTTATTCCTTAGTGGCAGGGTGCTGGGAGCAATAGTTGTCACTGGTCCCTGCATCTCAGCTGTCCTGCTTCAGCGTACGCCGAGACCTAACGCAGCATTTTCAAAGCCGAGGCTTCTCTGACCTAGGGCTCATTCATATCTATATTTATATTATACATCTATATAAAAGCATATATACGTGCCTCTGCTCAACCCAACCGGTTTTGCAGCAAACAAGGTTAATTTGCACTATTTTTCTGCAAGCTAAAACCAGTGTTTCTGCAGCTTAATACCTTCTACCACAGTAATTTGAGGGTGTCTGAGTGCATAGGCCCCCAAGGCTCCTTGGCAATATGGACCTTGTTGCTTTGCACTTCAAAAAAACCCACTGTTGGGTAACCCTTAGTGTGGGCTACCATGACTGGCACCTTCACATGGGCTGGGAACATGGTATCAAGCCCCTAACTAAGGTACTATATATGACTCTAGATAGCTTGTGCAGGGCAAGAATCCTATTAATTAATACTAAGTTTAGTTAACTTAAATTTCCCAAGATTTTTATGACTCTAAAAATTAAAGCATTTAGTACTGCTAGCTGCTTGTTCTGCACAGATAGAAGCTTCAGAACCGGTTTTCTCCCCTTTTTTAGCACAAAAGGTGAAGGTTGGGCTCACTCCCATTAGGTGGCAGCAGGACCTACAACATGACAAACTCCCTTGAGGCACATGGATCATCTTAAGAATGATGTAGGATGTAATAAATGTAGAACATGCACAGGGCTTATGATTACTGTGACAGAGAGAGATGACACACACACATATCCTTTCTATTATATTAATATATTGGATAGTATTTCAATGTTAAAAAGATATAAATCATCTAAGTGCATTCTGTTACAGTTTAAGCCTAACAAGGCACCCTCCTGTAATAAAATAGAGAGCAAGCCATAAACTTTAGCTTCCAATTTGGTTACAGGTAAAAAAACCCAAACATTATTTTTTAAACAGATTTTGGCTTTTTTTTCCACAAAAGTATGATGTCCAAGAGCAGAGGTAAGGTAGATTTGAAGAAATGGCAGGGTTTTCCATCCTCTGAAATGCTTCTGTTTCTTCTCTGCCATTTCCTGCCCCTCTTCTGTGGTTAAAGTTTTTGGCTTTTGGCTTTGTGCAGCCGTTCTCTGCATAAGTAGCTACTGGTGGAGGGGGGAAAAGAGGGAAAGAATGAACAGTTGTTTGGTTTATCGTATTAGTTGTTCCACTCATTTCTCATTGAGAAAACAGTGAAAAATAGAAATACAGAAGAAACCTCTAAAGATTCTTCCTCTCTAACATGGAAAATATGCAGATTTTTTGCTCTGTGTTGTTCTTACCAGTAGCAGGAAAAGTTTTCCCTTAAAAAAAACCCAACACCACTCAGAAAACCAAATCATTTTATTTCTTGAAAATAATCAAAGCTAAGTCTGGTCAGCACCAAACTGTGCCACCGTGTCTTTCCAAGAGCTAGCTGCTGCCTAATATCTGCAGGAGAATCATTTCCCTCTTTGCTATTGCTCCTCCTATTCCTCTTTCTTCTTGTAAAACTGCAAACTTTGCCAACTGACTGCTGTACAATTAGAGGCGATTATCTATTTTTTCTCCCATATAACACAGGCCAGAGAAGTTGCCCTTTGCTAACTCCGGTCAGTTGTGATTGACTTAACAGCCTTGGCACCCTGACTGTGGGTTTACCACCGTGTGCTTGAGTGTGGTGTTCTTTCCACAAGCATTTTTTTTGACCATTAACCAATAAAGCTTGGCAGACACCTTATAGCGAGTCTTTCAGTGCTGACTTGCGAAGCCTCAAATGGCAGAAAATCCCTTGGTTATTTATTCCATTGATTAATCATCTTCATGGTTAATTCTTTTCCCCTGCTTCTGATTTGAATTGGCCTGTCTTTCCTTTCTCACCAGTACTTCTTGTTACGCCTTCCCACAGTAGAGCAGAGATCCCTCTAAGGCCGATGGGGGACTCTTCTCCGGGGTGGCTCAAGCAGCCGAGCTGAACGCGTGGCTCTGGCCAACTTCCACCCCCCATCCCACCACGTCCTGCTGCAGAGGGGCAGCATGTCCCCTTGTGTCAGGAGAGCGATACATCTGCAGCCAGCATCCCCCTGAATATTTACCAGCTCAGCCAGCTACTGTGTGCTGGGGAAGGCTGCGATGCCTTCCCCTCGCTGACCCTTTGCTGTTCAGCTGAGCTACGGTCCGGCCAGTCCGAAGTGATCAGACTGGGTTACTGCAGAGGATTCGTAGCACCATCTAAAACACCATCTAAAACACCATCTAAAACACCACACCATCTAAAACTGTGGGAGGAGCTGACCTGACGAGCCTGCATTCTTCAGGTTTTGGCTATGGCTGTGGATTCCTGTTGCTGGTATATGGAAGCACATGTAGAAAATGAAGAGCCTCTTTTCACAGCAGTTCCTTTTTTGAAGTTGCAAATAAGGCCAATATTCGTTCCCTATAAGTGCAGTTTAAAAAGCAGTAACGCTTATTGGTCAAAAAAAATTTAAATCGCTCCTTTTCCCCATGTGAACTGTGAGTATGAGACATCACATTTAACCAGTAGTGTTGAATTGTTAGGATTGGAACGTAGAGGATGACAAGAAATTCACGCTTCGGTGCACAAGCCAGACCCTGTACAGCAGTTGAGGGCATTTATATTTAATGTCTGTCATACAAAACATTCATAAGATATAAAGTAGTGCAAATGTAAGAATAAAGTAGATCACGAATCAGTGTTACTTAGTTTGTCCAGTGAAAGCTTGATCTGCTTTCTGAATTTCAATTCCAAAACATAACGATTGCTACCCTTTTTTCTGCTTTGTTTCATTCAGATTTCAGAGACAAGTGTTAGGAAACTTTACTTAAGCTCGCACACAAATTTCAGTTTCATTTGTGCAACAGCCGCATCTTGTCCTCTGCTAGTCCCTAAAACAGGAGCAAGCAGAGTACAGCATTCCAATGCAAACTGTTGTTTACTAATGGTTAGGTAGTAACAGCAATGGGGTGTGATTACTACAGCTACTCAAACAGTATGTAAAACTAACTCAGTTGTTAGTCCAGAAAATCACGCAGCAGTTTTTGGAAAATGATGAGTTAAATTGCTAACTGAGCTCTAGTTTCTATCACTCTTAGTCCTATTCTAAATCCAAAAAGTAATCCCTATCCCAGACACTTTTTTGCTCATCAAAACCACCGAGGATTTGCTCCTTTCTTCCGAAGTGGCTCGTTTCCACAGGAGGGCACCAGATACACGTGTTTAAGCTGCATTTCTATTAGTTTTCTTGAGGTTATTTCTCCTTCCTATTCACATTGCTTCCTCCAGAAACAGATATGGACCTGCTAAATACTGAGTGCACAGGCCTTGGCATTTGTATATCTATGATGCTTTTCAGCACCAGAACCTGCCATATTTTACTTTGTCCTAGATTAGATAGATGCTGGTTCATACACAACTGAAATAATATCTTTTTTTTCAGACAAAATTGCCTGTAAGTGTAATGGGGAATCATCTGTTTGCATTTTTTTATTTCACACACAGAATTCTGCAGCAAAGCTATAGTTTTACCAGTGATTTTCTAAGAGTCCCATCAGAGTCACCCCAGAGGCTTTTTCTATAGATTCTTGCAAGATTTTTGTTACAGGACAGTCAAAACATGGTGAAAACTGCTGTCTCTCTCCCTTAATGGCATCAATTAAACAGGAAAATATCCTGTTTTATTTATGCATCTCCTTGTAGCTTTTTCCTCCTCTAGGACAAAGACAAAGGTAGCATGGGAGAGGCAGGGAGGTTTGGAGGTGGATGTCACCTTGGTGGAGCATTGCATTTCTGGGACAGGGAGGGGAAGCCAGTTGCCAAGTTAAACAGCAAGTGGGGGTTGGACTGGGACTAGATGACATTCAAATGTCACAGCTCATCAACTACACTCAGGCTTCTGGCTCCAAATGCTAGACAATTCCCAGGGATGGCTTGCTTTGTGTGATACTTCAAAGAGCAGGCACGCCATGAGATTTAATGTGGCCTTCCTTTCTGGGCCTTTCATATTACCTCTTGGTCAGAGAGAAGCGTAAAAAGTCCCAGCAAGGAAAGTCCTAGAGGACTCAGCCCAGCTGGACATTTCAAGGCTGAGATCCAAATTATCTGTGGATTGAGCAAAGCTCTACAGAAGACCCTGTGGTTTGCTCCCCTTTGCTCTCCTACCCTCTCTAAAGCTTGTCTGGTGATAAGACCAGGCTTTTCCAGGCTCTGGGCTAATTCTGTAATGAGCTACCATCCCACATTTTTGCTTTAAGCCAGCTGTACTTTGTCCTTCCCTTTAACAAACTTGCAGCAGCCGCACTGCTGAGGGCAGGGGAGACCCTACCAAGGCTAAGGGGGGTCCATGGTGACCGGGGCTTAGCTGTCAGTTTGAAGTCTCCTGAGATTTTATATTTTAAGAAATACAGCAAAAAACCTCTCCCTCTCATAGGATATCAGGGTAGGCACGGAAGTGAGCCCTTCCTGACTCTGCTAGCATGGAGGCTCGGAGGAATCAGCATTAATTTTCCAGCCTCCTGCGAACCTCACTCCTATAATTAGATCCACATATTGTGCCCATGTAGAGACATAACTGGGGCTGGAAGGTTTCTTCTGCTCATCTCCAGATGTGTCTCCTGCCTCAGCTGAGGTAAATGCTTGGATTAACAGCTCCCAACAGGCAAGGTCATTCGAGACATCCACTGCCCCAAACAGCCACAGCAATGGTGCAATTGCTTTGCCTCGTTCGTGGTATCACTGAGGTTGTATTCATGCAGATGACATTCTTTATCCTTCCAATATGCTAAGGAGGAATTTGTTTGTTTGCAGTAGACTTCTTTTCACTGCACCTGAATTCATTAATCTCTCCAAAAATAATGTTGAAGGGACATGCATAAAAAAGCATGCTTTCAGCTTGACATGGACAGGACTAAGCACCCCCAGTGAGCACTTTACTGATGGCATTGATTTAGTATTTTTGCATGCATGCAAAATCAAATGCCAGAAAAGCACAAGCGAGTAAACTTTATCTGAAAAGGGGGAGGGAAAGGACCTCTTTTCCCTGAGCTACCATTGATTTACTGTGATGAGAGTTTTAATCAAGCCCTTGTACCTTTAAGCCATAAGTTATTAGAGGAGAGCAGGGACAGTCTTTCTGAGGGCTTGCCGACACCCTGAGCTTTCACGATTATTAATCAAAAATGTGGTATTGGAGGAGGGGTTTTTTTGGGTTTGGGGTATTTTTTTTTGCAGGCACCACTAAACTGCCAAATAATGTCAGATGGTAGAGAACAATGTGAATCCCCCATAGAGGTCTATAAATAACAGCTATAAACATGCCTCATAAATTACTCAAAGGGTTATTTTCTCCTACCCGCATTCCCTCCCTCACGTTCAAATTCAATTTCATTCATCCAGTTCCTCACCCTGCGCTGCTGTGTGGGAAGCTTGGGTAGAAATCTCTACATGGACAAGGTTGGAGCTCTGCAGGGGAGATTTCCACTGTAACAGGCCCAAACCAGTGCTGCAGAGAGACTCCCAACCCAATGCCAGAGGTGGTCCCCTTGTAGTGTGTCCCCTCAAAATGCCACCCACCCTACACAGCCTCTTGGTTCACCCACTGACGAGGGTTTGTACCTGAAATGAAACTCGAACCATAGTGGGACTGAGTCATGCTCCATGGAGGAAACCCATGGCATGGCAAGGGGGTTTTTTTACCACTGAACAATGTATTGATTTTGTGTAGATCCTGGAGGGAGGGAATATTTCTGGTTTAGGCTTTTGAGAAGGACAGACAGGTTTAAGACAAGAAAAACACAAGCTAAACAGTGCCAATGGAGGGGAAAGGTCCTACCCAGCATCCCAAAATAACTCAGTGGGACAGCCAGAAATCCAGACAGACTGTCTTTGTTAAACAGTGTTGTTTCAGGAGGCATAAACCAGTCTGATGGGAGGAGCAGGACACAGATAGTAGATGCCACATACCTCTGTGTGCATGTGTGTATGCATAACACCTCAGAAAGGGCAATTATTGTCCACCGTGCCTAAGCCAAGGTAACCACTGGCGTAGCCATACGTGGTTCAAAGTGGTCTCTGCTTATATGTAAACAGTGCCACATCTAAAAATGATTAATTAGCAGATTAGAAATGTGACCCCAAAAGGTATTGTTCTCTGTGATGAAAGACGAGCCTGGCCAAGGATTTACAGCCCAAGCGTCTTATTGCCATAGTAGGGCTGTGCTTGCAGGCGAGGTTATTATGGTGAATGTTAATGATGACTGCATCTGGGTAAAAGCCTCTCCATCACCTCTCGCTGTCGATGCCTCTTCCGTAACTATGGAAATGGCACCTTCTGTTCAGCTGCTGCTTCTGATTAAAATTCAAGTGGAGAGGGATGGGGAAAGAAAAGCCAGGGGACAAACACAGCTGATGAGCCAAGCAGCATGGAGAAGAGGGAGGCTGCAGTGTACCTGTTCAGCTCCTCAGAGAGAGGGAGGGTGCTGGGCTTAGTTACTCTGATGACAGCAATTTCGGATGAGAGCCACTGTCCCGTTTGCCCAGCATGAAGTCTAGATAAGGAAACAGCCCCTGCCATGAGGACCTTGCACTTGGAGTACCCATAGGAATGACAAACACCAAGGCAGAGTGCCTTGCCCCATACATCACCAATCCTCTCCCTTGCAGAGCCAGGTAAAGAGAGGGGATTTCCTTCGCCGCTGTGTTGCTTCCCATGGTTTTGGCTGCTGATTAGAACCCTTAAAGTAGTTTTTGTCTCTTTAAGTCTCTTTAAGCTGCAAGAGCAATAGCAGCTTAATGGCAGATTTCAAAGGTCTGTTATACATCATCTTCTAACGCAGATTTTGTGTAACTGCCTCTGGCTTCAAAAATTGGAATAAAGAAAGGATCTCCGGCGGTATGTGTAGGAAAAGAACCACAACTTGCTTATTATAAATTCATGCTATTATGACTATGACACAGTGGTAGTGGAGGAGCATCCAGCCAAAATTGGGGCTCTGCATTTTCTGAGGCAAACATGACTGTGCAGAGCATTAATTTGAAAGACAGATAAAGGAGGTGTGTTATTGCCTATGACACTCTCCATTTTAAAGCTGGAGAACAGAGGCCCAGAGAGATGAAGTGAGTCATCCCAGGTTATGCAGGAATCCTGTGGCAGAACCAGGAGATGAGTCAATCTGCTGATGCCATCCTAGCGCTGGGCAGCAGAGCACAGGTAAAGTGGCTGCCACAACATTTAAAGCTGACTCCTCAGCCTAACCCTGGCTCCTCAGTCTTGGCTCCCGGAGCCTCACTGAGCCACAAGGTCAAAGGCACACTCGGCAGCCTGAGGTTGAAGGGCTACTGGGAGCTTTGGCGTTGTGAATGGGGCAACATCTGCTCGCTGAGCGATTTACAGAGTCAACACCTCATTTTGACAAATTCACCACAAAGAAATAGAATTTGGAGCTGTTCCATGGCCCTGCTGTGCCATCTTGGATCTCATCCTCCAAAAGCTTTTAAGGCATAACAACATTCTTTTACTGTTGAAATCCTGTGTAAATATTGAATTATCTGCCTGGTCTCAGCACAAGTTGATTCCCCGTGTTTGAAAGCAGCATATGCTGTAGCGTTGTGCTGTCCTTACCATCCTCTGGCAGTGCCCAGCCTCCTGGGCTGGGGAGTGCTGGCCCTGGAGGACTGCCTCGCTAGCTTCCTTGTCGTTTTATTGCTTGGGCAGAGGTCTGGAGCAGGGTCTGAGCTCAGAGACACCTGGATCAACACATAATTTAAAGGTCCAACCCTATTAATTTGCAGATAATGGGATATGCCGTGCCCTCGCCTCTCCAGGGCAGTTGTGGCTCCCAGTGGGTAATTCAGGTTAGCGTGAATGATATGGCAGAAATACTGAGTCTTTGCCATCTTTACTCTTTACCATCCAATGAAGGTAGTAGGTATAGATGACAGAGCATCAGCATTTCCTAGGAGACACCCTGCCAAGGCTGCATACTGGGACTTTACCAGCAGCTGCGCAGGAAACTGTCCTGTAAAACTAATTATAAGCATAAACTTTATTCTGACCTGCCCTTGCCAGTGCAGCGCTCTGACACTGGGGGCTCGGTAACGCTGAGCCTGTGCTCAGGGTTCAGCCTTGGGGCAACTGACCCTTACAGGAGAAGCCGAACCCACCTCCATCAGCCGTCTTCAGAGAAAGCACAGGTTGGACTCTAGATGGATTCTTATGTTTGCAAGACATGACGTGTCACTTCAGTGTTCCCCAACGTGCTAGACACAGTTTCAGGAAGCACCCTTGCAAACCCAAAGCAGGCTCACCTGTGCTTTTAAAACATGAATACAGTAATGGTGACAGTTACTGGTATTGGATTCTCCAGTCCCTGGGATGTCATTAAGACACTTGCTTCCCATCACTAGATTGTACCAACACAGGCTGTGTGATCTACGCTTTTGACCAGCTGCTTAGCTGTGAAAGGTTTTGTGTTGTAACAAGCTTTGGCCCAAAGGGCAGATATTCAGATCTATTGAATATGTGTAAATCTATTTTCTTCTAGCTGAGCTACTCTTGAGTCAGATGCTGATCACAGCTTTATTGTTGCGACTCCTACTGTTTTCACAATGGTCCTGCATATCCGCTCCGGGTTTGGATCTGAGGTTATAAGGTCCAAATCATCCTCAGCATGGAAAGAGTTAGAACAAACTTCATAGGCTGGTAACTGAGATCAGATTCTACCTTATAGCATCTCCTCCCTCCCTCCAGTTCTGGCTAAACAATTGTGCTGGGAACTTCAGCTAGAACAAATCAGCTCAAAATAATTCTGAACAGTTTGTTTTTTCAGTTAGACAGTGCAGACAGAGAGAGAGAGACATCCCTATGAATAATTATGGATCTTTCCCTGCTAAAATCATCCCTTTCCCTCCTCCAGATTTCACTCATCTCCACATTAGTGCCCGGAACATTACCTGCTATAGTGGACAGCAATGACTCACCCAGGCAAGGGAGTACACACTCCTCACATCCTGGCAGCCCCACGGATCGGAAGATGAAGCAGTAGTTGATACAGAGGGAACATTGTGCCTTCCTGAGGACTGGATCCAGATGGGAGGTGAGCTATTATTAGCATCAGTGTAGGTGCTTTAAGAACACACCAGGCTGTGGCTACAAAATCAGGAGGGGAAACAATGTGCCATGGAAGATCTTGTGGAAGTTCTTGCAGGAGATGCTTTTTGGGTTGTCCCACATTGCAGCCATACATCTGGCTTTGGCCCATTCCTCTCTTGTGCGTTGCTTTACATGCACTGATTGTAAACTGCCCATTGGACCACTTCAGGTTCAGTTTGTAGGAGTGGAAAGAATACATTTTGTCATTCACAGCATTGTACAAACAACTTAACCAGCATCTTCTTGCCTCGACAGAAAGAGTAAGGAAAACAGCCCCAAAGGTGGTACTTAGAGCTCAAATACAACCCTCGTGCCACTTTGTGATTCTGCATGTTCAATCATCACTGAAAGCCTGTTCCCCCCCAGACTGGGCAAGGGGAAAAGTCTCCTCTCCTAGGACGAGCTGCACCAAGCCAAGAGTGCTTCTTTCCCTGTACTGAGTAGTAAGGGTCTCTACTCATATAACAACTCAGTTGGGGATTCCTTGCACTGAAGATGCTTGAAATTGGTGCCATGATTATGTCTGTTTCTTCTTTTGGGGCTGGCTTTGTGCCTCAGTTTACCTTCTCTAAAACAGAAATACAATTCTGACCACCTTTGTAAGCAACTTGGAGTTCTCCCGATGAAACTGTATTATTAAACTAAATAAATATGCTTAGGTTTATTCTTATGCCAGAGCAATAAATCAGATTCTCAGAAGAAAAAAAAAAAAAAAACAACCACCCTTGGGCTCAAAGTTTTTCAGCTCAGATCCATTTTTCTCTCTTCTCACAGTCCAGTGTTGATTTCAACAACAAAGACCGTGTCCTTCGCGACCGAACTGCTCTGCCTTTCACCAACATTGAAAAATCACTGAGTAGAGCAGTTCCCTTAACCCTGACAAGGTCTAGCAAATCCTCAGAGCATCCCTGACTGAATCCCAGGGCTGCGGTGGGAGGAACCCAGCTGCAACAGGGGCCCTGTGGTCTTTTGGGCAACTGTCTTTGTGGTTTCCTGGCAATTGGTCTTTATTAAACGCGTGCGTATGGATGGTGCTGAGTTTGACTGGGCAGCGCCTTCTGATCTGGTGAACGACGGAGAACTCATTAGCACAGCTCTGAAAAATCCTCTGCCAGCCCTGCTTCATGCAGCTGAACGGATCAAAATCTGGAAACATCAGAGGGGAAGAAACAGTTCTTGCCCTTTTTGCTCTTGTGGGGCTACTCTGGTGTTAACAGACGTTCATTCTCTGTCACCGCAGACTTCACCCTTCCCAGCACAGTGAGGCTGGCTGGTGGTTTTTTTCCTAAAGCAGTTTTTTCTGGTCGTTTATTTCTAGAGTGAGCAACAGCCAGCAGAGGGCAAGAGTCCCCCATCCTGGGCTGGAGAAATCTCTCCCGGTGCAGCCATCCCATATTAAAAACAGGCTGATCCAAACTCACTTAAATCAATGAGAGTATTTCCATCCGTTTCAGTGGCCTTTGGATTGGGTCCTAGAGTTCTTTTAGTATTAAAAAAACCCCAACAAAACCAGCAAGATGTTTTATATAAACTTAGAAACAGGGTTTTATAAACTGAAAAAAGCCCCTGGCATTTATACAGTTTGGGTTTCACTGTAGCTTGTCACTTAGATGTTAAATGGTCCTTTTGATTTATAATAAGTTTATTTTTTAAATAGCCGTGTTATGAACAAGCCACAGCAACAGAGGGGATATAATCCAACACTCTGCAACTTTTGTTTTAAATCTTCTTTGAAAAGCTGTGTCTGCCTGGTGGTGTGATGAGGTGCTCATTAATACTCACACTCAAAGGTAAGTGCCTATAAGACAGTTTCAGGCCATAATTTAGCAGAGTATGTTGGCAGGTGCTTGGTACCAGATCATTGACTGCAGTGGGAATCGTTGAAGCCTGAGGTTTGAAATGCTACTTTGCTTCCCAGAGGAAAATCCACAATCTTAATCCCAGAGCCCAGCCCAGACATTGTCTGCGGAGCTCCCGTAAACCAGTCACGAGGACGTGCAGAAGGGAGAGATGGATGGACATCATGCTGGCCACACACTTTACAGCTGGGGAGGGGCATGAGGAGAACTGGATTACATTTTCTCATTTCTGTCTGAGTACATCTGAACCTATATTTTCCAGAATATAAGGAGCTCCTGGGTTCAAAACACTAAATCTCTTGCTGACCCATTGTATGATTCAGGGCAAAGGCACATTTTCTAATTTTACAGCTGAAGAAATGGACATTAAAAACCTTTAATAGGGTTTAGACAGCATCTCAAGAGCCATGTGCCAGCCTAGCTCCTCAGGCTGCTCCAGGGAAGGAGAGCAGGAATTGTAGATTGTCTGCAGCGGGAGAAGAGCTTTGGCCAATGCAAAATACTTAGAAAAAAATCTCCCCAATAATGTTTATAAAGCCCTTTCACGTTCTCTGATGAAAGATGCTATTGAAGTGCACAGTGTTTGCTGGAAGTTTTCCCTCCCACCTACTGCACTGTTTCTAGGCAAATATCTTGCCCTTTTGAATAATACGGTGTGGAGCGAAAAGATAAACTCCTGTAATTATGCCTTCCCTTAGCGTGGCTGTGCTGAAAAGACAAACTGCCTCCTTCAGCATTACTGCTCACAGAAAAATGGGACCTGAAGCGTACGTGGGAAGATTAGACTGACTTTAAAACATCTTTCCTCACACCCTGGTTCTTGAGGATGCTACAGCAGAGTGTAAAAACAGTTCAAAAAAACTCTGGGGACCACCAAGACCTTATTTCCACAGGGAAGGTCATAATATCCAAGCTGTAGTGAAGGTGAGGAGGAGTTTGGGGGTGGAGGAAGAATCGCTACCAGTTTATCAAGAAAGCAGGAATGAGGAATGTGCCCAAACCCTAATACAAAGATCTGTGTCGCAGCCATTGCTTGAACAAGTTTCTCCTGTGAGCCTGGACAGCCTCCCCGCTGCCTGATCCCACTGGCCAGCACATGTGTGGTGGTCACCAAAGGGAAAGGGTTGGAAACACACTGGTTACCCCAACCACCCTCTGTTTGGCGTTGAGATTATTTCAGTCTTCAGGGCTGCCAAAACTTACACTAGCACTAAAACCATTTCATTTGAGCACCAAAACAGCTTAGGAGAAAGCTCAGGAATATCTGAGAAGATAATATTAGCACGTGTCCCAGTTTGGAAGTGCAGTTTGCTACCCAATATCAGGGGAGAGTGGAAACTCCTATTTTGAGAAAAACCTCCTGGCATCAGGCCTGCCCTATGAGTTCGATTTAGAAATAAGGCAAACTGCAGATGCCATAGTCACAGATCTGTGTTTGCTCTGGGCCAGAAGTTATTCACCCACTGGTTTTGTGTTGCATGAAAGTATTCCCAGTGACAAGCACTCACAATGGAAAGATGCAAGAATGACTTCAGCTGACATCCAAAGGGAAGAGAAAATAATCTAAAGCTCTAAGAGATGAAGGCAAGTGCTTCCTTTCTGGCTTGAACGTGAGAGTTAATGAGCTAACGTGCTACAGACCAAGGACATTTCACTGGGAACCTTCAATAGAGACAGCGAGGACAGAAGTGTCGGTCTGAAAGCATAAGGAGATCCTACCAGGAATGTGCCCTTCTTGTGCTGCCTTCCTTCTCCAAAGAGATTTAATTCATTAGGTACAAGTAATGAGTTGTCAGGCTACATCCAGTCCTATTTCTGGTTGCTGCAGATCTCTCTGTAACAATCTGCGGTTTAAGAATAAAGAGAAAAATAAAATGTTTCTTCTCATTAGAAGAGAAAGTCTGAAATAATGAAATAGATGCCAGAAAAATGATCTATGCCTTTTTGCACTTAGAAAGAAGACAAGCAGTTTCATAGCTGTCAAAGACACTTAGATTCCGAAATACTAAGTCTTTTTTGAAACTATGATTCTTCAGTTAATTCCCTGATTGGTTCCAAGATCAGGCCCAAGAGTTTGAGGTTGAACTATCTCATCCTTTAGACACTCATTTAGTGTTATTAAAAGTCTTTTAGAGATGGAGAATTTGTCATGTTGCTTGGTAATCTGTCTTGATGGTGTTTTGCTCTCATCAGTAAAAAAAATGCACCCAATTTCGGATTTTTCTTCCAGACAGCAACTCTTTTAAATGAAGCAAAAAGAGAGAAATAGTCTCAGTTTCTTCAGAGAGATCTTAGTGGTCCCAAAGACAATGAAAATCTCATTGCTGTATCACGGCCGTTTATACTGAGCTGTTCTCAAGCTGCAGGGTTGGAAGCTGCTGGATAATATTACCAATAGAGATCTGAAAGGGGCAGATTCTTTTTTCTTTGGTTGTCTTAAAAAATGACTTCTGATTTTTTTTAATGTTATTTTTTTTCTGTGGCTTGATTCTTTTGTCTTTGAATAATTCCAGCCTTGCCATTTACTGAGAAGTTCTCTCTTCTAAATTTAGATTAGAGTGTTATTCGCTTTCATAAGAAGTGCTAATATCCCTTAGGTTAAGAATAATTAGATGTTAATTTTCAAAACCTGAAAGGAAATTATACCTCTAATTAATCATTTAGAGTAAAATAGCTGGTTTAAGAGCCATACATAGCTACATTAAACAAAGGTCTAGCCATTTTTTTCCTAAACAAAAATTAACCTCAATACAAATTAAGATGATATGATTCTAGTTGGATTAATGACACCAATTAGGCTAACACATTTCTAAAGCTCCCGGAGTTCATGGGAGAAGGCGGCAGAAGATCAGCTACTGCAAAGCAGTATTGCCTCACTGGCTCTCCTGTCTCCAGCATTAACCCCTCCACAGCAGCTGAAGCTGTACCCCACTGACAAGTTGCTCACACCCGCCTTTCCCCAAAAACCCTCAGGAGGAGGGTTTGCTCCGTTGGAGTAAGGAAAATTTATCCAAAAGAAACTGGACAACCTTGGCTGTATAAAACAAGGGTAAGAAGACTACAGTGGTAGCTCACTGTGGTGATCAAGAAGTTTCATGTGAAGGGTTAATTTTGCCAAAATGTCAGTCTTAACATTTCCTTTGTTTTCTCAGTTATTTGCAAGCGTTTTCTGCTGATGTTTCCGAGGCTGAAGTTCTCCAAACCTCCCTACTGACCTCTGCCTGGTTTGCCCCGGCATCTCCCCAGCGGTGGCGGCACCTTTGCAGAGTCTCCCATTGCATGTCCCTATTCGGGATGAGCCTATAGGGGCCTATATTAGCCTATACATGCCTCAAGCAGGTAGATTTTCCTCCCTGTGTGTTGCCGTTACCACTTGTGGGATGAGAAATAAAATCTGGCAGCAAAGTCCGTGGCTCTGTATTGCCATGCAGACCTGTAAATCGGTTGTCCCAGTGCAGACAGTGGAGCAATACACTGGTGAAAAATGGGAGGGCAATCGGGGGCAATTCCTTGTCTCCCCTGACTTTTTTCCCCATCTTCATGAGTTAGAGTAGCATTGCTTTCTCTTCCCAACTCTGCTGTCAGATCCTCTTCTTACCCCGACGTTGCTTGCAGACCCGCACAGACCACGAGATGGCAAGGCTGCACAGAACATGCCCGTGACAGCTACTGCAGATGCAACAGGTGTTTATTGGCCAATTTGCTGTTTGCCACCTGCTTCGATAGATGCTGAATTGTATTTTTATATGTAGCTTCCAGCAAAACAAATGTCCCCAGTGATGTGAACACCGGGTTCTGGAGCATTTAGGCATGATCCCTTTGCAGCACCAGGAAGGGGCATATGATTCTGATGAGTCCTCTGGAGCCTTTCAATATGCCCAGATCCATATGTAAATATAGCTTGAGATGAGATTTATATTCAGATATTTCCCGGAGAAGCCAGCAGACACTCCAGGCATGTTACAAATGAAACAACAACCCAACCAAGCCTTGTAATTTAATTTAACTGCCTCTTTTTGGGTATGTGTCATGCATTCAAAATTAGACAACTGAATTCCCAATCAAATGTTCTTTGAATATAACAACATAGTGAAAGGCATAAAAGTGCCTTAAAATAGCTTGCTAACAACCACATGGAACCTATTCTTTTGGCAAAAGGAGGAGGCAATTTATGGGTCTGGACTCAGTGCTCATAAATAAGTACATGTTCCTTTTTCTTTGCATTGGCACATTTTTGGCTTTTCAGATTCGCCATGCACTTTATAAATTCTCATGTAACTATTCAGACAGTAGATGGGAATGCACAGGCCTTTTTTTGGGACATGAATTTATCCCATTTGAACTGTCTGGCAGAAGTTCTCCGTTAACCTTGCTAGGAAATTCCTCCTGGACTGGTTATCTGAAGTTTTCCTGCAAAGCCTCTTCTTCTTTAACAGCCTGAGCCCAAACAAACTGCTTGTTTTACTGAACCTGTTCTAAATATTATTTTCCTTAATGGGAGCAGCAGCAAGTGAATTAAAACAAACTGCAATTTTAGTTTGTTGCCTCACATTTTGTGATATCTGGTACCAGCAAAATGCCTTCCTTGAAGTAGGTAAGTAATAGGGTCGAGTCTGGAGTCGAGGAAAGACAGGCAGAATGGCAGAAACACACAGAGTCTGGTGATTAAATGCAACTGTTTCAGTACAGGCCACCATGCAATAGTGCCTGAACTGAGTACTAAAAAAACCCAGACTGAAGAGATCTTTTTCTCTGAGATTATACTGTGTTGGAATTCTGAATGAGAAATATTGAAACTGGAAAAGAAAGTCAGTTTTCTAAGAGTGTAGAGAAATGTAAGGCCAATGGAATTAATAATAATAATAATAATATTCCCTAAATCAAATAAACCCTACCCATCTCTGAAATGGATATCTCAAGATCTTTGAGAAAGCCTTATTTCTTAGAGGTCAGTTGACACACGGAACAACATAATATGTGATGAAAAGGCTGGTTTCTGTAAAAAATCCACAATACGTTAAAAAATCCACAACGGGTGTGAGAACTTAAAAGCTTAAATACAAACAAAAAGCTGTAGGTTTTATGTGTGTTTCAGGAAAGGTTGCTCGTTGTAGAGTTGGTTGTCTCCTCCCTGCACGCCAGACCATCCCTTTCAGAAATGCCAGTTTTCAGAATGGGAAGCAGCTCTCCATGAGATCACCTTTACATCATCCCTCTGGAGTTCAGGTTTGGGATATTGCTGGACTGGGCATCCTCAGACTATAAAAGTCACTGAAAGAGGTTCTTCCCTTTTCCAAAATAGCTGATTTTCTCTAATTCTTAGGATTAAAAGTAAATAAATCAAATGTTAGGAGTGATTTGATGTCTTTTGAGGGGGTGATTAGTGACGCCCGGGTTTAACAATACTGCCTGTAACCAACAGATTTGGCTTGTCCTCCCTTTTACAAGTGCTCAAGGAAAGAAATGCTTTTAAAACCTTAGACTCCCTGGTAATATTCTTCCTGTCTGCCCCCTCCTCCACTACATCTCCGGATATAGCACCATTAGTTTGAGATTTTTATGACTCTCAAGGGAAACACAGAACATTCCTGAAACTGAAGTAGCATTTTGGAGTCCCTGAGCTGGAGTTCAGATAGCACGGTCTCTCTCAAGGGTAAATCATGGGAGCTGCCAACATAGGGGATATTTGGTGTAAGAGGACCAATAAACATCGATACTGTTACTTGATTCACTAATGAATTGTAAATGTTTCATCTCAAAGTAGCTCAGTGTGATTTCCAGCAGCAACTTGATGATAAGGAAGCATCACAACTGAAGGTAGGTAGTGTTAGCAAAAAACTAACTTGTCAGGAAGGCTTCATTTGCTGCCAGCTGCCTCCATCTCAGCAGCTATCATGAGAAAAAAAAAGACCACTAAAAGAACAGGCAGCAGCTCTTCAGCTTTGTGTCAACTCCAAACAACACAATGTGATTGTGGATGTTAGTAAAAAAGACTGTTTAATGGCTGAAAAAAACCCCAACCACTAAAACAAAAAACTATAGTATAGCAGAGCTTTAGCTGGGCTGAAATACTGCCATGGATTTCATTGAGTGCAAGAGGAATTTCTCCAGTTTTCACCCCTAAGGAGTAGGTCTGTTACGGTTAAAAACTCAGGAGTGTTTGAGAGATGTTTGAAGGGAGGGAAATAATGAACTAGCCAGAGAATATGTTGTTGTGTTCATATACACTTCATTCCTCTAAATTATTGCTCCTGGGTAGGTTAACATGAAAACTGGACAGGAGCTGGGTTCAACATTCATCAGCATTGTTACTTCCGAGCTGTCAACTCCCCTTTCCACCACCCAGGTTAGGTCTAACACTATACATGTTCTATCTAACTAAGCCTGCCTAGCCCTAGATGCTCTTCTGGCAAAGCCTGTTTTCTGTGAGCTTAAGTATGTGCAACTGATGATGAAAAATGAAGTGTGTAAATGCTGTCTCCTCAGCGTCAGTCAGCAGAGGGCTTGTCACTCAGTAAGGAAGCAGGATGCAGCTGCAAAAAGCCCCATTTTCCACAGCCTTGGCCAGCTCCATCAGTAACGATCAGCTGCTGAAAGGAAAATCAGGTGTGTGTTGGGGTGAGGGAGGGGAAAACGCAGAGCCATGTGCAAAGCAACAAAGCAGCTATTTAATGAAGCTCTCTAACACTTCCCTTTGCTTTGTAATAGCTGCAGGATGGAGTGAAGGAACAAGTTAGGAATCTGCAGAATCAGTTATGTGCTCTTACTCTTGGTCAACAAGTTCAGGCAGGTTTTTCTGTTTGAAAATAAATCTCACACAGAGCTCAAGTTTCTAAAATAAATCTTTAGATCAACTAATAGATTTCTACTCCTTGCAGACTATATTTTTTCCCCCAGTTTTTTCAATCAGTCTCGACTGTGAAAATGCCTTCAGGCATTGAACAGAGTGCTCTGGGCTAAGATTAGACAGGATCTGCATGTGTATACATATGCATGTATGCGTACAAATACATATAGGCACACATATGGTAATGTGACACTGAGTTGGTTTCAGTCCACCCACTATACCAATGAAATTGTATAGTTTTCTTCTCTTGGCAGGTGCAAAGCAACCACTGTAGTCTGGATATCCAGGCTGAAAAGGAGGTGGGCTCCCTTTAGTCAGCAGATCTATGAATGTGAACTTAACTGGAATGCCAACATATTGCTATGTAAAGGGAACTTAAATGCTGTCTTGCCACTACTACTAACACCACAGGCCTTTATTTCTGTGTTACACATAAGCCAAGTGGGGAATAAAACATGTAGGTCTAGAGAATCATTTGCTTGTGCTATTTTCATTGCTTGTTGGGTTAAATTGTGCTCAGATTTACACCCAGTGGAGTCCCAGTGAAGTTAATTGCCTCCAAGGTCTCAGGGTTTTGTCTAGAAGGTGATGTTACACCCCGTATGAAGAAAGGGGTGAGTTTATACTGACAAGTAACAGATAAGTAATCCTCAACTCAGTATTATAGAAAAAAGCTTTTTCCCCTCCTATTGCTGGTAGGACACATGAAGACCATCAGTTTGACTCTCTCAGTACTCAGATCTGCAAGCATTTCTTGCTTGTCCTTCTAAAAACTAGTATTTCTGCTCCTTTATCTCCAGGCAGTGCTTCTGAGAGTGAATGAACAACTTCCAGCCTGTGATACTAAGGTGCTGTAACCACTTTTGTGAGATTTGGTTTGCGTTAACCAGGCGTAGTTCTGCTGTAGGTTAAAGAGCCAAAGGTACCCCACTGGAGAGCTGTTCTGCCACAGCTACTGGGGTTTCTTGGTAACTTACTGCTCAATATGAGTAAGGAATGCTGGATCTGCTTCAATATATATTTTTAATTGGGTTGAGGGGAAACAGGATCAGCCCCCCTTTTATTTTTTTTTGGATATGGGAGGCATTAATTTTTTTCTGGTTTTTTGTTGTTGTGGGTTTTTTTTTTCCTTCCTCTTTTCTGCCAAAATACGTCAGGAAGAAAATACAAAATAAAATGAAAACATACCCAGAAAGCTTCTATCCATCATGCACTATGTTTTCTTGAAGACTAAACAGAGCACTTCAGTTATAACAAACTGTAAAAGCTAAAAGATGTGCTCTGGTGTGGAAGTGTGTTTGGATACGATCAGTCCTGCTCCTTATTTGTTACACCTCTTCTGTTGTGTACAAGCCCACGCTGTGATTTCAGTTAAACACTTAGAAATGTTTATGCAGAATTCCTTACCCATCTCTCGGATGCATTTTGTGCAGGTTCTCCTTGCTTTGGGAGATAGACTATCATATTAACAGAACCACTTCTAATTATATCTGGGAATCTGTCCCTTATGGAGCTAATCATTACAGTGATAACCTAAGCCAGCAGCCACAGATCACTGGTAGCCTGCCCATATAGCTGCTCCAAATCTATTTGCTTCATAAAAAAGATAATGTCAACTACACGCCCAGGCCAAAACTGGAGCATGGCATTAGGCTTTTTATCAAGGGGAACAAAGCCATTTCCCCAAGGTTGTTCAGTCAATTCTGCAGCTTTCTGATAAAGATCAGTGGCTGGTAATTGCATTACCCAACTAGTGGATTTAAACAAATACCTGTTTGGCTCACTTACCACTTTAATGAACAGCAGAAGTTTACTGTAAGAACTATGATAGCATTGAGCCAATAACAAGCTGAAAAAAACCCCTCTATGTTTTATGGCTTTCACTTCTGTAATTGCCAGCACAGTGTCACTTATCGTGGTAAAAGCGTTTGAACCTCAATAAAGCTCCTGACTGCTTTGACCTTTGCCTGCAGCTAGATTAACAAAACAAAAGCTACAGTGTTAAGATTTTTATCCTGCAGGGGACCATGATTAAAACTGTCATAAAATTTCTAGTGGGGCCTGAATCTTTATGAAAAAACCCTTAATAGCTCTTGAGAACATGAGCAGAATTTCTTTGGGAGGTGGAGCAGTCCCGTTAGCATCACCCGTCCATGGGTTATTAAATACTGCATTCAGACAGAAAACTGCAGTTGTGTTGACTGCGTTGCTTTGGCCAAAGCCATAGTTGGGCAGTTATGTTCTGCCTCTTGCATTTCCCTTGAAGTTCTCACTGGTAAATCCTTATCAAAGCTGTAGTGTGATGTTAATGTAGATACTAAACCAGATGCTTCCTTTCATACCAGAGTGGAGGATGACTTTACCTTTTCATATAGTTAGTTTGTTTAAAGTTACATTAAGTTAATGAAACAGCTTGGGAACCTTTAAGGGGATATGTATACTGCAGTTTCTGTGTTGGAAAGGATTAATTAAGAAGTGTTTCTAAAAGCACTTGGAGATACTTGACTGAAGTGTACTGCATTAACAGTAGTTAAGGTATTTTAACTACGGTGGCATCTGTAACTCTATCTTGTAAAGTAAGAAAATCCAGAGCAACCCTGGGGTTTGTTGGTGGATCACATATAAGACCGACAATTGTTTTATATTATTTGTTTAAAACTTATTTGTAATGCAGAGCACAGACATTATTGTTGAAATGAATGTGTAGAGCAGAGCTGGGGAAAGTGGAAATGTTGCTTTTTCTCTTGATTATGTAATTTTGGAGGAAATCAAGGACCTCCTGAAGCCTCCTGCATGTGTTATTTCACCCTGATGGCTCAAGACAGAGAAATAATCCCCAGTAACCACAGAAGTGGCTACTAGACAGGCAGAGGTAGCAACCTAGTGGCTCTTCTTCACTGTGCCTTTAGCAGAGCAGCAGGAGCTCTGTCCTGCCTTGGCCATTACAAAAAAGGATGCAACAGGGACAGTTTATTGATGAGACTGAGTGGACAGAAGCTGCTGAGAAATTAGCAAAGACATCTGAGGAGCTGGAAAGGGGTAGTAAGTTCATCCCCAAAAAAGCACAAGGAGAATTTGCCAAATTCATGTACTTGTAATGAAATGAAACAAATGCATCAACAGGTTGGTTTGTTTTTTTTTTTCCTGTCATATGTCAGCTTTTCAGAATCATTGATGGAATTTTATGAGGCTCAACATTCCTGGGACATTTGGGATATATCATATCCATTGCTCAGAGGGGAGTTTAGACACAGTGTAAATGCATTGACTTGCCTAAGGTCAGAAAATCATGACCCAGTTAAGAAAATAAAGTTCTCATCTGATATGTCAGAAAATGTAACTCCTTCCTTGCCTCACCTGGCAGGTTCACAGCAAGGGAGTGTGTCCTGTAACAGAGGAAGGACCTATACCCATATTACTAGAACAGACTGACGTAGTACTACGTAATCTTAAAAAGGTTGATTTTATAAAGCCAAGCAAAAATGCACATTTCCTGCACAATTTTCCTACCATTGGTTAAAAATAACTCTACTTCTTTTATCTGACAGTAAATCTAGTGATCACAAAGGCATTCTGATTCTCTAAGTAATTACTTATAGCTGCAACATTTGTCATACCCGTCTGTGAATTTAGGTGGGTGTCCTTTAGAGCAAGGTCTGTATCAGTTCAGGACCAAATTTTGGTCCTTAGCTGAAGCTCCCAGGTTCCACTGCAACACAGAGTAATACAGGGTAAATGTGCATTGTAAGCCAGAGAAAGAACAGGCCTGTAAAAGAAGCAGGAGGGCAACTGTTTGTTTTGGGGTGGGTTTTTTTTTTTCCCAACTACAGTTTTTCTCCAGAGTTTCCCTGAGACCTAGGATGAATTTTTCAAGGGTTTCACCAGTGACAGCTACAGCAAGGGCTTTGTAGGTTCCTAGTGTATCAGCTGTTTTGGAAATCTCTCTTTCCTTCTCTGTCTCAGTTCTCCCTTTATAAATCACGGAAATAATAATTCAGCACTGTCTTTCCCAAAGAGGATTTACATTCTTGGGTTGACAAGGATTGTTCTCTTAGTGCTTGTTTATAAGGAATACAGCAAAATGGGCTGGATTTCATCTGGGACATGATGTTTTACTGTAAGCAAATTGAATAGGCATGGTAAGGATCTGGGGCCCAAATGAACTTTTCAATCTCCTTTCAAAATTTTTTAAGACCTTAACTTTTTACAGTAGAAATCAAAGTTTGATTGCTTTATCCTCCTTGTACCTTATTCCCACTAAAACCCACCGAGATCAGCACTTTTGGTAGGAATCTCTACCTGATCCTCTGCCTGAAATCTTTGTTGAAAGGGAGAAGTCACATTTGTATAAATACCTTTGGGGGGAAAAAAACCAAACAAGCAAACAGACTTGTAGCTCACATGTCACAAAGTGCACATTTCCCCCAATAATTTATTTGTTCACCTAGCAATATTTCATATACATTCAGTTTTGTTCAAGAAAATGACCAGCATGACTGTTCAAACATGTCGCACACGATAAACAATGGGCCTTTAAAAACAGCACGTAGAAAATTCAATGACATTGGAATACCGTGTTCAGAAAATGCAGCGCCCGTTTCAAGAAACACCTTTAAAAACCACTGGCAGCCAAACTTGTACAACATGCAGGCAAAATGCTGCAGCAGACCGAAGAAAAATAAAATATTTTTGTCACCAAAGACTGGCAAAGCAAAAAAAGCCCAAACCAGCTTGCATACAATTCCCACAGTCGTAACGTCAGTTCTGTAGAACTGGGTATTCAGCGATATTCAGCAATGGCTTTGTATCACAAAACAATGATGCTGTGATCATGAACTGAGTGGAATTGCTTTTTAAGTGGAAAAGTGCTGAAATGCTGGCTAGATTTCTGTTTTACTTCAGAGAATGGTTTATAAGGACAGAGATTTTGCAGATCATAGAAGAAATTTGGATCAATGCAAGATGGTCTTGTCATTCAGTCTGAGACAATGAGTACTGGAAAATCATTTTTGCTTTTCAGTATTAACACTTGGACATTTTTTTACTCTGAAAAAGATCTTAATGTTATCGTGATGATAAAGGAGAGGATATTTCTCAGCCCGGGTTTGAGCTCAGTATAACAGACATTAACTAGATTTTTGAGCATGTTGTGGAACTAAAAGATGTGGTTTTTCTTACTGATAGTTGCTTGCAATACGTAGCTCTCTTTAGCAATTAATTTCCCCTTAGCTCATGCTTGCTATTTTTCTCCTTCTCTGTCAGTATGAGAAATATGCAGCGTGCTCTGTGCAGAAGGCATGACATTTCACTCAAATGCCTAATACAAATGCTTAATCTCCTCCTGGTAAAAAAGTGATTCAATTACGTTTATCAAGCTGGGTGGAAGATCTTTATTTTAATGCACCACAAGCTCTCTCCGTAGCGCCTTGGATTTTCATAATACTGTCATATATTAAACAATCTGTTTAGGAATACCTTCAAAAAGTAGTTGATTATGCTTATGGATTAGCTCCCTTTTACAGATGGAGAAGGGTTAGTTTACTTATGTGCATTGATAGGAAAAGACAGGATTAGTCTGGCCAGACAGTCTAACCTTCTCCCTGTGAGTCTCATTATAATTAGGCAAGAAACAGAATAAATATTGGATAGATTAATTCACAGAAAGTGCTAGTTGACTCTTGGGCTTCTTGGGAAACAATTTACAGGCTGATATGTCAGTGAGACTTAAAGGCTCTGGGCAGAAGGGTGACTGGAAGCAGGTATGAGGAATGCAGCAAGCAGACAGAGAGCAGATACACAAAGTGCCTCATTACAGCAGTTCTCTTGTGATCTATTAGACAGCTTTTCCTTCTGGCAAACAATGACACTGTGTGGTGCAGGTCCCAAATATGCCTTGAGCTTAGTGCAACATCCTGAAGACCAACTGGCTTTTCTCTTTGGCTCTGTTGTCGGAAGCAATCATCTGGAAATAATTGGAGTCAACTGCCTGTCTTATTTGTCTTGCTTACCCAAACGATATTAAGACAGGAAAGAGGATAAAGGTATCTCTGAGTAGGATACAGAGTTAATTACCAAGCATGGATTCAACATGGGACAGCTGAAATCTTCCTTGAGCAAATCACCGAGTCATTCTGTGCCTTTATCTTAAAGTGGAGCTCCTAATAAAAACCCAAACATGAGCATTAGTTAACATGAGGCCAACAGGCATACCTAGAACTGAGGAACTTCCACTTCAGTAAAACAATAAGATCTTTTTTAACTGCCTTCAATTGGTATATGATACTCTGCTTTGTAACTGTTACTTTTCAGAAAATTGAAAAAGTCAGGCAGGGAAATTTTGCAAGTAAGACTGAAGAAGGTTTGTGAAATCCATTTACTGACTCTGATGAGTAGAAAAGGAAGAAGTATCCCTAGCTTAATCTTTCCTCTTTTCAATGCCATAGATTTTCAAAACATTAAAGCCTGGCAAAGGAAAATATTCTTTTATACAGTACAGAATTTCTCCTTGGGCTTGGCAGAGCAAAATTTTTTTTTTTTTTAAAAAAAGATGACATTTATTTGGATAGTGGACAGAGGTCAAGTATTTGGGATTTGAATAATCTTAGAGTACGTGAAGCCTCAGAAGCATAAGACAGTAAATCTGAATGATCATTAACTGTGGAAACTGGAATACTGAACATTTCCTGCTCTGTGAGGAAGAGATTGGTCATCTGCTTAGTCTCAGCCTGTGTAAATTAAAAGTCATCTATATGATGGTGACAGCTCTCAACTCTTTGCAGCAGAGCCTCTCTGCTCCGCTCAAGATGGAAATCTTGGCTGTCACTCTCAACAGGAAATACTGAACAGAGAGGGCAGTGGGATGGCATACGTGTCCCTCAAAGATTTTGGTCAGGACACATCAATTGACAGGTCAGTGTGGTCCACTGGATGTGGCTCTGAAGGGAAAATCACAGCACTCCTCTGTGTTCTTACATCCCACCTGACCGCTTCCCGCTCTCTGTTCTGTGCTGCTGTGGAGTCCTGATCGTAGAAAGGTTTTACATGTGATGATAGATGGCAAGCCACTGGGAAATCTCTTGTTCTGCTAGTGCTTTTTAGATAGACAGATACATTCAGCCTCTGTGGCTGCAGCTCTTTTACCAGTGCCAAGTTCATTTTAAATAATAGAAAAATATGGGCTGCTTAAACCTGCACTGCTTTTTTTTTTTGCTTTTTTTTTTCTTCTCTTCCTAGAGCTCCTTCTATGGTTTTTGAGACTTGTCAGTCCAAATGTCCATCAAGATGACAAGTGCCCATGACCCTGCTTGCAGCAAGGGAACAGAGCAGTTTTCATGCAGAAATTCTCTGAGTGGGCCAAACTGATTTTGTTTTTACTGGCAAATGTGACAGCAGCAGAGGTGTGGCTGGGACCAGGCTTGCCGGGTGCTTTTCAGTGTCACTGGAGAGAGAGAGGTCTGTTAGCATCTGTTTGATGACAGAAAAAAAAGGATGAAAGTGAGACCAAGACTTCATTATTCTACCCTCAGTCTCTCACAGGCAGGAGTGCTGTGCTACACAGGCAGCTATCCATGTCTATCCAGACATTGCCACCAGCATGATGACTTACTTATCCTCATCTTAGATTCAGATTATATTGTTACTTCAGTATTGCTCTGGAATTAAATGACTAATCCATTTGTGTCAGCCTATGCGTAGCTCCACAGCAACCCCTTGACACCCCCTGACACCATGAAACCTCAACAAATATAAAATTACTGGAGAGACCCTGTGTAAATCTCCCAGCTCCGAAGGAGAGATGGGACAAATGACCTTACTGGTTCAAGTTATAAAATGTATACAAATAGGGTTGGGCAGCAAGTGTGTGTAGTGAAGATTTTATATCCTGCTAGTTTTGCTGTTTTGCTCAATTTAATGGGGTTTTTTTGAAATGTTTCAGAGTTCAGGTTTTGTTCAAATAAATGTCCCACATATTTGAACCCCGTGAGACTGAAAACCTTGGCCACGAATCTCACGTGACTTTCTTATGAGATTTCCAGCTTTTCTGCTTCTGGTCTTGGCTTGAAGTACCATGAGAATATTTTTTTCATGGTATTTCAACACTTCTAGTTTCAAATTCTAGACTTTATTGAAAAAATGTAAAAAAGCTTTAAGGGGTGGTGTGGGCTTCTTATTTAAACTTATTTGATTTATTTAAACTTATTTAATGGGATAATGCTACAGATTTGCTGTCTGTGGGTGCATGCTTTTGGAAATAAATAAGGGTTTGGGTCCGAGGATTTGATTTGAATTCTTCTCTAATTTTAACCTGTTTGGGACATTGTGTATCTTTGTTATGCAGCATTCATGTGGGAGAAGAAATAACTATTTGCTTCAGCTAATCAGCAAAGCTAGATATTTCATTTTCCAAGTATAAGAAGAGGTAGACAGTGCCATTCACTGACCCACCAAACACAACAAAAGCTTAACGGTCTGAAAAACACTGTGCTTCCAAATTCAAGTGTCTTGTCATTGTCTTCAGGACCACTGCAGGCTGAGTCAAGAACTGTTAGCTTCATTTTCCCTATCACCACGCACTCATTTGTTTGAAGGCTGGGAGAAGCAAGACCTCTGCTTGATGTGACGTGTTAGCACCTGAAAACACCTATGAGACACATACCTGAGGCAGCAAGTGCAAGGAAAATTTACCAGCACGTATGGGACCTGAAGTGTTCTTGGTTATTACACCAGAAAAAAGATGCCAACACTACCAGGTCTTTTACACCTTTCTTGTTTTCTAACATAGCTCCATCAGGCTGGTGTTGTCTGAGTAAATACTAGTGAATCTACCCAAAGACATGATTCTTGCTTTTATGGATCTTACTTTGGATCCTGCAAGATTAGCAAGATCTGTAAATGGGCACTTTGTAGTAGGTTTCCTAGGTGTACTGGTAATTACTCGGTAATTTTAATGCGCTGAGAACAAGGCCAAATATAGGGTGGAAAATTAGCTGGCTTGTTCTGCCTCTCTGAATTGTCTACACAAAACACAGGCTTAGGTCCATCTACTCTCTTCTTTCACTTTGAGCTCAACATTTATTTAGAGTGGCAATGCTTGATTAGCATCCTGGCCATGTATAGATGTAAAGTGCATTTACACTCGGAGGTTGATTTCTGCTTCCAGGACTCTGCAAAGCAACAGTATTGCACAAACTCCAAGGATCAGATTTTACTTTTGCAAATTGTCTGATAATGTTCTAGCTGAAAATATGTGTTTGCAGTAGGAAAGAAATCTCATTCATGCATAAATAAAAGACACAGAAGACTGAAATTCTCTAGACCCTGGGGACTTAATACTGAATGGGAGATGAATAAACAATGATCTCTCATCAATAACATCAGGTGTCCTTTCAAGGCCCTATCCTGTAAAAGCTAACATTATCTTAAGCCCTTTCCCTTTCCAAGCCAGTAGATATTTAGCACAGGAGCTGACATTGAGACATGAGTAAAGGCTTATGTGTTGTTTCAAGAAGCTGCATTCTTACTTGGCAGGCCCAGGAGGAGTTATGTCAAGAGCTGCTTATTTCTAATATTGTACAGAGAATTCCTCCCACTATTTCTTCCAGATGCTGAACAGCTCATTTATTTATTTATTTGGGTTAGCTATATTAAAATATAACATGCTTCCAAATGCTTTTCTCCCAAATTCCCAAAGGGTGGCCCTTTCTCATGGGGATGTATGTCCTTAAGTCATTTAACGTGCTTAACTCCCACTGCTCAGAATGAGGGTAAAGTTCCTGACTCCAGGGTACACAGGATCTCATAGAAAGCTTAGAGCACTTGGTATGGAAGGAGTCAGAAAAGGAATGTAGCATAACACTGGGCAGGGAGACAGAAAAATGTCTGCAGCTTTTCCAGTGACTGTGGCACTGATCTGACTAACAAGCACCTGAGCAAGGAATTATTGAGTCTTTAAGCAGGTCTCTGCTGGACTCAGAACAAGAGAAACAAATGGATGAGTAGAATTGACCTCTTTGAGCCTTATTTGCTGATGACTTACCTAGTTTTGAATTTTTTTAGACCCGCGTCAAAGCACAGAGACCTTCCAAACAAACCTGGGATGCATGCAAATTTTCATTTGGATTTGTTTGGAGATTTGGGAGGTTGATTGTACAAAAAGAGAAAAGTTCAGGCTGGTCTCTGAAGGTAGGAGGAGTGCAGCCACTTGGATCAAGTTTCCCTTGGCAATGGAGTTTACTGAAATCCACAGCACAAAGGGAAACTTAAAGCAGCTCCAAGCAGGGCAAGAGCCAAGGGAGTGTTTTTGCAATGCCCTGTGAGCTGGAGTGACTGCCTTTCCAGAGAGGTGGAGGACAAGCAGCCTTGTGGGCAGTGCAGAAGACCAATTCCCCACCTGAAGCAGCCCAAGAATGAGGAGCAGTGAGACTGCCCAGCTGAAGATGCAAACCCAAAGAGCTGCCTGTTCTCTCCAACAAAGCGTGCAGGACTTCACCAAGCCGGGACCTGGACATGAACGAAAGAGGCAAGACATGGTAGGAAAATGTTCTTGTCCACGGTCCCTTAATGAAAAGTAAGCAGAGATCTGTAAACACTGTCCCAAGACCTGAGCCTCCCAACCTCAGCTCTCCTGGTTGTTGAATTGAGGTTTAGCTCTTCTGGGGAGTGGAATCACAAAATGGCTCTAAATGTGGAGCTGTCTGAAAGTATCCATACTGAAATCAGCATGGGGTCTGTAGTTTGCTCTTTCTCCCCCGTTGCACCTAAATCAGAGCAGTAAGAACTTTGAAACAGGGGAATACAGTGAAAAATAAAGCCTTTAAATGTCAGGCAGATCCCTCACAGAGGCCAGTCTCTCGGAAGACCGTAGGGTGCTCACCGTCCACTGAAGCCATTCACTGTCTTTAAGGGGCTTCATTCAGGCTACCAGCATTCAAAGACATCAGTCCTCGAAAGCTTTGGCCCTGTTTTACAGAATGCTATTTGTTTCACCTGGATCTTTTCAACTGTTGTAGCATCTAATTCTACATCCCAATAAAAAGAGCAACATCCCATCAGCAGAGCCACGAGTTTGCTGGCCTAGGCTGCTAGGCATGTTCAGTCCTTTAGACGTCCTCCCCGTTCTCGCTGAGGGAGATGGTGTGTATTTTAATGGTTGGCACTTTACAGTTTTCATGGATGAGGTTCCCTGAAGTGCCTGCGCAGCAGCATTCCTGGAGGAAACCTTTACTTTTTGCTTTGGCAGCAGTACAGTCTTTAGAAACGGTGTTTTTTGCAGGCATGTTTTGCACAGCCGAGAATATCTTCCATTCGCAGACCCCATCCGACTTGGAAATCTTGTAGAAGGTTTCTCCAGAGCCGACGGGGATACGGACCACGCCTTTGCTGCTCTCCATGCTTTGGCTGGTGGGATGGTTGAGGTTGAAACTTGGGGATTGCTTCTTTGCTGCTTGCTTCCTTGGGAGGCACTGCGCTCTCAGGACGTTTTGGAACGCTTTCTTAAACTCTTGACTTGAGCACGGATAGATTATGGGGTTGATGCAGCTGTTTAAATATCCAAGCCAAAATGTTATTTTAAAAAGTGTGTCCGGGGGTTTGATTGCAGGAAAGAAAGAACCTAAAATGGAAAATACACAGCTTGTTAAGGCAGAGGCAGTGAGAAATTGCAGGTAACCAAAGAAACTTAAACACTGGAAAAAATAAATAAAAGTCTGTTCTATCTTGAAAAATTTATGACTCGAAGCCCAATTCCTGCAGGAACAAGTCTTTCAGAAGGTATGGTGTTGGGTAATTACATGGATATTCTATCAGAGATCAATTCAAGACATCTACTTTATCACACAAGCATTGTATTCCCAGTTACCGCCAGTGAGGCAAGCAAGGGGACTGGTATCAAGTTGTAGAGGAAAATTGCTTCCTCTGGGACTTCTAACTCAAGATTAGTTAGCCAAATAACAGTTATATCTAGGAGGTCATCAAAAGAGGTTTCGAATGACAAGCAAATGGCACCACTTCAGAAGTCAGAGTAAGGGAAAGGTAGGATTACTGAGTTGACTGCATTCCAGCTAGAAGTCTTGAAAATTATAAAGTTATTTATATTGAAAATATAAAGTTATAAAGAGGGTACTCATTTTCCCTTGAAACCTTTAGAAAAATCTAACTATCCACATTTTTCTGTCTCATAGAATGCACCTAAAATTCAGACAAGTTAAAGGAAAGGTTCCTTCTTACGTTGACGAACACTGGCGAGGGTCTCGTGGGCAGCCATGATATAGATACTGATACAGACTTGCAAGGTTACCTCCCAGAGATCATAGAAAGAGCAAGAACTTAGATGGCTCCTTTGTAAGGAACCATCGGGACTTTTTATTCTATAGAAGGCGGGATAACATTCCAAAAAAAAGAAATCTTTTAACAAAGCTTATTCAGCATATCAGTGACAGAGCCACGGATTGTGCATTCATTAGTCCTCACTGTCTTGGCACAACAACAGTCAACTACAAGTGACCATGCAAATTGAAAATTAAATAGCATTACTAATATCCTTTTAAAAGAACAGATTATGATATATGATAACATACGATTTAATTATGATTTATCTGCTGATTTAAAATCTCGGGAACATTTTCCTAATGCCAAACCTTTGTTTTTTTGTTTAACTACAACTTGAGCTCCTTACTGCTTGTATAAGCAAGTTTTTAACTTTAAATTATTTGAATAGGATGTCAGTAAACGCTTAAGAGATTTACTCATGGAGAATGTTGTTATAAAACTAAAGAGACATATTTAAGATATCAAAGATTCAACACTGCTGCTTACAGAGAATTGTTTAGAAATTTGTTGCTTTTCTTGAATGATACTGGAAAATGACTATTGTAACAAGATCCTAATTCTCTTATTTGGTACTTCTCTTTGCTTAGAAATAAAACCAATAGTGTCTGAATGTGAATGAACCAGAAAACAAAACTCTGTGTGATGCTGGGTTGGGAATAAGTGATAACAGCACTTCTAAGACTAATTTTGCAAAATGAATCTAGAACCGGAGAAAGAGAAAAATATTTGCCATATGTTGTCAAGGGGAAAGGCTGTTTCTTGCCTCCTTTAAAAAAAAGGAGGAAAAATGTGGTTCTATCATACCAGTGTCAGTAATTAGTTTGGGCACAGGAAGAAAAATAATTTCCTGGAAAACATAATTGGCTTCTTTTGGACTTTATAGTGAAGTTTATTATAAACAGAACTTTTAGCACTGACAAACGCTTGTCTTCCTCTTTCCACCTGGAAGAATCGTAAGCACGGACATGTTGAAAGAAATACTGTGGAAGATTTAGACATCGATACGTTCGTCATCCTCTGCAGTTTAACTACATCTGTAAGCAGCTCCTAAGCTTTACAGGGATTGATCTGTTTGTTGGACCTCCCCTGACTTAGGAAAAGCTAATAATGCAATCAAAGGGTCTTCTAATTTAGTTCTGAGAGCTGCTGATTCAGTTTGAATCTTTTGCTTCCCATCTTCGACAAGCAAAGCTACAGCAAGTGCAGCAAATGCTTTCAAGCGGCAAAAGCCGGAGAGGAATTCTCAGGGTGTTTTTGCCTGTGTGAGAATGTATCAAAATATTGCCTGAACCAGAGACACAAATAGTGCAGTGTGATTAATGACTTGCTCATTCTGCTGAACACGGGCTCGGCTGTGAAGGCGAAGCAATGTCTTCTTGCTGTGGCACCAGCTCCTACCCTCTGAGTGGAGCTGATGGGCCCGGAGGACCCGCGGCTGTCAGGGAAGGAATCGGCGATGTTGCAGGGTGAGGAGCCTTCCTGGTGGCTCTGACCTGGGAGAGGTCCCCAAGACCCTGCCGTCTGGTGTGTGGTGGAGCAGCAGAGAAGTGAGACCGAGTCAGAAGACCCAAGGGCGGTGCAGAACGTGCCACAGGAGCTCGCTCTTTGTATCGGAGCAGCTGGACCTCTGATTCCAACCCCAGCTACAACCTGGGCATCGAGCACAAATCTCGCTCCCCCTGTGATTGCTTCTGCGTTGCCCCAAGCTGGCTAGGTAGAGCAGTTTCACTGTTAGTTTCAACATCAACCAGTATTTAAGACCAAAAATGTTGTGCTAAAGAAAGCAAACGCTGTTTTGCAGTTAAGCATGAGTGAGCAGGCGGATCCACGACCTAGAATTTTTCTCAGCAAATTAATGCTGCTTTCCTTTAGTGAAAAACAACTAAATAACATTCTCAAAGAACTTTCTGGCTGAAGTCGTTGGCAGATGAAAAATAACGAAAGGCTTCTAAATGCCCAAATCATGCTCAATTTTTTCTTTATTTCCTCATTTAATTGCAGCATATCTACCGCTTTCCCATTTTGTGTTAAGACAAAAGGTGAAACAAATCTCAGTTTAGGGAATCAGCTGTGTGAGGCTGAGTGTAAAAATGGGTAAACAATAACAATTCCTGTTTGCTGCAACTTCTGGCTCACTCTAAATGGAATGCTAGTGCCTTGCCAAAGTCTGTTAAAAATAGAAAATAGCCAGTGTCAGAGTCTGTCTCTTGCTCTTTTTTTTGGGGTGGGGATCTGCATGCTAATTTATTAATGTAACCTTTTTTGGTTCATCAGTGTAGAGACTTGTTGCCTTGGAACAAGACACAGTGAAAAGAAAACGAAATAGCTCTAACAGCAACCAGACTTTGCTGTCTGTAGACCCCATCACACTCTGTCTTTAACACTTTCTTTCCAGTGGTGGATACAATTCGGGCTTTAGGACAGTAGCTTTGCTCTGCTGTGCATTTAGTTGTGCCGGGCAGTGATGTTTCATAAGTTTAGACCAGCTAAAGCTCTGTCTCCAGCCTTCATTACAACTGTGTGTTGTCCCGTGAATGAAACAGTGCAAATGTCAATAAGAAGAAATACTATAAGTAGCATCTTGAAAGGGCTGAGGGTGGAATTGATAGTCAATGGACCCAATATGTAACAGAGTTAGAGGTAAAATCAAAGTAGAAATAATTTGGACTCTCTTCTTATTTACACCGACAGTTTATTCAACTTCCAGAGCAATATAAATCAAAATCAACATGTCTAAACCTTGAGCCGCTGAATTATTGTGTAGGGTGCAAAAAAATATTTCTCCTTCTGCATCTTCTTTGTCTGATGAGCAAAATCCTTCTGCATGTTGCAGGACTGCTGTGAGGAACTATTGACATAGCCGCACTTGCTTAGTGCCTCTATAGAAGTGTGATGTCCTGTTCAAAGGGCCACAGAAAGCAATGCCCTGCTACTGCAAACACCTGGTTACCTCTGTAGTTCAGAAGCTTTCCCTAATCTTCTCTCTTGGCTACCCAAGTATCTGGCAAAAGGAGAAGACTAGTATAGTCTCCAAGTCCTTGAGGAATCATGTTCCTCCCCACAGAATACTAAGAATGTATTCTTTTCTTCCAGGCCTTTAATATTCGGTGATGTTGCTATAATGATTAAAATCAGTGGTTAATGTGTCTGGTAGCAAGCAGGAGACATTTTCAAACAGTGCTGCTAAGGCTGGTGATAAAGTGTTTTGTTCAGTGTGCTGAGACATCGAAATGGGCAGCAGCTGGCAGCTCAAGTCAGTTGAGTTCGAAGTAGAAATAAAATATAGGCTTTGAGGGTTTTTTTAAACCAATGATTGTAATTAACCATGAGATTAAACAATGAAGCAGAGTGGTGAATTCTCTCTTCTTTAAGATATACAGTGTAAGACTGTTTCCTACATAGCAGCGAGGCAGCGCAGGGAAACCAGGTGGGACTGGGGTGAGCGGTTCAGAGTCCATGTCCACTCAATCCTTGACCACTTGGTGTCAGCTCGGCTTTGGACACTTGCCTGCTAGCAGCCAGGACTGAGCAAACAGAATTATTATGGCACCTAATTCTCCAGAGCATCTCTGTGATTCTCTCGTTCTAGGCTAGGTGTAATCATAGATTAATAAAGTGCTGCCACCCCAGTATCCTCTAACAGAGGTGGATAGTGAGCACCAGTTGAGAAGCAAAAAGTTTTCTGTCTTAAAATTAATTCTCTGTCCTATTCACATGCCTTAATGTCTTCCCTGGTAGGCTGTAAGGAATAAAATGGTAAATAGTGGCAAAACTGATTACAGATTAGGGGCTTCATCTTACATTGTGTCCCTGCAATCTGCTGGAGGAATAATAAAGAAAACTTCAACTGGTCTTTTAATGCCTTTGAGTTGTAGATTGACTAAATGATGCTTGAATTCCTGCTTTGTTTTCAAAAGGTTGAGGACTCTCAAGTGTCAGTAGCACAATTCAATTGCTTGGTATATGAAAATTAAATAAAATAAAATGTACTATTAGCCTCCTGAGATCCTTTGCCATTAAGTATTTCATCGCTCACCCCTGAAAATGTCAGGATTGCATTCCCTTCCCTAATCATTCATTTTCCTGTTTGTCGACTCGAAGTTTCTTCAGATCTGAGAGATAAGTTTTTCCATGTACCTCCTGGTGAGTAAGTGCCAATTCAGTCACAAAGATGTAATTTGACTTTGGCATTTGTCAGAAGTTAGAGCTGCTTAATTATAGGTTGTTTAAAAACCAGTACTGATATCGTGCATTGTTTCACTGATGGACAGCAAAGAGAGATTTAGAAGCTGCCAGACTACAGAAACTGTGTTATTTGTTTACTCTGTATCATCTCTGTCAGCACCATGGGAATAAGATCCCATACATTTTTGTGACCCATGGACCCATAGTGGTGTAAAAATCCATCTCGGCTACTAAATCTTGCAGCTCTGTTTAGGTTTGTTACTTTTTTTCCCTTTTTATGTTGTATGTCACAAATCTGGTGATTGAGTCGGAGCAGAGGAAAAGGCAGGCAGGGGGTACGGCTACACTGGGTGAGATCAGGGCTGGAGCCATACGTGATGAGACCAGTGGTACCCTGCAAAGCAGTCATGCCTGTGTATTCAGAGAGTGCAGTGAGCAGCTGCCTGCAGCACCTAGGAGTGAGCAGCTGCAACCTCTGCCCAGCAGACAACAGCAGTGCCTGCGCACCTTGTGAGCAGCCAACCCAACTGTGTTTGTTAGTGTTATGTTACTGGGGAATCAGGAGAAGTACCCAGTTTAAACCTTGCACGGAAGTCAAACAAAAATCCCAGCATCTCTCACCTCTGACCTATAGGAACTACACTTCTGTACTCTCACAGCAAACTGGAAACAGGGATAGTGGTCTGGTTTACAGGGAGGCAAAACTTAAAACTCAGGTCCTGGGATCTGCCCTAAAGGGGTCAAGCCGCAGCTATTCCAGAGCATGTGGACCCAGAGGGTGAAGCCCAGAGGAGCCCTGATGTCCCCACACAGATTAACTGTACCAGGGGCACCCTAGATCTCTCGTGAGGCAGTTTGGTCTACAAACATTGATAAATGTGTTACATCTTGTGTTCCCAAGCTCAGTGTTAGCACTGAACTTTACTCCATAAGACTGGCATTCTACACTGCATCTCAGGTCAAAACACAAACCACCCTCTGGAAAGTGTATTTTTATATATATATGTATTGCTGCAGACATGCACCAGCTGCACTCTGTACATATATGCTCTCCCAGCACGTCTCACCCCGCTGCTCTCTTATGGAAAGTATTTTTTGTGGGAACAAAAAGTGGGATCAAAGAACCCTGGAACAGTAGGAAATGCTTCTGGGTTTTGTACAATCAAATTAAGGCACCAAATGCAGAACAGTGGCTCATAGACCGAGGAAGGGTAAAAGTCTGCATTTGGCAAGTCTTGCACGTTTACAGCTGTGCCTGTCCCAGGGCCTGGAATATTGTGGCTGATTCAGGGGGAAAATGAGAGTGACTTTGCGCCTAGATATCCCTGACCCATAATAAACAGATGTAGAAGGGAGTGAGAGTTTTGTTTCCTTCACAAGGGCCTGAATTCAGGTCTCTGGGGCATCAGGAGGGTGTGGGTGTTTGGACACAGGTGAGAGGTGGAAAGGACAGGCAGCAGGAATGGGTCAGTCTGGGAATGTTGCTCCGATTATTTGGTTTTTTTCAGACCTAATTTATGCTCTGTTTCATATTGTACCCACTTACGATAGATGATATTTCTGGCAAAGAGCAAACATCTCAGCAAGCAACTATTTCCAGATTCACTGTGGACAGCTGCAGATTTAGAAAGCTGATAAAAAACCATGGGAAGGTAAACTGAGGTTTTGTTACCCATGTAAACCCAAATAATCACATTGTTTTACAAATCAATTGCATTGTCGTTGAAATTCCAGCTCCCATGTTGTTGCTGCAGTGGAATGATTCTGGATCTTGTTGCTCACATTTTTAAGATATTTGATATTAGTCCCGAAGCCCTCGCTCTTGGAGTCATGCACTTACAACAACATCTTAGCTTTCTTTTAAAAATTAAAAAAACGGCAAGCGAGTGGGTCAGAGAATAGTTTGAAAAGATGAGTCTATCTCAGCCTGTCTCATGAGTTTGTCACTATGTGGTTGTTAGTCGTGATTTTGGAATCCTTGGGGTTAGCAATACAGGAATTATCTTCAGCAAAAGCTGAGTATCTCTCCCTTAGGTATCCAAACTGAAGACGAATGCTGATATTTGCTGGGTGAGGTGGGAGAATCACTCATTGCCTTTCAATCACTAACAAATCCTAAATTGTGCCATGACGTTTGAAAATGAGTGAAAAATTACATTCTTGATTCATTTATTCCAGGGACTGGAAAGTGGTGACTACACAAAGCAGGAACATTTTTAAGACAAGGACAAACCTTCTCTGACAGCTATTGCATGCAGGAGAGCCATGGAAATGAATCATGGAACAGCACCACTAACTCTGCTTTCTCTCTCTTGTTTTCTGTGTAAATGACTATTAATATCGCCAATTCCTTCGGCTGCTTTGCTGTGTTATGAGGCAGTGGGACACAACGTTTCAGGACTCGGTAATGGTGGAGAAATGCTGGCCACAGGGATGTCAGCGGGAGCTTTGCCATTGGCTTTGGTGCAGCTGAGTTATCAGCCTAGACCAACAAAGCCTTTCCAGTCTGTGTTTATGAAAAATGCCCCTTGTGATTAGCAAAAAAATAAAACTTGCCAAGGAAATATCTTGGCCGTTTATATTCATTGCTTATTTTCTCCCCATTCAATGGCTTAACACACACACTTGTGCTCCATGATTCAAGCAGTGTAAACACCCCTCTTCTCCCTGACCTGTGCTCTAGAGAATGAGCTGGGGCTTTATTCTGTATTTTTTTTCCCTTTTAAAATTTTTTTTTCTTTTTGTTGCTGAGGAAACACACTGAAATACTAGTGGGGGGAATCTAGCTCTGTGAATATTTCCTCCATGGCTGGAGTTCAGCATTTTCTGATATGAAAACTATGTTGAGCATTAGGTTGTCACAGCTTTTATTAATTTTATTTTGTTATATTATTATCAGCTGAACAACAAAAAGAAAGGGGATTCAGATTCTTGTTTCTCTGAATATCTGGACAACCCAGCCATGATGATGTCGAGGGAGTGCATGGGCTGCTTGCCTTACTCTCTGCCCTCCAAGTAAAGGGGTAGGAGGGACAGGAGGATCCCGTGTTTATATTTACTACTATGAGACCATCTATGCAATTCTAAAGAAAAAAAGAGGTGATTCATGAAAAGGAGTTAAGCTATTTACCTTCTGTATGGGGAAATGCCAGGATAGTGATTCCCTGGAAGGCTGCTGCAATTCTACACAGTGCTGCTTCTCAGGAAAACAACTGCTTTCTCTTCCTTATTTTCCCCATCAGCACTTACCCTCCCATCATGTAAACACCTTTCCTTTAACACTCCCTTCACAGGATAACGCAATACTACCCATTGCTTCACTATCGTCAATCAAAATTGTCTTGCTTCTGCAGGAAATTGGTGACTTTCTATTCAGCACCTACAGTTAACCTGTTGCTCAGGGATCCCAGCTCACTGCTGAACCTCACACCATGGC
The DNA here is from genome assembly GCF_031877795.1 of Strix aluco. Classification (NCBI taxonomy): domain Eukaryota; kingdom Metazoa; phylum Chordata; class Aves; order Strigiformes; family Strigidae; genus Strix; species Strix aluco. The sequence goes on along the minus strand of NC_133958.1, from coordinate 3,656,282 downwards.
AATTCCCATTATACTGCTGCTTAAACGATGGGGAATGGATGAATCAAGAGCACTGCCTTTTCGTGCCCCCAAAAGACCCTAAAAAACGTATTTAAACCGCTCTCAGAATCTCACACCAGCTGGAGCCTGTGTGTTACTCTGAAATGGTGTTCCCAGATTTTGCTCATTAAAACACCACTGTCTGAAGGAGTCGGTAGGTAGGAAACAGAGAGAATTGCAGGGTATAAACTTCAGGACAGTAGCAGGTATTTGAATTCCTGCTGTGGTAAGGTATGGGTGAAACTGAGACCCCGGCTCTACTTCCCTGACCTGAGTCTGTCATATTCTGGTTCACAATAACAAAGGATCATGGTCTGAAGCCCAGTTCCTTGGACGGTAAGTGGGCAGGATGCAGGATGGCTTATCCAGAAACCATGGGAGTTGATCTGAAAATATTCTGGCAGGAGAACACATTGAATAGAGACTCAGATGGTCTTGGAAAGGGCAAGAGGCCATAAAGCTATACCTGATACATTTTTCACCAAAAATCAGATGGGTCCTTGAAGCACAGCCTTTGGGAAATACTGTACCCTAACAGACAAAGTGGAAGCTCTGTGTTGTCCCAGCACTGCAACATAGAGGAGGACAGGTCAATTCTGCCTTAGCAGCGTGATTAAGGTAAATTAATTTCTGTATCTGATAACACATGGACAACTGCAGCTTTTCTGTCATGTCTGGCCATCTTTGATTCCAAAATTAAGTTTCCCATTACAGCTGAGTGGACTGGGTATGAACGCATGCCTCTGGAGCCCAAGCAAGGTGCCATAGTTAAATCAACCACCTTATTAAAACACATAACAAGTGATGATATACACAACAAATGCAAACCTCACAGGAAAATAGAGATAAATCCACCGATCTCCAGCTGTCAGTGCATGTTCCTACTCCTCACCTTGTGACCTCCTGAGATATTGCATCAATGGTAGAGATAGAAAAATACATTTTATTTTTCTAGATTACCTCTACTGAAAGTAAAGAGTCATTCTCTTTGACTCCATTTAAAAAACAACCACAAAATAGTAATTAGGAACCAGCTACAGACAGGCACGTAGACAGGATTAGAGGATTCCCTTGACAGTGTTTGTGTCAGCTCTCAAGACTAATTTACTACTCTACTACAAATATAAATACCCTCCAGCGTATCCTCTTTTCTGCTCTCTTCATCATGAGAATGATTGACAAATGCTAAAAGCCTTCCTCTCCCTTGCCCAGTTTTAGTAGTATGGATTGTTTTTTCTCCTGTGAGATCCCGGCTCAGACTTTGCCTTTTTCCTTCTTTCTGTTTCTGAACACAACATCTACAACCAGATAGAATGAAGATAGCTTGCCGCAGAAAGCGAACAACAAAGTTCTGTGAGTTTGTTTGCTTCTGAGGGTTTGTTAAGATGAACCATCGATCCCAGCTTAGGACCATTTCTGTAATAATACCCCAGCCCTTTTTCTTTTTTCCTTCAGTTCTGTGCATGTTTCACCTCAAAACAACCTCCAAGCACTGTCATCTATGTTGTTGAAAACAAACCTTCTGAAAAATTCCCAGAGCGACCGTAAGTGTCTTCCAGCTACAGCAAATGGTCTGCTCTGTCAGCTGGCACCACTTCCCAAGGTGATGTTGAGGTTGAGGGCATGCACTGAGTTTCAGGACTCTTCTAGCTCTGAGTATTTCTTTCTATACCTGTCTGTATCCCTTTCTAGCAATTGCAAGGGGAAAAAAAAAACCAGAAATGGAAGAAACATGCTGTGTGGCAGGCTGTTGTTGTGGAGGACCAGGGCCCAACAAGCCTTAATTGCCTCGATGAGCCTCATCTCTGGCTCCTACCCACAAGCCCCCTGCCACGGGAGCTGTGTGTAAGGTCAGGCTCTTCTCATTAACCCTCTTTGAGTGATGTAGACAAGCTCAGGTATGTTCTTTCCTGCCTCTGTTTTGTTGGTTTGTGTTTGGTGATTACTGGACCGTCAGGTGAACCTGTCATAGATGCTGTCTCTGCCTGCTTCTGCTCAGATATGGGGAGCGCACGCTTTTGGGGAGGACATGGCTCCTGCCTGTGCTGTTGTCACCTTCTGTTCCTGGGTTTTCCTTCCTCCTGGGGCAGCCTGGCTGTTGCTGCTCCTTGATGTTCAAGTTCTTCCAGGAGCCTGTTCTCAGGTTTCTAGTTCAGCTTCAGGTACTCCCTGTTTGCTGGTGCCTAAGAGAATATGGGTGCTCCAATCTGGAAAGCAATATTGCTTACCTTAGGGCACCTCATTCCCCCAAGATCTTTACAAACTTTGGCAACATGTCAAAGAAGATCTTAAAGAACTTTGAGAAGAGAGGCAGGGTTTCACTTTATAGCTCACTTGAAAAAAAGAAACTTGGTGATAAGAAGGTTTTGGTGACCCCTGGCTTGCACTCCTCCCAGCTATTTGAATGGAGTGCTTCAGAGCTTTGAGAAAGGAGCCAAGCATGGGGTAACCAAAGCGGGAAGGTCGGTACTAAAAAGCTTTTAAAGCTATTCTTGGCCTGTAAATTAACATGAGAACTTGTTAAATGGGGAAGCTCAAGTCACTAGTAAGTGGCTAGCAGTTGCAAATATGGTGATTAAGTGTTGCAGAAGAGACTAAGAAAATGAAGCAACAGGTGTAGGAGATGATACGTGAGAGCAATAGCCTAAAGTGGACAAGGAAACATCCCTTCCAACTGCCTTCTCTGAAGGGCTGAATAATAAACTACCTGGACGGGGTAGGATGCTCTTGTAGTCTGCTTGGTGCAAACATCAACCTCTACTAAACAAGTGGCAGCCAGTGATAGTATTTAGAGCTCCTAAACAGGCAAGCAATTTATTCAGAAAATTAACATTTCCTTCTGTTGAATATATATCCCTTGTATGCTTATCCTATGGAAAGGTGGGTGCCTAGTGTAGAATGAGAAGATTTTGGTGGACATATCTGCAAATCTTCTGCTTGGGAAGCAATTGCAGAGAGCTGAGGATGTACACAGTTTTATTTACATCCTAATACTAGGATTAATGTATTGGACATGATTGCTGTTAGGTAATGACATTTATAGGAAGAGTCTTTGCAGAATTCCCCCAATAAGGTTAATTCAGCAATAGGTTTACAGTCTCTCTTGGGTAACAGCAATGCAGAGGAAGGTTTGCAGAATAAAAAGAACTTTATAGCATCAGACTTCCACTGCTGTGGAGCAGAGCCAGAATTCAAGCTCAGTAAGAACAGGAGTCGTATATAGAGGCTAATGGGCATAGACAAAGGACCTCACAGTTCTTGCTGGCTCTCTTTAAACTCCTATTTAGGTGCCTATTACTACCTCTTACCCTGCATTTCAGTTGGTCTAAGCCTTCCCTAAACTATCATGGCAAAGGCCCTCTCATTGCTCTAGGAAATCCATGTGTCTAGAGAGGAACTGAGCTTTAATTAGGGCACTACAAAGACTGCAGATCTAGTTGGGACACACTCGAGCTTGGACTTGGAAGGTTTTGCTACACCATTTGTGAAGACCTGTTGAGTTCAAAGAAGCTTTTACAGAAAAGCTTTGAGACTAAGAGCGGATCCACTGGTCTTCTCTAAAGAGGGAGAGAAAGTGCATTCAAAAGAGAAAACCTGACTTCTTCCAGGGGAAATCAGCTGTTTTGACACACTTTTTTTTACAGAAGTTTTGTGAAAACTGGGTTTGCACTCCAGCATGCAGTGAAAAATAAATCTTAACCTCAGTTATCTTCATGCAACAGGATTATCATTCCCTGGCTTACTCCACAAACATCAAAGTAAAGTGAGAAGAAGGTGTATTGGACTACTGCACTGAAAGCCTTTGAACAGACCCTTTGTCTGGAATGAAACTCCATCCATCTAAGAAGGTAAGAAAGACATCACTCACACAGATTGCAACTGGCAACTTCACATACCGATTTCAATTAAGATATCGTCTTATGGCAGGGATACTCAAACTGTTTCTCCAGTCGCTTTCAGCAGCATCTACCATGATGGATGTCATGTCTCTATCCCCGTCTTGATATCCTCTACCACCCTTGCCCTTCCCATACCTACACCCCACAAGTTTCTACCTCCATTTATTATACATTTTTAACAAGCCTGGTGTTGCCTGTTCTACCTCAGCTGGTGGAGTTGATGTTAATAGATATGGGGATCTTGAAGGTGTTGTAGATCACAGTAAAATAAACTTATGTTTTGGGAGCTTCTGCTGCACAGAGTGGCGAGCACCTGCCAGTTGTTTGAATTGGTTTGTGTAGCACAGTTTAAGAATGGGCCATCTTCGTTGAGGGCATGCTTCTGAAAGGCTACAACTCCTACAAATGACAGAAGTGAGCTGATGGGACCATTTATAGGCCTATCCCATAACCAGAAAGCTGCAGACCTGGTCTTCTGCACAACAAAGTTCTTGGCCAGCTGTGTTGGGAACTCTTTGGCCACAGTGCTGTGTATAGCTGGAAAGCTTGATCTCTGCCACTAATCTGCTGCGTGATCCTGGCGGGATCACTTCTCCTCCCTATGCCTATCTTCACCTGTCTGCAGGATAGGTCTGACGATGGTTACTGGGCAGTGGAACACTTCTGGAAAGTGTTCTGCACGGTATGGGTGTAGAGTGCCATATGCGATCATGTCTGTGTGGGACAGTCTGTCTCAAGATGTTTCCTTGTTTTTTTTTTTAAAGACATGTTATTTTGTGCCACTTGTCTGTTTAATAGTTTTCTCTCTTTAAACAAAAGTAGCAAATAGGTTTTGAAAGACTTATTATATGCTTTAAAAATAACATAGTAACCCCACAAAGATAGGGAAACTAAACTCAAGGAAGTTTCCTTATAAGGGATCAAAGAAAGATGCAAAGCCACTCTTGAGTCCAGAAAATTTCTTAAACCCAAAGCAAATTAATTAACAACAGCTCTGTGTGGACAACCACATTTGCAGATGAAAAGAAGTGTGTTTAATGCGTTCTCGCAAACCCTTTTTGGGTATGTTTCAGACATCTTGGCAACCAGCATTCCAACATGCTGACATCCTGGACAGCACGAGCCAGGCCTTTCAGGGCTTCTCCTTATGAAACATCTACATCTCTTACTCCAGCACTTCCCAACATTGACCAGCAGAAAAGATTTTGTGTTTTGGGGCTTTTCACATGGCAACATTAGCAACAGGTTTTTGGGAAGCAACCTGGTAATCCTGGTAAATTCAATAGAGGTTAACTGGAAAAAAGCCAGCTTTTTATAAGGTTTAAAAAAAAAAAAAAGAAAAGAAAATCCCCAAATCTTTCTTTTCATGTTTAGGTAAGGCTGTTCTTTCTTTTTCTTAATTGTACACATTTTTCTGTTACTAGCTAAAACTTCCCCACAATCTTTCTTTATTTTTCCTGTACAGCATAAGCCCTTTCCATAAGAAAAGTTACTGAAATTGAGCAAGTCACAGATATGAGGTTCCATGTCTCAAAAACTGATACTTAGTACAGCTGTTTCAGAGCAAACTTCCGTGTGATGTGCCACATACATACCTCACGCTCACATGTAGGTATGAAATTAGTATTCTGCTTTTAAGTCCTGAAATCACATCAAAGGTGACTGAGCAAGGTTTAATTAAAATTCTAATTACTTTTTTACATTTCAGTGATAACAAAGCAGAACAAATCCCTGACTTTCCTCTGCTTTAGAATTACAACTGGTGAATCAATATTCATATTCAGCATGGTGGTTGAAGCCAGTGTTTGGCCAGTGGGCTCAGTGGCTTTCCACAATAGATGCAAGCCAGAGAAGTATAAAATTAGTTTGAAGGATCCTCACTGCTGTCTTCTGACTGGTCATACAATAAATTAAAAAATACATTCATTTCATTTGGAGTATGGTATCTCACAGTGTGAATTTCCTGATAGGAAGCTGATTTTTTTCCTTATAGTGGGAAATATTAGGTGCTGAGCACTCCAGGAGTTCTGGCCCCACGTCTGTGAACAGCTATTTTGATCTTGAATGCATTTATACCTTGACCTTGTACATCTTTATATCACCAGAAGAACTGGCTGCAAACTTAGCTATAAACCCACACATCTAAAGATATTGTTCCTATAGCAGAGTTGGTCAGAAATAAGTCTGAGCTCTGAAAGAGTATTTTCTATATGGAAAAAGAGTACTAAATCCTTTTCATTATTTTCAGAATTTTATGCTGATCATCACCAGAGATGTTTTGTTTCATTTGAGACTTTCATTTTTTACGTTCACTGCTTTGTGATGGTGAATGTTTTGATTTTGACAGCTTTGCAATAGAAAATGATTTCCTTAGAGCTTTTCTGGTCAGCATTATTGTACACAGGCACAAACATGGCCCTCCCTCCAGGGAAGGTGCTGTATAAGGTAGAGGGGTTTGCTTTACTTACCAAGTGGCATTACTACAAAAAATGGAAGCCAGCAGAGAACGAAGCATCCCACAACTATTCCCAGGGTCTTGGCAGCTTTCTTTTCCCTTGAGAACTTGAGGAGACGCACTGAGAAATGATGCTTGCTCTTGGGGTTAGATGCCGATCTGCTCCCTTCAGGAGCATTTTTACGATGGATCCGGAGAGTCACTTCTTCGGAACGAGATCTCTCTGTCTTCAGACCAGAAGTCAGACCTTTGTTTTCCCTTTTGGCCACTACATACACTCGGCAATACATCACCAAGATAATAGTCAGGGGGAGGTAGAAGGAGCCTAGAGCAGAGAACAACACGTAGCCAGGCTCCTCAGTGATTTGACAGATTGTCTCATCTTCTGGTGCTGGTTCCTTCCAGCCAAAAAGAGGCCCAATTGATATCACCAGAGACAATGCCCAAACACACAGTAAGGCCAGGAGGCCTCTCTTCTCTGTCACTATGCTTGGGTATCTCAGTGGGTAGCTCACCCCGATGTATCTGTCTATCGAGATGATACAGAGGCTCATAATGGAAGCAGTGCAGCAAAGGACATCTACAGCTGCCCAGATGTTGCAGAAGATTCTCCCAAATGTCCAGTAGCCCAAAATCTCCATAGTAGCTGAGAAGGGCAGGACAGTGGAAGTCAAGAGGAGGTCAGCTACAGCCAGGTTAATTATATAGTAGTGGGTAACACTCTGAAGATGTCTGTGGCAGGCTACAGAGAGGATAACCAGGATATTACCCAAAACCCCAAAAACTATCAGCCCCCCTAGAATAACACCTAGTAAAATGGCCTTTGAAATGTTCACAGGCCCCACAGAGTGGGTGCAGTTGGAGCAGTCGGAGGAGTTTCCAGGGAGGAAAGCCATGGTGAGTGGCTGATAATGTTCATGCAAGGCTGATGTACTTCACTTCCTTGTCAGGTAGAAAGAGTGATGAGATCAGTTCTCGGAGATCCTACAGGAAACATTTGCCTGGCTTTGCTGGGGAAAAGAGGTTTTAAGGATGTCTTAGAAGTGCAGCACCAGGAACAATGAGAAGGATCCAGAAACATATTAGAAAATCTACCTTTCTCCCTAACTTTTAACCATTATAGCACAGTTAATAGCCACCATTTCCAAGGCAAATATAACTTCATTTGCATTTTTCTTGGGGTGCAGAAGTGAGGCTACACAAAACTGAGGCTATTTATCCTACTTTCCAGGATTACATGATAAGAAATATTGGAATTGCAGGTTAAAATCATTTCTGTCTTTTTGGGTAGATTCAATATCTAAGTAACATAAATATTCCAAAGAGTCTCAAATTTAAGTTTCTCCCCAGAGGAAATCACTGACGCTTTTAATTACCTTGTGTTAGTCCTGATTCTGCCTTATAACTGGCTTAGAAACCTGACAAGGTGGAGGCTGCTGCTTCTGTGTCCACTCAGCAATGTCATTTGAGATACCTGCTGCTACCCATCTTGAGGGTCTGAAGTGTCAATTAAAGCTTCCCCATGCTGTGGAGCAGTTGTCACTTGAGGTCCTGGGCTACGAATTAAAGTTCATTTACATCAGTTTCTGGCTTGCTCGGAAGGGGAGGGTGAAGTTTGCCATGTCAGCGATGCAGGCTGTGTGCTCTTTGCAGGTCATCGCTGCCCTGAAGGAGACAAAGACACAAACAATATGATTCCCAGAAGCAACATTCACTTACTGCTATGGTTCCCATATAAGAATAGAGCGGGACGCTATTTTAGGGAGCCTTCCTCGAGCTGGCTCCAGCCAGTTGAACCAACCTTTTTCAGCCCAGTATTGTTTAACAACAACTAAGAGACCAACATGGATTTTGTTGCCTGAATTTTCTCACCACGTTCTCAGCAGCAGTCTGTGCTCCTTTAGGGATAGTAATCAATCCTAATTATCAGTTCACCTGCAGAGACCAGTTCTAGGAGAGATAGAAACCTGTGGGACACAATTCAGGACTACAAACTGTGAAGCAGATTTATAAGTCCAGAATTTAGTCAAAGATTTATTTATTAAGTGAATCCTTTACTCACTGAACTGGTGGTTAGTTCAGCTAAACTGTCCATTTTGGAAATCTATAGGGAAAAGCAATTCCTGCCAAGCAGAAGATGTTGCAAGGAACAACTTTCCTGCTGAGTGACACAACGTTTCAGAGTATCTGGAAGCCAAGATCAGCCTTAGCTGACTAAATATGGAGAAAAGGTACATCAGATGGGAAAGTGAGGATAAGCCTGGGAACTGAGACACGGGGGGCACAAAGGGGAAAGCTACAAGTGTGGGCTAAAAAGCTTTTTCACAGCACCTAGATGTGGATATAGTGTTCCCATCCAAAGTATTCATCAGACACGTGAAAAAAACACCACTAAGACTACTCCTGTTAAACATGAGATGAGATAAGGTAGGACTCTGTAAGTGTCCTTTTATTAGGTCTTTCAGATGAGTCCCTCAGATTGCACTTTACAGAAACACTGAGCAGCAACAACTGTCATATAACTGAATCTCAAAACCGATTTTTTCTGCAGGCAAAGGCATTTAAAACTCTGAACCCTCGAAATTCCCAGTTCACAAGCAGGGAGGGTGGGGGAGGGAAGATGAAAAGGTATTGCACTGTGGGAATTTGCCTTCCGTGCAGTGAAACGAAATTGGATCTTATATTTTCTTTGCTGTGAGAGGGAACAAGTTGAAGAATAATTCCAAGAAAGAAAAGGACAGATTTTACTAAGCATATAAATGAAAAGTGACTGTAACATCAAGCGTCTCTACCCGTTATAACTGTGGCCATTATAGGGTTGATGGTGGACTAGGAAATGAAGCAATTATCAAACTTGATTTTAAGCACATGAAGCAAAACTTCCCAGTACGTCAAGGAGATGCAGCAGAAAGGACCGACAGAGATATTCATGCTCAAAACCGACCAGATAATACTCAACCTGTGGAGACAGATGGTTTGGGGAAGAGCATGCCCTAGACTCTTGTGCCTGCCCCAATCCACACTCACCTCTTTAGTCTCTAGAAGGCAGCACAGCTCCTCTGAGCATCTGGAAAGGAGATTCACAGCACAACACAGCAGGCTCCTCTCTTCATGCAGAGATGGGACTCTGTGCCTGAAAATCCATTGCTTTTCTCCCTTTATTGCCCCACTAGTATTTTGAGGGCTCCCAGTTGCACTGATTCCCTGTATCCTAATGCTTGTGAGGGGCTTGACTCCAGCATCCCTCAAGGGATCCCTCCCCAGTTGCAGTGCTCAGCTCCACACTGTCAAGGAGCAGCAGTAACTTTACTGCTCTGCTGATGTAGCAGGCAATATCCTTGCCATTACCGTAATCCCCTGCCATTCCCGTATTGCTCAGAAAGAAAGAGCACTTAATCTGATGACAAGTGGTGTTTCAAACATTTTTTTTTTCCATGCAAATCTACCCATTCCTGAAGAAATCATCAGAAAGTAGAAGCCAGCTAATAAGCTCCTTTTTATAGGCTAACAAGTAATTCTTGTGATATAAAAAGACAACTGCCTGCCAGGCAAACTGAGCATGAAGAAAATAACAAGGAGAGAAAACCACACTGACCATGCAATCCACATGCTGGGAAAAATTACTGGGGTAGGCAGCACAGCTAACCTGGAGATGGGGGCTTAAGTATGAAAAGCCTTGTGCAGAATCTACTGTTGAGGTGAGATTGATTTTTCACATGGTTCTTTTAACTGCTTTTTTTTTTTTTTTTTAAGTGCCCCAAGTCACTGATGATGAACAAATGAATATAAAAATGGTGTCCTGAGTGAAAGGAGGGGAGCAGAACACAGACTGGGATTTTGCAGCCAAATGAAAGCAATTCTTATAGCCACAGGGAAGCAGATGAACCAAGCACAAATCCAGGCTGGGCATTGAGTGGGTTGAGAGCAGCCCTGCAGAGAAGGACTTGGGGGTGTTAGTGGATGGAAACCTCACCGTGAGCCAGCAATGTGCACTCGCAGCCCAGAAAGCCACCCGTGTGCTGGGCTGCACCCAGAGCAGTGTGGGCAGCAGGGCGAGGGGGGGATTCTCCCCCTCTGCTCCGCTCTCGTCAGACCCCCCTGCAGTGCTGGGTCCAGCTCTGGGGGCACCAACAGCAGAAGGACATGGACCTGCTCGAGCGGGGCCAGAGGAGGCCACAAAGATGCTCGGGGGGCTGGAGCACCCCCCTGTGAGGACAGGCTGAGAGAGTTGGGGGGGTTCAGCTGGAGAAGAGAAGGCTCCGGGGAGACCTTAGAGCGGCCTCCCAGGACTGAAAGGGGCTACAGGAAAGGGGGGAGGGACTCTTGATCAGGGGGGTAGGGATAGGACGAGGGGTAACAGGTTTAAACTGACAGAGGGGAGATTTAGATGAGATCTAAGGAAGAAATTCTTCCCTGTGAGGGTGGTGAGGCCCTGACACAGGTTGCCCAGAGAAGCTGTGGCTGCCCCCTCCCTGGAAGGGTTCAAGGCCAGGTTGGACAGGGCTTTGGGCAACCTGGGCTAGTGGAAGGTGTCCCTGTCCATGGCAGGGGGGTGGGACTGCATGGGCATTAAGGTCCCTTCCAACTCAAACCATTCTAGGATTCTGTGTGCCTGTTCTCCCGCAATGGACTCTCCACCTCCTCCTCCTCCTAGGCAGTAACTTTGAGAGGGAGAGTTTGTTTGTTGGATTCATGTGCTTCCTGAACAGAGGCAAATTTAAAAGTGATGCTCAGGTTGCCCCAGGAGACCATGGAACACAGAGCTGGGCTTGTCTGTAGCCCTGATGACTGTTTCAACAGCTGTAGACTGTCTGCTTTCTTCTTGGATAGCCCTTGCTCCTGTAAGGAAAAACATAAAAGCAGCTAAGAGGAATGTACAGTTTGTGTAGATTAGGCAAAGAGTTTGGGGAAGCGTAGTCATCCTTTCCTTATGACAGTTCCAGCTACTGTATCATTTGCAGTCTTTGTTTTAGAACAAAAGACCCCATGAGAGGAAATAGCAAGGCGAGGGGGGAAGGTGGGAAGAGATGAGAATTCAAATGAATTTTGAGAACCTTGCAAACTACAAAAACAAAAGGTGACTTGTAAATGCTCAGCTCCCATTTCTCCGCAGTTTTTCTGGCACCTGTGCTACTTGTGCTGTAGTTGTAACACTTGTTTTTGAAAGCTGCTTGGAGGTCTTGAGAATCCCTGCACAGACTGGAGTGCCAGGTTGTACCGCGGCCCTTCCCTCAGTAGCAAAGGATGTTGGGAGAAAGTGAAGTCTAAATGAATAAAGGAAATCTTGAGTTACTAAAGACCCTTAAAGACCATGATTCAGCAGACCTATTTTAGATGTATGTCTTAGGATGAGGCAACTCTATTTCACTCGATCAATTGGAAAATGAGTCTAAATGACTCAAGGGAGGGAAGAGAGAGAAACCCCGCCCAGGGTTTTGTTTCTACTAATACATATGACCTCTCCATACTGGTGGCTTGTTCCAAGCTCTTAAACGCAGAAAGGAAATAAATTTATATTAATAGCTTCAGTCATTAACACTGTACTCAAAGTATCAGCTCACTTATGAGTAATACCCTTGTTAGAGGACATCTTTCTGAAGTGGAGGGAAGCAGAAGGAAGTGCCAGACGGTAGGGTTTTTTTCCTAAATCCTCAGAGAAAAATTAATGCATCACAGTGAAGAACTCATACACCTGGAGACCACTAACAGTCCAAGGTCAGAAGGGTTGCTGAACAAAGTACAGTATGTTATCAGGTAAAGATGGACAGGGCAGGATTACTGTCACATCTAAGTTTTATGAAGGAATCTTTGTACTTATCTCTGCAAGACATTCTGGAGTTGCAGGTGTCCAATTTAAAAGTTTTGGACTAGTCAGAAAGTTCGGGAGAAAGCAGTGAGAATGATACAAGTCTAGAAAATGTGACCTGTGAAGCTGGGAAAGGGGGAACTGCTTAATTTCAAGCTTTGCACCTCTGAAGACAGGTGAAAGACTACCTCTAGAGGTTATGAATATCCATCACTGGAAGTTTTTTAAGAACAGATTAGGCAAAGATCTGTCTCAGTGTTTAGCTTGCTTTCTCTGTTGAGAGAGGATTAAATGTCCTGTAGGGTCCCACAGTTAAGATCTGCAGAGAAAGGCAGGTCTCTGAGTTCAGGCAGTGGAAGGAACTGGAGTCCTGGATGTGGTCCTTGTTTCTACTGCAACCTTCTCTGGTGATCTTTGGCAAGTCTGCTTCAAAGTGTATCTTCCCTATCTGTGAAGTAGAGGAAATAATGCTTTTCTTCTCCTTCTCTTATTCACTTAGACCATAATCATTTTGGAGTAGGGGTTGCATCTACTCTGTCTAGATAGCACTCGACACAAAAAAGATCCTGTGCTTTCTGCCGTCTAAATTACACTCAATAGCATGAGAGGGTCCCCAAGGAAGGGCTCCAGGCAATGCTCAGCTGTTTCTAAGCCTCTGGCTCTTTCTTATTTGTTACCTTTGTTAAAAGCAGAGCCTCAAATTCTGGCCTTTGGCCAGCGTTGTCTTTTCATTTACACGTCATACAACGGCCCAGCATCCTGTTGCTTGTGTGTCCGATGCCCTTTAACGAAGTGCCATTGTTAATCTGATGAGCTCAGAGCCAGACCATGCAGGCAACCTGTGTCTGGGACCAGGAGTGGAATCACTTCTCCAAGGTGCTATAGGCTTTGACATGATTAGTTATTCACTTCTTCAGAAAGTAGTGAACAGTATCACTTTGAGAAACCATCCCTCAGGGTTTAGTAAGGGCTTAGCTTGTGCTTGGGTGAGAAAGAAAACCCATTCAAAGGCAAGTGATATTAAATGTTGTCTATTAAACTTGAAGCTGGAAGTAGTGTCATTCCTGTCTTTTAAGATTTGGACAGCCCGAAGCTTATAGCACAGCTGAGTTGAAGATAAATTGCAAACTTCTGAGTATTTAAAAAGAAAAAAGAAAAAAAAATCAACCCAGCATAGTTGCTGTTGGGCTGCAGCTGCTCATACGTTGAAGACAATCAGTTTACATTGAGAATAGGGACTTTAGAGGATGTGGTGTGAGACTTAGAAGACAGCAGTATCTATTCTGCACTGGTGATTTACTGTTCCTCGACAGCAGTGAAGTGAGCATTCAAACAATGGGTTAAGAAAAAGTGAGTTAAGAAAAAGTGTTGGACAAAAAGGACGGAACTTACCTGTTGATTTCATACTCACTTTAATTGTGAGACATTCAACTATTAGGTAGGTCTAAAATTTTCCATCCTGGGATTCATAGGGACTTTTTTACCATGTCCCTAGATCATTAAGCATAGGTGAATGCTGGGTAAACAAGATCCATACTTTTGCACAAATCAAGACAGCTTCATTAAAGCTAAGGGTACTTTCTTAATTCACAACAGATAATGATTTGGGCCACTGGATTTTGTGTACAGCTGCAGGTCTGAAGGCTGCCTAATTACACAGAGATGCTGTTAAATGTTTATCTCCATGTAGCTCATGAAGAATTTCCTAGTTTGATTTATTACCTGGATGTTCTGATAAAGTCTAACCACATACAGAGGACAGTTCTATTTTGTAGCCTCGGGAAGATTGATTTTTACCTACTGCTGAAACAAATCTATCCAGAGATGAATGCCTACTTCAGTTTTCATCCCTCCTTCTTTCTCGTTTACCTCCTGTGTCTAGCTGGGTCCTTTCCCGTGATGTTACTGCTGCTTCCCTCTAGTGAGAGCTTATGCCGCTTTGCTTTGCTTTAGCTTGATGTTAATCTTTAATATGTAAAATAGTTTGGGGGAATTGAAGGTATGTCTAAATCATACCTATCTTGGACTGTCTTAAATACTTCATTTAGGTTTTTATCTGCTGCCTGCCCACATGTGAGAAGCAATGAGATCCAATGCGCTGAAACACCTGCCTTCATGCTACTGACTGATTTTCTCCCTGAAGCATCTCCCTTCATCTCTCTTCTTCCAACTTTTGTCTGGCAAGGCAGAAGTCTCCTTAGGGCCAGAGCTCTGACTATGCATCCAGTGTGGCACATCCAGCTCTTTGTACAGTCCTGATTGCAATCCGTATAACATCACTGTGACAGAAATAAAAGCAGTGTGCTGCTTTATCTTTCCCAGATCTGAGCTAGATTTAGGTCTGGTCTTGTGCATCAGCATTCACTACAGGCCTGCAAGCTTTCTTTTCCATCCAAAACACACAGTACAGCAAATTCCTTGACTACTTTAGAGAAGCATGGCTCTGAAAAATCATGGGGAAGAAATTTTGTCTTTATTCAGAAACGTTCTCTTATTCCAGGGGGGCTGGAAGTCACTGTGAGCTTTATTTGTCCCCTTGTGTTGGCTGATTGTCCAAGCTTAGAGCATCTTTGTATGCCCATGCTAAATTTCTCTTGCCCTGTGACTTTGTATATAATTCTGTCATCTCTGCTAAGCCTCCAGCTCCCTACTGTGCTCGAACAGCAGCTTTTGTCCAAGTAATCTTCCAAGCAGCTCAGAGCATAACGATGTTATGTTTGATATATGGAGCCTCTCATCTATAAGGAGCCTGTGGTACTTTGGGGCTGTAAATGCAAAGCTTGTGTCACCCACTGCCATCTTCAGGCGGCAACTGTTTGCTAGCAATGTTAGAGACAATTGTTTAGGGAAAGGATGGAATGTGTTAGTGATGTATTGGTCTTGCCATAGGCATATATTTAACTATTATTTGCTATCACCGCATTTTGTCTGAGATCCCCCCGAAATGGAAAGGGCCCAAGCTGATGACAGCAGAATTCAGCAGCTTTAAAAGAAATGTGGCAACTATGAGTACTTTTGGCAGTGTGTTACAGGGAGCAGCTTCCCGATGGCAGCACCAGCATGGGCAGAGATGAGATCCAAAGCCCCCTCAAGTCAAAGTCAATAGCTGGAGCTCCAGAAACCTGCCTGCTGAGGTTACTGGGCCCTGTCTCTTAGGGATAGAAACTACCATGCCAGAATAAATCAGTGCTCCATCTAATTTAGGACCCTGTCATATAGTGGCCAGCACAGGATGTTCCAGAGGAAGAGACATTTGTAGCGTAAATCCACAAATCTACAGATGATCAGACAATCAGCGTCATACCCATGCAAGATCACTGTAGCCACTATTTTAACCTTTTCCAAGCCAACCCGTTGCCCTGCCAGCCTCCCTCCTCAGCTGATGATTTTGGCCAGACAGATGGTGAGTTGTGTCTTCTTTTGCCTGGGCTAGGCTCACTCCCTTCTCCCGATGTACCTGCTTGCTCCTTACCTGTCTGCTGTGTCTACCTGTCTATTGCTTATGTCTTAAGCAAAATGGGGTTGGAGCTGCCTTTAGTTCAGACCCAAACAGAACAGAGCACGTTGTGTTCCTAATTAATACTTCAAGGTATTACTATAACGCCACCAACAAATACCTGTGCTTTATTTTTTTTCTCCTGATGGGCCTTTCTCTTAAGAACCTCAACACACAACAGGAGTTAACAGCTTCCGTGTGCCTAGTACTACAACAAAAATCACTGCCCGTTTCTTCTTTCACTTCCATTAATTGCCTTAAATTAAAGCTGTCTGTAGAAATGTATACAGTTTGTATCTCGATGGCAGGCCAGTAGACATAGGTGTTTGAGAGATACTAGACAGATTTTTATTCCCTTAAAGCAACAAGCTGTAGCTTTCTTGCTAAGTACGTGAGCATTTTAGTAATATGTTCTCTCTCCTGTCTCTTTTTTTTTTTTTTTTTTTCCTGGCTCTCTAATTGTTATTACTAAAATACACACACCAATAATTCCCTTCCTCTGAGCCAGGCTCTTATGACTGCATAACACAATTACTGCAAATTAGCATCTCATGAAAAACAAAGAAACAACACAAAGCCCAAAAACCCAAATAAACCCTCCCCACTGCCTGACACTTTAAAACTCTACTTAAAACACCAACAGGCAGGAATGGTAATTAGATTTGCAAATCAAAATGTTTTTACATGTTAAGGACTTAATTCAACAGTACTGTACATTTTATTTATACTCAGAGTCTGTGTTGCTGTAAGATTTGTATGCGAAGTAGAAAAGGCTTTTTTATTATGTGGCCTAAGCCTGTAGGGGAAGAAGAGAGGTTTTGTGCTATTTATTGCTCTTCAGACCCCTGGAGATGAGGCAGGTGAGGAATGGAATAACATGGGATAACTGAGGGCAGCCACCGACAGCTGTGGTGGTGGAACATCAGCCTGTAGATGACCACCCTGCTCACGGGAGATCAGAAACATCCTGAATCCCCTTCCATGAAGCTGCAGCCCTCCCGGCAGCAAAGCACAGAGGCTGTTTCTGTGCCTTGGATCCTTTCAAAGAGGAAAAATCTCAAAATAATTGCATTAAAAAGAAGCATCTTAGTGTCCAGAAGAAGGAAAGAAGTTACTAGACTTCCTCTACTTCTCTAAAAGTGAGTTCAAATCAAACCTCTTGTGCCCAGACAGAAAGCTACCAGCACAACAAATTCTCCATCTTAACATTGGAGAGAGCAAAAACCCCAGCTGCAGATGCAGCTGAACTTTTGATCAAGCCCAGCTTTGCTTACTCTTTGTTAAAATACTCATGGTTCAACAGTGGGGGAAAAACAAACAATCAAACAAATTAAAAACCATAAATGAAAATATATTCTTAAAATGCTTTTTTCTATGATTCAATGTTAATTTTTAATGTGGGAGGATAATAGTAAAATTACCCTAGGTTCATTTAGCACAAACTTGAGCTTTTAGTGACAATGTCTAGATGATACATGATCGGCAATCATGTAACAAAATATGAATGATTTTGTTGCATCAAATGCATGATTTGCAAGGTTCTCTATGTCTGTTTTTAATATCATATAGATTAGAAAGTGAGTTAGAAATAGACAGGACAAATTATCGAATCAGTCTCAGAAGCCCTTCAATGTTCATGCAAGGAATAGAACATCATGAAATACATGAACAAGATGATGGAGCAGGATTTAAAGAACTTGCTCCTAATTTGTTACACACTGTTCAAGCCTCCTGGAGTACCTGTTGTAAAGCTGGCTATGGCATAAGTTCCCCAACTATTTTTTCCATGCTGATGAATTAAAGTTCAAAAGAGCAGAGAGTTATTTCTGGCATCTTTCAGTGTAGCGGAAATTAGTAAATAACTAAAAGGAGAAATGACAAAGTATTTGGGTGAAAGCAGAATAAAAAGAAACAGGTTGTTTATTACACTGTAAAGCCATTTTACAGAGAAATGATGTGTTGTGCTGTTCATTGTTCTCCAGACCCAAGTATAACTGCAAGCAATAGGTTTTCCAAGAAACTAAGAGTGCAACTACAAGAAAATATGTATTTTTCTTGCTGATGTTTTCCAGGCTACATATTAAATACCAATTAAGAATTTGAAAGGAATCAGAGACTATTCCAGTTGTATGGATGGATGTGGAGCTATGGAGTGGTTTGTGGTTGGGGCAGCAGAAGTTGGATTCTGACCTGCTTTGTGCACTTGTGCCTACAGCGTCACGTAAACGAGGCGAAAGGAGCGGTGCTGCTCCGGCAGTGATGCTCTATAGCTGCATCCAGGTGCCTGGCAATGGAGATCAGCCTTAGGACTCATCTGCTGGGTTCTGTTCCAGTTCCCCAGCTGACACTTGTGTTGCCTGTGCTCTGAGATAGTCAGAATTTATCATTCCTGTTTCTTAGCATTACATGGTTGTTATCACCTAATAAATGCCATCTTATTTCAGAGACATAAGCTAGCAATTCCCTTGATATCTTTTACCCCCTTCCCCATGGCATACTGTATTTATCATAATCCTCAGATTATTTTTTTTAATAAAGTGGTCTCTGAGTTTTAGTGTGGAGTATGGAACTGGTTTTGGCCTGCGGCAAAGTGATTTGTAGCGATGCTCTGCGGTCCTTTCTGTGCTGACACGTGGGTTGTTAGTGGTCACACAGGACTGGACTTTGACTTAGGGAACTGCTCTTAATCGCTCTTGGAAAGATGACCAAGATATCAAGTGTCTGTATAGCTGTTCAGCTGTAGCAGTTTCCCTAGCTTACGCTGATCACTAGGGAGGGCCAGTTCAAAGGCAGATGTGTTCCTAATCATATCCATGTGTAAGAAAATCCTCGTTCCCTAGAGCTTCAAACCTCAAGCATGTGAAGGTGTGAACTTCTTGGGCTGCTCTCTTGCCTTGAAACTGGGCCCCAGTGAACATGCACAGATTTTCCCAGGCTGGCTGGCATCAGCATGCCAGTGCACACTGCTTTTTGGCAGAAAGATGGGGCACGATGTTCTTTATATACTGAAGAATGGACCCAAACCAAAATGATTTTCTCCTCCAACATTTTCCATGCACAAACAATACACAGAATTCCTGTGACTCAACGTCAGAGAAACCAGTCTCGAGTTCTGGATTTCGCAATAAAACTTTGTCCTAAATTTAATACAGCATGGAGAGATGGAGGAAGTGGACACATCACTTATTTTTAGGTGCCTACCTCTGTTTCTAGGCAATAGGGCAAGTACTTTACAGTCCTAAGTACCTACAGTAGGAGACTAACTGCTGACTAATTTAAGTTCTTGTCTTACAGACTGGAAAATCATATGCAAAGAGCAATGATCCAGGAGAGATTTGAGTTTAGAAAGTATGTGTGTGATTTTGTAAGTGTGTATAGGGAGTGTTGCTCTTTTTGCTGCTTATTTGACTGTTGGTTTAGCAGACTCCAAGGGGAAAAGATGTCTCTCTTGTCTAATACTTGAGCCTGGTTTGCTCATGAGAATAATAATAATAATAGAGTTCCCAGTATCTGCAGGCATACTGTTGCTGAACCTTATCTTCACAGTGCTTCAGCATGCTGGGGCTCAAACAGTGACTCATTTTAGCAAAGCGATGAAGGTGAGAAAGCAGGAGCAGTTAAATGAATAAAAAACCCAATCTGTTCATTAATTCCATTAATCAGGTAAAGAATCAGTAATACCTCACTCTATGCTTTTCTGCAGATGAACTTCCTTACAAAACCAATACTCAGGATAATAAAAAAAGACCGTGCTGATTTCCCAATGTTAACACTAACCAAGTGGTATTACCTTGGAATATATAAAAAATCATGTTAAATAATCTGCCTCTCAGAGGCTGGAACAGTGCTCCTTTGCTCATATCAGCTGAGGCTGACTGCTTCCTGCAGGGGGTTCTTATTCTACCAGAGTAAAAATGCACGTTAAAAATTAGTTGTGAAAGCTACATTTTCTTTTAAATGAAAAGAGCTATATAACTGGATTTTCCTCCTTTTGTTCATCATGATATGGGAGACTGTCTTAGTGAACTGAACCATAAATGTTTTGGTGATGGAGAAACCAGAAATGAATTATTGTTCCTTGCAATTTTTTCCTCCCACTCTCTACAGCACACCAGAACACAAAAGTCTCAAGTCATCAGAACTGTCCAGAACCGCAGCAGTTCTCTCAGAAATTGAGTGTCTGGAGTGATGCACAGTCTTTTAAAAAAAAAAAAAAAAAAAGAAATAATTGAGTAGTAGGCAGCAAATACAGAGTTTTTGCATGATGCCACTTCCAAACCTGTATGGAGGGTATTTTAAGACACTTCACAGACAAGCAGGAGAAGCAGGAAGCCGTTAAGAAAGGAATCAGTCCATGAACTGGAAAGATGTGCAGCATCCATATGTTACATCAAGGGAAATTCAGCCCGAAAGGCTCTTGCTAGAGCACGTTAACACGTCAGTGAGTCAGTATCAGAGAAACCTCACTAACATCACAGCCATTTGTGCGGTGACCTCTCTCGCAGGAGGAAAGCTATCAACTACCTGTGCTAACTTCCAGTAGCTTCTTTTGTCCAAAAAGTACAATTTGAATTATTGAAGGCTTTGTGTTGGGACCTGGCAGTCACTAACGGATAGCAGAAGAAACAGGAATTGTCTCTTTAAAGATTTCAAATGGACCTGTGCACATATGTAATCCCCTTCCTGAGCTCTGTCCAAAATATTCTCATTAGAGCCAAGTGGGGGGGGATAAATCCATTTTGTCGTAACCACTGAACTTTCATATTTCATTTTCATCCTACATTAGAACAGAAGCAAAATCTTGCTCCAAAAAAGAATGACATCAGTCCATCTACTTGGGGATTACACGACTGTTTTCGTGCAGATCTTGCCTTGCTCTTCTCCTTTAATGCAGGTCCACCAGCTTGCTCAGAAATACCAAACAACTAAAAAGCTCCGGACAAAAGCTTCTGCTTGACAAAAACTGTTAAAACTAGCACATCACTGCAAAAGAATTCACTTTTAAAATTTCATTGAGCTGAAAATGTTCTGATCAGCTGTAATTCACACTCCCCTGGCTTCATTCTCCTTTTGTGCATTACTGCTGCACAGTGGATTGCATAAACTCAAAAGCTAATTCTAAGCAGATGGACCTGATTTTAGTTGCTTTTTTTTTTTTTTTGCCAGCCCCTCCATTTCTGTGCCAGCAAGAAATCCAGCCACATTGGGAAACATCCTCCTTTTACTTCTATACAAGGCAAACCAAAGCACTTCTGCTGTAGCATTTATTTTTTGGCCCCTGCAAGCTACATGGATGCTTTCAACCAACAGCCACGGCTTTCACTTTAGGTCAGTGTTCAAATGGTTCCCAAGCTTTTATGCCTTCTCCCATTGAGCAAACAGTGGGTTCATATTTTCATGCTGTAAAACTTTTCCTGTTTACTGGCACTCAATACGCCTGTAGTATTGAGCTCTTCAGGGCAGACCAGTCTGTACTGGTCATCTGGGAAGTACCTAATAGACTGAGCTGTGAGTTTAAAGTACAGACAGCACAGACCCAAACATTTGTGCTGGAAAGGACATTTTCTACGGAAATTTCCAAGACTGACACATTAAAATAAAAGTAATGCCAGCAAAATCAATAGAATATAATTTCAAAATGGAGGAAAACCTGGTTATTTCAAACTACTTGGATGCAGAATTTATTTAAAATACCCAAGTAGTTAATACAGTTCAAACAAAAATGAAACTTTCAGAGACAATGGAAAGAAACATTTCAGCTTATACCAAGTTGTTATTTTCCCCCCACAACTGATTTCCCAGAACTCTTGAAATTTGGTCTTTTTGGGCACCCAACTCTGGGATCTGAGCATGTTTCTATGGCCTGTGAGATTTCCAAACTTCACACACTGAGGCAAGATCAAGTATCTCCTACTGTTCTCTCCATTCAGGCTAGCGGGGGGTACCTACACTTGCTACCAAAGCAGCACTCTTTCACATTTCTCTTTACTCCCTGAGATTTCTGTAATCCAATGTATTGAGGGCATGTCTGCTGTGTCATTGTTTTAATTAAACATAGAAATCAGCTCCTTTAGCCCAGCAAAGTACATCCTGTTCTTTGACCTGTGACCTTCCATTTGTGCTCTCGCACCAGGACAGGAGTTAACTTCATCACATACTTACCGGCCATTCACTGCTCACGTATTTGTACTCAGATACTCTTGATGATTCAGTGTTCTCCTTTGCAGAAAAGGCAGAGTATCTGGAATAAAATCTTGGAAGCCTATGAGCAGGGGTCCAATTTAAGGGATTAAAAGATGTTGGGAACTGATGCTGCAGTACATAG
The DNA here is from genome assembly GCF_031877795.1 of Strix aluco. Classification (NCBI taxonomy): domain Eukaryota; kingdom Metazoa; phylum Chordata; class Aves; order Strigiformes; family Strigidae; genus Strix; species Strix aluco. Next base: position 3,634,262 of record NC_133958.1, on the reverse strand, counting down.
CCAATCACAGCTGCCTTAATTCTAGCTCACATTTCAAAAGAATAGGAGTCACATCCATCATTCAGCTATCTGGTGCCTTACAGGAAAGTAACATATGTCATCAAAACACTGGAGGCAGCTCCAACTTTACAATATTAGAGAGGCTCCTGAATATTAAGCAAAACATCCCCTGTGAAATAGGAAATTGTTCTTATTTTACTGGGGGGGAACCTGAGACACAGAGATTAAATAATGTCTTCTGGGAGCGTAGAATTGATCCCAGACATTCCAAATAGGCTTCTCTCTCTACCCTCACGGCTTTTTCTTTCTTGTTGGTGCCACAGGTCTGCAGCCATCTATAAACTGCTGCTGCTTTGGGTTCTCAGCAAGACTTACAGCAGCTGGTCCGTGCCGACTGATGACCCTGTCACAGTCAAACACAGTGCCTTTAAATTCAGTGCTGAGGAACGCTGGCAAGGTATAAGGGACACTTGCTGCTAGACTTTTTGGATATGTACTTGTATTTATTTCTCTCCATATGCTGTAACATATTTCACAAACATGACATTTATTAGAGATCAAGATAAAAAATAGTATAGCAGTAATGGGAATAAGAAGATTTATGGTTTAGGTACAGGGCTGGGGCTGGGGAGAGCAAAGCTCTCTATTTTTGAGTAAGGTCTCTACTTTGGTGGTAAAATAGAGATAAAATTATCATTCTTTAGTGCTATTCCTAAAGTAGACTAAGCATCTGTGAGGTGTTACTATCATAACAAAGCAGACAATATAATACTCAGGACTACTTTGTTATTTTTATTTATATCATCCATCATCTTATTGGCTTCTTCATCCCCACATCCCAGCAGCTGCTTTTCCAGCTCTCCTGCCACAAAGGAGCTGTTGCTGCCTGGATCTGAAGGTCCGTGCTCCCGAGGTGAGGCAGGCCGTTTCTGCGAGCATTTGCTCGCTCAGGCTGAGGATTTGAAATTGCTTATGGTGCAGAGACCAGGAGCGAGGAGCAAAGTAACTGTAATTCTGAAATGTCTGTATTTTTAGCAAGCTGACTTGTTTTATGTGAGGTGGTGTATTGAGAATCTCTTTGCTTTAAACAAAGTTACTGTCTTGCATTTAGCTGGCAGGCCATTCCAAGGCTTAAACATTAAAAAAGCTGGTCATTAGTGGTTAGCTAAAATTTCACTGTAACTCTACTAAGAAAAGAACAAAATGGAGAAGAAGAAACAATTAAAATACTTCTAATGTGCTAAAGGAGAGGGGGAGTGATATACCAGTGTAAGCTCTTCCAGATTTCAGATTCATTTTAGTTTTTATTATTTGATACAAATGAGAAGTCCGACTTTGAAAAATTCATTAGAACTCGTGGTGGTTCCTGAATTCTCTTGCACAGTGTTTGTGTGACCAGATGACTGTAGTGCCAGGCTGCGGGCAGCAGGGTGATGTCTGACTCTGCAGGCGTTCCCGACTAGCTGCAAACCATCAAACACCCGCTGAAAATGGCAGCCTGAAATTACTACCTAAAGAAAATCAGTCCTTTTGCCCAAAGAGCAATCCTGATGGCTACATCATCAAAAAGATTACAGCTGCTGGTTTGTTCACAAAGAGCACAGATGGAGAACACCAACACCATCTCCCAGCTCTGCTTGCAGCATTATTCCCTCTGGTTCGTTCTCTATTTTGCTGATGTTTGTAAAGCATCTCAAGAGGCAGGGGTTCAATGGCTCCCAAGGGGAGCCAATCTCACCACCTAAAATAGGACATTTCTCTTTATTCTCGACTAGGACGTTAGCCATCCCTGGCACGTAGCCTGCCACAACAAGGTAGCGTGTCTGACTACAAATCTCCTTCTTAGGAAGTCTGCCCCATTTCCTGGTGATCTAGAAGATTGCATTTCATCTGTAGGAATGCTCCTTGCCTGCTTTGAAACAGTGTTTGGATATTACAGTAAATATCTCTTTAGGTGAAAAACAATCTAAGCAGGGAGCTAAGAAAAATTATTAACGCTCTGCCGTCAAGCAGGGGCTGGATCCATTCATTTGCTTTGAATTCCTCTGGTTTTGTAATGCAGGTTTCGCTGTAGGAAATGGATTAAACGATGTCCATGAGGCATATAAGAGAGAAAAGTAATGTATCCATTTTCCATTTTCATGAATTTATTGCTACTTTAAAGATACTCTCGGGGCACTGGGATATTTGGGAATTATGGTTTTGCTGGTTAGCAGCCAGGCACAGCAGTAAACTCGGATCAGCCTGGCTTACCAGAAAAGTGGTGTTTTATGGTTGTCCCATTTTTTTGTTCTGCATTCGGAGATATTTCCTGACATTGATTCATCTGACTTGGAATCTGCCCATGACTCCAAACATCAAGGTCAGGAAAGCACATGATCAAGATGCTTATCAAGACCTCCTGCCTGGGCTGAATTTGGCCAGAAAGCCCATAAAGAAAGCAGTGAGATTGCTCATGAAACAAGGGTAATTTTTACTAGCTCAGGACTGGCTCACACATTTCTGTGATTGATGCCTTGCAGTCAGAATGGGGTTCTGCTGACAGGCATGGGAAGAGTGGATAGTCAAAGCAAAATGCAGTCAACGGTAGTTATTTTTAGACCTAAGGGAAAATAACTGATTCCAGAGTTTACCTGAGACATACATTACTGGCCTGACTTTCATTCACCCTGAGGACTCCCACCTTGGATGGAGCAGGGAGTGGTTCAGTTTTTATTAATGTGAGAGAGTGAGAAAAGATAATAGGGCACAGGGTCAGCAAGGACCGTTTAGTTGGCAACTAGAAGAGCTGAAAAGCCTGTGGTTTAACCCCGGGTGAATTAAATTTTCCTGAGTATTCTTCAAAAGCAAACCTCATTGCCATGCAGCTGCAATGTCCACAAACCCTGTGCTTACACAAGCAGACTCCTGTCAGTGACTGGTGACCAGCTCTGCCTCCAGTCAGATCCTTCCAGCCTACCTTGAGGCAAGGAGGAGAGCCTTTGATTTGTGAGCAAATGTAAAAATCCAGACAGTCTTGAAAATCCTGGGGGGAGAGAATCGGGCTTGATTGCAAAGAAAGCAGCAATTTACAAAAAAATAACTATGGATTTCTAAAGCAACACTCATCACTTGCTTGTTTCTCTGGTTCAGATTCATGTCTTTATAAGTTACTGTTAAGGGCAACAGAGTTGTGAAAACCTAAAGCTTTTCTGCCTACAGTATGATTTGTAGCGAATTTATATAGTAGGTAGATTATATCTAAGGATTGTTCCTTTAGTTAATTTGTTGGCAAAGTACACAAATGCAGCTTCAGCAATATTGGACTTTTGTTCTCTGTAAAATAACTTGGCTGGTGTATCAACCTGCTACTCAGTAAAAGTGTTCCTGCCATCCCCCAGAATATTAGAAATAAAAGGATGTTGGCTTGTGCTGCTAGAGTGGGATCCAACAAAACGCTTCAAACCTGAGTAGTATTTATCTGAGCTCTCAAGGGAAGGTCTGGCTGGGTCACATCTCAGATCTTCAAATTTTCCTTGGACTGACTTGATTTTCCCTTGTCGCCTTGGTGCTCTGATGTGCTACCCATGCATGGTGCTAACCAGGGAGATGTATTTCTGTGCATGGTGCCGTGCTGTCAGTTCCAGACCCCTATCTAGGGGAGACTTCGCTTTAAGGCCAGCAAAACCCTTTTGCACAGTTTTCCCAGGGGAAAGCAAACCTTCCCATCTGAGCTCCAGGTTGGGGAAATGGCCATTCAATAACACAGACAAAGCCTGAGCTCTCAAAGTAATGAAACCATGCTGTGTTAGCATGAATGGTCAATATTTTTAAAAGGAGGATAGGAAAGATATGCTGAATTGTTTATGTTGATGGGGAATGGATTAAAAAAGAAGGTAGAAAGTGTTTAATTGTATGTGTAATGTATGTGAATGTGCACATGACCTCAGAAATCTGATGAAGGAGAAACTGTACATACTTGAAATTTGTACGAATCTTGCTATTATATCTTCCCTGATCCACTTAAAAATAGACTGCACAGGGTACTTGGAGAAGCACAGAAGAGAACAGCACCTGCTAAATTTCTCCATTACTGATTTCCTATATGCTCTAAAATGTGTCACCTGATCAACTAGGCCCTGATTTGGAAAAGGACTTGAACTGATACTGATGGAAAACAAACCCAGTAATTTTTCTATTTTCCTCAATAACAGGATTTCTGGAATGGGCATCCTTGAAGGGGGCAGGCGTTAGGAACCTACTCCCATGTAACTGAGTTGCAAAACATAACTTTTTCAGGACTGAAGGGACATTGCTTTTGAACCATCTCATGGTAAACTGCAGTAAGATCCTCTATAGCGCATTCGTGCTCAACATCCCTCCCTTTTCTCTTCTGTTGTGATCTGATTCCAGATCCCTATTTGCTGGTGGTGCCTGTCTTTGCATCCTAATTGTTATGCTAACTAATTAATATACTGCCAAACAGGCATATTAATTAGTGTTCTTCACCATTCTACCCCTGTGTCTGGCAGATTTCCACAGATACTTTTAGCCCGGTATCTCTTTTTCTTTAGCCCATTGCATAGCTAAGTGAAAAATGTGACTTTGAGATAGAGAACTAGTTCTGTGGGGCACATAGTTATAACTACCGTAGCTTTTTCTTTCACAAGGTGTCAGATATCAGCAGTCTGTTCATATTCAGGTTCTAATTAACAGTATAGCTTAGAAGAGGTCTTAAAATGGCTGCATGGTGATTTCAACCAATCTATCTATTAAAGGTTGGATCCAGACTCCTAGGAGGTGTGGGAGGGGCAAATTGGCCCACGTTTCTAATAACTTCTAATAACTTCTTCCTTTGTGAAAGCAAAGAGAACTATTTTTCTTCTAGGCTCTTTCCATCAGTAGATATTGATCACTTAACAAAGACAGTCTTTCAGCTACGAAAGGCCTTTGATTAAAATTTCACTTGGCAGTCTCTTGGATTAGATATTTTATCATCATCATGAACACTAGAGCCCCATAATATGAAAAAGGAAATGAAATGAGGAGTCAGTAACCTGAAGTAAGAAGTGGAAAATCATGTATTAAATGCCAGACACATACTCTTAGATACTACTGTGCCACTTTACATATTGTACAGCCAATTAGATTTCATAGGGATGGGTGTAATCACTGCAAAAAAAATCTCAGGGGCTAAAAAGATCCTGTTTAATCTAAGCCTTGTGAATAGCACCTGTAAATCTGACTGGTTTTGTTAAGGGGCTGTAGATTTTCTGCTACATTCTTGTTGTAATTGGAATTTCTCTGCATTAGAAAAATGAGTTTGTCTTGAATGGGAAACAAACTGTCTGCTACAAAATTTGCTCTGATATAGCTAAAGTTTCAGTTTTCTCCTTGTTTTTACCAGAAAACTCCATACCACATAGGGAGATAGCTGATAGTATGAATAAATGCTACTGGAGATGAGTCAGCCGCAGAGGAGGAGAGGACTGTTCAAGTAACTTTCTGTAGAAAGAAAAAAAAAATACCTTTCAAGATTCAACAAAAAGGAAGAAGGCAGCACTTTATTTAGCTGTAAGGCAGCAGTGATGATCAGAGATGACAAAGGAAGATTTTTTTAGTGCTAGAACCAGGGAAAAAAAGACTCTATTGCAAATGGTCCATTCCAGAGCTTAGAGGCAACGGTAATGTCTAGGTGGGTGGTTTAACCCTTTCTTGTGTGGTTCTTTAAGCTGCTTCAGCCAGGAACTCTTCAGGGGATGATAAAGCCAATGCTGCATTGAGCTGAATAATGAATTGGGTTAAGTGTGTTTCTCCAAAACAGCATCCTTTTTTAAGTTAATGGTAAATAGTTGCAAGCACAGTCATTGAGAGAGAATGAAGTAGTAAAATCAGATGATAGAAGACTTACAGATCTTCTGCCATTTCCCTCAGTAATGGGACTTATTTAGAGACCTCCAGTATCAAAGCTCTAGAGGCTTGAAAATTACTCGGGAGAAATGTGATCTCTCACAACAGAATCAAGCTGGTGTTGAGGAGGACATGAAAGAAAGCAGACACACGACCCTGAACTTAGTTATTAACAAACTGTAAATTATTTGGTTTTGTGTGCTGCTTCCAAGTGCTAACACATTAATTCAGCAAATCCACAGGAAAAGGTTTGGTTCAACAGAAGGTAATAACCACCACTTTTTAGTTTTTCTGTCCCAGGTGAGTAAATTAGTATATTAATCTAAGTCATCACACCTATCTCTGCAATACATGTGCTTATATCTGACCTGGTTACTTTGGGAGCCTTTATAATCAATAGACAAAGAGATACACATCCACACAGACAAAAAGCAAAGAACTCTAATTTTTATCAACACATTGAAGGTCCTACAGCTTATATTATCTCTCCCATTCTGTGGGAAGAAAGTTAAGCAAAAACAACAGTTTGTGGACTGAGTGGGATCTCTTATGACCTCAATTAGAGCATGGGAAAGATGGAAACATTTTTTTTCTATTTTAACCTAATACTTTCACCAGGCCTTTTCTTCAAAGGCCACAGATCAATTTTTTTTTTTTTTTTTTAATGGTTATTAGATCTTTATCTGTGAGTAAGAGAAATAGCACATCTGCAAAGGTTAATGCTGACTTGACCAATCCCTCTTTTAAAAGGCAAAGCTATATTTCTGTGACCTGGAGCTGCCAGTACTGCAGATACTGTGCAGTTACAGGACATAGAAACCATCTCACGGAGATGAGATTCTGGGGACAGAACCACCAGGACAGGAGAGCAAATGATATTAAGGGGAGGAGAAGCTCTCACAAGTCCCAGTTCTCACATTTGAGGTTTTGTGGCTGTTAAAGAACAATTCAAATTCAGTTTTAAAACCTGTGTGCCAGTCCTTACACTGCACCCACTACGTGACAGAACTAGATAAAATGAAAACACATTTGCCAGTCCCTTGAAATGTATAAATAGTACAAAGTTCTCATAATCCAGACAAAGAAAGTGCCAAGTGGTGTATCACCTTCTCCTCTTGTTTGTCTTATAATGTTATCAGGCCCAGATGTCACTATGACCAGAAAAGTATGGCTTCAAAGATTACCATTACCAAATGTGCTGCAGTGTAGGTTTTCTATTTGAATAAAAGGCTCTTATGGCACAGTACTGAGGGTCTGATCTCAGCCCTTCTGCCTCCTTGGTTGTGGTGGGCTGGAATATTTTCTTCCTGAATTTTCTCATGCGGTCACCATTTGCAATCAGTTGCTGTAAATGATAATTTTGCTTGCTCAGCAGTACTAGAAGCTAATAAATTCAAGGAAAACTGTTTGATACAAACAAATCAACACTCATTGATTTTAGCTTTTCACCCTGAGTCTTTTGTCTGTCATTTCACTATATTAATGAGCTCATTAATAGTTCTGGAGAAGGCTAAAAGTTATGGCCACCCAACTCAATCCATCACACTCCCACTGGCTGCTGTCAACATAAAATGGTAATATACCACCAGAATAGGATATAAAACTATTGCTGTAATGCAGAGATCAGTGTGGGTCAGTTGTCTTCTATTCATAGTAAAATATATTTAGATCTTAACAGCTCTACTCTGCATTGACTCATGGGTGCATGATATACATATTAATGAGTTACATTCTACTAACAGTGCAAGTATGACGTTGTTTTTCAGGCAACTGTGTCTTTATAAGTATTTCTGGTTGATGCATCACTGTTACATGTCATCAGTCTATATCAGCCTAACAAATCATGACACATCAGTCTTATCTTGGCAGACTATCACGCACACTTACCTAAACACAAGATACTTGTTATTCTGTTTTAAAACAAATCGATTCTGTTGCCTTGATGCTGTTGTGGCAACAGAAATCCTCCTTTATGCTCTTTGGCAGTGCTGCACATGGGCCAGTAAAGGTTAAATACCCTGTACATATGTACAGGCGTGAAGGATTCCAGCACCTGGGGGTGATCTCTCTAAGCCAGTGGTCTGAGTTGAAGCAGTGTCACCCTGGACTCCCTCGGGCAATGGGGACACAGCCATCGCCAGATTTGGTGGGATGTCTGTGGCTGGGAGCAACCAACTCTCCATGGCCTGTGAAGGCAGCCTTTGGTGACTGCTGTGGGCTGGGTGACTTCAGTAAGGTGACAGGAATCTGTGATCTCATAATTAGATCATAAGCCTGAGACTCCTCTGTTCTCTGAGTTAATTCTACTAATCAAGGCAAATGGTTTTATGACTAGAAGGCAGATTATGTTACACATGTAACTAAATCTCAAATCACACGAAATAGCTCATATTTATAAGACAGACAGGCTTAAGACCTTCTGTTTCATTAAGGTCTTTTTTTTTTGATCAGATAGGGGTGAAATTAATTTCATTTATCGGCATAAACCCCAAGGCTCTGGTAGATGGCTACAGTGACTAAGTTTACACTAAGGGCTGAAGCGCAGCCATCCCAGCCCTCTGTGCTCTTCCACTGAGGTTGTCATGGTCACTGTGTTTTATAGCCTTGTTTCCAGTCTCTTCCTGCCATGGCATGGTCCCAATCATCCAATTATCCCAAATGCCAATCTCTGTGATAGCCTGTGCTAATAATTTTCAGCATTAACAGAGCCAGTGGCACTCAAGTATGAGAGGGCTGGTATTCCTCAACATAGGATGATCTTGATAAACTCAAGATTATCAAGGTTTAATAATCAAAGGTTTGAGGTTGTCCAACCTCAAACTATTTATTAATAATATATATTAAACCAGGCCACCTATTCTGGCAGAATGGATTGTAGGTAGGTTGTATTCAATTTGCAAAGGCCAGAAGACAATATTAACTAAGTGTATCCCACAATCTTACAAGCTTTAAATTACCTCATATTAGGCATACCCCTTTTGTGTTTTACGACTCCAGAATAAATCATCCCATTTTTGTTGCTACTCCCAAATTCCAGTCTAAAGTAAACCTCAGTGAAGAATCTCAAGCAGCCAGGCAAGAAGGAAGATATTCGATAAGGCATGGAGACACAAAGGCAGACAATAAATAAGAATTCAGATTCTTACAGCTGGATCCCAAAGCTGATTGTATTTAACCCAAAACCATAACAGATTGAAATCAATTTAGTCTATGATATTTTTCCCTTTGTTGCCTTATTAGTTTGGAAACAAAGATATTACTGTCGGATGGCTACTTAAAACCCTGAGCAGTTCTTCCTCTGGGCTTTAATAATTAAACCGATTCAATGAAGTGAATTCATTGCAGTGCTAAGACAAGGTGGTTTCAAAACCACCAGATTTAATGTTGATTAAAATATTTCCCTAGGCAGTGATAAGCAGCCAACAGCTGACTCAGAGTTTCTTGTTAAGTAGGATTTGAGTGTCTAATTCTCAGATCTGTGGAAAAAAGCACTGTTATAAAGGAAGAGGTCAAAGGATGCACAAGCCAGAATTCACTATTTAATTCGACCCTAAGGCGAGCTTTAAGTATAGTTGTGTCTGCAAAATGGATGTAGTTAGAGGCAGGATATTTTTGAAACCCGAAGTGCTCACTCTTAGCAAAATCACTCTGAGTTTTAAAGACAGGTGGATGAAGAGATAGGCTGACAGAATTATACCCCCAAAAGGTTAAGCCTGTCAGAAACCAACCTGAAACACACTGCATTAACTTTGCCCTTTATTGAGGTAAATATTTATTGCCCACTGAAACAGAAACCTGCACATTCACTGCAGGGTGCTCCCAAATTCATGCAAAAGGCTGTGAAAGAAGCAACAAATACAGAAGCACAAGCTGCCCAAACTTTCATTTGTTTCTCTTCACATTTCGATTCACAGCTTACAATGTCTTTTATGATAGCACAGCTACAAATAAGTTGGCTGTTCATCCACCGTGAAATGATTTTTTAAATTTGTATCCATTATCTGAGTAGGAAGAGGCACTGCTCTTCGTGTTTATTGTGCTAGCAAAAGAGCTTCCAGTAACACAAAGATTATTGAAAAGGATAGCTGGATGTTGTCTTGTTTTGCTAACTCTGTTGAGCTAGTTTGCGATATCGATGCCAACTTCTTAAGAATGTTTGTGGGCCTCATCTTCTTTCAACTAATTAGTTGGATATAATGGTCTTGCCTGAAGCATCACATAAAGGAGTATAGATTTTGTTAACGACTGGCATTCCATTTGACTCCGATTCCCTAGCAAGAAAACTTGAGATACTATAGGAAACCAACTAGTGTTTTCTTCCGTGCTTTCCAAACTTTTGCTTCAGTATTTTATGAGCCAGCAGATGATACAATTCCTCCAGTCACATTTAAACTGAAGTCAAAACTGGCATGTTTTACCAAGCTATGCCTAAAGTGTATCTACCGTGTGTCTCAGAGCCTGCGTGATAATGTCATGCCAGTGGTGTTCACCTAGCAAAAATGAGCTATTTCTTAGCCTATCCTACACATGAGTAGTTCCAATCTACACTTTATTAAAAGACAGCGCTTCTATTACTGACTACCGCTCATGGAAAGCTTTTAGAAAGTTTTTAGCTCCTGTCGCAGCATCCCCGTGTGTGAGTTTCCAGTCCTAAGTATAAATCTGCCAAAGCTAGATATATACTTATTTTTATATAAGTATATAACTTATATAAGTTATATACTTATTTTTCAGTAAAAATATGCTTTATCAAATAGTATACTTAGTTAAATAAAAATATGCTTTGAAATGCCAACAATACTGTTCAGTACGATACAGTGCTGCACTATTTCTTAGTAACTGGAAAGTAAATATATCTGAAAGCAGGTGTAAATTGTTCAGCCTAGTGCAATTATTTGCACTCGTTGAAAGGTTGAAAGTAAAGATCATAAAGCAAACATTTAAATTCCTTCAGATTTAATCATAAAAGAAGTCTTTAGTAAATGATTTGACCTTTGACAAAAGGTTTTCAGTATTTCTAAAAAATGTAACGATATTCTCTTCCATTTAATTGCTACTTGCATGCAGAAGAGCTCTTGTTTTATTCTTAGTACTTATGATTGCATTTGAATAACTGTCCTCCATTGGTGTGCGTATGTAGACTTCTTTGAAGCTAAAGCAAATCAGCGAGGCAATTATAACTAACTCTACAGTAGTGGTCATTTTAAATTGTAAGTGTAAAAAAAAGTCTTCTTTTATTGATAATTTACTTAATGGCAAGCTATACTCATTCATATACAATGCAAACAAAAATATCAAAAGTTTGAATTAATTTACTGAAAAACATTGATCTAAAAATTGCATTTTAATCTCATTTAAAAATATGTATTCCCACAATCCCTTTTACAAGCTTGAGAACAATTACACATTTGTTATAGGCTAATAATTTGTTACAGGCTAGTAATCACGGTGCAGTGCAAGACGTTTATGAAGCCACAAGCATAAGAAGGGATTATCAGCCATTAATAACAGAAATGATAGAGGCTGACGGATGAGCTGTGCAACAGGTAGCTTTCTGAAGATGGGAAAATAGCTCAGAAACTTGTGTACAACAACCACAGGCCTTCTGTGGCAAAGTAGGAAGGAAATTTAACTTCACTCCCAGTGCCATATTTTAATTTCCGCAGTATGTTGTTCCTCGGGATCCTCTGGAGTACTTTGGGACCTCCCAGCTCTTCTGATTATGTGAAAAGATGCTAAAACCCAGATGGAGCTGTTCATTTATTTTGCTGCTGCTAACAATGAGATGTAACAATGCTTATCTATATTATTTATAGAAAGAGCTTTCACAATGGTTCGTATGGGACCAGCAGACGCTTCCAACCACTGTGTGAAGTACTGAATGCCCAGAGCTCTCCTGGGCCACTCAATATTGATCAGCTAACACCACGCTGTGAACAGCTGGTTGTGCTAGATTAGAAGTGTGACCTGCGAGGGTTAGATTCTAATAAATTAGCGCAGCCACAAGCTGTAGAAACCAAATGATTCATATCCTCTGAGCTTTCACAGAACAAATGCTGTCACCCTAAGAGCACGCAAAACCAACAAAGAGGTTTTCTTTGGAGGCAAAGAGACATCTGCTGTAATTAGAGTGGGACACAGATGGGACATATTGTATCCAGGTTAAGTGTCCCTTATTACAATAGATGTTGTTCTCTTTAAGTCCAGGTAAGCTGTCTTTTGGTGCTAAATATTCAAAGCCTCATACAAAGCTTGCAACTTTATTCTGCTGCCTTCACAGGGGTTCTACAGTCCCACAAGCATGCAGTTCTAAAATAAGCAGCACTCACCCTTGCTGCGTGTGGCCAGAGAGGCTATGGTCATCTTGCAGTGTGAGATGAAGTACAGAAAGACATCTTGCAGAGAGCGAGCCAGTCTTGACAGGACAGTGACCAGTATAATCACAACATACCGTTATTTGAGATGTACTGTCTCTGCATTAGATATTTTAATAACGAATGATAACGACTCCTTGCTCTGGCGAGATTGAAACCTAAAATAATAAGAAGAGAAGTTAATGCAGATTCCCATAATATTGCCCAGTCTTCTGGATGGTCTGCAGCAGTAGAGTTGTACCCTCTTTTTTTCTATATTTTGTTAGCAATATCTGTAAATGTGGGAAAAACCATTAATGTAACTCACTTAACCACTTCCATCTGTACCTCTATACAGCTCTTTAAGAATATGTCATTTAACTACTTCATCCCTCCTGGGGCACATGCAACATTTCTTCCCATTCTACAAATTATTTGGCAAGTATAAATGTAAACATATGAAGATGCTTTAATCATCTTCTCTGAGACATCCTACAGCTTGTCCTATTCCAGAGAGATGTAGGAAGCCCATCTCAAGAACAATAATAGAACCAATTGATTTTTGGTTTGTTCCTGTTGATCTTTGGGAACTGCAGTGTCTGGAAAATGCACTGTCTCATACAGAAAACTGGCAGGGAAATTTTTCTTGTTATTTAGAAGAAATTGTCAACTAGAAGAATATGAAGGCTTGAGAAATCCATTAGAAGGTTCAAAACTAGTTGGTTATCTCACTTCATTCTTCTACCTCTGCACTTTGGCACGAGTCTAAGAGATTTCTGTCATCATTTAAGAGTTGTGTCTTAAATGGAGGAAGACTGAACTTGAAAATGGAATCATTTATCTACAGACCTAAATTAAACAATGTTGAGAAATCCTTCTAGTTGCAAAGGAAAAAATGAAAGCTCTTCTCTCTGCAAAAAATGCAAACTTTACAGACAGTAAGAGAGACAGCAGTAATCTATTCCAATAATATTTGAGGAGGCATGTTTACAGCAAAGGCATCACAAAAGATAATCATAGGAACTATTTTAGTCTCTAATATTTCACAATCTACATCACAGCATGACCCATTAATATATCTAAGTTGTAAACTGTTCTCAAAGTTCCTGACACTCTGTTTCTTTCAAGCCCCTGAGCAGAAGAGCTTTGAATGAAACAGTTAAGAGTCTGCTGTCAGGGATCGAAAGAGCTGTTGAAGACCTATTTGTGTCACACCAAAGCTTTTTTAGTAGTAAGAGGTTTAAGTAAACATAAATGCTCTTTATGGTTCTTGAATGCTGCCAGCCTGAGAACCAGACCCTCTTCATTGTACAGTGTCTTACAAGGTTTTAATATAAGAAGTGGAAGAGCTGCACGGAGAGACAGAGGTCATTCCAACAGATAGAGAAATAAGTCACCTCCCTACTCCTTCAGACAAAGGTTGCTCATCCATTCTGATCTAATTTCCCATTTTGTTCTGCTTTAGACTTCAGCGTGTTGCTTCTCTAGGCACCTCCAATCCCTTCTAGGCAGGCCTAATCTGCTTTTTTCGAGTCTGACCTCAAACATGCCAAAAACTAACGTCTTTTCCCACTGACTTCAGCAACTGTTATGTGAGGTCCTTAAAATACAGTTCTGATCTTAGTTCGACTGGTGTTGCATTGATGTAAATTCATTGACTGCAGTGGAGTTCTGATACTTATGCTGTTGTAGAATACGAACTAAATCAAGGCATTAGTGACAAATGATGAAACTGAAAAAATAAACTTTGGTGTCAAAGTCCACTTCAGCTGGGGGTTGTACAAATATTCTCACAAAAAGCAAAGCATAAAGGGAACAAGGAAAATAAACTATCTAGCAGCTGTCCCAGCACTTTCAGGCACTGGTTCCTGTGAGTCTATGAACAAGAGAGAACTGAAAATATTTACTAATCCCATTTTGAAATATTTAACTATATTCAGCTGTGATACTTAAAGAGAACACTCACTGGCATGTAATTTCTCATGTGAAGGATATCTACTCTTTATATCACCAACAGGTACTTTGCTCTCATGAATTCTGTGTAGGCAGCATGAAGGCATTTCTTATCTGTAGAAATTCCCAGGAGAAGTTAGTGACACAAACAGCGGGAGTTTGAGCAGCAGCGAGAGCAGGGGAGCAGCGTGCTCTTCCCATGTTCTGTTGGTGGTTCTGATGACAAGTCTTTGGCATCATAGAACACTCACTAGAGCCAAGAGACCATGGGTAAACTTCACTCTTTCTATTTTTGTAATTTGTAGGGTTTTTTAACAATTTCATGCTCCCTTTTCTGCAAGAGCAAAGCGGCGGCACCTTTGTAGTTAGACCTTCCCTTGTGGGCTTTCCAGAATATTGCATTACTCGGCCAGATCTAAGTGCTTACAAGGACGTGAGCTACGTTATTTACCATAAAACAAGAGGAAAAGTATACATAATGCCCCCATTTCCCTGTCTGTTTTGGCATCAAGGGAAACATAGATTAATTATGAGTCCTGTTGGCTGCGTGACAGTAAAATCCTCAAGAATTAACTTCTTCAATAAATTACTGAAATGTGAAAATAATTTGGTACAATCTAGGAATGCCTTGGCATTGCAGTATAAGATTTAATAGTAATTCCTTGCACTTTCTGTTCTCTGGATGAGAGGTGCTTAATAAATATAAGAGGATGCTTATTTCAAAAGAGCTCAGCTTGATGGGTGCGAAGCACCTCTATAAGACTGCAGCACTCTGGTTGCACATTTCTCTTCCTTCTGTGGCAGATACATATTCAGATATTCCCCTGTTCCCAGTTTCACAATTATTGCCGTTTCCATAACACTCTGTCAGTTGTGTTGATTCATTTCATTCTATAGCCACGCTTTAAACCTGATTTTGTGAACAGCTCTGTTTTAAATATTCAGATTTTTAAATATTCACAGTGGAGGTACCAAATAGCTGGAGTGGCACTGGTGTGGGACGAGCATTTTTTCTCCAAGGGGAGGGGATGAGAGTCAGGAGACATAGAGTGGCAACCAGATCTCCATCCCAAGGAGCAGCAGCATGCAAAACCAGCCAGGGGCGCAACCAGGTGCAGTGTGTGCTAAAAGTCTGCTTTATGTTTAGATGTTTAACTGGCAACAGAGAGATGGAGGCTCTTAAAGATATAGATCAGCATCTCAGGGATTTTGAAGAGCACCTTGGCATAGGAGTTGCCTAATTCCTGTTCTTCTCAAGGCATTAAACACCTCTAATGACCACTCTCTTTTACAAGCACGCACCCCCAGGTTCCAAATGTATCCCCTACTCTATTTGCCTTATTAGTTTTAGTGATTTTTTTTTCCCCTGCATTTGCCTACCACTTCTGTCTCAATCTGTGGTAGCTAGGTGTGTGTGCAACATGAATGCTAAAGAAAATTAATACATTAGCAAGAAGTGACAGAGAAAAAATGCCGGTATGCTGGATGGCACTGGTAGTAGCTTTTGTTTGCTTTCCAAACATATTTGCACAAAAGTATTTTGCCAAGAAAGACAGTAAAAAGGAAAAAGAGAGAGAGTGTGTTAAATATAGAATGTATTTCTACATTGTGTTAATATCATCATGAGAACGTGGGTCATCCAGGCAACAGGAGCAATCCCTGAAGATGTCTGAGCAGAAGCATGTGATACGAATAGCAAGGCCTTAAAGCACTGGCTGCAGTAAACGGTTTGTGACCAGCCAACTGCCAGGGCTGACTTATTCAAGGAATGGTTTATGAATACGGAATTTCAAAGCATCTATATTCCTAAAAATCAAAGCCTGGACACAGTTGTTTGAAAAGATAAAGGAGCTACACAGATGTTTGTTCCCCGCAAGCAGATCACTCCGTGCTCAAGGTGTGCAGCCTTTTCCATGTTACACAGCTGGACAAAGGAAGAGCACGATGATTAAATGATTTGTCCTTGTTATGTATGCAGAGGACTGAGAAAAGCACGCCAAGGGCGTGTTAAAGCAACATGTCCATCTACCAATGCAGAATTTTTTCCCTGTGATAGATTTCCCTGTTGGATTCCAGGTAATTCAAGCAAAAGGACACTTGAAGCCTTTGGGAATTGTGAATACAAGGCACCTGACAACCACATTATTTACTTATGCTGGAAGAGGTCTGCTATTCTTCTAATATATGTAACATTTCCTATGTCTCTGTGCAGCAGGCTTTCTTGTAGCAGGGATTTAACCTTGGATCATTTAATTCAAAGAACAAAGCTTTCTGTCTGCAGTAAAAGCTTGAGCTGTTAGTTTATACCATCTCAAAGATTTCAGTCACTAGAGGGTGACAGAATCATGTCAGGGAAGCACAGACTATGCACTTAACCGCACTCCTGGTCCTCATTCATAGCTATTGAGTTAGCAGTAGGTTGTGAAAAATTTTCACATCATTACATTAACAAAACAATTTCATTGACAGTGATTGAGCCAATCTGTTCAGCCCTGACAGTGAGAAATCTCTTCTCTGCCTGCAAGGGCAATTTGTGTAATTATACACACGTCAATGAAATGAGATAAGGAATAAATCAGTGTCAGTGTACTAAACTAGCCCATTTCTTCCATCAACATGAAGCATCTTCTTGTATCTACATCCTTTACATGTATTGATATCTTTTAGTCGTCAAACCTCCTGCCTTGTCCATAGAGTGTTAAAGTTTTGGGTTTTCAAAAAAACCCCTCATTTTTGCATCTGTTACAGGAAAATAACCTCTCTGTCCCATTTGAGAATATTTCTGTCTACTGCACCATTGCCAGGCACCAGGACAGCAGTGGGCTGGAGAGATGAGAACCGTTCCATCCTTAACCCACTTCTACCAAAGCATGTGATGGCTGTCAGGTACGTGTAGGCTCATATAGCCTGTAAGTCCTTATTTCTGCAGGCAAAAAGCCAGTGGACCCAAGAAAATTATTGTTCTTAAATTTAACCATTGTGCAAGGTTTAAAGTACTTGGAATACACAAATACTGTAAAACACAGGCTTGCTGAGACTGCATCTTAGAGAAAGCTTGGTAAATAGCCTTCTTCTCCTCCTCACCTTCCTTTAGATATCTGTGCTATGCTGATATGTATTGCCAAGACTGAAAAGCCCTTTTAGTTGCAAACTAGACAGGATTCTTGTGTTTTTCTTAAAAGACCTACCAGTGGACCCTGATTTAATTTGGTGTCTCTGGATTATACTATAATGAAAATAACGGCATAACCGCCATAACAATTGCAATAGTAATACTCCAATTACTGTAGAGCTCTAAACAATCATCACTGCAGGGTTTTAGAAACAGACCTGGTACAGTCAATAATGATTTTTAAGACATAGCGTTTGATTCTCAGCATATGGTAGTCAATGGAAAGCTTCCCAACTATTTTCGTTAGGTCTGATTGAGTCTCTTTCCATCCCCACTTGAGCACAGTTTTTGAAAAATATACTGAACAAACACTGCAGTTTACACCTTGTGCTTAATTCCAGTCAAGTGCAGGGTTTCACATCTAACTTGCCTCCAATTAAAACTGCCAGTGGGATCCTCAAAATTAGGTGCTTCTTTTAAACTGACTTTGCACAGCAGAATATTTTCTTTTTAGCAAGGTCAGAGTAAGTTCAAAATGCAAAAACCAATTTCTCTAGCTCCAATAAATGAAATAGGTATCTGGCAAATGTCAGTGTCTCCTTTCTATGAACCAGGTGATGGTGGGTTAAGACAAGGTGTTCTCAGCTGTCTTTGATTAAAACATACACCTGCAGGCTGTTTCCCATGCTTGCTTTAGAGGGAGGATGTATAATCTCCCCCTGCTTGCTAATAAAGATGTTGGCTGCTCTTGGAGACTCCATCACTGTTGTTTGTAGGAAAAGGTAAAAAGTTATTAGCAGGTTTAGGGGGAGTAAAAGAACACAAAAACCTGAATATGGATAGTCAGTATTAAAATAAAACTAGGTTGGATGTCTTAAACCATTTAACTGGGTGATTTAGCAGTAGATGTAGAAGAGGACAGCAAACTTTAGTCTGTACAAAACCACTGAGGAGTGAGTGCTATCCAAACAGAGCTGAGAACTTTCTACCATTCCCTTTCCTGTACTCTCACATAGGAGGAAAGCACATAAATGGTAATGGCCCACTTTTTACAATGCTATAACTCCAACAGATGAACGATCAAGTAAGCCATCTAAGAAGAGACATGTAAGAGAATTGTAAGAATGTAGGAGCTGTTTCTAGTCTAGGAAGGAGAAAAAAATATTTGTGACCTCTGGGGGGACTTCAGAGGATAATTTTATGCCTCATCACAAAAGATCACCAAGGCCATTTCAGGGCATTGAGGGAAGAGGCAAGCATTTTGAGAAATAAACATTCTGTATTATAATAATGAGGGTTTGTTGGGGCTTTTTTAAATAAAAAAACAAATAATCAACTGAAATTCAAAATTCAAGAGCTTAGGAAAAGACTTATTTTCCTCCAGCAAGAGGATTTCCATAACTGACCACTGCTGCTCCTTCCACCTTCAAGTACATAATGAGTGAAACAGAACTCTGTTCTGGCTGGTACGTTATGGACCTTAGATCTGATACACAAAAGTAACCCCATCATGCTTTACTGAACTTAGCCTCAGACTTTTGCAGCTGATCTGATGAAACTTGCTAAAATAAAGCAGAAATCTTAAGAATGGCTGGAAAGGCAACCTTGCCTAATGAAACAAAAGAAATATAGAGTTTAGCAGTAAAGAAGGCCAAATTCTAAAGAACCTGAATTCATTGAAATGTATGCAATTAATTTCAGTGGGAGCAGAAGTTGGCTCAAAATAGACTTGATTAATTAACAATAATGATATTTTGGCAGACTTCTTCTAGGCCACAGAGGAGCAGTCTATGCAATTACCATTGCAAAATCATCATAAATATTTGGCTGCATTTGCTATATTAAATAAAAAGTCTATAGAAAGCTAATGGATTGAGTGAACTCTTTATGCAGAAGAGCGCCCATGATTAAGCGCCAGAGTGCCATGGAGAAGAAACATGACTTCACAGAAGTCCATGGCAAAATTCCCACAGACTTCAGTAGGATGAGATTTCACTTAGTATGACTGTCTGTGAAGGTGGGAACATTTGCCTAATGCTAGCTTCGTGCCAGCACGCTATCAGCTCTGTGAACAAGCTGGCATCTCTTCCAGCTTGCCCAGACCTTTAGCTGAAAGCATCTGCTACCTTATGAACTGAATATCCAAATCCCTCCTGTCCCGGGTCTGATTGAAATTCTGTGAGCGTGTGACTCAGAGCTTAAACTTGTAGCCTGGGGAAACAACAAAATAAAAGGGAAAACAAGCCTGAGTACTGGATTTGAAGAGATGGAAGAGGGCAAAACTTCCAGCTACTCTGAGGAAGTTTTTGGTTTCTTTTGTTCAGCAGTCTGCTGAGTGTTAGTCACTCAGATGATTAACCACAGGTGGAAAGAAAATTATTACTAGGCTTCTTAATAATATAAACCTTTTCTAGGCTTAGAATCAAACACCTATTTAGGACTAGCTAATTAGGTGTGTATCTACTGTGTTCCCTAGAATGAGCTTACTGATGGTGTTTCATTGAACAGGTAGATTGGCACTTTTAACCTGAATAAAGCAGAACTTCTCACCTTACTGCCCTCAGCCCAGCTAGTCCTGAGAGAATGAGAGCCAAAACATCCTAGACACATGTAGTAGTTACAGCAGAATGGCCAGGAACACCTCACCCTGCTGTTTCCCAAAATCCAGGTTAGCTCCCCTGCCAGATTCTCCTACATCAGGCTCTGCTTCATTCAGTGTCTGGCTCATCTTCTGTAGCAGTAATTTCAGTGGGATGGATGATGCTGTTACTCTGCATTGCTAAGATAAAGTCTCATTTATTTCCTAGCTCATTGGCACTGAGGGATAATTGAAACAGTCTTACAGTTTGTCTCTTTATAAATAACAGTCAGGAGAATTTTGCCTCTTGAATTATAATTTTGCTCATCTCTGAACTGTATTTTATTAACCACATTTTATTATCCTCCCAATGTATTGTAACTGCACTAGCAGGGAACTGCCAACTATATTGTTCACTGATTGACATGTGATTTTCTTCTGTGTAATTAAATCAGGGAAAATGAGAGAGAGTCCAATACTCCCAAGGCTAGCACCTCCAAAATGCTCCTGGAATTCCTTTTAGCTAACCACAACCTGCTGACCACTGCATTCCTTGCTGATATTTTAACTGACATTCAGGAACAATGCAATATTAATTAATATTTTACCTGAAGCATTTGCACATTTGATGGTATGACTTGTTTACTGCTAGATCGTGGCAAAAAGTAAGGAAAAGAACACTGTGACAGGACAAAATTCCTCATCATACCACTCAGGGAGGAAAGCAAAGAACCAAGGGGTTAAGAAAGCAAAGAAATTTAGAGGCTGCTAATGAAGAAAATCATGCAGCCTTTTCGGAGGCTGTAAAGGGCTTTAAGAGAAGGAAGGATATTGGTGTGGTGGCCATTGATATTACTTTCAGTCTGCATTTGGAGACAGCAATGCCTTGGTCATGGTTATTGCTGTGTTATGTAATTAAAGAACTCTCCATATCATCCTTCAGCATAGGTTTACTGTCCAGTACAAATTATAACTAACCATGCTGAGACAGACAGCAGAAGAGGACGAGAGAAAGAAGGAAAAGCAGACCAATATTATAAAAAAGCTGTTTGTTAAAAGTAGTGTTGATCCTCTCCCTCTGAATTTCTACACATAACTCCCACTGAAATGGTTTATCCCATTAATATATCTTCCTGTAATATATGCTACCAATTTCTGACAGCTCGGGACAATGAAAAGCTGTGAGTGGTGTAGTGTGGGCCCAGGCATTACAGTGAACTAACCACTTGTGACTGCAATGCAAGCAACGGTGTTAACTAGCTCCGGCACTATTTTTTGACCTCTGTTGTCTGAAAGATTGCAATAAACCCAGTTCTGACCTTGCTGTCTTTGACTGAAGAGGAAAGGCTTTTTGGGACTGATTCTTCAGCTGCAGACAAAACTGTCTGAGTGCCTCATGCGTTGGGATGTCCTCACTGGAACACACTGAACTAGAGGACATTTCACCCTACGCCCAACTATCCTCTGGCTGTTAGGAATGAAAAGGGGGGTAGACCACTCTTTTCAGTGATGTCAGACATGTAGATTTGGGGGAATTTCCAGGATTGTACAGGGATGTAGAGCTCCAAAGCCAGAAATGCTGCACTGTGATGTTCTAACAGGATTCTCAGACCTGAACACATAGAAGATGGGTGGAGCCAAGCTGCTCAGAAGCGTATGACAACTGTGTGGCTTTACTCACTGCCATTAATGGGTGTTCTCCCTCACTGCCAGATCCCACAAGAGGCCATGAAAGCAAGAGCAGACTCAGTGATGTTACAAAGCCAGACGCAAAGCCAGTCTGTAGTTTATGAGCCCCTTGTGCTACTCCAATGGACTCTGTGAAAGTAAGCCCATACTTTAGAACAAAGAACTGGTTAAATCTTGCTAACGGTGCTCTGAGACTTCACAAAAATGCATATTGAGGAGGATAACATCATCAAGGTAGTCTTGGTTACCACGGTTATTCTGTTATATTTACCCAAGAATGATGAAGACTTCCTTGCAAATCCTGCTGGGATGGTAAGGATTTGATAGCTGGCATTTATACAGCTAAGCCATTCTCTCAGCATTTAGACCTATGTGTATGCTCTCGTCATGGTGATATGTCTTGCTTCTGGATTCTAAAATGAGCAAGATCCTATTAGCAATGGGAACTGAGCGTGATTGGCTAGAGAATTGGAGATGTTCCAGTTGTGCTAATAATACTTTTTGCTTGGAGACAATAACAATCCCGTTATGTTAATTTTTTGCCTGGCGTATACAGTGTGCGATGTACAATAATGTCCATAAGTGTTTTTATGAGTGCTTAACGCACACACTTAAATTTTGCAAAGCAGCTGTCAGAATTAAATGCGTAACAAATCAGATGGTTAATCAGCATGTGAATACGTAAGGAACTGTGTCTGCGAATGAGGCGTGCTATTTTTAAAACCCTGGGGAGCTCTGCCACCAGATGGCCTTTTTTGAGCTATGAGTATTCCTCAAAATAATTTGATTTTGGCGTTATACAATATCTAGTAACTTTTAAATACCTTTCTGAAATGGCTCGTTCCGTCTCCTAGATATGCAGCTGACGTGGGCATCCTTACCTTGCTAAGGGGAGCCCTTGTTTCTGGCAGTTTAAGCCTTGTTGTCCTATGATATTAATGGCTGCAGGTGATTCTGTGTGGATGTTTTTGCACATATACCTGTGCTCTTTTCATTCTTATTTCACATTGCATATGTTGTAACCAAGTCACCTAATATTTTTGGTAGGCATCAATCAAGCCTAAGGAAGTTAAGTCCAAACCAAGTTTTTAAAGATACAAAATCTACTGATTTTAGGAGTGAAACACCTGTTAAGTTCCTACATACCTTTGTGGCCCTGGGCATTAAACATCCAGTTAATTCATGAAAGCCAGTGTAAATAAACCACTCCACATCCTTAGGCTATTTGGAAAACGTTTAGTGGGGTTTCATCATATATAACTCAAACTTGATCAAACTATATGCAGACTTGAGAGCTAGGATTTTAGAGGAAAGATGAAGTGCTGTAGGTGATACCACCAGTTATTCGGTAATTTTTCTTCCTGCGTCTCTAATGTGCTAATTCTCCCTGCTGCTAAATAAGCAGGGGATCCAGCTTCCACTAAAAGGTGCACGAAGTGGATGAGCTGGAACACAGAGGGTTTTCTACTCTTAAATGTAAGTCCCTTAGTCTCTGAAATCACTGACCAAGTGATCAGATGTATCATGTTCCACCTTCATGACAACATTATCTAATAAAACTCATGTCTGCAATGACTTTGCTATTAATGAGCAATTACATGATACGCCTCTAGCAAACCTCCCCAGGATTTCAGGCTCTAGGCTGAACAAGACAATAATATTTACTTGCACTAAAAAAATCTTGGCAAGAATTTTGAAGTTTCTTATGACTTAATTAAGCTCACAAATTACATACCAGCGCTACTATTACCATTTCATGCCTGGCTAAACCTACAAAGAAAGAGGTGAAGAGAGCAGTTTGATATACTTGTGAAAAAAATGTGCAATGAGGAGAAGATGATATAGAAACATTAAGATAATCAACAGAAAACTTATTTTTCTAGTTTGATCAAGTACAAGAAGCTCGTCTTACATCTGATAAATACTCAAAACACACCACAGCATCCTATCAGCTATTCCTCTCCGCATTGAAATAACTACTGGAACAGGACTTCAGCATCTCATGTAAATATCATTAGCACTCATAATTCTAATTCTGGGACAGTGAAGAATTTTTTCCCTCCTTTCTTTGTTTTTCTTTGTTTCCCCTTTCTCCCACTGTGACCAGAAATACCATTTTTGTCGTGTGTGGTACATATGTTCCCACGAAAAGTTTGGATTTTGAGAAGCTGACATTTTCCAATGGAAACCCATTTCATGAGAAAATCTCCAACCAGCCCCTTCGCCAACTACATCCAGGATGCCTTTCGTGGGCCCAGATCCAGCAGCAATCACACAAGTGTCAACAAAGCTCATTCCATGGACCAAGAGAGATCCTGACAGCAGAATCTGAGCCACTAGAGGGATGTGATTGGATTCTGCAAACACATTGCTAGCAGCTCTTTTCAACTGGGCATCCGCTGCATATATCACGCACATAATTCAATTAATTTCTGATTAAGCAAATACCTCCTGCAGAGGTAACTAAAATCTAGCTTAGGCTTTTGTGGTGGCCTTCACAAGCTACCCCAGCTCAGCCTGATCCTTTAGAGAATATTTATTATATAAATTTCTACCTTATTCTGGGGTGCTACAGTGCTCTCCCTGTACAGCCAGGGAAGACTGCCTGTTTTATAATAAATCTCCTCTCTACCAGTGAATACGGGTATAAAGAAACCACTCCAGAAACACAGCATGGAGAAGGTGTTATTCTGTTTTTACTGATGGCTCCTGTTAGCTTTCTTCCCTTGGGGAATGTATGGCCCCAGATTTGACTCTCTACTCAGAGCAAAGTCCCGCCGGTTCCTTCGAAGTGCTCCTGACGATAATTTGGCTTCCGATAGAATTAAATCAATTACAACATTAGTAAGGCTGGCAGGGCTTTGCCACAGAGAAGGGCAACATTACTGCTGAATACAAACCATATACACAAGTCACACTTAGCCAGCTATTACTCCCTCCATTTTTGAGCTAACTTGATGACTTTGAGGAAAGATAAGGGAATCAAGGACTGCAGGCATCCTCGGCTCCTTCTTAACAGTTTCAAATGGCCAAAAGGACAGAAGAAAGAGAAGAATGTGTAGTGACAAAAATGCTGCATGGCTTTAGGGAGACAGTATTTCATCTGAATTAAATTAAGTGGGATGAATTTCAATTTGATGTTTGTGGCACAGCTACTGACTTTATTGAAGTCAGTCTGCTCTATAGATTGCATTGATTCTTCAGTTTCCTGGAACATGCTTTACTTTCAAATTGTGAGTGTGCACTGTAGCAAAAACAGATTTCAGTTTGCTCTTCAACAGCAGACACACACATTACATGAAGAAAATAGAAGAAAAGCCAGAAATTCCCACCAGTGCATATGAAATGCTTTCCTCTGTATTTGCAAAACAAAAGCCGTTGTCTAGAAATTTTCAGCACAAGAGAAAGAAAAATGATGTATTATATATACAAAAGTCTGCCAAAATGACAGGAGTTTTTTGTTAAATTTCATATTTCTAAATTTTATCAGAAAAAAAAAATGCTTCACTATTTTATTATGAAATGAAAAGCAAATATCAAAGTGGTATTTCTTTTCGAGTTGTAAAGTCACTATAGTTAAATACATTTTAAAGGCAAACATGGCTTGATTGATCTGTATTATATTTCCCAAGTGTCATCCACATTTCATTTTCTTCTTCTGATTTTGTTGAGGATTCTTTTCTTAATGCCCAATATTCTTAAAGGGAAAAGATGCTCTCCTCCACATCTAGCAAGCTGTTCTCCGCAAATCAAAAAGGAGAACATAGCTCCCTTCCAATGAACTCTGATGATCATCTCAGACTTATTCATCTGGGCTGTAGTTTTGGCAAATACTCAAATGTGAAGTAGATTGGAAGTATTTGGAAGTCACAGTCAAACACAAGTGTAAGCACTTTGCTGGACAAAGACAGCTTAGGTACCTGCAAAAAGCAAAGTTTAACAAAGGCTGGGGTGACTCCATGCTACTGCATTAAAAATAGGAATACATCTCTTTCAAACATTTATTTAGTTTTTCGTAGTACAGAATTGGAACAGGAAAATAACAGTATTATCTATCAGTCATATTCCTCTCAACCTTTTGGAACAGCACATGTTGTGCACTATGTATATTTACCCATTAAAAAAGTCTGTAGATTCATTTTTTTCTCTGACATGAAAAATGTTGATGGAAGCACTAAAGGATTAGACTGTCTCTGTGATTTGCTTGCTAAAGTAAACACGAGCCAATGCTGTAACCAGATCACATACTCGTGGTGGAGTAAAGTGACTAATTTAATTTTCAGCCACACTGAGAAGAAGCAGAAAGTGCACCAGGAAACAGACTGAGCTTTCTTTAGTGTGGGAATGAAAACACGTGGGACAAATGGGCCTGATGGGGATTTTTGGCCTCATTTTACCTGCCTTGGCCCTTGGGATACATCAAGAAGAATAGTTTAGAATGAGATTATAAGGACTCTACAGACAAGTAATAAAATGGATTTCTATTTCTTCCTCATAAAGCAGTAGAAGGAAAGTCAAGTCACCAAGTAACTGTAGGAGTGTTACACTGGGAGGTGGGCTCGGTTCAGTTCCCAGGCTTTTCCTCTAGTCGCTGTGGTTGATTGGGTTCTCTGCTCTCAGGCATTGATTTCAACAAAGAAAGGGAACAAGTTCTTGACCTGCAGTGCTATTGAGAGGCTGGCTCCAGCCTCCTCACAACTAATCAATTCTTTATCAGCTGTGACTGACCCATCTTCTCTTGTGTTTGCGGCAAGGCGTACAGGATTTTCTGGGGTTGGTCTTATTGTCAGTTCAAAGTTTGGATCTAGCTTTGACTCAGCTGCCAGGGATGGGAGAAAGGCAATGACTCAGGAGGCTTCCAAGTCATTCTCCAGCATATTAGGCCTGAACTCCAGTAACAGCACGATCTGGTGCCAGAGCAGCCTGGAGCAGTAGGATCCCACACCCTTTCCACACAAGATGTGCCATTTCAGAATACAATCCCATTCCAATAAATGATGCACAGCATTTTAGCAAAATATGTAGTACCTTTGATCCTGCTGACTGAAGAAGTGACAAGTAGTCTTGAAAGACATCACTTCTTAATGTGATTAGAAGTCAGCAGTAAACACTAATGCTGTGCTTTAAGTCCTATTTTACAATGCAAATGACTTCTTCATGGATCTGTGAGCAGCAAATTGGATTTTGAGGGGTGGTTTTTTTTGCAAGATTGTGGTCAAATTTTACAAACTAATCTCCAATAATTTCCATTTTGAATGACTGTTAGTATCTATTTTTACTATGGTAACATCTGGGCAACCAAAATGGCCCACCACTGCCATTGTATGAAGTACTGAGCAAAACTCAGTACATACTATAAGAGCATGACCTCCATTTAGTTTAGGAAAGGATGTTTCGATGCCAAATCATTGTGCCGTGGTTACACCAAAAAATCTATCCTTGGACGCAGTTGTGTCATTTCGGATCCATTTGTGGAATGGATAGCATGTACCTGGGAAGACTCCTCAGTGGATATTGTAAAAGAATTTAAAAGGCTCTTACCAACCTGAAATGTTCATGCTACTCACAGAGTTTATTGCAGCCTGGGGGTAGGTTTGGGGGGAATGCAATCTGTCTGTTTCTGACTCCTGAAATTTGGCCCATTGCCATCAGGAGGATGCTCCAAAAAGGAATTTTTTTCCAAAAAAAAATTTTCAGGTACTCGGCATAAAGACATTTGACAAAGAAAACCTCATTGTTCATCCCATTGCTACAAGCAAGAAAAGAGAACCTGGTGCCTAAAGATAAGTAACGTATTCTGGGTGTGGTTAGATGCAATGCGTAAAAGTTAGAGAAAAAGATCAGCACTATCCTGCTCAAGCAACCTTTGAGTTGAGTCAACTCCCCTCCACTAAGCATGTGTATTGTGGCACTTCCAGGCAGGACTGGGGCTCCACCGCTGTGCAAACACAGGGCAGGAGACCCTTCCACTCCAAAACCACTTAAATTGTTCAAGTGCGGGGAGAGAGAAGAACAGTACTGTGAGTCCCATTACACTGACTGAAGTGTGAAGAGCAGAAATGTCACATATCTTGGCTAAGGTCATCCAGGCAGCTTTCAGCAGACACGTCCCTTGAGTCCAAGCATTTTTATTTCAAAGTCACAGGAGGTCAAGTTATAAAACATGCTCTTTTCCTCACCATTCCTTCCTTCAAGCATGTTTCTGTGCATGCACTAAAGAGGATTTAACTGTAAAAGGCAGAAAAGTTTGATAATCATGAGAAATGCACACTGAAAATGGCACTTACCAGCTTACTCTGTGTAAAGACAAGTGTAACCCCGAGTCAATGGGCTTAAAAATACAGGCTAAGAGCACAAAATGGATTTAAGGCAGATGGAAGATAAAGTAGTCTTCTTCTTAAAAAAATAATAATAACAGAATAATGAACACTTCCTGCTCCCATAGCCCACCCACTTGGACATGCATTGCTGCCTGTTTTACTCTGTTCTCCCTGCATCACAGAGATGGCACAGAGAGGTCAGATATCTTCCCTAAACAGGATCAAGAGAATCCAAACTCAGTTCGGCAACATTTATGATATGATTCAGACCAGCAAAACAAGAGCTAGGAAACTATGGAACTTAAAAACATATACATAGTTCAAGCCTGATTTGCTGGCTAATAGATGAGACAAGACCTTCCACACTGGGAAAGTTCTGATTTGACCTTTTCTTTGAAAGGTCTGTGGAAACACTCAAAGCATTTCATTGCAACTTCTCTTCTGCATGAGACTGCAATATATTAACTGACAGCAAAACCAATCAAAAGTTCCAAAATACTTCAGATCGAAAATATAAAAATGGGATGTTACTGCTTTATCAGAATTCCCCCAACCACCAAGCACATGGTTAAGAAACTGATACTTATAATGGCAGTTCGAAGTAAAACCAGACTGTCTGCCATCTGAAACAAACCAGGACTAAATTGAGATTTGTGGATAAATCAAACTTAAGGCTTGCCCACCAAGTCCTCGAGTTTGACATGCCAATGTGTGGGAGGGTTTGTGCTCAACCAGTTGGTTAGAGATGGGTTTGGACTTAAGCCATATTTAAATGCAGCAGAGACATTCTCTGTAGTCCCCATCACTTTCAATTAAGTTTTAAGCGACCTTGGCTCTCATTCTCAAGATGCAGCTGGGCACTCAAGTTCTGTTGATTTTGAGTGTCTGAGCATTAACCCCTTTTGAAACCATCGTAAATTCTGACTATATCTTGCATTAATACATAATAAAGTCTTTTATAGTACAGTATTTAAATGCCAAGTGGCAAAGTATGAGCCACACAAGAAACTGGACAGTCTGCTCTAAGCACTGTGTGTAAAATTCCTTCCAGTAATGGCATGCTGGGCTCTGTATACTATATTCCTTGTTTGTTTTACAATGAATAAAACAATACAGGATCTCTGATGCCTGTTCTCACACAAGGATACTGCTCTCTGTGCTCCTTTAATGACTTCCCAGGGGTGACATCAGCCGTTACATTCTGATCTCCTAAAGCATAGACGCTTCCCTCTGAAAGAATTATCTAGTTTAATTGGCTTTAAATTAATGGAAGAAAAGCTTGCTTATTGCAGTCACATCAATGTAAGACTTACAAAAAATGAACTATGTAACTGGGAAACAAAACAAAAGGAAAACTAATATTCTTCCTATGAAAGCATTGGTTTGTATTTCTGAATGAAATCTGAATTTCCAAATGGATAAATTTCTGTTCCAAGTGAAGGAAGAGCTAGCTGGTGTAAATCAAAATTTTCATCATGAGTGGCAAGATGACCTACATCAAGGAAGAATAAGACCTCTAATCTCAGGGACTTTAGACATAGTCAGCATCTTTAGGTGTGAGATTTTGAGTTTTCTCAAAAAAAAAAAGAAAACAGTGCAAGTGCAGATTATTTATTTGGGTCTGGTCTAAATTGTCTTCATTTCATTTCTGCTGTCCTTTAGAATAAAAAGGAGAAAATAGGAGTATATTTTAGCAAAGAAGAATGGTGTGTAAAAAAAACCAAAGGTGCAAACATTGGGCCAGATCCCATGCAAACTCACCAAGACTAACACGAGATGTGAATAATTAGCATTTCTGTAAGTTAAATCATTTTTGTTTAGCTCTCTAACAGTATAACCAAAAGACATTGATGGGTGTAAGCCGAATCCTGCAATGTCTGTTCTCCCATTACCAGGGGGGAGCTGTCTGACACTGCCCAGGATGCAGTACAATGCCTCAAGCCTCTGACATATGGAGATCTCTTTACAGGATTTACAGAGTCCTCCCTTCACTGATGGAGTTTATGGAGTCCTCCCCTGATTACCCACCACAGCAAATTTATCCTTGCTGCGAGGCAGCACAGAGTCAATGTCTTCATTACACAGACAGGGAGTTGTGCACTGGGAGGTGAAGGGGCATGCTCAAGTTCCCTTCATCACAAAAGCAGACATTTTGGGACATGTTAGAAAAGGTGAATCAACCCCCTTATTCACTGAGAAGTACCAATTTATTAACCAAGTCATCCAGACTGCATATTCAAGATGCCACAGAAAATTATTTTAGAGGCACACGGGTGCAAATCACTGTAATAAAAAGGGTTATGTCTTGTTGGACTCCAAAGAGAAGGATGGCTTTTGGCAGAACACACAGATTCAGAAGCATAATATCCAAATTCACATGGTGCCTGTCTACGTGGGGGAAGAAACTATTTTTTCACAACTTGAATTTTAAATGCAGTCTGGACAACAGTCAGAAACTTCTATGAAACTCTATGTGAATTTTGAAAAACTAATGCTTGAGTTTTCGGTATCTCCTATCAGCTTAATTATTCTTTAATAAGAGGCCATTGCTGTCAACTAGAAGGTGTTGTGATAAGACAGAGAAGTGACTCATGAGCCTTTGAGTCAAAAAATACTAGTTCTGTGGCTGCTCACTTCTGCAATATCTCCAAACTGTTTTTCCAGGTGGCTTGCCTGAGACTTAATTCTGTCTTTCTCCTTCCAGAGCCCTCCTTATGGTCAGCTTTTCATGATTTACAACAAATGGCAGGAAGTGCTCTGCCAAGTCACAGTAAAGTGATTTGGTGAGTAAGGACCCTGTTTCTGACATTGCTGATAGAAAATATTTTAGAAGATGGAATGCAAAATTCAGAGTGTGGATAATCGAGAAGAGCCTAGGAAGAGGATTTTTTTCCCTTTGCCTTCTACACTTACAAGGAAAAAATCAGTGAGAGGGCTTAATCACAGATGTGGATATGAAATTGCCTGCAGGACAAAACTTAGGGGCTGCTGAGTGTTCAGCTCATCCTAGGTGCCACTCTGGGCCCATCCTGGGAAATCTACCCCTGATGTTGGAAGGGTTAAGATTCTGCCTGCTCGGAGAAAAGAGATACTCCCCTGATAGTGCCCCAGATTTCCCTCATGGACTGGAATCCCGCTGTAGTAGGGCTCTACAAACACTGAACAAAAATGATGTAGACTTAGAGCATTGAGATTTAAAGGCAAAAGTGTTCTTCAGTGTGCAGAGAACCTCAGGTTTCAGTTAAATGCTTTAAAAAAACATACGGCATTTTTATCTGTGGAGCTAGCAAGATATTGCAGGTGGTATTTGACCAAATGTTAATTTGGCTGGTTCTAGTGCTGTGTTAATGAATCTATGCAGTCGAGGATGGGAACTCTTTCATGTCTGGCCAGCTCAGAGCTTGAGCTTCTCCTCAGCCATTCGTGATCCAAATTCTCTTTCTCTGTTCGCCTCTGTCTCGCTCATGTCCAGCTCACAAGATAGTGAGGAGTGTTTCTAGACAGATCTAAATGTGAAGCTTAGAGGTTCTTAGCTTCAGAAATCTTATTTCTTCCGCTAAAGCTGCAAAGACACTGACTGTGAAGCATTAACGGAGAACAAATTTGTCCAGTCATCAGTCTAGGAGTTTCTGGTTTTGCTCTTAACTGCATAAACTGCTATTTGTTTCAGGTTTGAAGTAATGCTGAGAAACTTCACATCTGATTTGACTTGAAAATGCTATTAGCTATTCTGAAAGCAAAATCAACCACTCCCCTGAGAGCTGTATGAGTATAAATCAAAGCCTATGGATGCTGTTGCTGCAACAGTGACAGAAACAAAACAGGCATCTGGTGTGTTTCATTATAACAACTTCTAAATTCAGGAGAACTTTGAAGTGCTTCAAGAATTCCTACTCATAGTTACCTCACAATAGGTAAGAATTAGATTTTTAGAAAGAACATTTTTGCACCTGGCATAAATTTGACAAGCACTGCTGAGTTCTAGAAGGCTTGTATTTTTATTTGGCTGTTTCTGCTGTTAAATCACAACAAATTGCAGAAAATTGGTTAAATCAAAAGGAAAACTATATCAACATAATCAGAAAATTAGCATCAATCAGATTCTTATTTGAACTGTAAATGCATGAGTCAGGAATAACACCAGTGAAATTAATGACTTTTTGGAGGTAATAATTTTCTTTTTCTATCAAAACCTAAAAAAAAAAAAAGCCTCCCCAAAACCAACCCTAAAAGGAAATCCTAATGATGAAAACATTCAGATGCTCCTAGGATAATCTAGAAAATGAACAAAGGAAAGCTAGTGTCAAACTAAAAAATAAAGCACCATCTACCCGTCCACCCCCACATACACACAAAACCAAAGCCCTGAGAAAAACATTGCTAAAAAAAACCCCCACCTTTTTATTCATTCACACAGTGGGCATGACAAAGGGCAGGGAAGTCTCTCTCCATCGGTTCTATGAGTATTAACACCAAGCCTAGTTAGACCTGGTCTTTCTGGCTGTTAGTTTTTTGTCTGTTTGGGGTTTTTTTTGTGGAAAGCTGAACATCTTTATAAGACTAAGGATGCTGTAATTTAAAACAATAGCTATCGTTTGGTTTCTGCCGATTAAGCTCTTAGGCTTAGAGTGATGATGAAGTATAGAAGGTGAGTGGTAAGGGAACAGTACTTTACGCCAGGACAGGTCTGCGCGCTGCCTGCGCTGCCTGCGCTGCTGCCCGTAACCTGCCGGCGGGTTCCGGGCTCCCTCTCGTGGCTTTTCCATCCATCGCCGTTAAGGTTCCCGCTTTGGTTCTTGGCAGCTTTCCTCGCCGCTTTCCCGGCCCTGCCCGGGCGCAGCTCAGCTCGCCTCCGCCCCGCAGAGCTCGGCTTAACTGTGCGCGGCGAGCGCGCTGCCGGGCTGGCGGAGCTGCGATGGGGCCGCTGCCCGCCGGCTGCCGCTGCACCCCCCAAACCCAGGAAATTTCCCTTCTGCCATCCATCCACCCACCCATCTAATTTTCACCTGATAGTCTGGGGTTTTTTAAGATCTCTAGGCTTTGTAAAGAGGCAGTAAACAGCCACTAGAAGCTTTTTTGCTTCTAAATCATCTCTCAAAACTCTTGATTCTGCCTTGCCCTGTAGCATGGAAGAGAAGTTGGCCATCACAGGGTTCAACCACTCTGACCCGATGTAACTGCCTGACTCTCTCACTACACTCTACTAATCTGCACAACACTGCATCCCAGAGGCCCATAACTGGGGTACCTGCTACCTCCTTCCTGTAAGACGTATAAACCTTCCTATAAGAAGTATAAACTCACATTTTACATCATCTTTACACAGATGTGCTGATTGCACGAAAATACTGGAGCATGAAAACAGGCAGGTGTTAAATACTCAGTGTTTTCTATGGTTTATTTTAGATAAGAAATCTTACCAAAAAGGTTCAAGGCAATGCCTGAAATGATTTGTGGGTTTTTTCTTCGCATTTGAATTAAAAAAGTCTCCATAAACATAATGCATTCTGGTCTAAAAATAAGGAACACTCCTATTTGCAAGCAGTATGTATTATTCCCCTCCGCACCCCGAACTAATTGGCGTACATTTTACTGTCCTGAGGTTTTATTAATGAACAATATTTCATTCAAAGCTAATTAAAATCTCTAGGCAGACCATGCTTAGCAATAGAGATGCCAAATATGAAAGCAGAGAACAGGTGAGCAGACAGCCTAATAACTCTAATGATTTTGTTGGGAAGTAGGAAGAAGGGGAAATAAAGCCCATACATTAGAGACTCATAAATACAAAACACTTAAGAAAGTTGTCAGGTATCTTGAGCCACTGTAAGTAATTCACTGATGCTGCTTTAAAAACCTTGTCTTAAAGATATTATTCTGCAAAAGCCATTTAGATCCTGTTCTCAGGAGGTTGCTACTCTGCTGAGGCAGAAGAATCTTACATCAGAAGACTTCTGCCAGGATGAAAGGCCCCTCCCGTAGAGTGAACTTGGTGGAGAATGAGGGGCATGACACACTTTTTTTTTCAACCTTTCAGAATATGTTGCTGGGGAGCAGGAAGCACGGACCGAAAAACTGCAGTCTGAATTCCTGAATGCTCTTGGAGGCTGTGAGAACTCATCGGAATTTACAGCAGCTCTGGAACTTCTTAGCCTTTTTCTTAGACTGCATAGGGAAAGGGGAAATACAAAATCCATCCTAACTTCTGGCATGGGTCATCTCACCCAGGAGGAATGCGGTGAGGTGGGCAAGAAGCCAGGCAGCTGGGATGTGAGCACCATCTGAGCTCTGTCTCTTAGAGAAGGCACCAGGCTACTCTGCGGCCTCCACACTTCCCCAGCCTCATCTTGGAAATCACATTTTGCTTTATTGATTTATTTCTCAGCTTTCTTGAGAGGTTCCTCCTCTGTTATTTCCCCTCAGGCTTTTCTATCATGCAGAATTATATTTCCTCCTGGCTGCTCCTTACCTGCTGCTGGAGTTAACCCCTGCCTTACTGTTCGGAGTTTGTAAAGCCCATCTTAATCACATCTAGAACAAATCGAATCTCAAATGGTTTCTGTTACTCCAACTTGCTGCATTTCATGTATCTAATTACCTCCCTCGGACAGTTGAGAAATCTTACACCTATAGCAGCTCATGAGGAAGGGGGGAAAAAAATCTTTACTTTCACAACAAGAAGAAAAACAGGATAAAAGTGGATTTTAGAGTCCAGCCTGTGGAAAAGTTGCATGTAGTGTGAGCTGGGACATCTGAAGCTCCTTATCTGCAGACTGGCACTCTGAGCATCAGGAAGTCACCGGAACCTGCCACCAGGAGACAAAAAAACAGTCCAAAATATTCAGAGAACTTTATCTTCTATTGTAGTCCAACGTGACCTACTGTTACTGCTTGAAACCAGAGCCGTTATTCCATGATCTAGAGAGATTAAGAGGAGATGTCTGCTTCCTGAAGAACATAAATATAAGAAAGGAAGCAAAATGACAGACAAAAGCAATGAAATGCAGGTGTCTGAACAGCTTTAAGGATCTGAACCTAACTGCTCCCCAAACAGCCCCAAAGGGAATTCCCATGGCATCTCTCATACCTCTTCTCTCCAACCCCACTTTTTGAAGTCTCTGGTGCCAGCCTTATTCCGTACAGCCAGGCTCTGGGCACCGCCTGAGGAAGCATGCCAAGGTTAATATCCATGATGCCAGCCCAGCAAACGAGAATGTCCACGGTCTGCCACTGCCAGGTTTTCTGACACATTCTTGTTTGATCTTCAGATAAAAGATTAAAGAAATAGAAAGGGAAATGTACTGAGACTTGAGCAAAGATTTTTCCATTTCACTTTTGCCGTTGTATAATCTTGCATTAGCAGCCGTAATTAGTCAGTACCAGACCATCAACTGTTATTGAAGTGTCTGCAACTAATTTGACACAATTTTTATGGGAATGAGCCCGTTAACCTAAGAATTTACACTGACTGTTCTTCTGAAATGATGAGCACAAGGCTCATCACAATGGCATTTCTGCTCTCAGAAATGGTTTTAACATCAGCCATAGCCATCAGTCTTAGAACAATTTCTCATGCCTTCTTTTGCCAGTGAGAGGCTGGAATCCGTGCTAGCTGGTCAGCTTATGAAGATCTCTCTGAACTGATCACTGGGATTTGTGAAAGGAAGCTGAATTTGCCCTCTTGTTACATTTATCTTCACCCGCTGCAAATAAAGCCAGATACACAGAATATATTGGAGTACTCTCTATGCCCACTGACATTACATACAGGTGATGGAAAGCTAGAGCTCACACTGCTTTGGTAGACACATCTCCCCTTTTTAGGGCTCATTTCCATAAGCAATGTTGCTTTTTCATTGCCAAATGAAACTTCAGGGGCTGCTCTGTCTGCATATATTTTCATCATTTAACATGTGTAAGGACTAAACCTCTCAATGTTAGGTAGTAGTTACATTCTCAAGCTTTTAATAGATAAATCTGTTTAGAAAGAAAATGCCAATCCTGGTCAAAATCTTGGCTGTTTGTAAAACTGATCCTTTTTGGAAAGCACTTGAATTTTCACTCATGCCATATCTTATTGTTTGAGTGTCCATCAATTAATGTCAAAACACTATGAAATTTCCAGAACAGCTCCTGACACCCACTAGAATACAAAATTAATTCATTAATGAGCAGTTGCTCTGCCACAACAGTCCCCAGAATTCATGATGACGGGGTATTTAGGTGCAATTCATTAAATATAAATGGACTGGGCAGAGCTAAGCCACATTGTGAAACTCTGGGCAATATGGCCTGCCTGTAGGCAGGGACAGGGCCTCTGCCTGTGTGACTGCCTAGAGAGCTGGCAGCCCCATAAGCTGGGCTTGTCTGTCCCCATCCGCAGAGCCCTTTGTCCCATGGAGCAGCTCGACCTCCCTGTAAGCCGGGCTCAGGTGCCAGCACTGGTGCAGCCCAGCCAGGACCCCTCTCCCTCCCTCCCTCGCTCCCCACTTTACGGGGCCAGGTGAGGAAGCCCTCTGCTAGGGGGGCTGAGCCACCTTGGGTGCTGCTTTTTGCTGGGGTGACATCCCCCTGCTGGAGTTGAGGTCCCTGCCTGGGCTGAGCCACAGCCAGGATGGCCAGTGCCTCTCTGGGGAGGTGGCCAGAGACCCCCATAAGCAGGTGGGGGTGCCCTGCCTCTGCCCTGGGGGTGTGGGGTGCAGCCCAATGGAGTTTCTGGTCTCCTGCAGTCCAGAATAATCTTCCTTGTCAGAAGGGGTTTTGATGTGATTAATCCTATCTTAAATTTGTGTGTTTCTCTTCCAGAAATCAAGAGGTCCAGAATGTTTCACCAGCCGTTACAGATACTGCAGTTTAACCCCTTCCTTGGTGTCCTGGAGGTCTGTTCCATTCTGTGTCTTTAACGTGGTTCTGTACTGTTCTAATAAGCACAATGATTTCTCAATAAATTCAATCTCAAACTTCAGGGGTTTTACTTAGCAATTTTCCAGACTGTATCTGCTTTATTTCACACCAACCAGTTGTACTGTGTGTGCACTTTTACCTGTGAAGTGGTTCCTGTTCTTAAAATATGTAGTTAATGTTTATTCTCAGATGGGCTTTTGTCACTGTCGTGTTTTCAGAGATACTGTATGCTCCCGGGTCTTCTTTGGAACAGGAGCACTTGCTACTGCTGAAAACAAGTCCTTGGCTTTTGGTTGCTTCCTGTGTGTTTTCTTTTGTCGATTTTTGTTCGTAGTCATACAAGAAGGGTCTGGAGCACATGTCGTACGACATACGTGCCTGAGCTGTAAGCACACACTTTCTGGTGCTTAAAGCCGCTGTGTGTAGACACCTGTCTGTTTCTGTGTTTGGTAAATTCCACTCGCTACCAATTGCATTTTAAATACTTATATAACTTTAAGTTCAATCAATTCTGGGCACCTCTGGGATGAATTAATAAATGACGCTGGTCATAGCAATGAGCTGATTGTCCTGCAAAGGCAGCAAATAAACCCCAGCACGCACCAAACTGCAGGTAAATGCATTGGTTTGTCTTATTCTCACTCATACTACGTCCCTACTTACACTACGTATAGGCCCTGTTTGTGTTTGGAACCTTTTGAAAGTGGGGAATTGCTTGCTGTCCACATTTCACAGCCTGTGATAATAAAGTTTCTGAGATGGCCACGAACGGGCTTACTGCCTCATCATCTCCTAAGCAAGCTCATCATCAGGGCCTCTGGATGCACCACCCATTCAGAGGAGCTGGAGGATGGGATATGAGGTCGATGGGCAAACATCTGAACAGCTGGCTGGATGGAAGGGGAAATGAGTGCTAGTTACCGTGGGGTTTCTTCCAATTCTATTTAAAGAACAAAAACCTATTGACATTTGTGCCAATACGTTACAAAACTGGTGGTATATTTTTCTTGAGCAGTTTGTGAGGGTTTGTCCAAATGCAATTGAATTTTACTGGAAGAAAACAAGACAGCTTTAGCAATTAACTCTCTCCATGTTAATTGACTTCCAATTAACCTGCCGGAAATGTCTTTAATGTCAGTGTCATGTTTAAAAATACACCTTGTTGCTTTAATCGATTGTGTAATCACAGTCTTCATAATCTGCTTTAGCTTTGTGCTCATTACACCGAGACCTGAATTGTCACCCAGAATTATTAAATCTGAAAAGTTCTCCCTCTAATGGTAATTATCATTTAACGAATCCATTTTAAATATGTAGACTGAGATATGATTAAAATGTTATTAACTTTTGCTTTTGTAATGCAGAATGTGGCTAATCTAAAGCCTGGTTTTTCAGATGGAAGGCATTGCCACCAGGAAACGGGTTGCCTTACAGCTATGCATTTGGTTTGTTCCCAGTGCATGGGGACATTTCCCAGCTCTTGCGGGTGACACCCTCCCACAGAGCAGTTGTGTTGGCAGGAGACGACGTACATGTGCATGGGACCCCAAGGCTTATAGCTGTCAAAACGTGTGTGGCCATGGATCTCATCCCCTCTGACAAACAGTGGTAGCTGGCTGCTACTGTCCTTCGTGAAAGCAGCTTGTTCAAGCAACAGAAAAGCCAGGTTTTGCTGATTTGCCTCCACAGTTTATGTAGGCACCTTAATCTTTGGGGGAAAAAGTAATTTTTATTGACGGATCTTTGAAACTTGTCTCAGGGAGAAGACTTTTGGGGTGTGAATTGTATTAACTTGTTTGTGCTAGCTAGTGTACAGTCAGCGTAGGATTAAAGACCATGGTAGCTGAACATTTATTAAGTAGATTTCTCTTTATAAGATGTTAGTGGCAGAAGTATTATAATTATCCAGGGACCGTATTTAAAATTAAGTAGATGCCTAACTATGGTGGTCTAGTGTGCTAAACTGTAGCTTGTATAGATCTTCAGATGTCTAAGCACGTAGCCCTCGGTGACCTGCGGGTGATTGCTTCATCCCTGATTTAAGGATTATCCCCAGACAAGGTTAAGTCTGTCTCCTTTAAAAGGCATATCATCTTTTCACAAGCAGGTGGGAAGAATACACACACGAGTGGCTGCAGGTACATGAGACTTGGAGGATGACATTGTGAAGAGATGTAAATGTCAACCTTCCGATGGCAGTTTCACTCTGCGAATCTCTGGAGGAGGCCTTCATCCTGCAGCTTACAGATAAC
This sequence comes from Strix aluco, assembly GCF_031877795.1. Taxonomy (NCBI): domain Eukaryota; kingdom Metazoa; phylum Chordata; class Aves; order Strigiformes; family Strigidae; genus Strix; species Strix aluco. The sequence continues at coordinate 3,595,212 of NC_133958.1, read as the reverse complement.
TGTCTGTTTGCATGGTTTAGTGATTTTTTTTTTATTGTGGTAAATATTTGCATAGCTTATAGTGTGGTATAAAAGTTTATCACCTTGGATTTTTACCTTCAAGTTTTGGAAAGTAGTCTCGGAATCACTCTAGTTATATTATCTGAACGTCAGGTGACAAAAAATGTCACAAAAAATCTGTTTGCCTTTTTAAACTGAGATTTATAACCAGATTTGCCCGTACGTGCGTATACGTATCTCTAAATGAGATAATTGATGTATGATGTACACACACACATATATATATAAAGTCCATAGGGAGGTTTCATAGCAAGGCAGGTTTCATTTCTAGGTCCCTACACAGATCGAGCAAAGAGCTGCACCTTGCGGGGAGGTGACATAATCCCCACCTCCCTGGTCGGTTCCCACCAATTCACTCACTTCTAAGAGTGAAGCAACTTTTTCTTTCCAAAGGTGACCTTGCAATGCACCTTCTGGAATGTGCTCCTGAAATTTCCATCGTTCTTCAAGGAAGTAGTAAAACAAAGTTTTCCAGCTGTTCCTGTATTTCTGGAGATTACAGGTATTATTCTATTGTGCTTATTTGAACATTGACTTAATTTTTAATTAGGCTCCTGTGCCTAATTGCTTGGGAAATACACCTCCTAGTAAAAAATGTTTCTCCTTGCTACTTACAAGAAGCTAAATACCTCATCACAAAAACACGTTGCATTCTATAAATGTCTACGTTATAGCTCATTAGGCTGATATTTTTAAGTCATTTCAAATAATGTGGTTTTCACTTTAAAGCTGAACAGAATAAAGTATTTGCTTTAAAAGGGAAAATTAAATAATGGAAAATAATAATTTATTACTCTTGCTCTGACAAGCTAGACATCAATTTGATGTTGTTCAGCTGGTACTGCAATGGCGTTAAAAGTTGCCTTCCCCTCCCAAAACAACAAATGAGTTTTGATTTCTCTTCATTAAATGCATCATTAATTCCTCCTCCTAGTTTCTGTTTGTTTTCCCTTCCATACTCTCTTGTTCCTGTAAATTTAATTCAGGCAGAGCATCCATCACATTCTTGCAATTAGCACTTGGAAATATGAAGTCTTCCAGGCATTATCACTCCTGCACAAGTGCTGAGAGATGGACAGGTCTTTGCACTGATTCTCAAAGAGCCTTAATAATTTGGAGCTTGAACTCAGACTGAGCAGGAAGGCTTTTTTCAAGCTCTAGCCACTAGCCAGGCGTTTCCACTTTTATTCAGCCTTTGAAATTTCCATTTTGATTCTTTTTTCAGCAATGGAAATGGATGAAGCATTGCAAGGACTTGTTTTAGAAGGACTATTGCTTTGTTGTGTTTGTTTGGATTAAGCAGGGTCCAGGACTGAGCCGTGTTCAGCTCTTTGGAATTTCAAGCTTTAAAGAAACTATGTGGCTGTCAGTCTGTGTTCACTGAACAGCCAACTGGCGCCTGAGCTAGAGGATGCAAAGCTTTCTCTCTGTGACTTTGCAACTTCAGAGAATTTCTACTCAAAGTATAATATTGTACCCCGATTCACGTTGATGAGGGTGTGCCCAGCCATAAATATATGGCTGTGGAAATAAGCACACGTTGAATGCCAGTTGAATTGTGACCCCTCTTTGTAAGGACATTACTGCTGAAGACCTTAACTAATTTTTTTATTGTAAAAAAAAACCCCCACATCAATATCTAAACAGCACACTTGGCTTTCTCTGTTGTTTTTTTTTTTTTACTCCGCTTGGTCTGTCATAGTTGGAAGGAGTCACAGCTTCTCTTGGCCTAAAAGTATGTTATGATTGAACCAGACATTATTATAAGGCATCGTATTTATACGTCATATTTGGGAAATCCAAGGTGGTACTTTACTGAGGTGGAGATGAAAAGGCTGCTGAGGGCCAAACGGGGCAGACCCTCCACAGGCAAAACCCTTATTGCTTTAAATGGGAGCTTGCCTGATGCAAAACTGTGTAAGTTTGCGTAGTCTTTCGTTACTCTTTCATCTATTTTGCTTTTCCTCCCAGCTCTGAAGATGGCTTTCTGTCTCAAGGCATGAGCACTAAGTACTCTCCCAGATGTAATTGTTTCTGAAGGTGAATAAATAAATGGCAGTGTATTGAGGACTATAGTATAGAGTAATGAGGTCATTGCGCTGCCTCCATTTATTCCTAGGAGCTCAGCTGCATTTAGGTTCTTGATTTAAGAAGCTGCATCCTGTGACTACATCTGGGTACTGCTGGACAAATAACAAATAACTGCTCTTCACCAAGCCCCAGTTTATCTGTCCAGCTGGGGTAATGATGCTTATCTCCTTTATAAAGTCCTTTGAGAGGTACATTTGTGAGGTTTTATGTAATAAGTAGGTTTGATAAATTATATCACTATTTTATATATGGGACTGAGATTCCATCCAACTGCATCACGCAAGGTCAAACAGCGTGTTTGGTAGTTGCAGTAGAGTCCTTAGCTGTCACCTTAGCCATGGGGATTTTTCTTTATGTACTCTCTACTCCACTGTCTGTTCTAACTGTGGAATAAGCCTTTTCTTTTGCTTCCCTCTCAGATTGCTTTAATGGTTGCCCTCGTTCTCTTTAATGATTTTAAATCACTGCTTTTGATGTCCAGTTTATCTTCCCAAAATGTAGCACCCCTGACTGCATCAGACTCACTCCTTAATCCCCTTAGCCTCTCTGATCACTCAAGACTAGAGTTAGATAAACTATCTCAGGTAGGCTTTGACGTCTTTCAAGAAGCAACTGAATGCCATAAAAGATCCATCATGCTTTCCTTGGTGTCAAAAAGGTTTTGCTATTAAAGATTAGGGAGGCTGGAGGTCACTCCAAATCACAATATTGTTCACTTTATAAGTCCGTTTTATCCTGTCATCTGGTATTACGCTTTCAAGTTGTTTCTGACTGAGGAGTCTATGGCATATATCAATTTCTTGCCCTTCAATCCTTTTAAACACTATGGTTTAAGCACTGATTGATTCATTAAATGTCTCCAAAGTCAAACGATTTATCTTTTTTCTCTGTATTTTATTGTCTCTATTTCCCTGAGCCTGACTTAGAAACCTATAGCACAATGCTGAGTTCTTATGTTCACTTTAAGAATCTGTGTAAATACAGGATATTTTTACATACATGAAAAGAGGCACCTGCAAATGCTTTTATCCAGTATTTAAAATTGCAGTGTGCCTTACAGGAATTCTAGTGGATTTTTGCTTTGCTTCTATAGTATCATTTATTTCCAGTTTAGATTTTCACCCTTGTTCTTTATTCAGCCCTAGTTTCATTGTTTCGCATCCCGTTTTTAACCCAGTTAAAATATGGGATATGCCTGCATATATTTAGGTAGTTAATGTGCCGGAAACAAGAATATAAGAATAGATGGTTCTGTCTATATGCTAGTAAGAATCAACAAATTTGCTCAATGCTCTGAAAATTGGCTTTAGTGCATAGCTCCTGCCACGATGCCGACCCACCATCTGACCCTTCCTACATTGCCTCAGAGATGACACCAAGCTTGTGAGCAGGATAAATACCAATATACAGAATAGGCTGAATTTACACAGGGTATGAGCCTCTCACGTGGGTTTGAATTGAGATTTCTTCTTCCAGACAGTTGATGTCCTTTGAGTGGGCCTCAAGATATTATGAGCCATGGAAGCGGTGCTGCAGCCTGCAACAGACAAACAGGTTGTGTGACGTCCTGCAACTCAAAAAGGGGTTGAAGGTTTTCTCTGCTGTTCTTGATATTGGCTTCAACAACTGCTTAAAATAGCATTTTTATTACGTTATTTAGGAAGCTTGCTTACCTTGATGTCCTTTTTCTTGATGTGCTCTGGCACTTACTTACACAAACACTTGTCTCCTTTCTTACTAACAGCTATTACAATTTTTAAGCTTTGCTGTGGAAATGCTGGTTCTCATTGAAAAGGCTCTTGGAAAACTTCAAGATTTAATGTATTAGCTCACTGTAAGAGACCATAGAAAGTGATTTTGCATTAAATGTTATTAAATATTAACATGTTTACACTACAATGTTAGCCTACCATTATACACAACCCTGGAATATTCCTTTACTATCACCTGTTTTTTCTAAGCAGGCTTCCAGCCTGGGCTAATCAACTTCCTTATGGCTTCTCCCAGCACAGATGCAGTTTCTGATTGCAAATGCTCCTGGTCCATTCCAGTGCTCCGTCAAACAAGTTCCTTCAAGCAACACTGCAGGTGCTTTGAGCAATTCTGTGTTGAACCAGAGCCGCAGCCCTCCTATGGGCAGAAGCTCTGTCTCAGTTGAGCAGTGAAAATCCAACAGAGATGCTGTCAGCCCTTGCCCAGAGTGGCTGCCAAGATGTGCCTGGCTTTTAGAAAAAAATCTGTGAGCAGGTATCTAATCCTGTCTGGGGTCTACTGTGGGGAAAAGTTTTGGCAAACAAAGCTACAGAGGAATTGGCTGGTTTCATGTTAATGCTGAAATCTGTAGGTATTCACATGGCAAACCTCAAGTCCTGCTTTGGAGTGAACGGTGTCGTAGTGCCGGCTCTTGTTGGCCACAGATATGGGCAGAAGGCTTGAACAAACATGTTGTAAACACACTCCTAAACCTGTGGCAAATGGAAGCTGGAAAGGACTGAAAAATAAAGCTTCAGCTTGCACAGTAACTGTGGTTTTTCTACAGGGCAGTTCTCAAAGTGAACCTCACGTCTTACTTTCTGTAAGCAGAGTTATAAATGCCAACTGATCATCTAAACTACTGGAAAAACTTCTCCATGGGGCTCTGCACAAAGAATCTTGTCATCCCCAAACTCATTTGGAGCAGAATCATCCAAATTAGCATAAAGAGCTAATAAATTAATTTGCTAGGAGCAATCACATCAATGTTTCTGCTAGAGGAAGGGGGGTGGTGATAGCTTTTAAATAGAGGGTGTAGAGAGAAAGCTTCATCTATTAGCAGCTTGGCCTGGTGAGAGCCAAAGGTTATACTGTGACTCCAGTAGAAAGGCAGGGGTTTAATAATGAGGAAATACTCTTTATTCAATTTATGTTTGGTCTGATCTAACTTCCCAGTATTGTTGCCTTTGATCATCCTCACTGAATCTTTCTTTCTGAGCTCAGGGTTATATTAATGACAGTTGTGAGTAGCATGCTACCAAATATCTGTCCTTCCTTCTCACATTTATCTGCCTTTGGCCAATTTGAAAGGATTCAGTTGTTCAGTTAGACAAAGAACTAATTCATTTGATAACATCTGAGTTGTTTTGCATGTGCTTGTTCCCTGAGCAGTGTGGTCCTTTCTCTTGGCATTAAATAAGGTAATGCACAATATTGTACCACGCTCATGTTCCTAAATGAGTGTGTGGTAAAGTGTCTGTTCTTAGGGGATGCTTCTTGCACTGGGTAAATATTTAAGAATCATGATAAAAATCCATTTTGTTTAATTAGTGCTTAAATTATGCTGGGAATTATCCAAAGCACAGTACATTTGTTTCCACAGTGAGTAATTGCAAGTCAGTGTGGATATGAAAAGTCTGATATAATAACAGAGTAACACGTAGCCCAAAGGCCTGCAAGACTCAAACCACAGTTTGCAGAGTACAAATGCCAGGTAAGGACCTCCTCGACTCTCCCAAGTGAAAAGCCCAAATTCATGTGTTGGGAATGTAAATCACGGAAGACTTTTTCCTGAGTTCCCTTGCTTGCTTTGCTGCAGTGGGTATTTGCTATGGAAGACTTGACAAATCTGTGTAGCCACAGAGGTTGATAATAGATGATCTAATCTAGCGTTCATGGCAGGAAAATAAAAATCAGGGCTGTTGTAAGGTCGAAAGCAAGCCTTTCTGTTCTTGTGCTAGTCATTGCTCAGCAACATTTTAGCAAATGTTAGAAAATAAATTTAGATTTTGATCCCAGTTTAATGCAATTTACATGTAATGTATCCATCCTCTTGATTTTTTTTTTTTTTTTAAACTCGCATTTAAGGAAAAGTAATGGGAAAGAGAATACAAGCTCTGACTTCTGAAAAGGATTGTTTTTCAAATTTTCCACTGAGAAAATAACACTTCTATCAAAAGACTGGGGGTGGAGCACAGGTTTTCCTCCATCATAATTATCACTACATAATTGCAAAATGCAGTGCTTCCAAGTAATTTGTTCAAAAACATTTTATATGTTGTAAACTTTAGAGAAGGCAGAATTAAAAACATGTTTATGTAGAATGGCCAGATAGTGTTTACTAAACTGGTTTGCCACTAGAAAATAGCTCAGGAAACTCTAAGAAAATATATTGATTGTTTGTGAAGTATAGTTTCAAATACTTCTTTAAAAATCGTTTGTTTCAGAGATGATCTCCAGGGAAGTTTTGAAACAAAAACGTTTTAAAATGTTGAAATCACTGTAAAAAGGGAATCATGAATTTTGATCATATCATAGTATAATAGCTTTAAAAGCAAGAAGTAGAACCCTCTTATCCCCACTGAAAACAGAGCACAGCAAAAGAAGGCAAGCTACAAGAATGAGGCTTTTGTTATGACAAATATTTTCACCTCAGAACAGTTTATCCTTCCACAATGTGGGTGTTATTCAAAGACCGGCTTTCGAAATCTTCCTGCTAGCAAAGTGCCTTGAGAACACCTGATAGAAAACTGCATTAGGCTAAACACGACTAGATAGTCATGTTTTGCCTAATGCATTTTTCTAAGCACAGGCTGCAAAACCTTTTTGTCCGGGGCATTGTTTTAACAGAAATCCCTACGCAGGGACACAGGAGTTGCAGAATTCACTATGAAGCAAAGGAATCGTGCTGTGGGTTGGACTCTGAAGACTGGTTTTAGGCTGGTGAAAGAACAAGGTTTTTTATTTCGCTTTGGCACTAGATGGGGCTAAGGGACTAAACAAGAAGTGAAAAAGCAATGGCTGAGCCCCACAATGTGGAACCCCCAGCAATACCCCAGGAAAACAAGAGGGAAAAGCCTGCAGAGGCAATCGATGCTATTGAAGTCCCTTCACTCACTTGGCTTTGTGACAGAAAACAGAATCTGACTCTCCAGGTACTGGTTTGCCAGCACTTCTGAGAGGCCAGTGATGTGTTTTAAGATGGGCAAGGTGTGAACCATAAACAGGACGCGTGGGGCCGGAGCACTCAGCAAGCATAACTCGCTTTCAGACAACTCTCTTAACTCAGCCTTTCCCTGGGTGTTACAAAGGGGCCTTTCAAGGACCAACATCCAACAGCCCTCGGCCTCTGCACCTGCAGCGTGCGGGGACGGCGCTGAGGGACCGTGGGGCTCGGTGGAAAGAGCTGATCTTTATGGAAGGGCAAACAGATTGCTAGGCCTTGTGATTTCAGTGGTTTACTGGGTAACTTTTTTTTTTAAAAAACGTTGCTGCATATAGACGTAAGAGAAAACTGGCTTTTCAAATACACAGGAAACCTTCTACTTAGATTGTTATTCACTGGACTTTCACCTAATGTCCTATTCAGCTAAAAGAGCTGTTGGTTATCAGATAAAACAGGGAAACAGCATAATTTATTCTGAAACACAATATCCCTTGACTGTCACAGTTAAGGATCTTAACTATCCTGATCAATTCTATTGTAAAGATCTGCTGTTGTACCAGCTCTTGCCCATATTAACGTGAGTGTTAGGATCTGTTTGTGTGTGCAAGCAAAGATCTCAGTAAAACTTAGCAACCAGCTGTTTTCTCATTTGCTCAAGTGTGGAAACACTTCATGAAATTGTTTAAGGTTTAATGATTTGTATGACACAAAGGATATTTTCCTGCTGTCAGTCCTGGGCCAATCTCAAATTGCATGAGGATGTAAACATGAGAAAACACACCCAAACAGTTTAATTTGAAATGCCTAATGTACCTGGCGAGAGATTATCTGCTCCGGTTCTATCACTTCTTGTATTTCAAATCGTCTAGCAGCAGGAGTTTCTGTTTGTTGCTCACTTGTTTATTGCGCAAATGCTCAAGTGTCAAATAATAGCACAGGGCTGAGGGAATGGGGTTTTTTTTGGAGGGAAGCACCAAAGAAATCCAGAAACCCTTTTCAGGTTGCAATTTCATCTTTTGGAAGCAGGTTGGAACAAGCTGTGAGAGAAAAGACAGCACTCTGGGACACGGGCTGTAGACAGCAAGGAAAGACTCACTTGGCAGCTTTGGGGCAGGAAAGACTTTTGAGCACACAATTACCACTACATTCAGGATGGTGCTGAGCCAGCTTCAGCTTCTATGTTCTTGACTTTGCAACTGATCCAGGGGTCATTTTTGGCATGTGAATTTTACATTCCTCCTTTTGTCCATCTTGAGTGTAAGTGGGATTGAGATGTTTCTGTGGATCAGGAACTGCCTTTCTCTTGTGTTTGTGCAAAAGCACCAGTCTTTACCTCTCCATCCTTTTATTTGAAAACATTAAGGGCTTGAAACCTTAATAAATGGGTAGCAAGCATTGATTCTTTGCATCCAGGGAAAAAAAAAAAATAAAGAAACTCAGGCTGTAGATGCAAAAGCTGGCAACCTCCCCAAATCCTGAAATTCCCTGCTTTGTTGCAAATGAAGCACATGGTACTAAGGCCTCAAACCATTCCCTCTGGCTGTGCAAAATAGACCTGTCAGATTTATAGCATAAATAACATTTTTGTGATCATTAGGGTAAAAATCAAATTTCCGCTTGGTATATGCAACTTTGAAGAGGGTGGTTAATCACCAATTAACGGGCATTCATTTTTAAAAGGCAAGGGGCGGGAAGGCGAAGGAGCACGCTGTTTGAATCGCACCCTGGCTTTGGCACTAGACAGGCAGGAACAATATATTAAAGAGAGCAGCAGGAAGTCTGATGCCACCTACCTTCCTCCCATTAAAATTTTAATTATAGCTCTGGACATGTCGTTGGGCCTTGTGTTAAGACAGCTTCCTTGTAACAGAAATTGGCTACCAGGGAAGGAAGTATCTGTAGCAAGATTGAAACTCAAATGCATTGTGTAGAAGTAGTTCTGAGTAGAGTTTCAGAGCTAAGCTACACCTCAGAGCAGGGCAAAGAAATTAAGCCAACTGGCAATCTCGTTTTATGTATTTCTCTTGTTTTTCCTGGCTTCTGAGGAAAGCTGAGAGGCAGCTCAGTTCATGCAATGAACTTGTGTCTGAGAGAGCTTTATGGTTTTCGCCAAGAGAAAGTCTGTAGTTGATTTCCTTGCACTGGGAAAAGTTATGTTTTGGAGCCAGTGTATTACTTGCTGCTGCTCTAAAGGGAATTTTCAACTGGAGGCCTTTGGCAGAGGTGGAAAGTTACAATTTGATCAAGCAAGGGGTGAGACTTTGCAATGCTTCACCTGGATATTTCTGTACAAAGGCTTTCTTGGTCTTAAGACATGGAAGAAAGGTGTCAGAATAAATTTTCTGTCTTTTTTAGATGTGAAACTTACCTTAGCCCTTTGGTTCTCTCATGACAAGTCACTGTTTGAACCCACTCTCATGACAAGAGACAATGAGGCCAGTGACAGAGCTGGAAATGGAGTCTGGGAGTCCCTATTATCTTATTCTCCTTCTTTCCTAAGCCTTATTGTAATAAAGCATAGACTCACTGCTGGAATGGAAATGGAAAACTGCAGCTGCAATTAAACTTCCCTTCCCAAAGCCTTTGCAGGTTGTATTTTTACTGTCCCAGGAGGATGTCTTTTAGTCTGGTGAGGCCAAAAGGGTGGAGATGTGCCTTTCTTTAGCCTTTAGAGTATATGTGCAAACGCCTTTAATAATTGTTTCACAAAATTGAGGTTCTGCAATAGCAGCAGGGGTGCTGTCAAAGTAACAGACAGGCTTTATTTTAAATACATTGGGTTTTTGTTTGAAACACCAGTTTGGGGCATTCAAAATCATCTGTTTTCAAACTTCTGAAACTTTCTCTCTATTGGGGCTAAATTCTCTGTCATCCTAAATCCCTTTTCATGTGCTCTTGTAAAATAAAGCAGCTTCAATATGGGCAGAAATGGCCATACTGGAAGCTGTATGAAAGCTGTACACTGGCACAGCTCCCAGCATAAGATGTTTCAGAGGCAATGTCAGCGTATGCTTTGCAGTCCTTATTTCTGGGGATCATGTAAGGAAATGGGAAGCAGAGTGTAAAACGGAGCAGCCTAGAGGGTTAGGTCATAGCCTAGATCAGTTCTTGGAATGGGATGTGAGGAAACCAGAAATTATTATAAAGCCTGTAGAGAAGTCTTGTACCTTTTTCAACCTTCTTTTTCACACTGGATGGTTTTAGCTCTCTGCCCTTCTCTTACTCTCCTGTGCTACATCAGAAATAAACATTTTCTATTAACTTTTGATGTAAAAAATAGAGTTTGAATAGCACCTGAAAAGTTGTTTTGAGGATGTAGGTCTAATCTGTCCTTTGAAACTTCTGAGCATCCCCAGGTCTCAAAGGCAGACCTTTAATGTTGCTTCACACATACTGAAACTGGAACCTTTCTGTCTGTGTCCTACCTGAAGTCTGTCTCGGTTTGGTTTTCAACTCAGGATGGTTGAACTGGTGTTAAAGCACAGAGGGCTTTGGCTCTGACTTGGGTCTGAGAGATCCCATAGAGGGATATATGAAAAAACTACCTATATGAAACCTAAATCTGTGGTAGGATAGAAATACCATCAGTTGATTGGCTCTGCCAACATCACCCTCAATCCAAAAGTAGTTGAATGGGGTATTTTGAGTGTTTCTTTTGATAATCCCCCATTAAGGAAGTCTTACTTTATAATTTTTGTTTTACATGTGAACTCTGTGCTTAGAGATGAAGTGGCTTGCTCAAGGTGACACAAATGCTGTGGCAAAGAGGGGAACTAAATAATGCCAGGGAAGGACTTCCAATTAATGGAGCATCTTTTTTTTCTGAAAAAAAAGCCCCATTCCTAGATAATTTCCTGATAGCCACCTGGCTGCCATTAAGATTGCCGGATGCAAGCGTCAGTTCATATTGTGGGTATCTGAGTAGACGTAAATGTGCCTGTCAAAGCAGAGTATATATATTTGTGTATCTTTAATGCAAGACCAGTTTTAAAAGACAGAGCCTTTCTAAAAGAAATGAGTCTTGAAATCTAAGTCTTGCTGGGTAACTAACCCAAATAACATGTTACATTATTTAGGTTGTATGCAATAAAAAATATTCTTGTTCACAATGGAAGGATTTCTTCATATATACTTGTTTCCGCTGTAAAGTTGATGGATCTGTAATGTACTGCATAATTAAACATTGCAGAGGTATTACTTTGGAGGGAGAGCAAGTAATGAAGGGGATATAGTAAATTTTGGTGATTTCAGATACGATTATTTAGCCCAAGTATAGGATGGTCTGCTTTGCTGATTAAAAAAAAAAAATCTGAATGAACACAATTTTGATTAAGCTCTGCATTGCTCTGCTAGCAATGGATTAGGTTATTAAGCTATATTTTTCCGTTAATAAAACAAATGTTAATGCATTGTTTGATGCTAATAATGAAACTATTGTAAGAAGCACAGCTACTTCCATTAACATTTTGCACCTCATTCACTACATTTTGTCAAGGCTGGTGATGCATTCAATACTTTCCTTCTTTTTATAAAGGTGGATCGGGAAGGCACAGCACCACAGGAACTGTGCTGCCTGCTTAGTCTGCTTTGTGTTTGCTGTGTTCTGGTGGACAAAGCTGAACCAAGGGTTATAGAGAGCTGAACTTCAAATACAACCCATTGAACCGTCTGCTACACCACATCATTGGCTTTGTTAAATTGTATTAATTCATAGAGGAGTGAGTCAAGGAAAAAACCTGCTAAACTCTTCCTGTTTCTAGAATCTATTAGCAGGCTGTAAAATGCTCCATCAGCTATCATGCTGCTGCACAGATAAAGATCTGCTTGTCCTACAATTTTTGCACTGCGGCTTGTATTCAGCACAGCCATAAACCTTGCTTTTGAATTTACCCTGTCCAGCCAGTCCAGCGTGGTTAGATCTGGCTGTCTCGCATGCGCCCCGAGGTGGGCGTTTACACCTTGATCAGGCAATGGAGATGTTTATTACCTTGTCCAGCTTTTTAACAGCTTGGGTTTTAGTAGCTTGTCCAGGTACTCGGGAGAAAGTCCTCTGACCTCAGGAGGAAGACTTCTGGTGTCTTCAGTAGGCCTCAAACTGGGTGTTGCTCACTGCAAGGAGAGGGTCTGTGTCTTTTTCCCACCTCTTTATGTCAGAGGTAGTTGTGCATTAATCTTTTTATCCTTGGCAATACTGTCAGATAGCTGGAGAGAGAACAGGAGATAAAGCACCTGCATGCTGTTTATTCTTACTGTTGTAAAGCTTTGTGCACACACTTAAAATGTAGACGTTATAATGCAAACAGCTATAGCTGCAGATAAAATCTGAAAATGCCAGTTTAAGAGAATGGCTGGAGTCTCCCCCTCAGTGATTTTGGTAATGCTGCACGTGAAACATCCTCTACAACCGAGTTGCAGAGGGCACAAACATCTCTCTGAAGCTGTTAATGCTGGTGTTCAGTATGAGATGTTTTCAAAGTCTGTTGGAGGTTTTAGAACAGGGACACACTATACACAGGTGTCTGTCACAAATAGGATGTCAGCAGCTTCAATCAGAAATAAGTGAAGTTGAAGCCAAAATATGTTCCTAGGTATCTGAGGGCTGCAGCCCACAGCTGTGCCCTCTTTATCCAGAACAGCAATTTAATTTATTTTAAAGGACTACAGGGGAAGCACAGTTGGTGAATCAAAGGTGTAAATACCTGTAGCCAAGCAGGTTCAAAGAAATGCTGCTGTGCTATTAAGGAGAATATTTCTGCGTTCTCTAGCAGCATGACTGTATCAATTCTGAAATATAACAATTTACAAACATGGCTCAAAAAGTAAACAGAGTCATTTACTGTGTTGCTTCAGAAATCTGTACAGACCTTAATTTGTCTTACCAAAGAATAATCTGTTGTGTCATGACTTGGAAGAAGACTGGATTAAAAAAGCAACTGAAGTATGAATGCTGGCATTTGAATAGTGCAGAAGTAGTATTTATTTAAATTAGTGAATTTGGTAACATGGCCTGTATTTAGATTTGTGCCAGTGACTCTTCTTTTAGCAGGTTTAGACACAAGTCGAGACGGGTTATCTTTTCCTGCCAAGATTATTTCTGTGCTTTATGGCAGTTTCCAGGCTCATAGTGTTAGGCACTGGGCAAAACCAGTAGGTTCAGCAACCTGAAGCTTTTAGTGGCAGCAGGGGTGACCAGCAGCCTGGGATTTTGGGGTTCAGAGGGCTGCTCTACCGTTGTGTGCTCTCGTGGCAGGTCATTGGGTCTTGCTGTGTCTGGTTGCCCATCAGCAGGGTGCAGGTGACCAAGCTGCCTGGTGTGAGCTCCTGCCAGCCAGGGCACGGTGTGGGAGAGCACAGCTTCAATTTTGCCAGTGTTAACAGTTTTAATAAGAAGTCTTTCATTTAAAACGACCGATCTTAAAGCATTGCTTAAATAACAGTTGCAATATTTTCCACCTCAAATGGCACTAAACTATTTTGTTTTGGTATCAATAAAATTTTCCATTAGTCTGCAAATGATTATTCCTAGTGGAAAAAATAAAACTCCATTCCTATCTAGAGCTTTGATACCTTCAACATACCTTCATACACTGTATGCAGACGTAATGGTTACCTGTTCATACCTGCAAATCTTCTTTATGATCACCCATGGCTGCTATTCATGCAGAGTCATGGTAATACACTGCTGTCGTTTGGAATAATACTGTAGCAAGGGACTCCTAATCTGTTTTCTCCCGATTACACTGTTTTGTGTGTTGGGCCACATTAATGTTATATAGTATTAAGTGAAGCAAATACAGTGTATTTGAATCTCTGCCCTATAATTATGTATGACACAGTTCAGCAGCTGGAAATAAACTAAGTTTTGACTAAAATATGAGCATTTCTGCTAACAGTAAATGTAGTGCTTGGGCTTATAATTTCCCTCTTGAGCAGAGTCTTTATTTTTTTTTCTGAAACACTTAAGTGGTCCTGTTTAGGTTTTATTAGTCTTTTATGGTTTGCCTATATTCTCCAAAGTGTTCAAAATGTCCCCTGTTCAACTCGTGTAATTTTGATGAAATTCAATAGAACATTTCTCATCCTGTATTAATAGATCTGTATTGGTTCTTATAATACTGTCCCAAATATAGTGATTTTTGAAATTCAGCTCTTTCATAAAATAAGAGGAACATAAAGAGAATACAGCTGTTGAAACCAACTGTTGGAGCAGCACACTAATGAATATAGCCTCCTGCTCAGGTCTGCCTTGCTCAGGTACAAAGCATAAAATTCTGTTCTACAGACAATTTCTTTCACATTGAATGAGACTTGAAAACTAATTAATTGTTGAAGAGGTTTTTTATTTTTAAAAATGGTCTATAGAGGAGTGTTGTTCCTTCCTACAGGATGCACAGATGAAGTTAGCATTATCTGTGTTACACTGTTGATGGACAAGATGCTAAGATTTGCCAAGGATCCCATTAAGACCTTGAGCAGCACTTGCTACATTCAGGATTCACCACTGGATCAGGCCTGCAAGAGCAGGTGGTAGAAGGGACCATGTATTTCTCACCCACACTGACATCTTGTGCTATAAACAAGCTTTGCCTTTTCTCTAAATATGAATTTCATAGTAGAAAGCATGTGAAAAGCACCTTTTCTGCAGGATCTGGGGTGAATGCTTAATTACTTGTGTTACTCTTGGAATGAGGCCAGTGAAATTGGTTGCACAAACCATGTGTGAGTGGTGGTGGCTTGCGGAGAGCTTCACGTCCTGCCGTGTAGGCCTGAGTTAGCTGGATGTCGCTCCTTTGGGCATATCTGGGATGTCACAGGCAACATCATTGTCCTTGATGTTCATGGCAGACAAGTGCTGCCTATGAATAGTGTGGGCTGGCCAGGTTGCTCTGCCACCTCTCAGTGTTGGTGGAGTGGTGGATGGGATTGGGTTGCCCAGGGGAGGGAATGGATGGAGGAGGATGGATCACCAGCTCATGATTTATGTCAACTGATTAGAGCAGCCTTTCTGCTACTGTAGCCAGAAAACGGATGCTCTTTCTTACTGCTGGTGAGAAAATACCTTTAAAGATAAGACATTCTTGGTCTGCATACTTCTAGTTGTGGTTGGCTCATTGGTCCTGGGCTCCCTGGAACTGCATTTCAGCCACTGCTTCCCATATGCTCACTTGGCTTGTGTGACTGTTTTATAAAGCTTTTGGAAGGGCTCGATGGGCAGTCATCCAAGAGGAGCCATATCTTTCTTTGCAGATAATGTTGTCTCTGTTAACAGCAGAAAATAATGAAATATTTAAGGAAGGTTGGATAAAGGCCTTACAAAGAACAATTAATTTGATGCACTGAAGGTCTGCAGATCAATTTGCAGCCTTGGGCAGCCTTACTTGACAAGCCTAAATGATATTGTCACAAAAACGCCTGGAATAGGATGTCTGTGTGACTTGCAGATTTTTTGATCATTCCTTGCTCGCTATTTGTGCACTGGTATGGGAGACTCCTCTCTCACCATACATCCAGGTGATCTTTTGAAGCACACTGCTGCAAACCAAGCTGACACCTTTCCCCTCAGCATTCACTTCCCACCTCTTCACCAGTTTGCTTCGTGCGGTGCAATATCAACACGTTATCTGTCATGCTGTAATTGTTCCTCCATGCTTGATGCTTCCTATGATTGCTCCAGCCTGTGGCACATCACGGCCCGTATCTTTCTTTACCTTGACAGCCAGTGTGGTTTTTCACTCCCTTTGTCTGGTAAGCACAGGCAATTTTATTTTGTTCTCCTGCTCAAACAGCTGTGTTGAGCCGCCTTGTGTGACAGCTGAGGAAATGATACAGCATCTGAGCTGAGTTTTAATCAGGCCTAAAAGATGTGCTGATGATTTTTTTTTGAAGACAAGTAGGACATTTCTTTGTCCCTGGTTGGGTTACCTTCTGCTCTGCAGCGTTGTGGTTGTGGATTGGGAGTGAAACTGTGTTTCTGCTCCTTAAATACTGTCTTGGTTGTCATACTCTGCCTGTTTGTATGCAAGCACAGCGTGGCAGCCGTTCAAGCTTTGTCTTCATGGAAAAAGGTGTGTATCCTGATCTGGTATGGGTTGATACCTGAATGAACACAAGGAATGGATAATGTAACACATGAGAAAGTTGAAGTGAGCCTTTTACCCAAGAGAGCATAAAAGCCTGTGGTTGCATTAAGTGCAGTCCTTGTTTCTGGAACGCTGGGGCTGTGCTGGTACCTGTGTGCTGAGTCCAACAGCTGCTCCAAACCCTGAACCAAAGGTGGCTGGAACACGTCTTGGTACCCAGCGTCAGCCGGGTGCATCATCCCTCTCCTGGCCCACATTTTACCGTAACAAACAAGATGAGCCTCCAGATGCACTGGGTAGAACAGAAGAAAGTGTCGATGATTACACCTCACTGGAAAATAGCAAATACCGTTTAAAAAGCAAGTACTGAAAAATAAAGTTAAATCCTTTTGAGAATTCTGATTTTTAATTTTTTAAAAATTTATTTTATTCCGTATTCTAAACTGAATTTTTTTGACACTTAAAATCAGGTAGTCTTGTCTTTCTATTATTTTTACCTCTAGAGACATAAAACTAATTTGCCTACGACTGCACGCAAGGGCTGTCACAAGGACTTCAACGTGAAAGACAAGGTAGTTGTTAACAAGACCTGAATCTCAGAGATGCTCATGTGACAAGCAAGCTCAAGAACCCTGCAGGCAGTGGTTGGGAATTGCTTTGTGCTGCTAAATAACTGCCCTTAGGTCTATTGAAATCTTTTAGTTATCATGCTTAAGGCATATAATGGTCCGGATTCAGCATTTTAAACAGGCTCCGCTGGACCTGGACCTTCCATTCTGTTAATGGAAGACTTTCAAGCTTTGTGTAGTGGACCTGTGAACCTAGCAAAAAAGGCATTTATGGCCCATCCTCTCATCAGTTATTTTTCCTTCAGGCTCAGGTGGTGTAGTTAAACCTGTTCACATAACCGTCAAAGTATTTGCCTTTTATTTTCTCTCTGCTTCTTCACTACGAGTTCCTCTATCCTGTCCAGGAGGACAAAATCCTAATTTTGCATTGTTTTCATGCTTGATAGAGAAAAAATCTCTTGTATTCTCTCTGTGCTCTACTTTTCTGTAAGAAACTAGATTTGGGCAGTTTCCATGCAAACAGTGAAGTTTCCTCCCTTAGAGGCCACTTTACCTGCTATTGCAGAAACCTCCAGAATCTAACTAGAACACAGTGGAATACAGGGATTTATTTCTTGTAGTTAGGATCGTACATCTATATATTAGTTGATGAAGTTATTTGCAGCTCAGCTGCTTCCATGTGGTTGCCTTCTGTTTGTTCCTTAATAGTATACAGGAAAGGAAGAGACCATGTCTTTCTTCTTTAAATCTGTATTCCACTGCTGTCTCATCTGTTTAATACATTTCCTTTTACAAATCTAGACTTATGTTTTAGCTTAATGCCAGCAAGAGCTCTGGAAGGATTTATTCTTTTGGACCCTAATGTAAAATGAGTAATGCTAGAACTGGCTCCCTTGGTAGCAGCAACACATTTTACTACTGATTGTCAGAAACAATAAAAAAGAGAATATGTTGGTAGTTTCTGTGCTATTTGCTTCCTGGGATTTTTGTCCTGAATTAACCTCCACAAATATATTGCATGAGTAACTTTGGAGAAGTTCTCGGCATGCGTGTAGGAGAGAAACGGGGAAAAGAAATCAAGTTGTTGCTACAGTTTTTAGTAATAAATATCAAGGATATGAGACATTCATCTCAACATTCTGTGCGACCCGTTGTGCGGGGAGTGTCTGGCGTCCCACTGTATTCTTCAGCGGGTAGAAGTCATCCGCTGCCAGTGCATACACTGCATATGCATAGCTGTAGTAACTTGTGTTACAGCTCTGCCTTTAATCTGGCACAATCTGGGTGTGTGCTGCAGGTAAACTTTGATTCCAAGCTCCTTGAAGTCCAATTCTCTTAAAAAAAAAGCAAAAAAAAGCTGTGATTTGTCATATTCTCTGGATCCTCGCACAGCCCAATGTCCCAGGGATGAAGGTGTTCTTTTAAAGCAATGGTTAATCACTTGGCTCAGCACCAGTACTCATCAAAAGCAGGATTTGTTTTATTAGTTTTGCTGGGAAATGCAAGTACTTTCTGCTCTACTTATAAAATAGATGAGCATGTCCTTATTTTATAGATACAAATACTATGAAAACTGATTTAACAACCATCCAAGGTTTGATTGAGTGGACAGAGAACTCTTACGTACTGAGTGTACTCTACAGCTTTTTCAGTAACAAGTTACAGAAAGTTATAAAAGGAAAACTAATGTTTGCATTTCAAATTGAAAGAAAAACAAGCTTGGTATTTGAAAGTTGGTATAAAGCCCCACCTTAAAGCATGTCAGGAGTGCTTTCAGACTGCCCCACCTACAGCTTGATAAAGTTCCTGAGATGTAAAGAGTTGTTTAGATGCTGTATTGCTGTCTCCAAACAACCAGTTTTCAGGTTTAATTCACTTTTTTTGTTGGAGACATTTCCTTGATGCCATAGTTTCATCACTTTTTCTGCTCTGAAAGGAATTACAATGAGTTACCTCTAGATTTGTTGATATGATAAAATATCCCCAGGGGTAGAAACTTCCTTTGCAAAGGAAGCTAATGGCTAAAGATTTCTCCAAGTTTCCAACTTTTATGAAGACACTATCTTGGGGGGGGGGGAACAGAAACAAGAAACCAACCTTTCTCTTCCGTTTCTGCATTCCCTGAAGTAGTTTGTCTGTTCAAGACTCTTCTGATCTTACTCCTTTTCAAGGGAATTGTGTACTGTAGAATGGTTCCCACCCCCACCCCCAAGTTTTGTGTGTATTTATTTTTTGGCTTTTTAATTGCACATGCATCTGTTTAGACAGAGTCGGGGGCAGCAACTTGGAATAAAAGCCTGTGTGGTGTGCGATACTTTTGTGGGCATTGGCTCTTCACATTCAAGATATGAACCCACTGAATCTCTTTGAACCTTCCAAATGATGCAAAAACATCTGAAGTCCTTCCCTTTCAAGAACACTGAGTTAAATTTGTGGTAAACACGGCTGAAAATTGGCAAAATGAGTTGCTGAGGGATGTTAAAAAATCTGCTGTGAGAGTTAACAGCTCTTTCACATTGTTTAGTCTTAAAACACATACTTGGTATTTAGTGTTTTAATAATGTACTACTAGAAGCTCAGCTACTACCTTTCTTTTTTTGGTGTGAGAAGGGATGGTTGAGGAGAATTGATTCCAAGAACCAGCACCTTAGGCCTGCTGGTCTGCTGGGATAAATCATCCCAGGGCCCTGTGTAATTCAGGAGAGATGCTGGCAAGTGAGAGTCTCTTCCAAAATTACGTGCAAAAGGCCCCAAGGCTGGACATGAAGTCAATGGGAGCCTTTCCATTAACTTGATCAGGCTGCAAATCCTGAAAGGGGAAAAAGGTTTTATTGGGTTTAGCTGCAGAGCTTTCAGGTTTAATCACTCCTTCCAGGCGCTGTGCGCATGTCTGCCCTTGGAGGCCACGTCCCTTAGCTCTTGGAGCTTGCTGCATGCCATGGTTTAGTGTAATAGGCCAGGCTGACTGAACCAACAGCACTGGAGGAACCGCAGTCAAGTGGAAACACCTTCTTTCCAAGCGAAAACTGGAAAGGTTTAGTGCTATGAGGACAGATGCAAATCCTATTGCATTACACGGTCATATGAGTGCAGATGCCCAAGGCAGTCGACCAATATAAAGGATTTACAAAATACTACCAGCAAATCTAAAGTTAATCTTGGGTTTTGTGAGGCTTAAAGAATATGTCACCTCAGAACATAAAGTATCCTTTTTATTAGGAAATGTTTAAATTCTTTCTGTAGAGATTTGAATATATTTGGAAACTTGCTGGAAAGTATTGAAGTTGTAGACGGTGGAAAAATCAGAAACTATGGCTATGAAAACTGTTATTTTCAATACTTTAAAGAATCTCCCTTCTGTTCTCCCTTTTGTTTAATAATTAAATGAATCAAAAGTTAAAATATTTTCCTCAGCTATGAAGGAAATGATCCAATAAAAATTACAGAGAAAAACGTCCCAAATCTTTTGAGGAGGAGCCTGAGCAAGGAGGAGCCTCGCAGGGTCTAGCACACCCCACTGTGTTGTTACTCAAAAGACTTTATTTACCTGTGACTGTCACAAAAGGAGTAAACTGAAGTCCATGTGAGAAGAGGCTCTTTTCTTTTCTCTGTGGAACTACAATGAGGGAAGCATCACTTTTCTCCTTGGCCACGAGATTTTCCAGAGTTTTAAGGTAGGGACCTGTTGCCTTCTGATTGCTGTAGAGTGCTGTTTAATTTAATGCCGATCCATGCTGTCCTTAATGACCTAATGAGATGCCTAATGCAGTTTGCACCTTCGTTCCACCTCCAGGTCTCTGCTTCCATTCAGGTCTTAGCGGGGAATATTGTTCTCCCACAGCAATATCTACTGGCTTATCCTTTGCCATTCCCTGATTTACACTATGGCATTTTGTGATAGATGTGTTAAGCTACACAAATAAGGTTTTTAGAGCAGTTTCTTTGGTTCATGTTTTGCAACAGTGCAAGTGGTCAAGGCTTGGGAAGCAGAACAGACCCAACTATAATTTCAATGGGTTTGGGACAAACCCGTCCCATTAAACGTTTTCCTCTTGGCCCTGTGTTTGTGACCTTGCTCTTCAACAGCCTTACTGTGCTGCAAAGGACACGACAAGGATTTTACATTTGTTTTATGTTTGTTGGACTAAACTTCCAGAGGCTTAAAATCTAATATTCCACCTGTCCTTTCTATCGTTCACTTGAGAAGGACGAAAGGCAATTAAAATCACCAGCGGTGTCAGGAACATGACAAGAGCTGACATTTTTAGGTTGTTGAGTGTTCCTTGGGATGGATGGTTCTGCAGTAATTGTCACATCTCATCTTTGTCTCCTGCAATGAAGCTTGCTTTTTGAAAATGCTGTTGGGCATTACAAATTGCAATACTTTAGAAACAACTACCCTTTTAAAAATTTTTACTTTCATCTGGACAGAGATACACTGCAGTGCTCACTGTAGTGTCACCAAGGCAGCCAGGTCCCAGCGCAGAGCAGGAAGGTGAAGGAGGGTGTCTCATCCTGGAGTCACTGTCAACAGTGATCCTGTGTTCACACAGTTAGAGCCCAAAAGGAAAATCACACATTTCCAGTTTGCTGTGATTGGAAAGCAACCTTTGCCTTGCAATTCATCCAAGACAGCCCCCAATGTGTTGAGAAATTGGCTGTAATGCCACACACAGGATGAAACTTAGTTTTTTTCCTACTATTTAGCCATTTAGCTCTGATGGAATCCCCATGTTCGTCACATCTGGGCATGGGTGGATAAGCGATTATAAAATATGGGCTGGCTTTTGCCTCAGAGTTTATGACCTAAATAAATAGTTCACACCACAAGGAGCTTTGGGTTGAAGCACACATCTTAAAACTGCCCAGGGAACAGTGACGTAGAGATACCTGGGCAAGCTGGATACCAAAATCAGCCCACTCGTAGATGGGAGTTTGTGGCATGGAGTAAATATTAAGTGTGATTTGAATTAAATCCCTTAGGCTTTTTTCCCTGGCTCATGTTCATTCCTGGCCTACCACTTTAAACCTTATTTTTGGACAACTTCAGTGAGGACTTGAAATAGACTTTGCAGCTGTGAGTGTCAGCTCTAAAAAGGGGAAATAAACTCTGGGTTTGAACACCTGTGAGTTTGGGATTTAGCTCTAAACTCTGCGCTGCTTCCTCATCTCTTGTTGGTGTATATATAACTGTGCTTATGATCTGTAAGAGATATATTAAAAATATAATTTAGGTGAAGTGTGACTCTCCATTTGGTAAATAACAGAAGGAAATACAGAGGAGGGAAAGGAAGTCTGAAATTTTTCAAAAACACAAATGGGATGTTGAGGCTGGATGTCCAAGTACAATTTATTTAAAGCTTTGGTTTATTTATTTGAAAAACTGAGCTCCAAACTTAAAAAATTACTTCCTAAATTGGAATAATTTTGTGCTCAAAATCAGCTGAAGAATGGAGCTTGTAACAGTAAATGATGCCTCTGGGAAACCTGATATTGCTCTTAGCAAAAGAGATTTATAGAGAGAACAATGAGTGGAGATAGATGCAGTGAACTTAGTCTTTGGGAGCTAAGACTGATTTATAAGTTTTGTTTTTGCAGTTTGTACTACCGTCAACACCCAAAGATTGATTTATAGTTTCCTAGAGTAAATTCATCATCATTTAGACAAGAATTTGTTTTTCTTTTTTGAAGAGGGTTAGATCTCACTGAAAAATAAAGCAGCCTTTTTGACTCAGAATTTTTTTCCCTTAAATAATCAAAACAGATAAGGAAACCCCACTTACATATGTTTGCAGGCCAGCAGGGTCAACTTGTAGCAAATTACATCCTCTTGTAGAGGAGTGTTTCTGCTTGAGTGGCTGTGCCAAAGGTCCCAGGTTATCCTCTTCCCTGGAGAGGGAGGCTGGATGCCAGTCTCCAGGTCCCATCATGGCACCCTCAGCACTGTCCCCCTTACCCGTAATTATCAGTGGGGATGGAAGTTCAGCCTGTGCACTAGGAGGAAAAAGCTCAGTTCCTCCGAAATCTGATATTTCATGCTGCTCTTCAGCAGTTTTGATAATCACCTTTATCACTTCTTTGAATGCTTGCAAAGCAGCTTCCAAATTTATTAATGGGTTTAGACTAGAAGATACTGAATGACTTGAACGCTAAGAAGAGTAGTTGTAAGAGTTTTCTGTGTGCATCCCTGTGACACACCCTGACATGTGTAAGAGGCTCTCAGTTTTGTTCCAAAGAGTAGAAAGTTAAAGGCCTAGTGAAGAATTGACTTCAGATCAAACTTTGGAAATCTAAATCCAAGTTGTTTATGGTACAGTCAGAGTTTATATGTTTGACTTTTGGAGCTAAGGTCTAGTTTAGGGAGTTTGAAGTCTGTGGCAGATGCGAAGGGATGTAACACCATAGAAAAGCCTTGAAGTTGTTGTATTTCACCTCGTGAGGAAAGTTACGTAAACACCAGTGCATGAATTTTTACTTTTACTGGCTTAATATATTGTAAGGTTATAATTAGAAATATCTAGGAGAATTACTCCGAGTACAATATTGTATTGCAGGGAATGTGGGCTGATGATTCAAAACCTTGCTTTGCTATCCTCATATCAAGTACCTTGCTGCTCTCCCAGCAGTGCCAGTGACATCTGTTTGCTGCAACTGGCCTGGAGTTTCTCAGTGGCACAATGTTATCCCAAGATAGGCAGATAGAAATCTGAACTCTCAAGCTTTTGTTCACCTTTGTCACAGATATTAGATGGATCCCTCCACCTTGCCATGTCTGAGCTTATTCCATCACACAAACTCAAATACCTGCCTAAAGGACTGTCAGGAGCCTTAATGAAGCGTTAAGCACTCTGAATTCCTGCTGTAAGGCACTATGGAAATGGGCATAATCCTTATCCTCCTCCTGGCATTATTTTGATGTCTCAGAAATTCCAGATGACTCATATAAAGCAACTTGTGAAAGCTGGTTCATAGTCATCTGTTGGTGCAGATGCCTTTCTGAAGAGTGTTTCTCACTAGAACTTGAAGCCCCAGCATATGTTTTGGTACACATTGTGGATGGTGGTGTAAGAAGCAACTCTTGCCAATTAAACTGGAGGTGAGACATGAACGAAGATGAAGTAGCTCTCTGAACTCACCAGTGACAGAGCTACATGCAGGACCTTATTCCTTGTTTACTGCCCCGTCTGCTGAACGGCTGCTTCGGTCAAACTGACAACAGCATGGTAAACTTCAGGCTCTGTCACTTGCTGTGTGCTGCCTGACACGCTGACTCTAAAATAATTGATAGGGTCTGTCACATAAAACCATTAATTTTGATTTTGTTAGCTCGTTAATGGGCTTGCTTCATCTTTTGCCTTTGCTGTACAAAGCAGCATTATATTTAATTAGCATTGGCTGACCTTTTTTTCTTTAGCTGGTAAAAAGGTTATTTAAGTCCTTAAGAAGAATTACTACATCTATAGTTGACCTGATAATTGGTATATTGTTGCTGGGGGTAATTGTGCTGGCTGATACTCAGGCTCATGAAGTCTGTGCATTACATGGCACACAGGTATGTACGGCGCATAAAGAAGACAGTAGGTATAAACTACTATTCTCTAGCAAGGGTCAAGACACTAAGTAAGGAAATAAGTAAGCAGTGACAAACCACTTCATGGCTAGTGGGTGTTTTTGAGAGAGATTGGCTCCGTCAAAGGCATGTCCTTTGCAACTTTCTCAGCAAACATTCAAGTTTTTCTTCTCTAAACACAATTAAGGATGTAGTGTAGTGAATACTTGGGCTTCCTCCTGATGATGCCTGGCTAGGTAATTGCAGTCATTAATGGGGAAAATACCAGTTAAGCCGGACTGATGTCACTTTGGGTACAATTATTTCCTGTAGAGGTAGTAACAACAGTCTTTACAGAAGCTAAGGGAGATAAGTAGCAGGTAACTGTTTTCCATACCCGTGTCAGTTTAATCATGTGCATTCATTCTTATATGTCAAGTTCACTCTTTTATTCTCTTCAGTTTGCATCTCTAAAAAACAAATACTAATGTTTGCTGCACTCGGAATTGCCCGCTGTCCCCAAAGCCTGGCAGAGCCTGCTCTGGAAAATGAGAATAACAGACATTCATTAAAACTTAATTCAGAGACAAGTTCATACGCTGATCTTGGTTTTTTGCAAGTTTCCTTGGTGAAAGCCATGGGAAAACATATGCTTAAAAGGCTTTTTGAATCAAGATCTAAACCACAGATCTCCTCAATTTCTTATATGGTCTCTTTGGCATCAGGCTAAAAACAAGGGATTTATCTTATTGCTTTGTCCTGTTCAGAAAAACTTTCTGGCTTCTTTGAAGGTACGTACACAGGCACTGCCCATTAGCACACGTTCTGTAGAAATCTGGCTGGTTGCCTATATGTTATCTTGCTGGATCTGCACATATCTGATAAACTTAGCAGAAACTTGAGTTATAATTATGTAAAACCTCCAATTATAATTATCTGAAACATACCTTTTGAATTACTGTAATAAAGACTAAGTATTATCACTCTGCCCTTTAGGGTTAAGTGTGCTCAGACTATCAATCTGTTTTACTGATCACAGACTCCAACTGATCAAGCGTCTGTATTTGCACAAATCTGCCAGCGGTTACGTTGGGGTCTCCACCTACAAGGGGCATTAATGGCCTTTTACGTTAGACATCCTCAAGGATACAGCGATAATGGGGTTCCAGAGAGCCGATGAGGATCTGTGGAGCAAAATGGATGTGAACTGGCTGGCCATAGGTTGATTTTTTTTTTTTTCATTATTTTACTCACTGTTGATAGATTGGTGTGAAGAAGGCGGTACAGAACCTCCTCAACTTTCTGGAATTAAAAGCAGGTCCCCCCAGCCTGGCCCCTGCACCTTAATGTTTGTTAGCTAACTGCTTCGCTGTGGTTTGTCACAATGGTGAAAAACAAGGTGGGGGTTTAAATCCCTCACTTTCTTTCTTCCTTTCTCCTCCCACACCTTCACTCGCCCATTAAGTCCCTTGCCATTCCGGAAAGTTACTTTCATAAGACTTTGACAACAAGAATACAAATGTCAACTTAAACATGAGCTGGTCACAGTTCTGCCAAGACCAGGTTACTTTTATAAATGCTTTCTTCAGCAATTTGAAGGAGAATTTCTGGCTGTGCAAGCAACCAAGGGAGATCAATTAATTTGTCTGTCAAATGTAACAAAACCAAAAAAATGCTAAGAGTTTATTTAAAAAATCAAACCAAACTTGAACAGAGGAATTAATGACTTTGGTTGATGGTACCCAGGTAACTGTCCGCCATCTACTGACAGCGTTTCTAACACTTCCTGACCATACACTGGTGTGCAGTGGGGCGGTTTCCAGCATCTTCTGAAGTTTTGGTATTGGCTGGTGGCAGAGCATGGTCTCAGTGCAGGAAGGTATGGGTGGAGGTACAGACTGTTTTGTATAGGATATATTATGGGAATATTTTCCAGAGAGTTTCCCAGTAAAATCGTGTTATAGGTGCAGATGATACAAACTTGTCTTGCGCTAGTTATGTTTGTTTGATGTGCAGAAGCAGAAACAACTACAGATGTTGTGTTTGTGTTAAAGGGTGGGATGGGATATATAGCAAGGTTACTCATGAGAAAGCAAGTTGTTTTTTTAAAATTTTAAGTCAAAAGTCAACATACTAGGCTGACTGGAGTGGAGGCAAGCCAGGAAAAGTACCATTCCTCTTAACAGATGCCTTCTTTGAATGATCAAGGCATCTGTAAATGTTGAGTGTGCTGCTAATTCAGGGCACTGGCTTTTATTTTTATTTTAGCTGTTTATGGAGAAACTAAATCTATACGCTGTAGATATACCAGCTGAAGGTAACAAAAATCCAGAGGCAGAACTCCTGTTGTTTGCCAAGGCACGTGCACATTTGACATCTTTTTTGTCTGAAGGTTTAATCTTGAGAAAGAAACTTGGTCCAATCAATTCTCAAAATCTCTACAAGGCAAAAAATATTGCAATGGAATTTCACTGTCCGCAGTGTTTGGTTCAGCATAATTAACATGAATAATGCAAGACAATTTTCTGATAGTTATTATATTAGAGAGCTTAGCTGACTCATAACTGCCCCCATGACATAGCCAGAATGCAAATTACTTGGATAGAAATAGCACAGAGCTGGTTTGATTAAAATGTGATACATATTTTGGATTAAAAATATTCAAGGTCTTACAAAATGACCTTAATGTCATTTCCCTCTCTCCCCCCCAAGCCACTGAGGAATTTTACATAATCATTTTGAGACAGCTTTTTTCTTCCCCCTCTGCAAATTGACAGAACCTGCCATTCATGGAGAAACAGGGTTTCTTATTTTATTCCTTTTCTGAGCTCAACTACAGTAGAATAATGATGCAGCATTTTGCCATAATGCTCTCTGAGAACCTGGTTTCTTTATCGTAATTACAAAGATAATGCATCTTGGGCATGAATCTAACAAGAAACCATAAGACTGCAATCCTCATTAAGAATCAGACCCATCTCCATGTCTTTCTCCCTGCAGCCCCTCAAATCTGACTGTGTCGAGTCACTCGCAAGTTCCTGCAAATGGCTGTAATGAGACGCAGAATGAAACCTTCATTGAACTTCTTTCAAAGATTTTTGTGTGCTCTTAACTTTGGCTGAAGAGTCTGTAAACTTTGGGTGCTTGGGCCTATTGGGAATCTCTCTGAAAACCCTCTCCTAAGATTTTTTTGCTTATGCAGCCATCAAACATTTCATGTAACAGACAGTGAGCTTGGGAAAGAGTAGTGCACTGGATGGAAAAGACAGTTGATAATTAGAGAGGAGCAGTCATTACACAGGCTTGCCCAAAAATATGTGATTTCAAAGTCAGCTTTCGCTTAGCATCTCTCTCCAAAAATAAAATGAAATAGTGTAATGAGATTCTGTGTTACCCGCTGTAGCGCATTTGATCTGGAAATCAGACACGTTTAGAAGTAAAAGGATTATTTTGCCCATTAACTGGCAGCCCTGCAAATTCACCTTACGGCTCTGAGTGAAGCAGCTGGTTTTGAGTGTATTCTTATGAGAAGAGTTTACATAGAGCACAACCTGCATGTGGTTGGCCCCTGAGGCTGTTTAGTGCTTCTATGGCATAAGTAACAATCTGTATGGATTTGGGGCATAAAGCTGTCTAATCCTCAATGTCCCTTCTGTTTTCAACCAAGCTGGATCCCAGTTCACTCAGATTTCAAAACCAGTTTGAAGTACTTGAGGTCCAGCCCTAGTGGGCCTCCTAGCAAACCTTTTTAGGGGTTATTTATTTGAAAACACATCAGACTCAGATAACTATTCCTTAAGTCTGATTTATGCAGCCAGAGCCCATGCCAGATTTCTAGCATGGTTTAGCTCCTGCTCCTACTCTCTTCCTCTGCTGTATGAGATTGTTTTGATGCAGTATCAGGAACAGAGATGCGATAAAAGCTCTTTTACAAAGACTTTTTCCATTTTATGGCCCAGAGACTTACCTTTTGTCTTCCTATTCCCTACCATTCATTCATTACATACACTTTTCTTTTGACCCTTTTCTTTGTTTCTCCATTTTTTGATACTTGGAGATGTGTGATAAGGACTTATCAGTTATCACTAATCCACATTTATCTTCAGGGATGCTACCTCACTCATCTATTAATCTGTGCACCAGAGTCTGTCTATTATTCTCCCAGCTATAGCTGTTTGGTCTTACTCTTCTTTTGTATGGTTTTCTCAGAAATGTAGCTGAAAATTAATGCCAGTATTTTGTAGAATGTTCTTCAGGCTAAGGATTAAAATGTGGAAAATGGACAACTCTGGGATGAATTGAAAAAATAAAGGGAGGGTGAGGCCTGACTTTGAAATAGGTGATGCAACATGACCATTGCTGAATAAAGAAGCAGTTCCCCCCAGGGTCATCCAAGGAGTTGCCAGCACAGCTGGGACTGAGGTGGCCCTTGCGCCTTGAAACTGCTTCCTGTTGCGGTGGTGCCACTTGACGAGCCCCGCTGCCTTCGGTGCAGCTTCTGTCTGAGAGCTGCCAGCTGAAGGTTGAGTCCTTTTGGTTGTCACTGCCGCTGTGCTGCTTGCAGTGAACTCCTCGTTTAGTTTTCTCGTAGTTATAATGTGTAACTCCATCTGAATTTCATTATGCATTGGAATTAATGTCTTCATTTACGTGCCACTGCTGTTGTTCTTTGTGCCTCTGGCACATAGATTTGTTTTCAGTACCAGCAGACACAGTAATTGAGCTGTTCCCTGACTTTACTACCACTATTTGTAAAGGTCTTGATTCTCTCTCCTAGGGAATGAACAGCTTCTAAAGACCCTACTCTCTCCTCCTGTAACTTAATAAAGCTCACTCACTATAATATTCAGTATTGGAAATTACAGTTGGTAGTGCTGAGGGAGTAGATCACCAATTTGCCTGAAGGTGGCATGATCCCATTTTATACTGCCCTGCTCAGCAGTGGGAAGTGTGGCCTTCACTCATGTCAAATTGTTGAACAATTTGTCAATCTTATTACCGTTTCATTAATTAAATTGGGTTAAGACAGCTGAGGAAGTAGGAAGGACAAGTTTTTTCTGGCTTTAACTTGGGTTACTTTAATCAAGAGTTAATGTCCATATTACAGCTTCTGCTTTCTACATGACTGAAATCATAGAATCACAGAATGGTTTGGGTTGGAAGGGACCTTAAAGATCACCTAGTTCCAACCCCTCTGCCATGGACTTGCCTCAGTTTCATGTATTGTATTTGGTCGCAGACCCTCAAGACATGAAGAAGCAGTTGTTGGCCAGATTCACGATTCTTGTATGATCTTTAAATACATAGTACACTTTTTCCAACTCAAGGTTCCCCAAAGCAGTCTTGAGATCATGTAAGGGACTTCTCAGCTGTTTCAAATCATCACACATGTAATTACTTGTTCTACTTGTGTTCTTCATTTGTTTTCTTACGTGTTAGTGGATTCACAATTGCAGTTAGTCACAATAGTTGGAAGAAAATCTGTTTGGGAGGTCTTGCCCTCTCAACAACAATGATGCTCTGTTATTCCCACACTAGCCTACACTTTTCAGTTAAGTATCCTGCTGATTTTATAGAATATGGTGTGGTTTTTACCTAAACATGTTCCAGTGCTTAATACGGGTCTTGGCTTTACAGGTAAGATTCAAAGCACCAAAATAAATTCTTTCCCTATAGCTTGCTTCAGCCAAAAGTAATGCCAGCTAAATTTGTCATGACATTTGCTAATGGCCGGGTTGATCTTCCCACTGACCCGTGCTGCCTCTGACTCATGTCTGAAGCGATGGGTGTTAGATTCTGGCTCCTCGGTGTTGTACAGCTGCGTGTGGTGGTGTACAGCTGAGGGTCCGTCCTTGCCAGAGCTGCTCCTGACCGGAGGATGTGCCAAACACTCTACAAGCTCAGACAAAATATTTTGGCTTCTATAATGAAACCAAAATGTCAGTGACACTGTTTAGTTTCCCAGTTACCAATTGATTGGATGGAGTCTAAAACATTGACTGTTTCTGTATGCAAGAGCTGCATCTTGAGCTAAATCTACTAAACAAATTACACTAAACAGATAGTGAAAGCCTGAATTTCATGTGTCGTAAAACTGTATTTTTTTCCCATAGTTTTGTTTGAGGAGATTTTTTTTCCTATAATGAATGTTCATTAAAAAATTTTAGCTCCAGGATTCATAGTGGGTGATTTACTGTAATTGTGAAGATTTCTCATGTAACATTAACAAATACAAGAGTATAATTGGGTACATGAGGCAGCATTAGCTGAGCAGCATGCTGAGCTAGGGCTGGTACACATTGTATCAGCCAACTGGTCCCGAAACTGAGAATACTCATTATGCAGCCTGACCTGTTCTCGAGCAATTCTGCTGAGAGTTGCTTCGACTGAATTTTTAGTGCTGCTGAAAGGTGGCTGATTGATGGCTACGAATAATAATAATAATAATGTACTTAACACTTTTCACTCGTAGAAGTCGAGGCACTTTTAGGTTCCTCTGTTTTACAGATGGGAGAATTATGACCAATTTTCTGCACAGTCAATGAAAAAGTGGTTTGTAGCTCCTTCATCACCTGTGGTTATCTGACTCACGCCCTTCTTCCAAGAGCAAGCCTACTGCTGCTCCAGGATGCCAATCCCCCAGTGCATTTAATTTTTCCACTCTGGTTTAGTTGCTGCCCAGAACGTGGGAAGAGAGGCCCTCTGTCCCGATCAGCAGCAATTCGATTGACCCATAGTCTGCCCCACAAGTCTTTTTCAAGGTGAAGTCTGCGAGAACATAGTTTGAGAAATTAAACTCCTAGGCCAATTTAGACCTTGGATAATTGTTGCAGAGCATCTGTCAATAGGAAGTGTTGAAACTGTCTTTTGCCTCTCCCAGGGCACTGAACCGACTTAGCCCAAGTGCCATTTTTTCCATCATGCAAGGCTGTTTCCTTAGAGATATCTATCTTAATTGCTATCCTGCTTAATCTGGGGCTTCTCTACAGGTCTCTGCTGTGCTAGGACAGATCCATGTGGCAGAGGAGAGCTCGTGTTTTGGACACGTTCCCTCTTGCCATGCAGTGGAAGGCAACAGAGATTGACCTTCTATTTGCCTGATCTTGCACACCCAGAGGGCATGGGATGGTGCTGTGCAGAGAGATTTTTCTTGTGCCTGAGAGCAATGTAGCATCACAGGTTATTAGCTGCAGTGAAACGCTGTGCTGACATAGCTGTGCAATTTGTTTCTGGATCTAAAGTGAGAGAGACAACAGTAATCTGTCTTTTTGCTCATGTATCCTGCTACCTCTTCAAAGGTGCTTGATTTTCTTTCTTAATTTTATTGGATTCTTTTTTTCCAAGATGGTAAAATTGGTTTAGGAGTTGTCACCCACTTGCAGAGGGGCAGATAAGTTCAAATTAAAACACATAACTCTGCAGGAAGCAGCGTTATAGCTTGAAATATGAGGGTTTCTTCTTCAGCATGTTCAATACCTGAAAAATAGTTGTACACTTCTTTGAACCCTCTTCAGCAGAATGGGAATGTCTCCATGCCCTTTTGGGATTTTGCAGATAAATGCCATAGGGGCTGCAAGGCACTTAAACAATACATTATTGTTATCTGTAGAAATACCTGAGACTGTTAGCCCAACACTGTCCAAGTCCTGCAGAGGCAGCATGCTTGGCACTTCTGGAAGCAGAAGATGAAAAACATATTGTTTCAGTGTATGTGACTAGCGTTAGACTTTTAAAATGCTATAGGAAGACTTTTCTTACCTTGGCTTATTCCTTAGATATTGCAGTGATGAATATTTATGGATAGGTTAGCTGCCTTCATGAGAAGGATCCCCACGGAAATTGCTACTCTAGGTTCCCTCTGGACTGTTATATTCTTTCCCAAGTGATCCAAAGGGAATTCTTCACATGAAGACGTAATAAAATTGAGTGAGTGAAAATAGGGGGAAAAAAAGGCATTTATTGAAGCAGAATGGAAAATAAGAGGTCTGGAAATCTGAGCTGCCTCTGAAAGGGATTGAGTCAAATGCCTGCAGATGCAGGCACAATAGATTATGGAAATTAGTCAGAATAAATAGGCTTGGATGGCCTCAGCAGCACTGTTGTGTCAACGGGTCTCATTGAATATGCTCAGAAGCATGTAACTGTTTGTTTCTCTGCCACATACATTTTTGCACAAGATGAGGAATGAGCTTGAAAATGATACCTGAATTAATTCATAGGTTCCCCTAGACTCTTGGTGTCCTGTGGAAACAGAGCGTTGGTAAAGCAGATCACATCACGCTCCTGCTCTGCTTTCAATGGGTCCTCAGTGGTGAGTCTTTTCTGTTTGTAATCTATGCTTTGCTGATGAGTTGCCATTGGACTATGGTTAAAAGGTTTAAAAAAAACCCAAACCATAACAAAACAACAAATGGCAGAAATCTGTCATTTGTAGAGATGCTATCAAGGATTGGATGTCCAAAATCTGATTAAGGAAATGAAACTCTAGAATGGATCAAATCCTACCCTGTTTTGACCTTCATCGTGTTTGACATCACTTTGTATTCATATTTCATGATTATGAATTTCTTGGTTAGAAATATTTGACAATATTTTCAACTGTTTGCTTTGGCAGAAAAGTTAGGCTTAACACGGGAGAGGAAAAACTCTTCAGACTGAAAGCAAACACTTTAAACTTCCTTCGGTTCCTACACGTGCAATGTAGTTCAGTTTCTTTTTGGGTATTTTCTTCCTTGATGGTCCAGCACTGCAACTCGTGTTATATCACACTGTCCTTTTTGCTGAGCTGCTGTGGTGTAATGCTGTTACATTTTGCCATAGTAAATCAAGAGAGATTTAATTTGGAAACTTAATTTAGACATGCCTTAGGGAATATAAGTCCGGAGATACTGCAGTAATGCTTTTTTGCATGTGTGTATAGACATATGTAGCTCTCAACTTAGTCTGATTTTTTCCCCCTCCAGTGAAAATTTGAATTCCTCTGCCAAAAGAGACTCTTTTTTTGGGAATAGAAACCCAATATTGTGTTGAAAAACACTGCTTCAACAATAATGTAATGGCATGTGCACGGTGCAAAGCAGATGGAGCCAGGCCCCATCTTTCTTTCAAAGGAACTCTGTTCTTCACTGGTATTTACTTGGCAGGAGGGATTTAATACTGGAAGACCATGACTAAGGTATTTCTTTAGCAGTTGTTCAAGCCAACATGTTTTAGCTGCTGGCAAATGCATTTCTTGGAATTATTTAATCTTGCATTCTTTGGGGGAAGAAAAATACTAATAATATCTGTGTGCAGGTTCAGCAGCAACAATCAGTAAATACAGAGCTCTGCTTTTAAAGACAAATGCATAGCATGGTTAAATGGCTGAAAAGTGAAAGGTAGACAAATTCACACTGAAAATATGATGTAAGTCTTAGAAGCCAGTGTATTTAACCCTTACCCAAAGAAGAGTGGGCTGCTTAAACCAAGACCGATTTCCTTCTAATGAACATGTGCCAGATGAAGTGCAAACAATTGCACTCAGTAATAGGTGTATTGTGGGGTAGATCAGATGTGTGCTTTATCTGCATGACTTCAGTGTCTTGTATTCATGCGGAAAAAAAGCGTTATATCTGAGGACTGTGTCCAAAAGTTGGGCTGGGGCTGGCCTTCCTTTATTACAGTGCTGTGGCATTTAGACTATGATGGAGGGGTGGCTCTTACGTAGGTTGTGTGTGCACAGCTGCATCAATGGCATTGCAAACTGGCTGTGCTCTTCTTTCAGAATCTTTTATTCGTAACACTTAAAATTACAGCTAGAACTTCATGATCAATAGATCATTCATAATTCTTGAAATGCTGCTTTAGAAGAAAAATGGCTTCTGTTCTAAGGACTGTTCTAAGGCCCATCACTTTTGAAAATCCAGGAGTTCAGTGGGGATAGAAAACAACTCAAAAAAGTGGAATTGCTCTTACTGGGTTGAAAAAAACAAAGGGCCAGCTCTCAGTGGTGTAAATGAGCCTGCCCATGGTCTTCAGTCAAGTGCTGGAGACTTGCATGGATTCTGGCCTTGTCCCCACAATATTTCAGCTTCTTTTTAAACGGGCTCCAATACTTGGGCTGTTGGCTCAGATGCCAGTTAGCTCTGAATATGAATATATCTAGTTTTGTCAGTGTGAGTTGTAGAATAAAAGAACTCTCTTGCTGTGGACACAGTATGATACGAACTTGTAGATCTGCATGCTTCTTTGGAATTGCGCTACATTGTTTTGGTCTTATTTGGATTTTTTTGCTGGTTGATTTCCTTGGTTAATACTAAAGTAACTGTTCAAGTAGGAAGAACAAGGTAGCTCCATAGTTTCTTTGAAAGCACTAGAGCAGAGGAAGAGTAAATCTGTTTAATGACCGTGCATTAACACTTAACACTCCTGTCTAACTTCAATTAATGTCAGGCGTGTAGTTGTGGGTAACAGGGCCGGGACAGAAATCAACCTTTTTAAAAAGCAGAGAACTTCTCTGCTGCAACAGGTTGAAGTTATTGCTAATGTCTGCTGGGAAAAAAAATCCACCATACTTTCAAGTGTTGAAGTCTCCTTTTCAAAAGACACCTAGTAATTTGGGTTTCAGAAGAGTTCCCTCACTGTTCCACAAGCAACTGGAAAATATGGACTGATGGCAACTTCAGAAACATTCACACAACTTTAGAAGACTGTTTGCCTCCTGCAGACACAGAAGAAAGACCTTCAGCGTGCCTTTAAGCAGTTTGGGAGTTGAGGGGGGAAAGCAGCTTGGAAAGAAGTGTTGCATGAGCATGATTTAGACTGATTCTGTTTGTATAATGCTCATAGAAACCTTATATAAATCTTGGATGTATAGATCTTGATTGTGTTCCTGGTTCTGCCAGTGGGCTATAGTGTGATTTCTGGTTTAAAAAAAAAAAAAACCAACAAAAAACAAACACCAAAAACCCACAAATGGGGAGGGGAAGGTAAAAATCATGCAATGATACTGTCCTCATTTGTCTAGTATCTTGAAATTTATTAGCATAAAAATATAACTGTGTTTTTGCAATAGTACTTTCATTTAAATTACAAGTAACAGACAGGCATCCATAAAGTGTTTGAGCTATAGCTTAATCTTCAGACAAGCTTTGGAGAAGATGAAATGATGTTTCCTTCTATTTTCCTTTGTCTGGTCTTACATTTGCTAGTAAGCCTAGTTTGAAGTGCAGACATCAGAGCTGAACTTGACCTATATTCAGGAGACATCCACATGGGAACTTACTCTGATTTTTACTTCCTCTGAATATTAACTGAGTTTTAAAATGATTAGGGCAAGGAGTAAACCTGGGGTCTAGAAACACAGATGTACTCATAGGGTGTGAGGCTACAGCCCCCTGCAAGGCACTAACGCTGAACAAATGAGTTGTGGAGAAATGCACAGATATACTTTTCTGTTGGTTTAAATAAAATGATGAAGCTCATGATTAGAAGAAAGTTCCACAAAATGCTGTCAGTAGCTATAGGAAATATGTGATTGATTTGAAAACGCCATCCAAAGGGCTTTTTTCCAAATGATTTCTGATTTTGTTCTCTAAATGGCAATCTAAACTCTGAATTTCTCAATCTGCTTCTGACATCTGTAGAGCTATAATCATTTGATAATCATAGTGAAAAAACCCCAACATTGTTTGACCTGGGTTTTAATATGCAGAGTCTGACTTTGCTGTGGCAATTTGTCCTCAGGTTTCATAATTTGAAGAACAAAGCAAAATGTTTTGATTTGACATTAAGTAGGTGATGAGTATGTCAAATGAGATTTGACTGATGTTTCCTTTTGCTACTCCAATGGAATTTAAATGATTCATTGTTCAGTTAAAGTGCAGGCTAAAAACAAAATCCCTCCAAGAAGTTGTTTTTTTTTTTTTTTTTTCCCTGTTGTTGTGGTGGACAAGGTTTTATTAAGAACTATGAAGCTGCAGTACACATTCTGACTGGTATCAAACAGCAGGAAGTGGAGGTTTACTCTGAAACTTCTGCTTTGTATTCAGTGTGGAAGTATTTTCAATAGAGATAAGATTAATTTTTACTCTTTGGAATTGAACTAATTGTTTGGGTATTGGCATAGATGTACAAATGGTGTTACCACAAAACTGAGACCAAGATGATCAGCTTTGCTGAGAAACAAGCCGTTTTACTGTGAAGGTGGATGCTGCTGCTACAGCTCATTCTCCATCCTGTGTGGGAACAGAGCCAGGTCAGCATGTCAAGCTTTTGCTGAGGGAAGCCATATGTATACAAGGTGCTTGCTATCATGAAGAAAAAATCTAGTATATCTTTGCTTAAAGGAACGGTGAGAGTTAGGCTTCTCTTGAGGGCTGCACTGCATCTATACTTGTAAGTGTTGCTAACATGGTATGATGACATATGTCACTGTAGCTGGTGGAAGCCAGAGGAAGCCAGTAATATTTGGATTTTTTATTATTTCACCTCTACCCACAAGAAGCAGTTGAGAAGAAAACAAGCACAGTCAAAGACCACACTTTTAATTCCTTTTTGGGTAACGAAACTTTTCAGTTTTTGAAGTACAGAACTAATTTTTTTTTTTTTTGAATGAATCATTTTTCTTTTCGGCTTCATGCTCTTTGGATATTGGGACTAAACTAATTGTTTACAAATATCTTAAGAGATTTGTACATCAGGATGAAACTTTCTACCTCTGAGAAAACACATAAACCAAAAAAGAAACCTAAAATCTGATAAACTGCGTTTTTCCTCCTGCCAGCCTTCAAGTCTTCAATGGTACCTGCATATCCTTCTTGACAAGGAACATGCAGTGAAGAGACAGCTCATACTCTGTTTTTTCCACATTTGACTAAACTGCCCCTTTTCCAGTATAGGTAAGAGCTAAAGCAGTTAAGAGTTAAGTCTACTGGTATGTCTGTGTCTGCTCTAGAGGCAGGATTTTTTCTTTCTTGCCTTTATTCTGCTGTTGTAAAACATCAGATGTTTGTTTTTTAGAAAAACTCTGCCTGTTTTTCTGGATGTATTATTAGTTAGGCTTTGTTTTCTTCCTCGGCCCTGTAGTGAGATGTTTCTATTGGGGAAGGACAGCTCTCTGACAGTATTTTTCTCCTGAAGGCCATATTTCCATTTCAGAAGCCAAACCTGAGAACCATTATGAATTGCACTCAGTGCTGAGTTACCAACCACCTTGGATGGAGGGAGTGTGAGGTGATGTGGGAATCTCTGTTCCATCCAGTGAGGATCACCTTACTTTTGCATCTCACCTGGACTGTATTATGCACCCATACGCCTTTGTAAATGTGGCCCTTATTCTGTTATAAGCCATGATAATTCCTGAAAATTTTACTGTAAGTATAGTCTTAATCTGTGTTTAAATGAAAGAGGTTTAGCAGTTAATTTTGCTCCCTTTATTTTAAAGCAAGGAGGTTGGTGAATGAACAACACTCACAAGAAGTTTTACATATGTCATTTCTCATCATGATACTTGAAGGGTATAGTAATTAGTTGGAACAGCTTAATTATCTTGAAAACAGGGCAGCACAGCTATTGTGTGCCTCCACATTTCAGTCCAGGCATGTGCGAGGTTGAGAAATCCTTACGGCAGAGTTAGTTGTCCCTTCCTAGACAAAATTTAAAACTGGGTATATCTTTGGTAGTGCTCCTTATAAATGTGCTGGAAGTCTTAATGCGACAGGATATGTTAAAATCAAATGTAAGTTGTATATATGAAATGACTGACTTTTTGTCCTTGTCAGTCAGAGTTCTTGGAAGTAGCTTGATGGAAGGGTATGGACTTGTCTTGGGGTTTGTCAGCTTAGGAGCAATATAGACCAATGTAGTTCTTGTGTATATTTAAAATCCATCTTGGAACCAAATTGCAATTTTTGGAGGGCACAAGTTCATACAGCAGAGTTAGCTCTGAGCTGCTGCTCTGGATGCAAGTCTGCCTTGGTGTGGTTGTGGCTGTGGAAATATGACAGAAGTAAAGCACAGTGCACATGACTGACACCTTGTCATATGTTCCCTGAAATAGAAGAGCATTCCAAAAGAGTTTTTTTTTTCCAAAAAAAAATTCTCTAAAATAATACCTATATGCATATGCACTTCTGAAAGTTTTATGTACAGTTCTTTGGCTTGCCTGGAGATGGCAGTGTGGCAGTATAATTGTTACACCATGGCCTAGTCCCAGGAATACGTAGAAATTACATTAAATTAATAATAAAAAATAAAGCTCACTTTGAGCCAGTTCTGCAAAAATATAGGGAATAAATACGTTAGAAACATACAGATAATGTAGCTGAAACACAGCTGATTTAACTAAATGAGAAGCTTTGTGAATGGTAAATTAATTTTTTATTGCACCCGGACACCCAACATACTTTTAATGTCGTGTAACATCCATTTTAGTGAATGACTTACAATAAACATAAGCAACGGCCCTTTGCTGTGTAACGTGGGCCAGCACCGACGGCTGCCGCAGCAATAAAGACGGTGAGTTACCTGAGCTCTCAAGGTAGTCGTTGTCTTTATGCTCCTGTGTCTGAGTCAGGCAACTGAGGTTTCTTGTTTATCAACCCAAGCCTGGAAGCTTAAATAAGTTTTTCAGAGCATTTTGCTTGCTTGTAGCTGAGAGAATTTTTTGAAAAGGGGAAATGAAAAAGTCTTGTGCTTAATTACAGCACTAACTGTAAGAATGATGCCTGCTCCAACAGAATGTGTTTCACTTCAACTTGTTTCTAAGAATTCTGCCATGAGTATCAGTGTTATCTTCAATTCACAAATGGAGAGACTGCTGTGCAGGGAGATGGAGCTACTCACTGCCAGGCTAGCCTACAGGCTAGTGGAAAAGTTGGGGACATTACCCAGGTCTACCGAACCCCCCAGTTTATTAGGCTACACTCTCAGCAAAAGGAACTCAGACAGGATCTCCTACGTCTGTATCTGAGTAGACTTAAGTGCAGACAATCCCCTTGGGTTCTTTGGATCATTAAGAATACAGGGGAAATGGTAGATGATATAATTTGGGAACCCACTTTTATATGAAGCTCTAGGGATATTAGAAATCTGATTGCAAGATTTTTTCACAGTAGAGAATGTCTGCAAACTAAATGTAATGGGTTTGTTCACTAAAATGTTCTGGCTCAAAGTATTTCTTTAAATTCCCCTTTGGGATCAAGACACCTGAGTTTGGTAAACTGTTTTCTTTGCTGTTCCAGGTTGGATATCTCCTTCACTGTGTTATTTCTGTTGCTCAAGCACCCACAGTTCTGTTTGAATACCTTTGCTGATGGGAGGTAAATACAGTATAAATTGTCACTTTGACATGTTACACTTTGTAGTGTGTTGAATAATGCATTTAACACGTTGTCATGATGTACCTGCACCTTGCCAAACGTTTGAAATCGTGTCGGCTTGTTTTGTACTTTAAGATGTGGCTATTTGTTTACGAAGCACTTCTTGCTCCAAGAAATCTTGTTTTGCACAGTTGCCATCACTGCAGATATTCAGGGAAAGGACAAAGGAGACGTTCTAGCAAATAGGTTGAATGGCCCCACAAAATGAAAGAGGATGGCTTTTCTCTTTTCTTTTTTTTCCCCTGTCATTTCTCTAGCATGTTATTTTCTTACCTTGGAAGCTGTTTGGAGAAGAAAGGAAGATTAGCTCTGATCCTCACCAGCTCTGCATTATATTTTTAGTTCTGTCACAGATGCTTTATGTTCCCGGGTGTGCCACCCCATCACATGTAGTTCCCCAACTCCTCAAATGGTGGCTTCAGTACCTCAAACCACTTCCTTTTCCAGGCATGCTTGTCTGCACTTTTCGAGACCTAACTGTGTCCTTTGAAGACCTTACTGTCCCAGGCTGCTTGCGTGGAACATACGCAATCTCTGGCAGTATCTCACTGATGTCATTTCAGACACAATATGAAAGAAGCAGAGTTTCTTGCATAGAAATGCTTTAAAAGACTTGATGTCTCGTAAAACTTGGCCCCATAAAGTCAAGTTCAGAAGCACCCTTTACCATTTCTTTCCTAAATATAAACTGAACATTTGTGACTAGCATTCATCCACAGGAAGGCAAAAAAATCAAGTTCTTCCAGAGTGTGGCTTTGCGGGCTATATGGGAAAAGGAAAACTGATATTCAGTTATCAAG
Organism: Strix aluco; assembly: GCF_031877795.1. Classification (NCBI taxonomy): domain Eukaryota; kingdom Metazoa; phylum Chordata; class Aves; order Strigiformes; family Strigidae; genus Strix; species Strix aluco. The sequence continues at coordinate 3,554,786 of NC_133958.1, read as the reverse complement.
TGTCTCATTTGGACACACTTAGTTAATTTGAAAAGCAAATGAAGGAAGGACCTCAACCATCTGCCTAATGCTTTGCTTCTATTCCTGAGTCTTTTTCTGATTATAATATTCTGGCAGCTCTGTGGCATCCAAGGCTACGCTCCAGACGGAGCAAAGAATGTAGAGAGTGTAGGAGCAATTAAGCTGCTGTTGGGCCTGGGCTGTGTGTCGTTGGAGGTGTTGGTAGAATTAACTGTAGTCAGTCATAGGAGAATAAAAGCTGGATAAACTGTTGTTAATCTTTTTACACTTGGATTAATTGCAGCAATTGTAATCTCCCAGTTGACTTCCAAATGCTTAGTTCAGGATGTGAGTCAACTCTTAGCTTTGGACAAGCGCTAAACTGAATGTTCCCTACCTGGGGAAGGTGCAAATGTGGGTTCCTAGAGCTGTAGTCTGACCACTTGTGCCATGCTCTGCTTGGTATTCCTTAGCCTAGACTACTAAGTAAACAAGTGCAGGATAAGAAGGATGGTTAGAGACATGCCTTTCAGTTTAGATTAAAGGATAGAAATTGGAAAAAATCAAGATGAATAAGGAGAAGGCACAGAGGGATTGATTACTGCGGGATGCTATTTTTCACAATACAAGAAGCAGAGGGGCACTAGAAATTAGAAAGCAGTGGGTTTTGAAAATAAAATGGAGGTAATGTTTAAGAAAACAAGTGATTAAATTGTTGGACCCTTGCAATTGGTGCTGCGGCAACTAGAAATATAGATTAATTCAAAAAAGGGTTAAGGTATGTCCTGGAGGACACATTCACCAGTGTTCCAGATGCCACTTCCAGCTCTGAAAAAATGCGACTGATAGGAGGCTGGGTGGCAAATTATCCTGTGCTCGTCTTCCATTGTACTGTTTTTTAAGCATCCAGTACCAGATAAACCAGGTTATGTGGACTATTGGATTGACCTTCGGCTGGACTCGCATTTTCATGGGGAGAAGCGGTTGATAACTACATTGTTCTTGTTGTCTTGTGGAGTTGATGGCTCTATCTGCATGAAATGGAGTGTTTTTTTCACACGGTCTATGAAGTTTGAAAAGCTTTTGAGTCCTTGCACAGCATTGATACAAGAGGGCTTTTAAAATGCAGGTCATTATTGTTCTATGTTGAGCTCTGGGTAGTGAATGTGGATGTATTTCCTCTTCAGAAAATTCTATTTATGCTGCAATGATGCTGCAGGCCAATTTCTGTATCATTTCTGTGCATTTATCTTTGATGATGATTTGAAGAGGTCTGTCTTTATACTGTCAGTGACTTAATGATGAGAATCAGAGCTTTAGGATTTGCAGGAGAAAGGAAGTGCTTGACAGGCACTGCTGAAATGGTTTAGCCAATCTTTCATTTTAACAATAGGGAAATAAAATAACCCAAGTGCAGAAATAGATATTTTTGAAGCAGAACGTAATGCTCATCAGCATAGATAAACACATAAAGGATTGATGCATTTTAAAACTATGTCAAAGATTCATGTTCAAAAGCCATGTTAAAAACAGTTGGAGAGGGCTCGTTCTGCACCTCTTATGTTCCAGAATGGATTAAAAGGGGCTTAATAGCAAAAGGAGTATTGCCTGGAGATAGGGGTCTGGAATGTCTTTTCCCTGCTCTGCCAGCTGCATGCTCTGTCCCTTTGGTTAAGACTCCCATGAATGAAGATTATCTGCTAGTTGCAATAAATTTTGTTTCTAAACTCTGCAATGGTGGGAGCATCAGGAAACAGGAGTGGCAGATCAGTGCTTCAGGCTCTGGGGTAAGTAATGTTGCCCTGAACAAAACCTTGTTTCTCCAGGGTGAACTACAGCTTCAGGAGAAATTCCTGGTGAGGATCACAAAGGTGAAAAGCCCACCTGTATCTCAGTTTTCCTATCTGGTTACAATAAATATTATGTCATTTGCAGGTATATCACTTCAAGGAATAATTGTACATAATGTCTTATAAGCTCCTCCAGGAGCTCCAGCAAAGACAAAAAGGTGTTTAATATCAACCTGTTCAAGTGTGTTAACAAAACAGAGCGTAAGAACATTGATTTCAATGACATGATTCCTTTTTTCCACCCTGAGAGCTCAGCAAATAGTGCCAACCTTGCTTGTGAGAGAAGTGTTACTGCCTCACACTGCAGCAATACTGCCTGAAACTGCAGTTGCTGCACCACTGGGCTTTGTTTCTTCCCAGTGAACGGACACAAGCCTTGTGCTGGGGACTCTTCTGAAAAGGTGTTGAATTCACATGAATACCCTCTAGAGTCCCAGCCTGGTCGTGTATTCTGTAATAAGGATTTCAAAGGAATTTTCCCTGGTACACACAGTCCTTTCCAACATTAATGAGAACCTAGCTGCTGCACCATCGTCCAGACCTTTTCACAGCTTCAGCAATAGCGTGAAGTTCAAAGACGTTGAGTCACTAAACAACATCTTGCCCTAAATTAGGCTGTCCTTGTTTGCAGCCAGTAGCAAAAGCCTGTCTAGGGCTGCTCTGCCAGCTTAAAATATCCATGGCAAAGTCATGACTTAACTATTCATGACCTTCTGTTAAGCTTTCCAGGATGTCTGCAGTGAACTTGGAAATTCCTATGGTTGTGTTTCACAGCAGCTCTCCTGAAGATAATTAGTTGGTTGTATAATTGCACAGTTGTTCCTGTTGGATTCTGGTGTGTTTCCCTTCCTCCTTTTCTTCCTCTGTGGTTAATTAAACACACAAAATGATAGTTTTAAAAATTGTTTTAAAAGCAAGTGCTGGTTAGAGATCAGAATAACTTTGTAGGCTGCTGAATGCTACTTGACTAACCGAGGAACTTGTCCCTGATGAACACGAGCTTCAACCTCATCTGAGGCCCACAGAAATTAAGTAGATGTTCTGATGCTGTTGTGAACTGGTATCACTACGAACAGAGTTTCCACACTACATCTTGTAGGAAGCAACAAAACAAATCTGTTCATTGTGAAACTCAGTAGGAAACTATAGGACATAGGTGCTTGTGAAAGTGAGATTACAGATGGCATTAACACTGACCTACTCACAAAGCAGCTGTCTAGCTGTCTTTCAAGAATACCTGTCATTAAAATGCTTTTGGTAATGGCAAAGAGCTGTAGCTGAGTATTTTCTAAGGCAGCAATTTTCCTTTGGAAAATACAAATCTGAAATATTTCACATGGTGATTTGCCAGTTTTTTAAATGGGATGTTTTGAAAAGGCCAGAAAATGTAATTGATACCAGGTTGATTTGATGTGTCTGAAGTACTTCAGGGTTATTTGTTTTGCTTTTTTCATGGAGAATATATTTCTTTGCTTTGTACTTATTAAGAGAGGATGTTTCAAAGTCTGGATGGTTTGCCATTTCCAGTGGAATGGCAACTTCTGTTTTTAAAACAAACAAAGAAAACCCCTCTGCTTGGAGGACACAAGTTTCCTTGTTCTTTGCCTCTGTGCCCCACACTTGCAGTAGAAGAAGAAAGAAAATGCTGTTACTGGTTCATGGTTCTTGTCACACGACAAGGTTTTGATGTTTTTAGAAGAAAAACAAGGGGAAAACCTTGTCTGGTTTTGTCCAGCTTTCAGAAACTGTTGGTAAGAATATTTTGTGATGTGGTACACTGAAAGACATGAGTTCATAGTAGTATTTGTTAAAACAGGAATTTTGAGGACTGGAATTTTTTTCAATATGATGTAGCTCTGAATGATGAAGCCCAGATACTTGCTAAGTCTCTCAATAGCTGTGGTAGGAGAAATTAGCCAAAATTTGACATGTACTTATAATAAGCAGCAAAAAATTCTGCAAAAAGAAAACTGGCCCTTAAATGTCTGAGTTAAAGGGAACTCAAAAGGGACTCCTGCAGATCTCCCAGATCAAAGATGAAAGTCCTGATCTTTCACCACTTATCTGGCAACTTAAATATTGTGCTCTTGAATCCTTATTGCCTATATTCCAGATGTCATCACAGTGCAATCAGCCTGGCAGAGAGAATTTTACCTGGCAATATGAGTTATGTCAGAGGCATCGCTGCAAACAAGCGTGCAATACTGTCAGTGTGAAGGGTTTGTACTAATTCTGAAATATACCCCTGGATTCTGGAAATGCCAACACCAAAAATAATTGTAATAGATATTTCCAAGAACTGCTGATGACTTCTGGAGTCCTGACCATTGAATCCAGTGAAGATATTTGCAGCTGAGTTCCCAAAATCCCCAGTCATGAAGTTCTGTCACTTCCTAGAGAAATCTGTCCTCACATGATGTTCCTTGCCAAGTAAAATAGCTTCCAAAAAGCATTCTTGGTGTTTTTTTTTTTTTAAAAAAAATCTGCTAAATTGCTGAAGGTCAGTGTATAATGGCATGACATCAGATGTGACACCACTGCTAATCTAATAAGAGGAAAACAGATGTGGGAAGCTCCTATGATTTCCTGCTTATTAAGATCAGATTTGTCCTGTGATTATGAGTCTTCTTTGCCTTCTGGAGATGTGGCTGCTTAGACAATACTCTTAAAGATGCATTTGAGAATTATTAAGAGCTAGTTTGGCATAGCGTCTTCCCTATCTGCTGTTGGCACTAGTTTAGTAATGAGATAAATGTTATACCCTTCAGAAGTAATTAGGACAACAGTTTTATGTGTGCGTGCATCTCAGACAAGTATGAAAATGCTACAGATTTCATAATCTTTGCCACTTTTTCTAAAGAATTATCTGGGTTAAGCAAACTCTTCCTTGGCTCAGTGGCCAGACTTTCAAACAATGACTGCCTGGTTTTATGTATTATTTACTACTTAACACCAGTTACGTGTTTCTATTTCTAGTGTCCTATTTTTCACACTTGATTGGATTTTTTTTGTTGGAATATTTCCCAGCGTCAAACACCTACTTATACCTCTACAGTTAGAAAAGCTGATATTTCTTGTGGTATAAGTCTTCAGAGACCAGTTTAATTAGTTCTCGTGGGGTCGTTACAAACCCTAAAACTCAGTTACGTGATGGGTGGGAGAGTGGATTTGAAATCTCTCTTATTTTCCCTGTAAATTTATGTCATGCAATCGTACATTCCTTCCCTAAAGCTACGACAGGCAGTGTGTTTATCCTTTCTTGGTGTCTTAACAGCATTGCCAATTATCATGAACCTGTAAACAAGAAATGCCGAGGGTTCGTTAATTTTAAAACCAAAGAGAAAATGTCATCTGAGGTAACGCTCTGAAGGATGCCATAAGGGTGACCAGGTGAGCGTGAAAGCACATCGGGGGTTATTAGCTGAATCCGCATAACTCCAGTCTGCCCAAATGAGTACGCCGCAAGCAGATGTTTTACTGCCTTCGCTCAGTGTGATGCAGCTGCCGTTCAAGCCTTGGAAATACCAGCTCCTTAGATTAACAAAGAAATCCAAGGTTGAAGGTAATGATGTCTGGAAATAAACTAGAAATGGCAGGCTGGTGAAAATTAGGCAGGGTTGATTAAAAAGAACATACGGATCTCTAGCAGTGTTTAAATACACCTGCCACCATGAGATCATTTGAAACCTGTGGTCGTGTGCCCACTTGTGCATGTCCCATATCCTTCCCTGAGGATTTAAGTGAGGTGGTGGAGCAAGGAGGGAGGAGGGATGTAAAGTTACTTGTAAGAATTACAGCCTAAATCCCCGTTGTCTTTGTAGTTCCCTTGTGAGCCTGCTCCAAATCGATGAAAAGACTGCTCTGAACCGAGTTAAGCTTGGAACCCAACAGAACAGAGCTGTTCAGGTTTGTCTGGATGATCACGAGTCAAGAATTGAACGATGCAATTGTAGTCCCAGAGCTTGCCTTTGGCTGCAGCATCCCTGTGTTCATTGAAATGGCAGCACAAAGCGCTTCTTCAGGCTTTGACTCTTTTCATCGGAGACTGATGGGGCACAGATGGCAAATACCGCAGTCCTTGCTCGTTCCAGTGTCTGCAGGGAAACTGGTCCTATGAAAAAGGGCTGTGGGGTCAGACCCATGCACTTTTGTAAGATTGAATCCTCAGCTGGAATTGCATCTGCTGCACTCCATTGGTTTTACTTTTGCTTAACAGACCATAAACAATTTGTTTACATAGACAGCTTTTCATCTTCCACAGTGAATCATAAGTGAGTTCTCCAGGGATCAATCCCTGGTCTGGTTGTTGCTTTTCATTTATATACCAGGCTTGGATGATTTAGATCATCAGTGTTTCCATCTGAATTCAAAGGCAGCTGGTTTATGTCCTTTTCCTTGCACAAAGGATCTTACTAAAAATCTACATTATGGATCTGGCAGATTAAGCTTTGCTTTGAAATACTTTGCTATAAACTAGAGAAGAGATGTTATGACCCATTTGCCACAGAGAAGAGAACCCCAGTCCATCAAAGCTAAAAATACAGGTCCCTCTCTCCAAGTAGTCATACTTTAATGGTCCTCTGGCAGTAATGATGAGCTCTTACTCTGTATGTGCTATTGGCTAAAGGGAAAGAGAATGTGTGTTACAGGGGACAGTGTCTTGCAGTCAGAGCTGGAAAAAGATCCAAAATGACAAAATGGGCTGAGGTGATGCCCTAAAGGTGACCAGGTGGGCATGAGAGTATATCCAAGAGTTGTTAGCTAATAACTGGGCTTTTTGTAACAGAGTCTGAACATCTGTGCTGTAGTGCCCTGGGATGAACTACAGTTGTAAGCCTCCTGAGAAGGGTGGCCTGGGGCTTAGGAGTATGGGGAACCAGAGAGAATCAGAGACCCTCTTTTACCTGCAAAGTTTCATGCCCAAGGCATGACTCATTTTTAGTCATCTGCATAGCAAGCGCGGCACACAATTCTCACGGCTGGCTGTGTTTTGAAGTGTTTGAATTCAGTTTTAATTTTTAGATTTTACTTTTTAAATTTACTTTTTACAGTTTTACATATCTGATTCAATGTACTTATGTTTGTCTGCTTATGTCTCCGATAGCTGAAGGTTTCCAAAATGACTACCAGCTGTCCATGTTTCATATATCATTAGATATTTGAAAACTAACCTCTCCTTCTTCTGGACCCTAATAATATATGAATCTTGATTAAAAACATTTCCCCTGAAATGTCAGTGTTGGGGTGATTTCCCTTGCTCAGTTGTAGAGAGGTAACAAAGATTAATAGACCATGGTGTGAGTATTAACCTTAGAGGAAAACAGATGCTGCAGCTACTTAGTTGTGAAAAATACTGGATAAAGTAGTGTGATTATTCTTTGCAACTGCACCAAATGTACTTAATTCAAATTAAGTCTTAGAAGGTACTGCTTTTTCCTGTCAGGTTGTTTATTTAAAAAATTACTCTGGAACAAATAATTCATTACCTTCTCACCTTGCATTTGGTGATTGCTTATAATAAGAGTCCACTTTGAGAAGCAGTTGGCTTTTTCCTTCATTACATATACATAGACCCAAAGAATTTTTTATACTCCAGTAAACATAATTTGTATTTCACGACATGTTATGAGTTTCTCGTTGTATGAATGTCTTAAAATGAATTTATAAATAATTTTTATGGTTCAGTGAGAAAAGCCATTAAGGTGTTTAAAATGTTTGGAAGTGCAGGAGTTGAAAGAGTAGTTTGATATATATGGTGCAATGGGAGTTGGGAGCTGTAAAGGAATGCTGTTGTAGTTGAACAAAGAAATCTAGAGGGCTTCGACTACAAATTATTAAAATTACTGGTTGTAGAAATAGTATATAAGAGAATTTAAAGATGAAAGAACACGACCAACATTTAGTAATAATAGCACAGTGTTCGTTTACTTACTGTAATCCATTTAGATCAAGGTAAATGTTAAATGCATTTTTAAATGTTTAAATAAATATGTGCAGGTCTGCAAATAATCTAGCTGGTAAGGCATCATCAACAACTCCTTCCCTCCCACCCCCACAAGTGTTTAGTCTAAGAAATGCCACTTGTGATCCTGCAAAAATCTGGTGTTGGAACTCCAGGCTGTCCTGGCAACCTTTAATTACTCTGGACAACAGAACATCTGAGAAAAACCTGTGTATTATGTGAATCCTGGAATCTCAGAGATTAATTTCTGTTCATGCATTTCCTCTTTCTCTTCTAACATGAAAACCATAGTGTGAAATTCATGGGTAATACGTGTAAATTGAGTGAAGTATGAGTCTGTGCTGAACTATATAAGCTTTCCACAATAAATTGCTCAATCACCTTCATTTGGAAGAAGAACAATTAATATCAGAGCTAAATGGCTTACATGTCCCAGGGTAAGGTTTCTTAACTATTTTTATATGACGTTTTTAATTAACTTAAAATGAGCACTTGTGCATAGAAATATCAATGCAAACGTGTGCAAGCACCTTTATGTCGGCATCCAGCTGCCATGCTCTTCAGAAAGGGATTTTGTTTCATTCTGGTTGCTCTTGCCAACTTTTTCTGGGGAATGTGCTGGCATCAGCCAGCACTCTGAGGGACCAGGGCTGCAGCACAGACACAAATGCCCAGGTTCAGAATTACCCCTCCCCATTGAATCACATGATAATAGGTTACATTTCTAGGGACTATGTATTTAATAATCTACAGTAAGTTACTCAATCTCTTAACATTATTTTAGCCACCAGCTAAATGATTACACTGCTAATTATCAGCTTTGGAGTATCATGTAGTTTTAAGGCAACTAGTTTTGATAAAGTAGGAGCGTTGAGGCTGACAGGAGAGCTGCTGTCATTGAGCATAGTGATGCTTATTCTCAGCAAAGGTCTTTTTCAGCATGTTGATTTATATAGTATATTTACATTGCATCCAGGTTTGTTTCATGATCTTGGAAGACAAGACCTTCTGCATTTAAAAAAAAGTAAATAAAGCATAAAACCTAGTTATTTATTATTTCAAATGCCCATTGTCGTGGAAGTCTGTGACCGATAGAAAATAAACTAGGTTACTGCTAATAAAGTGATAGGGGAACTTTAATCCTCTTGGGGATTAAAATGTCATAGTTAATAAGGAATTTTCTTTATGTAACTGCATAAGTCAAGCTGTTAATTTAAATAAACAAACAAACCCCCCAAACACACACAGAAAATCAACAACCTAAAACCAAAAGCCTTTTCTGCAGAGTATTTCCCTGCTAGAAAATGATGCAAGAAATGCAACAGTTTTGACAGAGTTTTGTTGTAAAGCAGAGAATCAAAAAGTGACTAATGGTTCTAGTGTAGTCTCTTGACTTCCCTCTTTTCAAATCTCAAGTTTTGAGATGACTCGAGTGTGCAAACATTTAGAAGGGCAGGTTAGTTTATGGTCTCTCATTGAAGCTGCCAATGAGTGTCTGGGTAGGCTTTTTCTTTAAGGAGACACTTCACTAAATAATACATCTTACAGAGCATGTAGGGATTGCCATGGCAACAGTTCATTTGGAATTAAAAAACAATTAGATATTAAACCCCCACATAATCCATCGCCATGCAAATTACTGCCAAGAGGCAGGTAGTGACTTAAACATCTTCATTTCGGTGGGTTAAAAAAAAAAAAAAAATTCATTTTTTAATTTTGAACTGTTTCTCTCTAGTTTTCTTCTGAAATTACATCACTTACAGAATAAGAGGATGGAGAAATGGCTTTGGGAAATCTCTCCTGCCCAGGGAGGAGATACATGGCAGGAGCAGAAGGACTGGAACAGACATTTGTTTGCCATCATTATCAGCTGGACCGTGGCTGGATAGATTCAAGACAAGCGACTGCATTTGGATGAGCCTAAATTCTTTGGTTCCCTGCTGAAATCGGTCATTTGACTTCATGAGAAACAAGGTTTTTGCCCTTTTCAAGTTAAGGAATCACTTTAGTTCTAGATCCATGTGAATTTTGGAAAAGGTAGCCCAAGATAAGGGTTTCTTCTGGTAGAAAACTGTGCAGCTGTATGATAGGAAGGTTTTTCTTTATCATTACTCAGTATCCTTTTAAATCCTGGTGCAGCATGACATAAGGAAATGGGCTGTGATTTTTGCCTGCAGCCTTTAGGTGCTAGACCTGGTCATATTTCTTAGAGACATGAGGAATGAGAGTCAGTTAAAAGAACTTGTGTCATGTTTTTCTTATGAGAATTGGTGCGTTTAGACTTTCCTGAAAATACTTCAGGTTTTAATTTCAAATTACATTCGTGTTAAAGTACCTTAAGGAGTTTTTAAAATAAGATAACGTCCCAGGGCAGGACAGGAAGCTTGTTCTGTATTGCTCTCGCTCTGCACCAACAGACACAGCTGAAATCTCAATGAAACTGGAGGTGGGGGAGAGGAAAAGGCTTGTAGGAAAACGCAACCACTGATCTGGAATTTCACTGCCCTTACAATTCCCCTACTGTACCTATGGTAAGAAGTGTCAGACTAGTCAAACATGCAGGTTCACTTTCACTTGAGCTACATGAATAAATTATATGCTAAGGAAATGCCACCTCAGGCTCTTGACAGCCTCTTATCACTGCTGGTTTAGCAAAGGCCTGTTTGCATTTGCAATTACAGAATCAGTCTCTTGTGGCCTGAGCTGCTACTTTGGTGTACGAAATACTTCCTCAAACAAGTGGTTGGTGTAATCTAGAGGAATAAGATTTTTCTTGATTCAATGATGGTCCTCCTTGATTTTAAACACAGGGGTGAGCCTAACAACTTCTGAGACTTAAAGCACATGTTTATCTCTCTATATTTAAATGCTCTCTATATTTAAATAGCTTTGCTGAATGAAAGATCCTCTACTAAAAAGATGGGGCTGGTGCCAGTGGGTGGCCAGCCATTATGTCTAAAGCCTTAAAATCCTGCAAAAGGTGCCTTTCTACAGGGTTCTTCTACCATGCTGCACCGTGGGCTGAATACAGTCAGTAAATGACTATATTTGGGAATGGAAATAATTGATTTTGGATTCACGAGCTGCAACTACAAATTATTTCCTGCACCCCTGTTGTCGGAAGAAACCGTTCTCTTATTTCCAGCTGAGAGGCCCTTTGTGTAGCTGGTGCTGTCTGCCATGATTAGATGGAGTATTGCACTAAGAAGTTCCTTAAAGTCTTATTTAGGTAGAAATGTCCAATTCTCTTTGGACTGAATTGGTGTCCTGTAATGATAGTGGCTTTACTTTAATTAAAATGAACAAGAAAGACCACACACACACACACACACACACACACACACTTCCAACCAATGTGTTGCTCGTGACTAACCTTTAGTAGGAAACGATCACTTCATCTTTCAAAAACTTAGACTGAGCAGCTCTTAAATATTTTATTTTCATTAGTGAAAACACTCCGGTGTTTTCGTGCAGGAAGTAAGTTGGCTGGTTTTGCAAACTCCTTGCACGGGTTGAAAACTTCTACCTCATTTTCTAGGACTTTTGTCTGTGAGCAAGGCTTGAAAATGAGTGGATTTCTCAATTGCTAGAATTCCACAGTAAATGTCAGAATGAACAGAATTAGAATTTTTATATATCACCACCCCTCTCTTCTGCTCTAGGTAGGTAGCAAAGCACATGTGCTGGCTAATGGTAAAATGTCATTGCTCTGTTGTAAGCACTTGTGGGTATAATCCAGATGTGGGGGTGATATTTTGTCTGCTAGAGGTGAGTTTAGAAAAAAAGGGCATGGAGAAAGAAGGGGAAGGAAAAGGGCATTCTGTGAGCTGGAAATGATGGGAAAAGTTTTGTCTGCACTGGAAGACTGCCGTTTAAGTGATGTTGGTGTAATTGAACAGCACGTTTCCACTTCAAAATTAGATAAATTGGTATAGAAATGCTTTTTACACAGGTAGCATGTCCCTGTGGGAACAGGGGCTGCTACCTTGGTAGGAGGCATCTTCATGACTTGAAGTGCAAGTGCGTCAAAGCTCTGTTTTTACAGATAAAGGTTAATAAAGGTTAACGTAGCTGTGCAGAACCAGTGAAATGACAGTAATGGCACAAACTCAGAATAACAGCAGAACCATTTCTGGTTTTTATTAGAAGGCAGCACAGAGGCAATTTCTGTATGGCAAATTCCCTCTCCTCCCCTGGCAGGAGGCACTTGTCACCTCTGGCATCCTTGAGAGAGGGTCCCTTCTGCTTAGGAGCAGTTGGATTGCAGCAGCATCTCTTTCCTCGCCTTGTTTCAAGGACAGAGGGGTTGTAACTAAGCTAAAGCTGGTGGTGGTGACATGCTTGCATTAAACATGACGGGGGTGCTGCTGCCTATGATCTATTTAAAGCAGATGATAATATACTCCCGCCTCTTCCTCAAAACTCATATCAATAAGGATAATGAGAGGTCATCCCCTAAACCTGATGTTCCTTAAACCAAGAGCTTCCATTCACAAAAAAAAACTTTGTAAATGTCTAGTTGTTCTGTTTTGACTGGTGATCCCATGTTGGTGTGTTTGGTGGTTTCTTTCTTTTTGTCTTTCTTGAGAGCAGAAATATGGAAAAGCCTTTATTGATAAAGGTTCCCACGTTTCTTTTTTCCCTCTCCTCTTCTCCATCCAGTGTCTGGTAGCAGTGCTTGCCAAATTAAGTTTCCATCTTAATTATTCCTGACATTTTCACCAGGATGCTATGATCTACTTCAGGGATTTGCAGTTTAACATGTTAGTCATTTTTATTGCATGGAAATGTGACCTGAATAAACTGATATGGGCTATTTTTGCTGTGAACTGTTTAATTTCCGGATGATTGCATCAAAGTGCAGGGAAGTTTTACCAAGTTACTAAAGCTTAAATGGAATTCCCCTATAAACACTGTGCTTGAAGGATGTCAGCAAGCACGGTAGGCTGAGGGTCTGCTATTCTTAATTGGGATAGCCTGATAAGGAAAAAATTTTGTTCCAAATATTGATTTAAAAAGGTACTCGGTGAAATGGAGACACTCAAATTATGTCAGGAGGTAATCTGAAAGAGTACAACAAACTTTTTACTCTCAAGTCAGTCTTTTTCTGTTCCAAAGTATAGATAAAAATCTATAAATAATAAAATTAGATTATGTTGCTAGCTAATACAAAATTTTTAAGGAAGTTCCAGCACAAATGATGCTTAGGACCATATTCTTTATCCTTAAAGAATATCTCAAGAATATCTAGGTATAGTTTAAGGAAATTCTGGCATGCAAGAAGTATTTGAGTCAGTATGAAATAGTCAAGCCTGTTGATTGGCTATTCTGTAGTAGTTTTTCAGAAAAATTAAAACGATGCTATTAAATGTTGGTGTTCCTATATGTTAACTTAATAAGTAAATGAATTAAGTTTCAAAAGTCTAATGTGTTCGCAATGTAACGAGGCAAAATGTTCTGTTTTCATTTAAAAAATAAAATAAAGCAATGAACAATGGAATGATTGAAACCAGGCTTATAATTCAGCTTATGTCATGCTACCCCAGACTTCAGTTCTGGGTAACTGGGAATATCTGTGCTGCTTGACTGTACATTAAATAATGCTGGTTGGTCTGGCGTTTGCTGCTGGACCGAACGTGTACTGTGCTCTGCTTGTTTCCTTCAGTGGAGATCCTCAGTGTGGGTCTTTTTCTTCCTACCATTCCAGGAGTCTTGTTTCTGAGACCAGTTTTAATTATTTTAGGGGGAAAAAAAAAAAAAAAAGAAAAGAAATTCAGTCTTTAAAAATGGATTACACAACCTCTTCATGGGATTCTTTTTCCTGAGCTGCTACCATTAATTAATGGCTATAGAAACAATCTATTTGGTGTATAGAAATAATATCACTTGGTTGATATAGTGAAGCAACAAAGTACACATGTTAAAGAACAGATATAGAAGTTTTACAGCTTACTTAAAAGGGGGGAAAAACCCAAAGCCTTCAGGAATATTGCAATTGCCTCATGTACAAAGAATGTGCAATTAAATAAGCAATTAGTTATGGATTATTCACTCAGCTTGACTGTTGGATATTTGAGTAGCACGTTAACCTTGAAATGACTGCTTTTATAGCCCTTATTGTTCACCAATAAATTAGGTCTGCATTTAAAAAAAAAAAAGCACCCTTCCTGGCCTTGATCTTACAATAAGCAGCAGCGAAATCTCTTTGCATCACAGCTGGGAGACTGAGGCATCACAGTGCTACGAGCTGGATGCACATATGGAAGATGATCTTCCCTGCCTAAAATACTTTTAAATAACTGGGGGGTGGGGAGAGAAGAGACAGAGCACTTCTCTTGAAAAAGGGCAAAGCTTTGCAAAGAACTTAAAGGTCAACTGTTTTTTTTTAACCAGCCAGTCTCTATAAAAGCATAAAACCTTTCCCTGGATCTCACTGAGTCCAGCACCCAAATGCAATGTCCCTTCCCTGTCTCAAACTCGTCTGATTATTAAGGGTGTTCAAAACTGGGCAGGAGTTGGCCTCCTGCAGTGAGAGGCAGCCTCAGGTCATGCTCCCAGGACCACGTAGTAGAATGGATTTTTATACAGATAAGTCTCACCTACCTATTGCAGCAGGGGAGGAGAGAGAGAATAGGGCGTGAGACCATTCGATACGATCAGCTGGCAAAGTGCACTCACCTGAACATACGGGGCAGGACTTGTCCGTGCAGCAAAGGATTGAAACGTGCGCTGAACACATCCAACTTGTTTGGATTTTCCGTGGCACGCTACCCTGGTTATAGGTGTGCTCCCAAACTGGCACTGTATGCCTGTGTAAATTGCCAATAACTGGAAGGTATTTTATAAAATTAGTGTAATTAGATCAGAACTGAGCTAACTTTTTTTCCAAACAGCGTACTCCACCCGCTTTTTGTTGTCTAAGAACAAAAATGATGTTCAGCTTCAGTGTGTTGGCACCTCATTTTTGTTCCAGCCTTGTCTAACCAGGTAATGCATTTTTTCGTTTCTTGTTCTCAGCTACCTTTCATTGACTGATACATATCTGCTTGGTCTCCTTTTTCTTGTTTCAAGTTAAATAAATAGGAAAAGAAGGAGGTAGTTCAGAGATAGTGGTTGCTGTCACACACATGTGTGTCTATGCCCTGTTGCCTAAATCCATTATTGCATTACCCTGGTCTAGAGCAGTATGTTTCTGTCTGACTGCACAAGCTAAACAATCTAAGGTGATTGCTATTAAATGTCTCCTTACATTTCTCCATGCAATCCATCACCAAATAAATTCCGGATGCAGTCAAACAAAATCTAAAGCGAGCACATCCGAAGGCAATGAACTGTGCAAAACAACTGATACAACACGTATCTAAAACCCCCAGAACCCTCCTTGTGAGAGTGGCTCACGCTGGGATGTCTGAAGGAAGCTGATGGAAACAGGAGTGGTTGGCATTGTCTGCCGCTTGCCTTGGTGCTGACACCCTGTCCTCCTCAGCAGCTGAGAGAACTGTTGTTTGTGCTCATTCTTCTCTTTTTACCAGGTGTGATCCCAACCTAGCAGTCGTGTTTCTTCTCTTGCATTATTCATTGATAGAAAGAGGGAACAAGACAGACGAGAACGCCCCTTCTTTTGAAGTCTCATCATTGTTTGAAGTGCTGATGGAATTATATTCTTCATTATTGTATTTGTTACCACATCAAAACGAGAAGAGAGCAGCAGCTAACCAAACCCCAGAAGAAAGATTATTTTTCCTCTGGTTTTACCTTCAAATCCTTTTTCAGTGTAATGAGACAGAGCAGTGTATTATACCAGGCAGTAGAGAGGTGTAACATGGTCACTTAGCAGAAAGAAAAGCTGAAGAAAACCCCACCCTTCTTTTGAAGAAGATCTGGCTTCATCTTTCCATTTTAATGCTTATTTTTAAAAACAGTATTTTCTCATCAGACGCTGCATTCACTTCAGGGATCTGATACAGGGGCAAATACTTTTCTTGGCAATACTTAAAACCCAGGACAAGCTCCTTGGCTGTTGCATATTGGCAAAGTGTTGTTTCTCCTAGGGATTAATAAATCAGCCAGTTCAGAGACCTTTCCGTAGGGACTATGTGGATTGCCAGTTGAATATACAGCATGCTTTATGTTTAGGAACATTTAGGGACATAGGAGGAACATTTAGGGATAGAGGACCCTTTAGGACTTCTCCTGCTACCTTTTGGGGTTTTTTAATGTCATCATAAAGAAAGAGCAGGTCTATTATTGAATTTAGCAGTTTCCATGCTTTATTAAAGAGAAGCAGGGCTAGGCAGACAGATTCCCCCTGTACACCACCAGCTGATCACATTGGAAATGCAGAATGAAGTTTTCATTGCTTCAAGGGGGAAAGCTGGTATTTGAATTCAAAATAAATCAGAAATATTAATGTATTCAAGAAATGAGTTTAATGTATTTAAAAACTATTACATTAATGTTTCTCATTAGTAGCACAGCCTAATCATTCTTTGCAAGCAGGGGGAAGAAAGTAAAGCAATATCATAAAAGATCAAATAGTGATTCAAAATTAATTAATCCAGCATTAGATAAATCAGGTAGCTTCAATAAAAATACTAGTTCAGCTTCAGTTCTTATGGGCAAAATTAAAAATAAAAAATGCCTTAATTAGTGCCTTTTCATTCAATCCAGCTGACCTATTTATTTTTAATTGAGCTACAGGGTGCTAAACATTCTGTGAAAGTGATAATTGCAGTAGTAAACTTTTTAACATTTCCCTCTGGACTTAATACCTTGTTTTCTGGAGAATATCTCAGAATAGTGGAGAAAATTGGTACCTTGCTGTGCTGGGAGTTGCTCTTTTGTGTTTTCTCTGATTGCTGACCTGCTTCATGTTATGCAAATACCTCATGGCTCTTGTTACCACATCTTTGCTTTGAATATGCCAATATTTACTTTGCATGATGTGGTACGTGAACTAGTTAAAAGAACTGTTTGAATGGACAGTGGCATAATAGATGGTGTCATTAACTTTAATAATTTGTAAAATTAAAAGCATGGTATGCTTGACAACTGTCTTAATATACTATTACTTTTATATTATATTTATACCGATATGCCTCTTTGCACCAAAGTTTTCTTGCAATCCTAGAAGTAGACACATTGTCCTGAAAGAGTTTCATTCTTAATAGATAAATGAAAGGAAAACCAGATCAGAGACAGAGTGAAGAAGGGACTAAGATCTTTTCATGAATCTCATCATATGCACTGATTAATGTTACCGTGCCCAATGATGTGAACTGGAGCTTAACGACTAGTATTGTTGTTAAACTGGTTATTTCCCATTGCTGTTTTACTGACCTTTTTTTCTGGCGATTCAGATTTCACTGAATTTTCCTAACACTAATCCCCAGAAATGATTTTCAGCATTGCAGCTTGAAGAATAGCTCCCTCAAAACATCCTCTTCTCAAGCTTTCACATGAAGAATTAAAGCTAATCTGAATGCCCAATGCTGAGGCATCGAGTATTAGCATCATTTTGGCAGCTCTTAGGTGAGGTTGTGAAAGCAGCTTTGTTACAGGCTGTCTGAGAAAATATTAAAAGCCCAGATAAGATTTATGCAGTCTCCACGGTGGTTTTTAATGAAGATAAGTTAGGCGTCTAAGCCTCACGTCGATTCCGATTCTGGGGAAGGTAAGAACATCCTGAGCCTGCCTGACTCCTCCAGTGCTTAAGTATGTGTTTAGCTGCTAGCGTGCAAGAAGCCACTTTGTATTATTCACTCGATTTAAAGGCTCGGCATCTTATAGAATTGAACCCATAGATCTCGTTCATTCTGCGACAGATATTTACTGCTGGGTCATAAATGTGATTCCATCTGGCTGACAACATTTGTAGACTCCCTGAAATGCCTGTACACTCATACACATGACAAACAACTTCTGCAGGTGGAGTGACCTGTAACAGGAAGAATAAAAGCAGCAAACAAACATGAATTGGCTTTTGGATTTTGTCTGGTTATTTTCTGCCTCCCTTTCTGACCAGCAGATGCAGCAAGAAGAAATGTTATAAAATGCTAAGGTCTGGAAATCTTAAGCCTCGTGTTAGATTTTTAAATTTGTATCTTGAGCTCCTGAATATCCATTACCAGTCCCAAATATTGGAAAACCATGAACCAAGACCTCTAAAACCAATGAGAGAAAAATTACTTATGAAATATATAAGTAATTGTGTTCTGCTTCATCAGTGTTAAAGGCACACTGGCATCATCTTTTCAAGTTTTGGCCACTGTCTTAAAATTGTCCGTGAGCATCCAACAGGGACATTTGGGAAATTCAAAATGAAGATTAGCTGCAGTCGGAAGTCAGCACCTGTGTTTCAGCCTGATTTGAGAGAAGGCTATTTAATTCTCAGACTTGCCATGCCAAGTGAATTTGCAAAGAAGAACTTGGTTGTTGATTGATTTGAGAGATGGATGTGGATATAAAAAATACTGCTCTAATTGTTTTAACTTGCCAGAATTGCATCTGAGTTTCAAAAGCAACCCAAGACCTCTGAAAGCCTTGTACTCGACACTGTGAACCTGAATATGACTCCAAACCTTATAGCGAGGACCTGTCTCAGTTTGAATGGTCAGACTTTGCTCTTAAAACCTCTCTACTGCTTATAAGGCTTTATAAGCAGAAGGTTAAGTGATCTCCCATTAAATAAAAGCATACTGAGGAACAGAGATGGAGACGGCTCACATTGTGCACTGTGTGATCCTACAGACTGTGTTTGGGTTACACCTTTGAAGTGGGTAGAGTTAATCCAGGTCTTCAGCACTGTAACACAGATCAACATGTGGTCTGAACGTTCATCATGTAATACACTAAAATCTGAGGTTCTTCTCCTGGCACCAGTTGCTTCTGAAGTCCCTATAATTTGCTTTACAAAGTGGATTTAGATACGGATT
The DNA here is from genome assembly GCF_031877795.1 of Strix aluco. Classification (NCBI taxonomy): domain Eukaryota; kingdom Metazoa; phylum Chordata; class Aves; order Strigiformes; family Strigidae; genus Strix; species Strix aluco. The sequence continues at coordinate 3,536,040 of NC_133958.1, read as the reverse complement.
CAGTTTTCAAATGCTCCCAAGCTTTGAGCATCCACTCAGTAATCCAGTGTAGGATTTTGGTTGGACTTCTTACAGTCTGACTGAAAAGCCCTGTTGAATCTAATTTAATTTTTTCCACCTTTTAAAAATGGAAAAGAACAAATAATTGCATCTTCCTTAAAGAAATCTATATGATGAGTTAAATCTGCATGCTTGGTATGATTTCTGTGAAGCCCTGAAACTCCCTCACTAAATCTTTCTGATGGTATAGATGTCTCCTACCAAAGTAACTGAATATATTTTCAGCGTTGAGGTATTTTCCATCCCAACGCCCCTGGGAAATAAGGGCTGAAGAAACCAAGTGGGTCACACAGATTTGTGCTTTTACTTTTCCAAAAGTGTCTTAAGTCCGTGGGAAGGAGATGCTGTACCCAACTGCTTTTGCAAATCTCTACTCGCATGGCTTGCTCAGTGACACTTTAGGGCTTTGTGGGAGAGTTGAGAAGCGGGGGGGCTGATTCCTTAGGGCCCCCATCCTTAGGTACAAGGCCAAGCTTCCAGACCTGTGAGACTCTGCCATAAGGCTATTCATCTTGCAAGACTACTTTAAAAAACATGGGAAGACTTTTCCTTTCTGCAGACATGCTTCTAATTTAAATGAAAGGAGTAAATAATCCAAGACTGAAATGCTGTTAGTTCCTTGTGAAAGCTTAAGAGAGTATTGCCTGTCTGTTATTTCTCCTGTGTAATTTCTGTATTTCTGGAGTTTCTGTAAACTTCTTTTATTCTTCTCTGCTGAGGGCTTTCTTACAAAGCTTCAGTCTTAGCAGTGTGTTATTTATGATGCTCTAAAGGCTTTTTGTTGTGGACAACTCGTTCTTAAATGATAATGCAAATAAATTGAAATCTCTGGTTGCAAGGGCTCCCTATTTGCTATAACAGATCATAAAAAACCCTCATTTCCAAAGCTCTCCTGAATGTGTAAATAAACAAGGGGGCAGTTCAGCCAACAGTTCTGAGAAGTTCACCCTCTATCCAGAGCCTGCAATTTTTAACTAGAGAAAGGTGATTTGACCCTGGGGCTCAGAGTGTAGTTTCAGACTGACACCCGTCCCCCCTTGGCTCGGCTCTGCAAGGCAGAGCACCACTCTCACTCCGAGCTTAATTATGGGCTGCTGCCATGCTTGTTATCCAGGGAATTCTAAGAAATGGCTTTTGAAGGGGTCAGATATGGTTTCAGTGTGTTAATAAAGGGCTAATCACCTGTTTAGGATTAGTATATTAAACTAAATAAAGTGCTTTTATTCTGGAATAGCTGTCTCTGGTTAATAAAGAATATCTATTCCTTTTTAAATTCATGCCTGACTGTAACCTTGAGTTAACTTTCAAGTGCAGATAAGCCCCTAGCTTAAGGTGTTTTCTGTCTGGAAGGGGTGGAGGGAAGAGAATGAGATGTATAGACAAGGATGAGGAACTGTCGTTAATGTAGACTTCCCATAATGTTAAACAGGAGGGAGACTGGAGCCTGGCCAGAGGAGTGGGAATACTGGGACATCTCAGTATCTAGAAAATCCCCATTACAGTATTGTAGGTACAACAGCTTCCATGATGGTTGGAAAACAGTTTTGTTTCTTGTGTCATTCTGATTTTTTTCCCTCCCCATTACAACAGCTCTGAGCAGGTCTGGTGCTGGCAGCAAAGATGCTGAAGCCTGCTCTTAGCACAGGCAAATATTTCTGGGCATCAGCAGGTTCTGTGGAGCCTGCAGTAAAGTGTGAGATGGGACTACATGGGCGTGAGCATAAAAGTGGAGATGACAGGAGAGATTTAGCTCGGGGTCCTAGCTAACAAGGCAGGAGCAGGAAAATGATGTTACATTTGCTAGCACAACTCATTAGTCTTAGTAGAAAGCTTTTCTACGCTGACTTCAGGTCTTTGAAATCTCCATTTGAAGTGTCCCAAGAATAAAAGGTAAAAGGCCTGTTGTAAATATGTCTCCTTTGATGTTGTGATGAAAGTAAAGTTCTCTGAGGAAAAATACTGTTTTGGTGCCCCTGTAAACTTTTTGATTTGGTCTTAGGGAGCCAACAGATAGACAAGTTGCAAAGTGTGAAACCATCAGTGAAAAAAAAAAAAAAGTCTCTCTGAGTGGGCCATAATCATCTCAGAGGTAACTCTGTGTTAAAAGCTTGTGTCTGAATAAGCCTGGCCTATTATCCTTGCCTTTCTTTGCTTTAATATTTACAGGTCAACAGGTGCTACTTTAAGACATGGCTCTCCTGTGCCCGTTTGCTTTTTCTCCTGTTAACAGTATAGCCCAGCCAGCCAGAAACTGCTGGGTAAATAGACAGAAAAGCAGAGCTGCTTGTGAGGTTATAAACTGAACAGGTTACTTGATTTCCATTTATTCAGGGAACTGCTTTCACGTAGAGCTCATGTCAAATAATAATACAGTTTCTGAAGTGGCTCTTTGGTTAATTCTGCTGGTTTGGGGCTGCTGCTGGCTCTGGCTGTTGTGTTCTGTGCTGACCTGGAGTCAAACACGCTGTAGCAATATTTGCAAGTGCATGTTTTAATTTTACCTGCAGTTTAAATTTTATGAGGCAGTTATGTGTTAGTTAAAGGGCCTTTTGTAATGACTGAAAAGATCAGGTGAATTTTAAAATATTGGACGCTTAAAACCTCATTGCTATTTTAATTAAACCGAATTTTAATATCTGAATGACATCTTTGTTAATACATTAAAGATGTTTAGTGCTATTAATTGATATGTAACTGGGTAGCAGTGAATTTATTACGTGGCTTAAAATACTGACTGGTGTGTTAAAGCTATTTCTGCTTTGCAGGTCTATTAAATGTCAACTATAATTTGCTATACAGACTGCTGGAGACCCGACTATTGATTAAGTTACCTACCAGTGTGGGCTCAATATCTGTCAGTGAACATTTATTACAAAATGGGTATGAAATATCTTGTTTGGGAGTATCAGCAATGTGAAGGCTCTGAGCTGAAATCTGGAGACAGGAAGGAGTATGGTATTTAACTGATAGATGAAATAATGAGGTTACTGATGCGGCTTAAAAAATAACCCTGCAAGAAGAAAAGGTTGTTATTACCTAGTTCTGGGGGTGTTGTTGTTTGTTTGTTTGTTTATTAAATTCTGACCATCATACAGCCTCACAAGCAGTTGTGGCTGCCTGGCTGAAAAGACTGGGGCAGGAGACAAGAGGGTTAGTGGAAGTGGTCAAGGTTAGATGAGAATCTCAGCCGTGCCCCCATCTGTAAAATTAAGGGAATTAGCTTTCTGTTCTCTGCTCTTGCCTGTCTTGTTTATTTAAACACATGCTTTTCAGGGAAAGTTATATAAAAATCTTGACAGAGCCTTATAGCAATTCAATGTTATGTGAAGATCAAGCATTCTCAGGCTTTTTCCTATCCTGTTCTAAGAGCTGGAGTTTGCATTTCTTCCAGCAAATGATTTGCTTCTCAGGCTTCTGCTATGGAAATTCACTTAGGGTAGTCTAAGCAGCATGTTTATAGTGACAAAAATCTAGATAGAGTGTGGGAAAATGTGTGAATGTTTTCAGAAAGTGTGCTTGATTACTTGTATCCCAGTAATGTATGGATGCTGCAACAGAGACACGGGCTCATTCTGCTAATGTGTATTCAGAGGCGTACCAAGCAGCAGACTACGCCCCAAAGAACTTACAGGCCAGGTAATGAGTGGTAAAGAGGAAGTTTTATTTACTCTTTTTATTTTTCCAGGTCAGGAATTGAAATAAAATGGTTTGTTAGAACCACATAGGGAACCTGGGAAAGGTTGAGGAAACAACCTTTTTCTTTAAAATCATTTATCAAAACAGTGAAATCACCTATTTTCCATCTCTTGAATCTGGTTTTATTTTGCTCTTATTCAGCTTTGTATTGACTTTGGAGGCAAGGACATCATTTGGATGGGGAACAACATGATGTTAGCAATCACCCTCTCAGGAGAACACCATCTTGCAGCCACCTTCCCTTTGTAGCACTGTAAATATGTTGGGGTTTTATGATCTCTTGCAACTAACCTTTGCAGAAATGAGCTGTGATGTCTTGCTGTGGACAGTTAGCCCTCACGGATACATAGGCTTACAATGTTTTGCTTTGGATGAAAGTTCTCTCTGGTGTAGTTCTGTTGGAGTTGGAGGACAAGCTGAGTAACCTTGGGTTTTAGTTGAGGTTTTGGGGAGGATTTTGAGAAGACTGCTAACTCTGCACAGCAGAAGTGTCGCCTATCTCTGCCTCTCTACTTGTTGAGGCCTTGTGCAATTTATGGACCATATCGTTGTTCTCCTTTCAAGACGCCACAGCCATCAGAAAGGAACGTGAGGAGTTGTTAAAGGTTCACTAAGTCATTGAACCATTCCTTCAGTGTGGGGCACCTTTACTGATGTAATGATATTCATGAAAGAACCAAAGCACAAAGGAAGGGAATCTAATAAATACCTGAACTTCAGAAGGCAGAATATCACCGTAGGTCATTTTTCTAAATTATTTAAGCCCAGTGTTTGCTATGCACTTCTACCATTTCTCAGGTGAGGATTTATTACCTTTTAATTCACTTAAATATCTAAAATTTATTTGATATGGGAGGAGAAAACAGGCAGGAAGGTAAGAAAAATGACTTTGCTCCCTTTATGGAAAATTTAAGTGATGCTACTGGTATTCATTTTCAGACAGAGGACTCGAGTAAGATGTATGCAGATCATTTATTGTGAGTGTCTTTTACACTACTTTGGCATAACAAAGACTCCTACGTGAAAGTATTCCATAGTGCAGTAGGAATTGGAATAGTACTTATGCATTTTGCCTCACAGTAAAAATATTCTGAAGTTTAATATGTATTAATACATTCCTATGAGATACATTGATAAAAACAAGCTTTAAGTACACTATATGCATAAATGTGTATTTTTTAAATAAAGAAAATTCACCTTAGGTAAAAATTGTAAATGTAGGTGTGGCCAGAACCAGAAAATTTCACTTGTGTATCTTTATGAAAGGAAATAAATCATACGGCTTTTCAATTCTATGTTAAGAAATACAAATTATTTTTGCAGTTTTGATTTATAACTTCAAGTCTCTGTTTCAAGAAGTAATGCTAGGTTGTATCTAAAACTCGAGGACCCATTTTTCACCAAATCCCAAACCACCTCCAAGATGCAATGGGTTGTCTGATGATAACATAGAAGTCAGTCTTAAAGTAGATATTCTCAAACATGTAAGGGATTTAGGATCCAGCTCCTACTGAGTTGCATGACTGCCACATTGCAGACAAACTTCCAAAGTCTTTAAAAAAATTTGTTTTGAATTGGCAGATTTTTTTAACTTGGAGTGGACTAATTAAACCACATTTTTAATTCTCATCCAGATTCAGAGTAGCCTTAGGTCAATTTATTGCATTCCATTTATGAAGGATATTAAACTGCACTGAAGAAACAGTCTTCATGGGGATTTAATACAGTTTAATAAATCCATTTTAGGACTTGATGCAGATTAGTTTTATTGTGTTCTTTTGTAAAGATAAAGATTTTTAAGCGTGGGGGGAGGAATTTTCAGACAACTAGTTTCAAGCTAAAAGATTACTTTTTTTTGTGTTAAAGGGGCAGTTTACAACCCTGGGAAACAATACATTATACAAAATTTAGCCAGTTAATCTGTCCATTATTTGTCAAGCAGTATGGTAAGGCTGAAATACATTCTGCAGAGGATAACTTATTCAACAGAGCTTAATCCTCCCCATCTATCACCAAATGACTTTATACTTGCATAAATTTTTCCATTATTTGACCAGCTTTTACGGTGCTGGAAACGTAATGCTTGGGCTGTTAAGCCTCTTTTCCTCTATGCTGCTAGAAACTAGCTTTGCTGCTTATAATATTTTGTGCCAAGCAAGGTTTTTCCTAACGATTTAGCCACTGTTTGCTTCAAAGCATCATCAGTCAGCCTCATTGATTTGTTGCAAATTTTTTGGGGGGTGCAACAGCATTTGCTTACATTGGAAGTAACTTTGCAGAACTTGAGTTTGGTTAGGAGCAGGAATTAGGGAAGATGTTTTCACATTCCCTTGAACTTCATCTGGAATTAATCCACAGTTAATAAATTACAATAATAGCAGCAGCGTATTTGTAACTGAAATGAGAATACGGAAGAGATGTCACCCTGCTGCTGTTCCCCAATCCAAGCAGTTGGAAGCTCTTTGCCAGCTGTGGACAAATTTACATTTCTTCTCCATCCAGGAAACCTGCTGCATGGAACGAATAGATGCTTTCTGAGCTGAGAGTGAGTAGGAAGAGGAGGTAGCCGTTCATCATTTTACGGTGTCGTTCTGAGACTCTGCCCGATGCCTATAATGTGATTCACTGAGAGGATAAAAAGGACACTTAAAAATTTAGAGACACACATTCTTGGTTTTTCCTCTCCACTTCTCTTTCATTAAGCTTAGGTAATAGCTCAGGTGAGAGGTGTCTCCTTCCCTAGAGAACTCAGGGGTAAAAATGATGCTATCTATCTGCAGAGGTCCACTTTGAAATATTTAGTCTGTTAAGCTATTTCCAGCTACCAGTAATACGGATATTTGCTCTCTGAACCAAGCAAGTTTGAGAGCAAGCTAGTAAAACTTCCATACAAGACGATTGCTGCCACCCCTTATTGTATCTCCTTTTGATAAAGCCGCTGTGCAGGGCAGGCAGGCTTCAGATAAAGGCAGTTTCTCATTCACCTGGGAGTTACTCATCTGAGTTTAATGGAGTCACATCAGACTAAAAGGGGAATTGGGCCCTCTCAGCTCTTCCCTTGATAATTTCTGTTCAAGCTTTCCCATTGACTTTGCTGGGAGTTAAGACTTTTTGGTATTGCACTTGGTTTTGGATTGTTTGGAGGTTAATAACATGAACCCTCAAGAAAAGGGCCTCGGCTTGAAGGTAAGTTTCCCTGTCAAGGATATCTGGCCACTGTCTTATCTTCTAACTTGATGGGTAAATTTTCAAAGGCACTTTGCACAAATTGACATCTTTTTCCCAGAGCTGGCATCTGGCTACTCTATTTGCCTGCCCCTTGCAGAGCAGCAAGATTTTCAGCAAGCAATTTCTTCGCATTTATTTCCAAAAACCATAGTCATGTGCCATGCAAAATCCTTCCTCTCTAGGGTGGAGCATTCACTATCATAAAAATATTTCCATGGGAATCAGCCTGGAATGTTTTATGTGCTGTTTTGTCTCTGATTGCCTGCATATGCGTGATGATGGGCGTCCCTGTGGTGATCGGATGAGGGCAGGGGTTGCCTGTACATGTGATGGCAGCAAGGTTTGGCATGCAGAAGTACTCTGTTCTGGCACAAATGCAACAGTGGTTTAAAAATTACGTTAGGATTTAAAATAGAAGCTTGACACTTCAGGGCTGAGTATACTTTTCCTGCACGTCTTCCAGGATGGGGCCATTACTGGTAGTGTCTTCAGAGAGGACAAAAGTGATGGGAGGGTCTATGAAGGCTGAAATAACCTCTCAAGTTTACTGATGCCTTGGGAACTGGAGTGAAGTCAGCTTAGGTACTGCTTCTGTTGTGCTTAAATTAAAGGGCTTTTAATTTAGTGTCTAACAAGCAATACTGAAATGCATTTAATAGAAAGCAGTGACAATTTCAGTGCTGTGGTTCAGGATCCCAATTAATGGATGAATTTTTGCTGCCTAATCCCTCCTCCAGAAGAGCATTACAGGCACAGTGTTTTGTTTCCTGAAAGCAAAGAGCATCACAGAGCTTTTTTTTTCTCCCCAGAAAAGGGGTGTTTGACTAAGCTGAGATGATTCAGAGCTCTCAATGAATGCTATGGATTTTGCAGGGGCACACAATATCCTTTGCCCTTGTGGAGAAAGCTTCCATGAATTATATACCTGCTGCTTCTATTTTTTAAATTGCTAGGATTAAAGGCTAAGAGTGATTCCTCTGGTTTCTTATCTGGATGTTTTCTATTTGAGTTCACTTCTAATCGGAGTCTATTCCACCCAGCCCTTCTGCAAATGCCTAGGACAAATCACACGGCTGATTTTCTAATGGCATCTCTGATATTATTGAGAGGCAGTTTGTCAAGGACGCATCAGTAGAAAAACAAAGGTAACTGGCAGCAGGAGCAAAGTAACCATTAGTACATATGATGGTAGAAAGGGACATTTGGTGTTGACTTGATAAATGCCATCACTACAAGGGCATGATAAAATACCTAAAAAATGGGATGTGTAAGACCCTGCCTAATCTCCAGTTTCGTATAATTGTACCATGACAAATGGAGGCATTAGACCTGATAAGGTTTTAATAAAAATGCAAATACAGAAATCCTGCACTAGAAATGCACAGGTGCCGACTATGAGCTAGAAGTAAGTTCTTAAAAATAAAAGAATCTGTTTTTTCTGGCCATGATGATGATGATGAATATGAATATACTCTTTTGTGGGGCTTTTTATTCTAAATATTGTGGAAATATGGTCATAGGGGAGTTGCGGTTGTACTTTGAAGACTGCTACAAGACCAAGAGAAACGAAGACTCCATTATAGAAGTTGCTGTGCACACACATACTTCTGGCCTGGAAAAATTTACAGTCCAAGTATTTAATATGTAATAAAGCATGGGAGAGAAAACAGTAGGTACAGGGAAATGAAAGGCCTTTCCAAAGTAACAGCAGGGCAGTGACTGAACTGAGGTTTCTTGGCTCATAGCCTAGTGTCTTATCCTGTAGTCAACTATTTCCAATGGCTTGTAAATCCCAGCATTTCAGTAGCAATTCAAGAAGTATTGCAGTCTACCTGGGGCTTGACTGTAGGACAGAAGTCAAATGTCAACCAATTGTTCACAGGAGAAATAAAAATTCTCCTTTCCTCAGATGCTACTCAAATCCTCATACAGTAAAACTCTGGCATTCAACACAGGACTAAACCCCTGATTCCTGTTAGTGGCAGAGGGAAGAAGCCTGGAGTTCCTCAGAGGTACCATGAACAAATAGTGCCTCAAGGTGCCAAAAGTTCAGGATGCATTTGTTTTGTCCTCGATCAGGAAAGCAAACACGAGGTAAAGGCTGGACAAGGATTGTGTGGTTTGTTTCCTTGTGTATGATGGAAGTGATGTCTCTTCAGAACTAAGCGGAGTTTTAAACTGCCTGTGCCAGAAAACCTATTAGAAAAGAAGCCTATGAAAATGAAGTTTGACTGATGTGGAACGGGGTGGGGTGAGAACCATTAGTGGGGGAACAATCCCTTTGTACTAAAAGAAAACAAATGTGCAGTTGGACTGTCTAAATGTCTGTTGCTGTGGAGCTGGGTTATCCAGCTGATCAAGGTTTTAATTAGTACCTTGTTCAATTCGTAAACTGTCTGGTGCTCAACTCTCCCAGACATCCTTTCACTGCTCCTCAAGTGTGACAGTTTTCTGTGCAGTCACAGAAATTAGTCTCGTCATGGTACCACTGGAATTATTTGCTTGTTTTTAGAAATGGTGGTATATGTAGATGGTGTATATTAGGTGATGGTGTGTGTGTATATATATGTGTCTGTGTGTATACATGTGCATGCACTCACACCCCCCTCCTCCTTCTGATGTTTTTTGTCTGGCCCTGATGCTGACCTGTAACAGTGTTACCCCATTAGTGTGCTTCGCATTACTACTGATTTTTGATTTTTCCTTCTGGTTCATGTTGTCAATGTGACTGATACCTTTGACTGCACCAAATAAGCTTTGTATTCCTAGTGGCCAGTCAGCTCTGATATTCCTGAAGCTGCTTGGTCTGAACAGTGTCCCCTGTTAACAAGTTACAGAGGATGAGTGAATCTGTGTATAGGAGAATTCAGTAAGAGAGAGTAGAAGTTATTCTGCAAAGCTGTCAATGGATTAGTGCTTGTGTGACCCAGATGAGAATTCGGCAGCTGGGGAAGCCATTTATTTTGATCAGATGGACAACATTTCTGTAGTGCCATGAATTTCTACGCAGGCAATTAATAGATGATCCCTGCCCCAAATAACTTAGTCCTCTTACCGATGAGGGGGCAGCGTCCCATTTTCAATGGTCACAATGCAAGATCCAAGCCCTCTATTAATTAATAGGAAAAATAAATACCTACTGCTATTGTTTATATCTATTTGCCAAGTGAAACAGAGCTGGGGAAGAGCCTGCTAAGCTGATGTGAAGTTGTAAAGGATCAAGATGATAATCAAGGGTCTGGAAGACAGTATGTATATTAAACAAAATTAAAAAGCTTAGAAAGCTAAAGCAACTACATCAATAAATCATTAAACACTTAAGACTGTTTTGTAGGTGCAAAACCCCATTGTGGAATTCCCCGTGGAGATAATTTTATTATTCTGTAAAATGAATCCTTTCACTTCACAATACATCTCCGAATAGAGCAGCTCAGAAGGCTGATAATTAGCATAGACCATATGGAGGAAGGGAAGGCTCCTTTTAATAAGAGGCTGAAGCCAATTTTAAAATAACAGGCATTTCATCTGAAGTAGAGAAATGCTGAAGAAATTGAGTAAATTTGATGCAAGCCTTTCCTTAACTGCGAGTGATCTGTGTGACATCTTGTTGCTCAGGATGAATTTCTAATTGAGTATGCAGTACTCAAAGGCATCTTTCACAGCACAAGTTTTGATGCAAGTACAAATAAAAAGAGTTGGTACAGGCTAAGATACAGAATTAAACTTGTTTTGTAATGGCCCCGGGATTATGTATTTGCATAGTCTGTTTAGTTATTGAAAAAGATATGATTTGTTAGATTTTTACCTGCCTTTGATTATTAAATGTCTTGCATCTCCTCTCTCACCTTCCCCTGCATCAGCTTATTCTGGTGTTACCAACTCCCAGAATTACAAACTAAAGCAGTTGATTTAAGTCATATAACTGTTTAGTAAAGTAATAATTTTCTTTAAAATTCTTTTGCCTTTTAATGTTTAAGGCTTTAGGGTCCACAATGGCTAATATTCCCCTACACACAAGAGAAGCAAACATCTTCTTTTTAAATACACTTCAGATTTTCATTGCCTTTTAAAATTACTTTATGAGCTGGAGTTGAAAGGGGAAAAAAAACCTACATCATGTATTGAGAGTAATTATAAATATAAACTGATTAGCTATTTTGCATCCAGGATACTTCTTCTAATGTACCTAAAACCAAACTATCCTGCCAAAAAGGCCAACCTCAGCGTTGTATGGGACTCCTTCAAGTACTCATGACTATGCTGCATCCTTCACATTATGTGCATATAACACAAAGCAGGGCCCTACTCCAAACTCTAGAGAAAAGAAAGCGAACATAACTTTTTAAAAGGTGCTTGATTTTATATGCTGAATTTGAGATTACTGAAATAAACCACCTTTTCTCAAAGTAGGTATATGGATTGCACCTTAGGAAAATCAGGGTCTCCTGCAGCCTCTCAAGATAGGCATCCAAAGCCACTAAACCTTTTTAAAAAACCTGTCTGACTTTTATTATATGATAAGAATCAATCTTTACTGACTTAGAACTGGAAATGAAAACTGCTGCTAATATTCACCACACATTTTTGAGAGAGTGAATGAGCAGGGAGACGAGCTTTTTTGCAAGTAAAGGAGGTGGAGCTATCAGACTTTAATATCTGCAGTATTGCTTTGAGACTATTTTTAATAAATTTTGGAAATGAATGTTATATTATTGAGAGGTGAAAGGGGAAGGAAAGGAGGAGCAAAACCACAGTGCCATATGAATTGGGTCACTAGGGGAGCACAGGAATGATTGTGTCCTGTAATTGCTCCTGTACAGTGCAGAAGTTATATGTAAATGCATGTGCACACGCAAACACGATTGCCACCTACCTGTGTGTCCCTTTAAACTCAACATATTTCTGTTTCTACTTATGTGCCTATGATCTTAGAAGGCCTCCAGCTACACTGAAGCTTCCTACAAAAGGCTCTTTGGCTGCCCTCATACTATCCTTGTACAAACGCCCTTCAGAGGCACTGCAGAGAGCCACAGCAAGTCAACACACAGATAGGGAATAATGTGAGTGACTCTAACAGGTGGATCAGTCCATTTAATTTACAAGTTCTAATAAAAGCACAAAGGACAGGATGGAGCCCACAATACAATTTTGTTTATGTTTCTACCACTGTGATTTTTCTGTCAGCAAGAGAAATCAGCTTTCTAGGTCTCAGTCTTCTATGAACTTTTGTGATTTGCCTACTGAGTTTTTGAGTTTTCTTATTAAATACATATTCGGTATCCAGCATCTCTGGGGTCTAGATGTTCAATTCAGTTCTGAGGTCGGGGTGGTAGAAACCTCAGGCTTCTGCCTGGACACTTTCATAGCTTGATCACATCCCACTCACACCAGGAAACAATAACACATTATTTTAATTTTCCCCACTGTTTTCATTTACATATGCTAAGTTGATGGATACTTTTGTGGTTTTCTTATTTTGGCCTGAAAATATGGACAGCTAACTGTGGGGTTTGGTTTTGTTTTTCATACACTAACAACCAAGATTTTACTCCTGATGTTGACAGAAGAGATTGAGTTATTTTCCTTCTGAATGGATTTTGTTGACGGGATGGATTTAGGCTGTTGACAAAACACATTCTGTTAGCATGGTGGCCTAAAGCTTTGATGAAATATGTTTTATTGGCAGGATGGATTGAGATTGTGATGACAAAATGCAAACAGCCTAATCCATTCCATTGATAAAACACATTTATCTAACTATCAAATCCATCCAGTTGACAAACCCATTTTTGTTTGAAACTGAAAAGCATCTTTTTGAGAGGAAGAAATAAATTCCCACAGAGCCGCATGAAGCAGCTCAGCTTATTGAGAAGCTGTGCTAGAGCTTCTCTCGCGTGCTGCAGAAAATAGAGATGTGGACCTCTACAACAACAGTAGTGGAAATGGCAGTGAAGACAACTGCAAATGGAAGTATCTCCTGTTTCTGCAGTACAGCAGAGCCCTGCACTGAGTCTACACACTTCATGGATGTTTTGCAAGTTCTCTACATCTTACAGTGGATTTTCAAGGGAGATCTACAAGTTGTGTTCGAAGTTGACCTTGAAAATCAAAATTAATCTCTTAATACTAAAAATCATAGTGACAACAGCTGTGTTGGGTTTTGGTACCTACAGCCTGACAGTTGAAGGAGCTGGGTTTCACCAGCAATACCTCCTGTTGTTGGGCTGCTTCCCTCTGCCCAGAGGCAGTAATGACTTAGTGCTAACTTTTCTGTCTATCTGCGAGGACTAACTCTTCATTTCTCTTAGGTTGTCCCACTGGTTAATATAATGTAGTTTCAAGTTTGTCCATTCTCTGCTTCAATCTCGGCTCCTTTCTCCTGAAGGACTTCTGCTCTGAGATCAGTCTGATCTGTTAAAGGCTGACAGACAGCAAACAAATGACAGCAAAATTCAGAGCTGTCTCTTCAGGTTTTCATGTTTCAGATGTTTTCCTTCAACTGTATGGTCTCAAAAGCAGGTATTCCCCTCCCCTATGTGTGTGCAATCTTTCTGATGCATTGGAAGGGAATATCATGTCTTAATGTGATATCAGATGTAGCATTTTGACCATATTGACATTTAAAGTAATCAGAAATGTACTTTTCCACTCCATCAATGGAATAGTATTCTTCATGTGTCAGAGGATGTAAGAATCAATATATTAATACCACAAAGCAAACATTTTGACATTTGAAGTTATTTAGTTTGCAGTTTCTATTTAAAAATATTAGATTTGATCAGGCATGTGAGAGATCTGGAAATTAGCATTCCTCCCCCAAAAGTCATCTTATATAAGAAAGAAAGTTTTAAAACCTGAAATTTATATTAGAAGCTTCTTTTTTCTATACACTGAGAGCAATTTTTCCTTCTCTCTGCAGGGCGATTAACAGAAAATAAAACAACGTCCATGTTGAGGAGATGTTTTTGGCCCTTAGGTTAGCTCTTGAAACATAACTGTGTACTCCTACTGCTGCAATGTAGGGGGAAATGTGTGCTCCTTATAACCCTCCATTCAAACCAGGTATTCTTTGGCATGTTTGGGGCTAATACACTGAGGCAAAGAGCATCTGTACTGCTGCCAAATTAAATGACTTCACAAACGGTGAAGGAAGACCAGGGTGAGCAAGTCTGAAGTGATGAGGCACTTTTCCTCATTAACTGTTTTACTCTTGATCCCAGCAATTTCCTGTTTGACACCCAGATTGAGCGAGGCATGGGGTCCTGGGGAAGAGCTGCTTTAATTAAGCTTAACTGTGCAGTGAGGACAGGCTAATGGTGTGGCTGGATAGCCATTGGGAAAGGTTTTTTCTGCAAGATTATTGCTTCGAATCCTCCCATCAGGGCAACTGCCTGACTGTCAGGGTGACTTCTGACTTAGAGGAGTGTTTCCTTGTATTTATAAGCCCAAAATACAGCAGTGACAGCTCTCGTAGGCGCCTGTGTTAACTGAGGAGGGATACTGGCATCTCAGCATGACTAACATCTTGTGAGCAGCGATAGCATTTTGCTTCTGTTTGTCAGAACTTGCATGGTTTTTGCCTCCAAGGTTGTAGTCTCAGCAGTGTGGTATTAATCACAGAGGTGGTGGTGTGTGTGAGGTTATGCTCAAAGAGCACAACTGGTTCACTGAAGATGCAAAAAAATCTGTACAATATTAAAGGCTATATTATTTCTAATGACCTTTTTTGCAATATGTGTACATGCATATGTGTAAAGGATGAAGAGAAACAAATTAATACTTCTGTTCGAGATAACTGAGTCCCCGGATAGGGTTTGCAGGCAACGGTAAGGTCTAGGAGCAATCAGACCGGTAGGAAAATATTTCAGTGCCAATCTTGCTGACAGTCAGCAAGACAGAAAGAAAAGGGAAAATGAGCCATAAATGCTTTTATACACTACTCTGTGCTCACATTGTGCCTAAAGGCAAGGTCTAACTCTGCCTATGGAGAGCTTCAAACCACCAGTTACTCTGGTTTCCAGCATCTTTCCCAGGAGGTGACTCCACAGTATAACACATTTCCAGCGATAGGCAGGCTGCATTACTCTCTGTTTCATCCCATTACTTCCAGCTGTTACATTTTGCTATTTACTGAGTCCTGGCAATGTGTTTAGGTCCGTTGCATCGTTCTGCTGTGTCTCCTCTTCCTTTGGTGTCAAAATGGGTTTACCTGACCTGTGTGAGATGGTGTTTGTTCTACCATCCTAATTAATTATGCTGACATGACTGGTGAAGAGGATGCCAAGCACCGTGGCATTAGCATTCAGAAGCATTTTCTCAGGATGAAAAAGGGCAGAGCACAGAAACAAAAGAAAGCAAAGAGATAATGAGGGAGTCTGTGACCTTTCTGAGGTCTCATTCCCAGAGACTCATGCATTATTTCAGCAACTGTGCAATTAACTCGTGTCATTACTGTCCGTGTGTGCAAACCCTTCCAGGGAGGTTCCATGGAACTGAAGGGAAAATGACAACTTTTTGGTAGGCTTGAAAACGTAAAGCTGGGGCTGAGTTTTGCACAGAACACTACTTGTCCTGAGGCCTTTGTTGTGCAGATACTAGTGTATAACTGTGCGCAACAGCTCATTTCAAGGAAGTGGAAGCAATCTAATAGTTACGTATGCAATATTTATTGCCATATGCTCTAAGAAAAATTCTTTTGCATATGAGAGTCAACGGAGGCCGTAAAATAGCATACATTGACTGTAACCATCATTGTTGAGTAAGTTAAAAAACCAAATGATTTATGAATGTTATTTTCTTCGATTAAAGGAGATGACGTTGGTTCCAGAGGCTGCTGCTGTTCAGCAGCTTTCCTTCCTCAAACTTAATGCCACAGTATATATTTTTCTAAGTGAGAGCAGGCATGATTATGAAATGCTTCTAGACTTGCTTCTAGGTCTGATTTGAAATTTTTTAAGTGGGCAGGTCTGCCTGTCATTATTCCAGTCTTCCTGCCAATTCAGCCCTGTCCCTTTTATCTCTGCCCAGATTGTACCGAGAAAGAATCGGCCCTCCGTGAAAGATCATGGGTCTTTTGGCTCTAACGTGTCCTCTCGAACATGATGTTTTGTCTCAGTTGTCCTTTCAGTTCCTGATTTAACAAGCCTAGGCTGATAGATTTTTGTTAGGGAACGATCTGTTTATGCAATTTCTGTATGGTCATCAGTACAGGGGACTTCTGGTACTACAGTTTGTTCTGGGGTGCTGTTATTATAAGAGTAATGCTCATCTTGGTAGTAGAGACTTGTTTTGTGCAAGTGTCTTTACAATTGAGTTTTTCTTGAGCATACAGGTTTTGGCATATTACACACCCACAGTAGGTAATGCACTAAACCACTGCCCTGTTTCAGAAAAGAATACCACAAAATTTCTACTCCTGCATAAGGTCCGACTTACTACTAGACTTAGGATAAACTCACAGGATTTCTGTACTTTCTTGATATTTCTTTTAATTTGGAAACTCTGGGTTGGCCCCACTGAAGGTGATGGAAAAAAATCTCAACTCACTTTGAAGCCAGGAGTTTATGCACACCATTTTGTCCTACGTAGTGCAGTGTTTTGAGATGTGGGATTGAAAATATAGAACAAGTGCAAAGCAGAGTATTTTTAAATGAAAATGATCCAGAGAAAATTAATATGCAGTGAATATTGTTTCCTTAAAGCAAAGTAGTATCAAAAATCACTCGGGTCAGATCACTAATCTGATGGTTTGTGGCTGTGAAATTCTGGGGTTGAAAGAAGTTGGGGTCTCTGAGCATCAAAAAATAGGTGATGATTTCAAAAACACAAATAGCAGCTGCTAACACTACAATAAAAATAAACTGGAAGACAGACAGTTGATGCTGGACTTGAAAGTGAATTGAAGGGCTGAGTTTTAATTTTGGATTTCCAACTGGTATTGCTGTTGAATTTTAATTAATTTATATTTCTAGCACCTCTCTTTCCTTGTTTAGATAATAAAGAAAACTTGGATATAAGTTTTACATAGCAATTGCATTTATTCTGTGGTTATCTTTTTTAACTGGTACTGTAGTTACCACAGCAACAGTAAAATGGCTTAGTTATAATATGAAAACTTTCTTTACAGAAGCAAATCTGATAAAATGTCATGAACTGTCTTGAAGAAATATGTATGTTCCGATAAAAATCGCTCAATATTTCTAGGGTTACTGTAGCAATGCATTAACAATTCTATAGTTAAGATCTCATTGGTATCTCCCTTATAAATCTGCCATAGTTAGTCCTGAAACCAGCCTGAAATGTTGCATTGCCAGCTCTCAACTGGGGAATGATTAAAAAATGGCACTCCAAAACAAATTGATTCAATTGAATGTGAAGAGAAGCAGCTCCTGTTAACTCCCCCCCTGACACCTCCCCCCGCCCCTTATATAGAGACACCTGAGGACCAATGATAACATGAAGGTTTGAGAAGGGTATTTATTTTTAAAATTCATGTTTCAGAAGCATAGTTTAGTAAGCGGTAGATGACAGTTAGTAAGATGAGCCACTCCGGAGAAGAACGAGGGTCTCCCTCGCGTGGCACCTTGCCACAGGCATGGCCCGTGCTGCATGCCCAGCTTTGTGCATGAAGCCCATCAATAACCACTGACTGCCACGGCTATCTACACAGCTCCCATATCAAAGTCTGATACTCTCAAGGCTTTCAGTGCATTTATCCTTTTAATACGAAGCCAGGTAGAGCAGCAGCGCTGTTATTTCTTTTATATGGATGAGGTGTGGGCGAATTACCTGCAGATTTTTCTTTTTATCTCCCAATAATTGGTTCACGCTGTGGATATGGAAAGTTTATATCCCTTTTAGTCTTCTCAACCCATCACCTTCCCAAAGGCAACAATACACAATAGCATTTTTATAGCTAAATCGTGGGTAGGAGGGGGAGGAAGGTTGAGGTTATTCTGCCACTGAGGTATTACTGTTCAGAGTATTATACTGTGCTTGGAAGTCGCTGAGTTTTTATGCCACCTGTTCCCATGCGGTTATTCACAGCTCTGCCATAAATACAGGAAATTAATCTATATATTCCCATCCAAAGATGAGAACTAGGGAATGAAATTCAATTAAAAACGTGGTTGCTGAGAGCCACAGCAGAGAAGCACGAGAGCTGCCCTGTCTGTAAGAAATCCTCACGGACCCAGCAAAGCCATGTCTGACACACATCTGGAAACCAGTTACACTGAAATAAACAGCTAACTCTGTTATCCTACATTTCCATCCAAAATGCTCAACACCAGTATTTCCACTTGATAATGAGGCATGCTGGAATTGATTTTAATAAAGTTGCTATTGAGGAGGAGACAGTTTTATACCAAGAATGTACCGATGAGTAGGACTGGTGTATATTTTCAGGAAAATTTAAGTTTAATGGGAGCTTTTTTGAACTAGACCTCTGTGACAACATGATACACAAGCTGCCACTAAGGTTTTGAAAACCTTCTCAAACATCTCTTGCCTGTTAGAGTATGATTAAGAATGTGGAGCATTAAAGGAAGCATTAGGAAGAAATATAGTTCTAAGGAAAACCAGACATTCTTACCACTGGGGCAGATGGATGCTCTTATGTGAGGAAGAAAATACTTAGGATCCTCTTAGATAATCAATTAATGTGGAGACCAAAGTGCCTCTAAATTCAGGAGTCTTCCTGTTTAGGAAAGGAGGACATCGCATAATGGATACGTGGGAACGGAGAGGCCATTTCATGGGACATAATCACACCTTCTGGAAGATGTGGGAAATGTGAACCTTGAAGCCCTTTTCTCAGTACGGGCAGCTGCCATCCCCTGTTAATTCGGTGCAGATGAGTGGCAGTGCGAGAGCCATTACAGGCTGATCCACTGACAGCCGGCGCACCGTGCCGTGCCCGCTGACTGAGACCCAAGGAGAGACCCCGTCCAGTGGCAGATGGCAGAACACTGACCACACCAGCTGGAAAGGCCCAAAGGATCCGCTGTATTTGGTGACCCTCGTAATGTGTTTTTGAGGTCTGAGCTGCAGATGGGGAGTAATTCATTAGAATACCTGTGCTGCTTGACAGCCACGATGTCAAGGTGGATACCGGCTAACGGGCACACCGATGGTGTGTATTTAATCAAGGGCACATCTGTTTGGATTTTCTTGTTGTGCTACAGAACACAATAGCAGAGCTGTGAATGGGTAGCTGCATAAGTTATATCAGCCTTTCTATCTAGGTATCAGCTATAATAATATTTTTCAGTATCTGGCTAGACTATAATCAGTTAATATCTATCTAACCTAGCCGAATTATCTATAGTCCAGTCTTTTTGCAATAGCTGTTACAATCTAATTTGATCTGGTTACTGGTGAGGGATCTTAATTCGATATGTCATATATTTTTACTTTTTTGTGCTTTAAAATGCAAAGGTCAAGATGAACAGTTTGGGATTTTTTTTTTTACCATACTTTTCCTTCGGGTACGGACTCACCATTTTCCAAGCAACATCATAATAGCTGTTTGTTTAGGGACTTTTTTGAATACTTAAAATCAAAAATTCTTTATTTCATTTGGTTAGTGTGAATGGAGTGTACTCTTTCAATGCCAGCTGGCAGAATTAGGTAGCTGGGGAAGAGATTGTGTGCTGCAGTACCTAAAAGGAAGATGAAGCTTTCTCTGAGTTCTGCAGCAGGGATATAATTCAACTATTCAATTTGATCAAAGAAAACTAGATCAACCAAATTTGCTAAGGTTTTTAGAGTAATTTTTATGAATCTCTGGTTTTACAGCTGGTAGGTACATTTTTATTCCTGTGCAATCTGCTTTTGAGACTGAACTTTGGTAGCATCAGTCTGACAGTAAAATTGGATTTCAAGGCATGCTGCTGTCAAAATGCCCTCTTTCTTTGGTGAACTTGCACACAGTGATCACGAAAAGAAATTTTCAGCCCAGCCAGAATGTGTCACCTGAAGTAATTACCAGCTGTGCAGGTCTGGGGTTAACATGAGGACAGTTCATTGGATATGCAGAGCGGTGCAAACAAGCAGCAAAAGGAAGAATGAAATATATTAGAAAAATAGTTTCTGGGCTCTGCTGTATCTTTTAAAATCAATGAGTTCCTACTGCAGTCTCCCAGTACACGGGATGTTAAAATTGAGCTATGGATGCAGGTCATTGGAGGAAGGTTTGAGCATCAGATCTGGGGGCTCAGCTTGGACTAACACCCCCTGCTACGTCCTGGCATGTCAGACACAGACCTACAGCGGGCAGGTTCCACCATGCATCACACATAAATGCGTCCTGTTGTGTATTGCTGACCAAATACCCCTCTCTCCCACCTTCCAGTGTGAACACAGTTTCAGTGTGAATAAAATTACATGCGCTGTCAGGTAGATAAAAATCTAGTGAATGCTGGTTAACATCACGGTGAGCAACGGCAGCATAGGCTGCAGCATGCGTTCACATACACCTTGGCAACTCTCCTGTCCATGATTATTTGTGAGTCTTGGGGTTACTCTGCTCTTTGCTTGTGTTTCAGTATTAATAGCCAGACCTGGTCTGTTAGTGATTTTGTGTGGACTCTTCATGTGTTCTTTGCTATCCCTCTGCTCCTTGCTGAATAAAGCTAGTGCACATGCTCCAGCATCTCAGTGTCGTGTCATGGACAGGAAAGAAAGGAATTAAAAAATAGTATTTCCCTACCCCACAGGTGTTGTGTAGAGATTTTCTCATGAGCAGCTTTAGACAGAAGGATGTATGCATGCACTGTCATCATCACAGTCATGGCATATGCTAACTCTTAACAAAATCACAGGAGTTAACATATCTGTCCCTACAAGGACGATAAAGCCACGTGCAGTGCAGTAACTGTCTGGAAGGCTTGCGGAGGGCATGTCACCAGCATTCAGCATGAATGGCTAAAGTCCTTTTGCAGGAAAGGGAATTTGGAGGAAATGAGAAGGGCAGTTGCATTCCCTACAGAACAGAGAGTTTATTTTCAGAGACAGGTCTCAGAAGTGTGACCCCTGTTAGAGCTCTCTCACCTACATCTAAGATACTAATCACAAATGTAAAAGCAAATTTTGCAAATAAAGGTTTCTCTGGAGATAGTATGTTCTCAGCAGCAGGAAAAGCAGCAAATATTCTGAAGAGCTAATAAAATCCTGGAATGGGATTTAAAGTGAAGGATTCCTTTTTTTCTCCTGGCATGGCTGACCTTCCTAGGTGAATCACTGATGACTGCTGCAAGTGCTACCCCTAAGTTTCTTATTCAGATATGAAAGTAGCCCTTTAACTTAGATATTTGTGGTGTACATACTAAAACCATCTATTTGCTAAACTTTATCCTACCTTGTAATTGTTTCTTAATTACATGACACAGTCACGAATTGCAGCCAACTTCAACCTCACCCATTTGAAATTATATTGGTTTTATCTATAATCCACCTGGGGCTTTTGTCAATTTTCACTTTGTCTTCAATAGCTGCACCTCCCAGAAGGTGTATCAGTGCCTTTAAAAGCACCGTAAGTGGTCACTGCAAGCCTTATTTGCTGTTTCTGTACGTCTGTGGCTAGTTTGGAGAAAGAGGAATTGGGGAAATATCACTGGAAGAAAAAGTGGCCAAAAGATCTCCTCTTAATTTAGTGCCTTCTGCTATTTGGCAGAAAATACAAACTTAAATCACTTAAATGCAGTAAGTTTGCTTGTGAAGCATGCTTGTGCTGTCTCTGGAGTAATATTGCAAGACTGGAAATCCTTTCCCTTTCTCCTGAAGTCTCTGGTCCTCGTGTTAGACTAAAGAGTAGGCAAGGTAAGGACTGGGAATAGTGTTGTTCTTGCTGTTTTACACAAAGAGGAGTATAAAAGGGGATTATGAAACAGTCAGACTTGTACAGAACAACTGCTTAAACCTGGCTATTACTGCATTTTTTATGTCTTCCCATTATCTCTAAAGCTGATGGAATAAAAGAAATAAAATAATTTCTAAAAGGTAATTGCATCTTACGGAGATAGTTGAAAGGCCACCTAATTCATTAAGTCTTAGACCAAAGTATTTCAAACTACATTAAAAAAAATCCCATCCAATGTTCTCCTTGAGTAGGATTCATGTGAAGGTTTCTAACGTCTCTAATCTGTCCTGAGTGCCATAGTGATGGGCCGTTTTGTCTCCATGATTTCTAAGGTAGAGTAGACATAAAATGTTAACCAGTGTGTATGTATCCATTTTACAGCAGGCACTGTTGTCTCTCTTAGCCCGATGTCCCCTTAGGAAAAAAAAAGTCTCTATTTTTAATCCAGTTTGGGGAGAAATAACACCTTTTATAACATTTACTTTTTCATCAGGCAGAACTGTTTTCCCAGCAGCTCTATTCCTGAGGTGCATCTGTAATATAATGTGGAAGCAGTTTAGGCTATGTGAATTGAAAATTCAAGTGTTTAATTATTTCGGTGAAGCGTGCTAATTATAGATATTTGTGGTCTTGCTCATTGCACAGCAGAATTTCTTTTATTAAGAGCAGTTACAACTTAGAGAAACTCCATTTCTTTTCCCTCAGGGCTTAGAGGACATTTTCAAACAGAAATGTAGATAGTAACTCAATGTGTTATAATACAAATGTTTTGAGGTAAATAGCCCATTTTCTTAAATGTCATCAAAACATTTGTTGCATCAACAAAACCTCAAGAGTTTACATTTTTCGTATACATCTTAATACATATAAAACAAGCATAAATTCGCAGTTTAAGACACACTCCCACAGCACCAGGGCTCTTTTGCTCTGTAATTGTCTCTCTTAAATGACAAGTGTGAAATACGTAGCGGTCTCCTAAATTATAGCTTGCAGATTATTCTGTCAATTTGCTCATATATTTGTAGTCTTTTTTATTATTATTTTAAAAAGAAAGTTTTTTTCCTTCATCTTCACAATCTCCACGGGTCAAATGCAATGTCTTCCTTTCTAGCACTTTACATCTGCTTGGAAAAAGCAAGTATCATGCCTTGTGAAATATGTCCATTTTAAAGCAAAATATTCAGAAAGGTAGAAGAAACTTAAAGATTATTAACGATTTAAAGTTGATTTTAATCATTAGTGATTTTAAGATTAGTGATTTAATTATGCTTAAGAGCAGGCTCTTTCAAACATGGCCTGTCATCATGGATCAGCAACCCGCACAATTAAGCTACAATTTTTCCTGGGCCAGAATCTGCGGAATGAAATAAGCAGTTGATTAATTTAGATTTGTGTCACAGGTGTAGCTGTTTGTTTTGGTAGCTTTTTAGTCAGATGATGTTCATTTCTACGAATAACTCTACCCTTTTAATAATCAAAGCTCTTCTTAGTATTCATTCTCATTCAAACTGTGACAGTGTTGGATTCCTTGATACCCAGGGTAAGACACGCAGATAATACAGATGTTATCATGTCCATCAGTCACTCTCCCTTAAAAGGGCTGGGGATGTGACAAATTGCATCTCTCCATAGTTTTTTATTGTTCAGCTTCTTGCTTTCTGCCAACTCTTCTACACTTTTGATTCATACTCGTTTTGATTTCTGTGTCTTGCGCATCTGTGAGCAATTGCTTCACCAGGCAGTCATCTTTATAAGCCATGTGACTAAAATCTTAATTTTCACATTTTCAATTTTCTCTGGTCCCTTGCATTTTCTTTCTCTTAGAAGTACTTACACATGTTCACTGGTATGAGACTTGGGCATGAGTGATTGGAAATGCTCTTTATGGCATATCTTTTATTTTTGGTGGATTTTTGCTTAATTTAATTCTGCTGTCACTTTGCACATAGAGACACCAGCACACAGGTCACCAGGGACCACAGTGGCACCTTGGGAAGTGCTCTGGATTTCCCCCATGCTGCTTGGCTAATTGCATTATCTTAGCAGTGGAGTGAGAAACAGAAGAGCACAAGCCCTTTGGGGAATCACTGAATGCATTCACATGAGCTAATTTATTGTTAACAGCATATCAGTGCTTAACCTGGGTATTTGTCTATGCTAATTCCTTTAAATGAAAAATTACTATCATGGTGGTATGGCTAACAGGAGGCACTTGGGCAGTTTTATTCTCCTCATCCCGAGTCTTGCCAATCGTGATAAGATATTGCTTTGGAAGTAAGAGAACGTAATTTCAATACCTAACTGAGAATATGAGACTCAAAGTGCTTTTTTCTTTAGCACATGTATTCTTGAGACACACTTCTTTGGTCTCTGCAAGGCAATGAGGCTGCTCACATACCCTCATTTGTGGTCAAATAGCTAATTTTTCCTAGCTATTCACTTAAATGTGTTATAGATCAGAAATCTTCAAAAAGGCCCTGCCAACAGACTTTACAAGAAAGCTAAGGTATCATCTTGTGAGTCTGTTCAAAGGACTGAGTGAAGGTTTTGGGCAAGTAGCTGCTTTGAAAAGGATGCATGTCCAGAATCTTGAATGCTCTGGTCTTACTTTTCATGACTATAAAAAGGCCACTTGACCCACCTCTCCAAGCAGCTGTGGCTTTAAGTTATGTTCTTAATTGCCTTTCACTAATATCTGGTTCCCTTCCTTGCAATGACTTCTTGCCTGACCTTGGTTTGGTCCAAAGGGTTTGATCCAAACAACTTTGTCCAACGCAGACTTCGGGCTCCTCACGAAACCCCCAACTCCCGCAGGCTTAGTGGTCATCACAGCATGAAATGATGGAAACTCGTTCTGCTTTTGTGAACTGGGAAGCATAAGTGGCTGCAATCTGAGACCCAAGTCCTGTTTAGATGTGACACAGGAGAATGCTTAACACATGCTTCCCACGGATTGCTAAGATGACTCGAACCGCAGCAATAGTTGGTATTGAAATGCACAGTCTGTAACGGTGTTATTATTGTCCAAATAGAGATATGAAGATAATTGCAGTCTCTACCCTCTGCCTGTGCGTGGAGCTCAGTAAAAATGACTTTACATGTTGAAAATGAGAAGAAATTGAAAATAGCACCCTGAACACAAGCAGAATAGATGGCTTTGAGAGAAATTGCTGAATTTTCTGCCTGTGACAGAATCCCTGTATGAGCTCGGAGAAGTCACTTCTGCTCCTTATAGCTCATCTCTTGCTCTAAAACTACAATGATTCTTTTTTACCAGACAGGATAAACTTCAAATCCACTTTAAGTGTCACAGCCAGATTTTTCTTCTCTTTCCCCATATTTTCAGATAACTCTGATTGTAGTGGTTACATTTGATTAATAGATATTCTTCTCCCTCCCTGGCAAGAACTTGCATACAAATTTGTCTTTTGCTTTATGCAGCCTTGGAAATCCTTATGGCAGGGAAGGTCTTCAGGAAAGTCTCTTCAAGATAAATAAAAATAACTGTGGGACTAGGCATGCAAGCTTAATTAAATTCAATCATCTTGTAGTTTGTCTTCTCCTATTCATGCAGCCCTGTATTCAAGATTGATACATGTTTGGGTAGCATGAACCCAATTACTGCATTTTAAAAACAGCAACAGTTGATTTTCTCCAGGTGAGCCTTGTGGGGTTTTTTCTCGTCAGGGTCTAATTTCAGCCAAACAGCACAGAGCAGCTCTACCATAGATCAAGATGCTCTGCCATTATCTATATTTCATGGTGTCAATACAACGACAGCCACAGTCTGCAGACCTGTCACTTGAGTCAGAGCCATCAGGCTGCATTCTGCTCTGTCTTAAATTAACATTACTTCCTGTTGGTGCCCAGCACTCAGAAATTCCTTATTATCAAAGTGATCACTGCAAGGGTTTTTTTCCTCATCCATCACTCTGTCAGTACACTACTTTTCCTTTTGCTAGTTCCCCCCCCCAGTTTCCTTTTACTTTATTCTGGGTTTTTCATGAGACTTTTTCTGTTAGTCCACTTTTCGTAGCAATTTGGTCACCTCTGCAGATCTTATGGATTTATTTGGACCCACAGCTGTAATAAAATTTAATTTCTGTAAGTTTGGGTAAAATAGATTTAGTGGTTGGGTGAAGGTATGTCTGTTTTTTGGTTCTATGAAGCACCAGCATATCCTTTCACAACTCTTCTAATCTCTCCCAAACCTTCCATGTGAACACTGGTGAATTTGTTTTAGAAAAACAGTTGACTTGAGGTACACCTAAACCTGTGGAAAGGCAAGTTTTGCACACACACAGCCTTGCATTTCAGCCCTCTCTTGGTGCAACAAGAGTTATATATAAGGAAAATTGCAACAAACCCTTATTAACAATAGCAGTTCTCCAAAGAAGCAGTTTGCTTTCTCTCTACTGATACACCCCAGTGCTTAGTGCTGAGAATCTGTCATGCTAATCAGGATGAGCTGAGGTGGATAATGTTTTGTTAAGGACTCATTGTGAAGGTCTAAGAATAAAGAGGGGGGAGAAAGCAACCATGGTAAAAACAGTGAGGGTATGTTGCTTTTGAGGAGAACAACAGGGTCATCTTTCAAGTGAGTCTTCAGTGCCTAGGGGGAAAATGGAGCAGGGAAAAGCAGGTCACAGTAAGGATACTCTGAATGAAATTTTATAAAGCTAAAGGACCAGGACTGATTTGTAACTGTTATAGATCAGCTACAGCTGCCTTGGGAACATGGAGGCTGACATGCCTAGCTCCTACTGTTGCTTCAATTGCCAACCAGCTTGGGGATGCATGCTCCTTCATTGGCAAGGGTCACGTAGCTGAGTAGGGAGGCAGGAGGCAGCTGGGAAGTTATATATCCATAGGTTCAGGTTAACTGATAAGTGAGGCAGGTAGCACTGTCAGTGTAGGAACTATCTCAAAGTACCTGTGAAATATCAGACACAGCCATCCATCCGCCAGTGACATCAAGACAATAGATCTTTCTGAGATCCAATTGCTCGTGGTGTTATGCTGCACGACACTGTTGCCAAATATTTCCTCCCCGTGGCAGCGTTTGTTCAGGCTGCAGCTCTGTAAACACTTGCGTATTGGCTTTATCTAAGAGTTGGCTGAAATTAATGGAATTACTCAAAGCAAAACACACGGGCAGGAGCCTCATGGAATAGAAACCTGCAGGTTGGCAAAGATGTTTCTCCATTTACAGTTCCCCAAACCATGTGGTTTATAATCAAAGTAATTAAGAAAATGATAGGTAAAATAATGCACAAGGGTGTTTTTCTCCTTTTTAAGCTTATTTTAACAAATATGTATTTGGTGGAGTCTGATTTTTTTTTTTTTAAACTTCAAAGTGCCTGAGTTTTAGCAACAGCTGTGTTGATTAACCTAACTAGTCATACATGTTCAGCTTCAATTTTACTCCTTGCTTCAGAAGTGAAAAGGACTTACCTGCCCAAACCCTTGTGTGCTTTTTTGAACTGTCTATAGATTGTTAACACTTTCTCTAGTAGATAGAATCTGGTTGTGCAGTTACAGACCTAAATTATGATGGTTTTATTTAGCAATAGCTTGATGGGTATGAATTGATATTGTTCCTTTTTTTTCCTGAATTTTCTCCTGCTGAGGATCTGTCATTGTTAGTTTAGTGGGTATGTTTGCATCAGGCATTTTGGTTTGTACTGGGCCCTGGGGAACATGAAACATTCAAGCCAGATAGTTCATCATGTGACCAATGCCATGTGATCCAGATCATGTGATTGACATCACACATGGGAGCTTGAAGCACAGATGTTTAAGGGAAGCCTTATATTCCTGATTCAGCAAGAAATACAAGTATGTATTTAATTTCCACTGAAATTCAGATTGAGCATTTTGTCCAAATACTTTGCAGGTTGAAGGGCCAGGGACACGGGGCAGCTTGGTGCTTTGGGCTGAGCTGCTCTGAGGGCCGCAGCGCAACACTGGGGTGGGTTCTGCTTGTGGGAAGTTCAACAAACTAATAGTGAAAAACTAGGAGGAAAGAATCAAGGTAGAGCTACCACCAACGGTAAGATAACTCTTGGGGTTGCAGGGGAAAAAAACCATGAGCTGTCTTGCAACTTTATTATTGCTATTGATCACATTTATGAAGATGACATGGAGTTGCAAACTGTTACAATACCAAAAAAAGGCAGTTACAGCAATGCAAAGTGGTCTATCACGTAGTGTGTGTGACAACTTTATTACTGCAATGGACTAATATCGCAGTGGGGAAATACAGTACCCGTAAGTTATTTTGAAACAAAACACAGTAGCCAACATGTTACTATATAAAATTTATTTTTTATGAGCCTCAATAATTATAGTGAGCGATTACCAAAATGTACAGACAAAAGGGAATAAAGTGAGATGTGATGGCCAGAGCAGCTCCTTTTTGTTTCATCTCTTACAATCATTTTGTGCATCTGTTAGCACTTGAGTTCATAGGGACTGATCCAGCACCAGCTGATGTTGATGAAAGGGTATCTATTATCTTTAGGAGCTTCTGGATTAACACCAGATTTATTAAAACTTTCAGCCCGGGCCCAATTGGCAGTTTGGAAGGTGAAAGCATCTTGTTTCCATGAGTGTCTTAAACATAAATTATCTAGGTTGTCTGTCACATATTCAGTATTTCCACAGGTTTGAGGACTCTGTTAGTACTTTGGTAGGTTAAAAAGGTGTATAATATCGAAATGGACTTTCAGACACATGTACATAATGGTCTACTTTGCAGCTGAGGAAAATGCTTGATGTATTTTTGTATTTTTATTCTCTTGAAATGGGACATTTAAGCCTAAGCGTGTAGAATAGGAGTTGTCCAGAGCTCCTCTCCTTTTATATGAACGTAGAGGTTCAGGTCCTGACTCTGGCTTCACTCGACTAAATCATAAAATCTAGACTGTATCCCTGTCTGCAAAGTATGTATATTAATACTTATACAGGAGCAAGATTAGAAAACTGTTGATGATTGTGAGATCCTTCACTGGTAAATGTGATATTGAAAGGGTGGATGGAAAATGGAATTATATCAGACATTCCCTAACTTTTTCAAAACCTGCTTTGCAGAATATAATCTAGAGGCTAACTCACCATGAAATTTATTATTCACTTAAATACTGCATTGCTATATTGGTGTTCCAACTGAACAATGCTTCCTACTGCTCACTATCAGAGGGAACAGTCTGCTGCAACTACTCCATAATTGTTCTTCTAATGTATACTTTATTAAACTCCTGCTGTTTTCTTGACTGGTTTATCTACTAAAAATAGTCTGATTAATAAAATGGATGTCAGATGTATCCATCTTTATGTATTTTTCCCATGGAATTAGACAGTACTAAACAGTAATTTGATTTTTTTTTTTCTTTTAGTGTTAAGCAATGTCAGTTATTCTCTGCAGCGGTGCTAGCGGATTGCTGGTAGGATATTATTAATTTGAATTCAATTCAGGTTGGCAGCGATGAGAATTCAGGTGTTAACTGGTCTGTTGTGTCATGGTAACCATGGAACAAATTATGATGCCACTAGCCCAAGTGAACTGAGTCTGGATAAAGGACCTTTTCTTAGATTTTAACCTTAGAAAATCTGAAAATAAACATGGTTGGGAAGCCCTCGTTAAAATCACATCTGCATAATTACATGCTATGCATTTAAATTCTCTCTGTAGTTTCAGATGGATACAGTACAGGTTTGTGAGTCTGTCCTTTGCATGCTTCTCTCCAAATCACAACAATTATGACAGCATTTCTCTGGCTGTTTTCAGGCTGCAAAGACATTTGAACACAGCTCTGGTGAATGTCATTATGCAGATGTAAAGCAGTATTTCATTCTTCATCTGCGTTATATATTCAGATGTTAATGATGTATTGTTTGGAAACTACAGTTATGTCACAGGATATCAGTGAAAGAAACTCTTTACTAAATAGTTCGACGACATGATACACTACAGATCACAAGATCTGTCCATGCCATTTGACACTCTTACATGTTCCCCATAGGGTTTTGGAAGGAGAAAGGGGACATTGCAGAGGGCTTGATCATCTTCTCATCATCAGCCATGTCACTTGGTTGATTTGATGGCATCCCCCCATTCTACAATGCTATAAATAAAAAGAGAATCAAGTATTATGCTTACAGAAACAATGTGTTACATTAATCTGTTGAAATAATGCTATTGGCTTCACTGGGATTACTTTCCAGGATTAATTTGTGTTTTCCTCCTGTGGTATGTAGCAGGCATTCACTGCTCTGAACAATCAAGGAGTAGGTGTCACACAATCTCTCTGCATTTCTCATGTGAATGGCATCTTTCTACTGCAAAAAAACACCTAAATGTGAAGATGAAAACCACAGTCCTTTGTAGGCATACGCAGTTTTCTTGGGCAGGCTGTGAGGCGCTGCTCTGAAGCGTGGCAGATCTTCCACTGCTGTCTCCCTGGGTGTTTGATGAAGAAGGTCAGCAGAACACTAAAGAGAATAAGGTTTTTCTCTGTGAGCATCCATCACCTGAAATGGGAATGCAAGTTAACATCAATTAGGGTTTGACATTGCCTGAGCTGTATTCATGCTCTGTGCAACACAGAGACCGTGAGGATCCTCGCTGTATTCAAACCAGCTTCCTTGCTCAGAAGTACCAATAACTTAAAAGATACGCCAATAATTCTTGAACTGGAAGCTATGCTCGGATACAACCGAGCTTCAAACACCAAGCTAAAAGCTCAAAGGTTTTAGAACTTGATACTTCCAGTAGTATCTCTCTCTGTCAAGCCAGAGGGCACACGTATGGCTCTTTGTACTACCGTGCTTTTAGAGTATTTTGGTCTTCTAACATGCCTCTGCACAGAACCTTTCTGAGAAAAGGGCAGGCAAAGAAGAGAGCCTCCTCTTGCTTGCTTAATTTCAGCAAGTACAGTAAAGGGTTTCACATGAGTGTTGTTGGAACATGCAAAAACTGTGAAAAGTGTTTCCCTTTAATGGCACTGCATTGATCCTGTGGATCTCTGCCATTCTTTTAATTGCATTTCCTTTTCAGTGTGAGTAATCAATATCAGCAAGCGATATTTTCTCTCCCAAACAACAAAAATCCTTAGCTAGATGTGAGGCTAAATTGTCATGCAGAAAAACACTGCAAATAAAGCGTTTGGAAACAGTATAATGTACACATGTGTCAGACATGCACGCTGCACTTAAAGTACAGAGAAATAAGGATGGTCCATCTCGCATGCAACAGAAAAGCCTGACAAGTGCAGTCAAATACGAGCTCAGCAGTCGTCCTTTAGCTAGGAGTCGCTTTCTACTCAATAGTTTTAATCTTTTCTTCAAGTGAAGGGTTGCAGCCTGCTCTTCAGTTGCTGATATGCTTAATTCACTCCAAGTGCCCTCAGGGATATCATATTTCATATTGGCTTTTGACATTTTATATTTTAATTAAGCTTACCCTGTAGGAAATACGATGCTAACAACTAGGCTTACCTCACTAACACAACATGATGCCTAGAATGAAATCTGTTGCTCGTGCCCCTTCCAAAGCCTGCACTTTTGTTGTGTATGACATCTCCAGAGAGACCAGGCAGGCTGTCTACAACATCCAAGCCTGCCATCATTAAAACAGGGCATGTTTAATTTCTAGCTTACTATTATTGCAACTTCATTGGGGCGGGAACATTTGTCTAGTTACAGCATCACATTGTCCCCAGGGAAAGAACCAGAAATGAACATAAATTGCTTATTTTAGAGGGGAAAAAAAGGCGCTGAAGGTTTTGGGAATGCAAAGAACTTTCTTGCTTTACAGTAAGAGTGCCTCTGAGAGTGCAGGGGTCTTGTTTAATTTGTCAGCACCACTCAGTTTGGCAACCTCCTAGAGTCAAGAATAGCATATAGTAAGTTTTTTACCCACTTGCCCATGTTTAGCAGTGGAATCTGATTGACAGGGAACAGTATTTGGCAACTTGGTGTCATGGAAGGGGCCTTTAATACATTTTGAACTCAAAGCACGGACACGATCAAGAACCCATGGGGTAATAACTTACTGTGCACCGAGATGTGGTTTTGTGATCCCATTCATATGGAGTGCAGGGTAATTCAGGTTGATTTAATCTTCCAGTGGTGGTTAAATCAGTTGAAATCACCTCCTATATGCCATGGGAAGCGTGTGTTGATGTGGCCTGGAAAGGTGTATTTCATTGCTCTGAGGTTACCCGGTACAGTGCTGAAGCCATGGTCCATGTACGGTGCTGCCTTCTGCCCAGTGGTGAATATTTTGATAGTTTCCAGGCTCGTATTCTGCTTTAACTGAAGTAGTAGCCAGCTTTTTTTCTGGGCTAGTCACTGAAAATGCAGAAAACCAGCTACAAAATTTCTAGACTTAAAGAGCTCACAGGCAATGTATAAAACAAAAGATGAGAAGGGATAGAGACAGAAAGGAAGCCCAATGAAACAGTGAGACAGCTCTGACTATTGTGAGAGGGCTGATTTCAGCCTAGCTTTCTAAAACAGAAAAGGAGGAGGAAGAGGTTTGTGTTAGACTGTGGGACTTCAACTCCTGCTTGCTGCAGTGACATCGCTTTGTTGAAATTTGTCTTGTCATATGTCCTGGAGCGGGAAAGCTGGTTAAGGAATAGTTTATCTGCATGTGGTTTGCCATGTTTACTCCTTTTTATCCAAATATATTTGTTTCTTTTTGTTTTGAAAAAGTTTTGAAAAAGAATAAAATGTAGTGGCAGTGAGGAATGACTATTGCTAGGCTTGAATAAAACTGCAGTGTGATTATGTGGTTTTCTTCATTTGCATTATGGGAGAAGAGCAATCTTCTATTCCAGGAATATAGCTAAATCACAGGTGGCCTCAAAACAATTTTCAGCTTTGCCAAATATTTTTATGTATCAGATACGTTATTTAAATATTTTCTTTGCCTCCATTCTCCGTTTGGAGTGTATGCTAATACTCACTTGCAACATATAGATGGTGGAAACATGAATGCATTAATATTTTGCAGAAGGGAGTGTTCAGTTTTGGTATGAGATCAGGGTAGCAATGCAGATACCTAAGCTACTGAGGGGGCTAAAATTACTTTTTCAAGACCAGTCAGAAAAGCAGAGTTTTAACAATTAAGTGTCTCACTGTGCTGCTATGATCAAGGAAAGAAGGAATGTGACTACTGGGTGATTATCCCCCCCCCCCCCCGCCCCCATTTGCTCATGCTTGGATTTAATTGCAGACAGAATTACAGCCCTTTTGCAAACTACTAGCAGAAATAGTGGGGATGTGCAGGTTTGTAACACCTGTATCTTACTCCGATGGGCTCCCTCGAGCTGACTGTGGTAGCCAGAGATTCTGTGCTTCACGCAGGACATCTGGAAGGACAACCATTTACTAAAGCTGCTTCTGCCAGTTTAAATAGTATCCTCAAAAGACACAACCACTTTAGTGTGAAGACTGAGCTGCATCGTTTCCCTGCCCTCTTGAACTTGTTTTTCTGATGCTAGACTACTTTGTCTTTCATTTCTCTGACCTGAAACACTCAGGTCACAGATCTTTGGGAAGTGATGAACAGAAGTTGCCCAAATGCACAGTCCTATTGCCAGCACCATACAGTGTGACAAGCTGATTTAGATGTCCAGGTCAAACGATTCTTTTCAGTTGACCGCATCAGCCATCCTGGGTGCAGTTGTTATCTTCTGTATTAAAGCTTCATCCTGCAAGGTGCCAGGTGCTTTTTGTTATTTTGACTGGACTGGAGAATGCAGTTACTGGCCTATGACTAATGTGTGTCACACATTTCTTGTCAGAATGGGACACCAAGGTGCCAGCTTCCCTCTGCCTTGCCCAGACCCTTCCAGCACAATGTGGTTAATACAGCCAGATGGGATATGATGTTCCCAGGAAGAAAGACTGCAGGACAAATCACTTCATGGAGGTGCTTCTGGAGAAAAGAGACTCAGAAAATGCCTTGAAAGCTTAAAAAAAAGGGACAAAGAACTGAACATAAGTCTCTTTTACAGGAGAGCAGAGTAAGGGATCTGGGATCTGATCCCTTCTGGACTTAAAATGATTGAATCGATGCAGCCTGGTATTGACCAAGCACCTGAATTGAAAATACATATGGTACTGGCTTTACTAGTAGGAAAACCAGAAAAACCAGTTACTGCTGTTTCCATATACCTCAACATAAATAGTATCCAGTGGTTTCTATGCAACAGCAGTTAGCAAAGTTAGTGATGTACTTTGTTTTTATCAAAGATGGTGATTCTGGAGATATAGCAAGCTGGGTTAATTTCAAAATTTGTAAAAAAAAACAGAGGAAGAAAAATCAATGAATCACAATGGCTTTCCTTTTTCTTGATGAAATTTAAAGTCTGCACACAACTGAATCCTTACTGCTACTGTCTGAAGCCCCAGTTGACTCCCCTGGTCATTAAAAAGGGGATATCTGGATAATTTTTTTTTGTAGCTTATCACAGGTCATATCTTCTGCTGAATGGACACAGACAGGCAGTAGGCTGCCTGCAGATCTGGGAATAGATGCTGGGTTTGAATCCTGGGTTACTTCTTTGGCTGCTAGCCCATACTTGTAATAGATACTGGAAATTCCTGTGTAGGTCCTGTTGGTGCTCTTAAGCCTGCACAATCTTTTTAACAAACTGAACAAAGCAGATATGTATGGCAGCAGACTTGCTGGCTGCCTTCGTGAACGTGTGCTTTGCTGACTTTTTCTGAAAAAATAAGCAATGAAAAAAACCAACATCCAAACCTCAAACTAGCAGAAGCTTGTTTTACAATCGCATTAACAGGTTTAGATTTAAGGAAGAGATGCAGTTTCTGCTGCCTCTCAGTCACAGGTACACTTTGGAATCCTTCTGGCTTCTCTGATTCATGACTCAGTCTAACTGGGAGGGCTTGGTGGGGTTTTTTGTGTCATGTGTTGTGCAGAGTCTTGCTGGTCATGTAAACTCGTGAAGAAGTGAGAAGGTCTTTACGCTCTGCAGTATTGGTCTGAGGCTCAGGAGATTTGAGTTTTATTTCCTGGCTTAATCCATTTGTGCCTTGGTCCTGTGTTTCCTCAGCGCTGTAGAGAGGGGACCGAGCCAAGTCTCTCTCCACCTGAATCATTCATTACACAGAGTAGTTCTAATATTGGTCTTCATTCTGTAAACACTTCTGTGTTCACTTGTTTGAGTCTTTAACTTGAGTGGTCTCCTTTCCTTCAGACATAAAATTAGGCATTGTGTGTTATTTTTGCCTCTCAGTCTCAGCTTTTTATCAGCCCTTGGTTATAAGCACCTCTCATACAGATGGTGTTAGAAAGTTATATTACAGTTTTCCATGACTGCATCGGCAATTGCTAAATTTCAATCTAGAATAAAGTACTGTTCAATTCCCGAAGCTCTGCACAGTCTGTTAGTCTCTGCTGTGTTAATATTCATTTATTAAATAGCATTTTCTTGAATAATTTTTACTAAAAAGGTCATTGACAATCCATCTCTCTGCCATTTCACTAGTGGTAAAGTCACTTAGGATGCTGTAGGTTTCCACTAGCTTTCATAATTTCTTTTCTACTGTATCTACAGTTATAAAATACAATCCAGAGGCCTGTAAACCCTTTGAGTGATGGTCTTCCATTAAAGCATGTTTTATACAGGCGTTGCTGAAAGCAATAATGCAGAGTGTTTTGTTCACCCCAAGCATGCCATAAATAATGCAGTGTAATTTTCAGACGGAGTCGTCTATATGCCAGTGCAGATAAACTATATCACTGTACAGATAAGCTATATTACAGTAAGTAATTGATCCCAAAAGTTTTGAAGTAGCGATATTTGGGGGGCTCCCATGAAACAACAGAATGTGCTGTCTGTCTCCTGCTTAAAGGACTAGGCTTGATTAAATGAAAGCACTGTAATACTGAGATGCAAAACCAGCTTGGGAGGTCAAGAACCTTTCTCTAGCCTCTGATTCTCCAAAACCCAAGGGTTAGGGATTTTGGTTAAATGGGCTAGCTCTCCTTCTCTTCGGGTTTGGAGCAGTTTTGGAGAGTGTGGGTAGGTGGCCAGTAAATAGGGAAAATACCAGCAGATGGGCACTAATGAATGCATGGACTTGGTCCTGGGTTTTTTTGGGAGGAATGAGGCCACTCGGGTACTCCAGGAGCTTCTCTGAGAGCACATCATTAACTCATTCTTTCACTTTACATCTGACTCAGTTAAATTGTCGTTTTCTGGGTCAATGGTACGAGCAGTAAGGATTTCAGTATCGCAGTGGGTGAGTGAACAGACCTGTGGGAAACGATAACCCATACATATCTAAATAGCTAAAGTAAATCAGAAGTCTACCATGCTAGACATTGTACAAAACTGCAGAGGGACATTGTTCCTGTCCCAGATACTGCAGTTTCTAAAAGTGAGCAAAATTGGGCTATGAAAGAAATAAAGTATTACCCATACCATTTTAGACAAGCATGTAGAAAATGGATTTAGGGCCCAGGTGCTCAATACTCAGCAACTCTCATTAAGAATTTCACATGATGTTTTAATCAAATTTGAGATCTCATATAAAATTGCTGCCCAATTTCTTTTTAGCTTTTGTATTTGACAAAATGTATGTATGTAATTTAACCATTTTCCTTGAAAATTCCCCAAAAGGAAAAGCCCTTTGCAAGCATACAAAAAAGAGCAAATTGAATAATAGCTTATAATGAAAGTTTAAAAAGGGGTGGGGAGGAAGAGAAAAACTAGGTTACAAAATTGAAAGTGTTTTGTATGAAAGTGGATTTTAAAATAATTAGAGTAGACGAAATCTCTTTAGTATTGTGCCTTTATCAAAGCTTGTAAAGTGATTTGAGATTACTTGGGGGATGGCACTCTGAAAGTGAAACTTGCCTTTGCAGAGTGGAATTAAATTCCTTTCTCTTTTTTAAAAATCTGAAACCGCCATGGAATGCTGAGGAGTTTTCATCTAGGCTGCTTAAATGTCAGGAATTAGTTTTATCTGAGCAACCTGTTTATCAGAAAAATCCAGAAGTTCAAAGGAAGATAACTGAAGGCAATGGAAGAGTTGAAACAGGCTCACAAATACATTTCTGTCATGGCTTTATTCCCTGGAAATAAGTAGTACCACTGTTCTTAGCTGTGCATAAATAAAAAGTCAGGTGTGCCCTGAAGCAAGCAGGAAAAGATCAGTTTAACACTATCGTTAGTACTTTGACCAGCAGCCAGATGACTGACTCCAAATCTGTATTACAGGTCTGCACAATTCCAGAGCCCAGATTCCCAGCCACCCTGCTCCCTGTTCTGTGTAACCTTGCTTCTCAGGGGGGCTGAAATGGAGACCAAAATTCTTGATTTCCACATTAATTTCTTTTCTACTTGTTTTTTTCTACTCTTTTTTTTTTTTTTTTTTTTTTTTTTTCCCAGAGACACTGTGAGCAGAAGTCAGAAAGCCTTTCTCCATTTTAACCGTGTTTGCTCGCTAACTAGAGTATCTTGGACATTTTATTTTCTTTTCATGTTAAGTCATAGACTACTTGAGACAATCCTGATTATTCGAGTTCAGTTCCTCCCCTGGAGTACTCTTGGCAGAAAAGCTAGCTGGGTGAACTCTGATCTCTGTGCTTTCTAAAAGCTGACAGCAGAGCCTGGAAAATTGCTTGTCTCAGGGGAAAGTAAAGAGTGAGGTATCAGGGACTGCCATGAAGAAAAGCACCCAAGAAAACCAGGGGAGGTGGGTGGTCAGGAGCAGAACTGATGCTGTAACAGCAAGATGTGAGTCAGAAACATGATAAGACTGTGGGTCTGTGCAAGGAGGTCATGCTTTTCAGATAGGAAAGAATAAACACATCATTGTAACTATTAGCAAAAGGAAGTCTGCATAGGAAGGAAAAATGCCTGATGTATATATGGCACTAGAAATATTGGAAACAAAACAACCCCTCTGCCCATGCACAGTGTTTAAAAAGGGCCAGTGAAGCAGCTGACTAGATTACCTGGGTGGTGCGACGAGCCGGTTCCCACCTGTACTGGGTCTAGATGTGATGCCTCCTTGCCTCTGATATGCTCTATTTCTCTACATGATCTTACAGTTATTCTTCAAAGGAAAGACATTTTTAGATGCTCAATACTGTTGTAATTTAGTGCTGAAACAATAAGCATGTATAGTGTAGCAGTTCGGTTGTTACTGAAATTATAAATTTTTTTTCCCTCCCCTTTGTACCAAATACACAATATAAGGGACGCTAATAGGAAGAAGGTAGCCTTGTGTGCAAGAATGGGAAATTTACATTACACTTCTACAAAAATTTATTTCAATTCTCTAGTGGTTCCATGCAGTGTTCAGAGTTGATTGGAAGACATAGGTAGTTTATGGCTGAGCCGTATCGAGTTTTGTTGGTTTTTTTTTTTTCAATAAATCTTTTTTTTCCCCACCCAAGACTAAACTGAACTGTAAGGTTGAGAGTGTTTGTGCTATCTTTAAGAAATCAGAACGAAGATTTTTTTTAAAAAAGTAAGAATATATAAAACGCTTTTTTTTTCAATTTTCCCTTCAGTTTATTTGATGTGAGTGGTTTACAAAATACGCTTGAATTTTAAAAACACTTTGATGTTGCCAATTCTGTGGAAGTTCTTGCATCCCTTGCATTTTTTTCCAGTGGAAAAAGTATTTGAAATGTAGTTTCAGTTCTCTCTAGTCAAGCATACCAAGGAGGAAATGGGCTTTGCTCGTAAAGACGGAAGGTGTCCAACATTACAACATTATTTGTAGTGTTTTTTCCTGAAGGAATGCCCATTGTTTGAGGGAGAGCGAAGGAATTTCACAGGAAAGCCTTGGGGTCTGTGGTGTGCAGGTCACTGGAAAATCCACCAATTTTTATTAATATTACTGCGTGTCTCAACTGGTTTATACAGTGCAGCATTTCCTAATTGTGTTGGGATCTGAGTTTCTGAAGTGAAAACGTGGCCCTGCCAGTTAAATGGCAGCAGTTGTGTGTAGGTGGAAGATGGGTTGAAAGAAGTCAGTGAGTATTCACCTTTGCAGTGTTATAAATGTTATAAATGACAGGACTAATTGTAGTCTTAATTACAGCGATGTAATTCTGGAAAAAATAGATTAAGGCATAAAAGTTAGACAAATGTAACAGCTATTAAATGAGATAAGAATCAGGCTATCATTTTATCGCTATGTAATCTGAAGGCTTCTGTAGCTTTAAATCAACAGATTTGGATATTAGTTTATTCCAGATATTTTTTAAAATGTAAGCCAATAAACTTCAAGTGGTTGTCACTGGTGAATGAGCAACATTATCTCTTAGCACCCAGGCACAGAGCAGTGGTGATATATTTTCCAAGCAAACACAGACATTGTAATTTCATTACCGTGTTAAGTATGGTGATTGTCTGGGGTACTATAACTACACTCCTTTTCCCCTCTGAGCTTGTTCCCACATCATGAAATTAATCCTTGTTTTGAGCAAAGTGTAACTCTCATGGCACGCCTGCAATATTCCTGCCAACATTGCTCTAATAGCGCTGTGGCACTCTGTCATCAGGCTACCGTCATTTGGATAATCCATGGCTGTAATACATCATTTATGTGCTATTGTTTTGATGATGTATGAAAGTAATGCATCATTATGAGACTACCAGCAGAAATATCCCAGAGGCTGTCGTGCTTTGTAAGAGGAAAAAAAAAAATCTTTATAAATGTGCAAAAGAGATTAGTTATTTATGAGAGTTGAAAAGGAGAGAGGTTAGAAGGGGAGTAGAATGAGGAGAGAGCATGTAATATAGGGATGTTTTGATTTCCAGAGGTACCCAAATCAATAGGAGCTGCAGGTGTTTATTAAATCCTAAAATTAGGAATGGGAACTTCTGTATTTCCAGTTGCATGCTTTAAGCATAGTCTCCTTTTCCCCCCTTTTATAACGGCTGAAGGCACTATTTGGAGCCAGGAGACATGAGCTCCGTGCTGGGCTCTCCTGACCAACGCCTTTCCCATGTCAGTTCAGACATACAGAATAGACACTTGATGTTCTGATCTGTCTGTGCT
This sequence comes from Strix aluco, assembly GCF_031877795.1. Lineage (NCBI taxonomy): Eukaryota > Metazoa > Chordata > Aves > Strigiformes > Strigidae > Strix > Strix aluco. The sequence goes on along the minus strand of NC_133958.1, from coordinate 3,496,136 downwards.
GTTTTGTGCCCACCACTAATGTCATTGTTAGAATCAGATGGGTAATTATTAAAATAACAGTATTAATAGAGAGTCCTTTTATTTAATACTGTACATTCACATACTGGAAGGCTACCATAAAGAAATTCAAGGCTGAAGCCCTGGTGGAGTTTGACACTTAAATAACACATAGTTCAGGCATCTGGCGTCACTGTCAGGCTCTCTGCAATTAAGGTCCTTATTGAACCTCAGTGTCAGCCCTGTAAGCGAAGATGACTCACTACGATTATTTGAATAACTTGGCACAACAGGTGCTTTTTGTTCTACTAGTAGAAATACAGCGTGTGCAAAGATGGCCTGCCTCTGGATATCTCCGTGGTTACTCATTTTGTAAAGAAAGCTGTGTGGAGACACCTTTGATTTCATACAGAGTCTTTCATATTTTAGACTTTTTGTTGCTTTTCAGCTCAGTGCCAGCAATTTGGCTGATCTGGTGACATCTACTCACATTGCCTCAGTTACCACCCCAAAGCAGCCAGGTTTAGGGGGCTTTCTGTGGTCCTCCTGAGTGGCCCTGTCTGCTTACAGACTGAGGGATGGAGGAAGTGTAAACATTTGTGATTACTGGAGATTAATAAGAAGCGAATAAATAAAAATACATTGAACAGACTCTGTCATGGCTCCTGGGCTGTCAGGGACTGCATTTTAAAACCACAGACTGGGGCATCATGAGGACCTTCTCGTCATTCTCTTCCTGCTTGCCAGAATTGTAGCTTATTTCTCCTCTTCTTATTTCTAACAGGCTGTAGAGTCTCTCTCTGCTCTTTTCATTCTGAACCGGAAAGTGGAAAAGCCTTTCAGACTCAGTCTCTCTCCATTTCAGATGATTACTAAGTCGATTGTCCTCTGATTTCTTTTCAGCCTGCCTCAGAAGTCCTGGTTTCTATTTCCAGCTTTTGATCACTAATTCTTTCTTTGGTAAAATGCCTGTCTGTGTTGCAGCCCATCTGATTAATACGGTTTGCAGTAATCAAGAACCAGTCAGTACCTAGGTGATAGGATACAGACATCATTATGTGATGGGCAGTACCTTCAATGCAGGCTTAGACATCTGGGATTGGTTTTTTGAGGAGAAAAGCTGGCCAGAAAAGTGTTTGGCATCTTGAAATTCCATTTGGGTAGCCCTCTGAGGCTTAATCTTACTTTTGGGGTCAAGAAACATCTCTTTATGGTTAAACAGGCTTTAAGGCTTAGAAGTTAGTTTTATACTTGTTCTGTATAACTTCAGTTGATGTGCTGCTCTTACCTAACTTTGGTTCTGACTGATATGAAAAATGTGGAAAATGAAAATGAAGAATGAATGTACATTTGGACAAGATTTCCATAGAGCTCAGCTCTGCTTCAAAATTGGAATAAAAGAGCTGGAGTCTATTGATAACAAGCTGTGAAAAATCTCATCTGAACTGTGAGTATGTGCACTTAAAAATTTGGACCTGCATGTTGTTTGATTATAACCCCCCCTTTTTTTTTAATTGAATAAGTGAGTAAATTTGGCTTTTACCTTCAACAAGTCTTTAATTCTCTTATCATCCCATTGACATTGGGGGAATTTTGAGTGCAGGGTTGGGTAGTAGGAAGGACTTGTTGGCACAAAGGAATACCATTTCTTTGAGAAACAGTTTGCAGTGCAATGGTTGTGTTTTCCGCCGCCTCGTCCCAACTTTCATTTTTACGCAATGTGAACTAAAATAACGCACCTTGGAGAGGGAGGATAGTGCTTGCAACTTTTCACCCAGAGTGATTATGCCTATTCTTATTTCATTACCACAAACAGGGGAGCTTTTCATTTTAATATCAGGCAGCAATATGCAGAGGCTGGAGATACCCGTTACCCTGGATGCACTGTGAGCCACCATCTGTGCAGGGCACGTCCTCCAGCTCTGGTGGAGCATGGCCACGGGGTTGGTTTACTTTCCTGGCATAAGAATATTTACACAAAATTAATTGTATTTCCACTGTAGGGCTCTGCTAGTTATTGGGGCAAAGATTGCTGTTTAATACACTCGTGCAGCGCTTTGCAAGGGCCTTCATTCTCCCACTGAAGGTCTACGGGTGCTGCTGTAATGCTAAAAGTATTCTCCCTGATTGTTTCCTCTGTGTCCTCAGCCGCCTTCATCTGCTTGTTGATCTCATCTCACCTGCTGCTCGCCTTTGTATTCCTTGTTTTCTCTTTTCTCTTCAAACAGTATAAACATGAAAGCAATGTAAACTAATCCCACCTTGCACGTACACCCTCAAAACAAATCCCATTTGGAACAAGCAAAGCAGTCCCTTCCTGAATGTTATCTCAGGGCTTCAGTTACTCGGTTTGGCTTCTGTACGTAATGCCAGTTTAGGTTTTGGCAGCTCAGCCAGGATAGATTTCTGCTTATGATGATCCCTGCAAGGAAGCAGTGGCTGGCATATAGACATGCAGAGCAGAAATAATTTGTCTGGCATCCATCTCTTTCTGGTACGTTAGGTGACACCGGCGGTCCTCATGGGTCCTGGAGAAAGTTAATGCTAGAAGATGCAGACTTAAAAGCCTAAGTGCAAATTTTGGAGACTGTTCAGTGATTGTGATTGAATTGTCTTGTGGATATGCACAAAATAAAACTAAGGTGTGTGGAGTTTGTCACCTGGAGTGGAGTTATCTTGCTTAAATGTGTTTAGGCAAAGATATTGTGCAAGCCATCGTTTTTAGATATACTGATAAACTTGCAGATATGTAATGGTGACAGAAACAGCAAAGGTAAAGAAGTGGAGTAATTTACCTTTTTGTGAATGGAACCTATGGCAGAGAGACATACAATGAAGCTGTCTTTATTCTCTCCCTTTCAGGAAATTCAGATTCTATCAGAAAACATTATTCTCCTCTGCGTTTGATCGCTTTTTAGCGATACCATTCAAAATCAGAAGCAATGCAATTTAAATGAACATGGTTACAAATCTGTACAATTGATGAAAAAGCCCACTGAAGTGGGGAGTAGGGTTGTTTGCATCCCAGCAAATGGTCTGGCAGCTGCTCTAAGTGCATTTTATTCTTTGGCAAGTGATAACACTTTTAATATTCTGCTTGCTACTTTTAAATGACTTTATATTGATGCTTTATTCAAATTTCAGATTTTTCACACAAAAGGAGGAAGAGTTTTATCTTGAAGAAAACATGGGTGAACACCTCTCATTTTGTAATTAGAATTAAAAAGCAGGGATAAATTTCAGGGAGGATGTTGTATGTTTTCTAACAGGTACTAAGTGTATAAAGGGTTGAATCATGCACAAGTTGTAAGAAAGGGAAAAAAATCTTTTGGCTCTTTCTTAGTCTGATTGTCTCTTTGGCATTTTCTGACAGACTCAGATGGAAATCAAGTCGATGTAGCAAACATTCTATCAAAGTGCAATGATTGAAAGTTTCCAATAAAAATAAAACATTTTTGCAGATTGTATTAAAAGTCCAGGGTAGCTCATCTATTAATGCGTGAACTTTATGCTTTGCAGTAAATCCCACATATGTAGAAAATGTAAGGGGTCTTTTTTTGAATTTCTGCACGCATTTTATTTCTTCTGGTGGTCCCATTTCATTAAGCACACGTATCTTCTCATTTCAGCTGGTTTAGCTGGTACTTGAAGTGCAGGGCCTCTGTATTCACAATTCATAAAGCATCCTTCCCAGTACTCTAAGCAGAAAATCTCAATTGCCACATGCCATGTTCAGAAGAGCAGGGCTGGGGGAAGAAGGGTGGAGAATCTGCATGTCCTTGGAGTTGAGCATCTCAATCCACCAAAGAATTTGGATTTAGGGCAACGGTCAGGAACTTCAGAGCAAAACATTCCCTTCTCCACTTAGCCACAGTACCCAGTGGGACCCCAGACAAGGCTTTTACCTTTGAATTTAAATTCCCTCCATATCAATGTCATCTTTCCCAGTGCAGAGTTAGTGTCAGACTAAATTCCTTAGTGTCCATGAGATACTCAGATACTACTCATAGCCTAATGAGTTCCGAGGTGTAGTGGAACAGTGCAGAACAAAAAGCAGATGGTGGTAGTGAAGAGGGACGCTCAGCAGTATTATTGTATTTAATTTCTAAGCAGTTTAATGACATAGGCCAGTTACCACTAACAAGTGCTCCCAGAAGAAATGATATGCGGCTTCACAGTGTTTGCAGGACAAGGTTGCCTGGTTTCTAGTTATTTGCTTTGTTAGGGTAAGCTTTGGGTTTTTAGTTCAGAAGCATGTGTCATGTTGAATACTTCTATGCCTTTGGTCAACTGTGGTCCCCTCAAGATAAAGGATTTGCAAGCAAATCGTCCCGTGACTTGTAGTTAAATTGCACCCTTGAACGTTTTGTCAGGGACTAGGAAGGAAAGGTGTCTTTGAAACATTGTTAATTAAATAAATTTAGATGAAGTGTTAAACAATTTCGGTGTTTCTTGACATTTATGTTTTCTTAAACCGTTCATTATGGGCCAGTATGTTAACCTCCCGGGCTGTCCCAGTGTATGGGCTGGGTGAAAGCTGAGGGATTGGTTTCACTGCATATACTAACCCTGGAGTCAGGTCTCCTTAGGCAGACAAACCATTATTTTCAGTTGGGTTTTTGACCCCAAAGTTCATGCTGAATAACAGTGACATCCTTGAATATCCCCAATTGCACAAATACTGCTAATTTCTTTTGTGTGAGGAGCAATGTGGCATATGTGATTTACCCCTTTTAAATACTACTCTCATACAAAATCCAGAATACCTGGATGTACAGTTCTGACCTTGGGGAAAATTGCTCCAAATACAAACATGACCATTGCAGTTTATGCACATCGTATATGCAGTCAGGAGTACCAGTACCAGGTGGTGCCTCTCTTGCAAGGACCATCCTCATTTTGAGAAGCCCTGGGTGAAAGTTGAATAAACTTAATATTAGTTGTGAGCTGCCTGGTAGAGGTACACGCTGACCCCTCATCCAGTCAAGCGTACCTCCACGTACGTTTTCCATGCGGTGTGAAGGATCAGGTGTTCAATTAAAGGGACTACAGATGTATAGTACAGAAAGGGGAATATTGTCACTGGTTCCAAGTGATGGACTGAATATTTAGCTTTAGTTTGTCGTGAATTTTTAATCGGTACCTGGCAGAATATTGGCTAGGCTCTGCTGAAAATCAGAGTCTTAATTGACCTCTCCAAACTTCTGCGCTGCATGTCTGTCAGGTTTTGAAAACTCTCCCATGTTGTTTTGCAGAAAACCTAATGCTTGGTGTAGCTGATTGAGCTAATATTGTGACACCGCGCAGTTGTCATCTGCCACACGTGGCGTTCTGCAAATAAGCACGTTTAGCAGTTTCCTTCTTCCATCTTGCACCAAGTTTAGTCCAGAAAGAGCAAAACATCCAAAGCAAACAAGCTGTCAGGAGCCTGCTGTTTCTGTGAAAGCTGAACCAACTGTGCAAGGAGCAGAGGCAGGAACCTTTTGGGGTGTGCTCTGACTTATATCATTCACTTTGCTCTCTGAAGTACTGTGAACAGATTGGCTTGTGGTCTAAACCATCCCTCTTTCCATATCCACCCCCATCCCTTTCACTGCAGTACCTGAGTATTGGGACAGTGGAATGGTCCTCCCATCCCTCCACTCAAATTCAGTCATCTCAAAGTGAGACTGGAGTGTCCGAGAGTCGGAGAAATCAAATGTCTTCTAAGGCATGGAAGAGGTTTTGTCTGAGGGAAATCTGAGCCAGCTCCTTAAAAATCAGGAAAAAAAACTTGCATTGAACTGAGGCAGGGTGTTTCAGTGAAATGTGAATTTTATTCTCAAGTGAGAAGAGAGTCAAGGGTTTAGGATTCAAATAAAAAAAGGCAAACAAACTGTTACATAATGATTTCTTCTTCCATTAAGAACACATTGCTTTAAATATGGGGGTTCTTTAATGACTATGTTAGATTGCTCGAGAGAACCTGTGCATAATGAAATCTTTTTAATATACAGTATGAATGGTTCTGTATCATATGTATTTCCAATTTGTAATTAAGCACCTTTAAAAAACTGCTCACAATTAAAGTGTCAGTGCTTTCTTGAATAGTCTTAATTTCAGTAAGCTTTTGATGCTTTATTCATGGAGAATATTAAAAGGCACTTAGTCATCTGTGGAAATATATGCACGGTGTATAAGGCCAGAGTCAAAAGGATAGATGAGGAATAGTAGTCAGAGGTGCCAGTTCTCATGGAAGGAGAGATTTAACAGTTTTCAGGAGTTACTTCAAAAGCAGCAGAATATGTATACGTTAATATGATTTCAGATAATTATCTTCCATTAGCTAATTTGGGGCTCAGTAATTTAGACGGCTAAAAACTCAGAAACTCTGCACGTGTTTTATGTGGGCCAACCTTATCAGCAAATTATTTTTATATGCCTTTTCTTTGTGCCAAGTCAAGTATTCTCATTTGTCTTGGAGGAACCTGGCTGTCTGATTTGGGTTTTTTGAGGTGTGGGAGATTTTTTGTTTCGATTTTTTTTTTTTTTGTATTTTAAGTTCACTTCCTACATAAGTGTTAAACAGATGCTGATTTGAATGGTAGCCTGGTATATTAATTACTGCACATAATGAATCTCAGAAAATGTAATAAAGGACTAATTGGTGTCAATAAAAGTAACACTGACAAATGCTGCCTTGTATAATGTAAATAGTGTTTGGTATTGCATGAACAAGAGAAAAAAAATCCACCTCCCATGGGGAATACTCTGCCACTTGCTTTTCCCCTGGAAGAAAGGCTTTAGCTGGATGCTAAATAAATAAGACAGCAAACATATGAAGGACAGGTGTTCATCAGCCCTGTTGGCTGTTTGCATTTGATTTTATTGATTTCTGTGCAAGAGTATTTGTTTTAAACTCAGGAGAATTTCAGCTGTAGCAGTGTGATACTGAAACAAAAGGCGATGGCACCTTGGCTATTGTATTTGTTTTCTGCTGTAAAAGAAATGTATCATGGGGTTGTGTCCTGGTTTACATTCTGTCCCTGACTCCGTGCTTGGGGCATTCCGGTGGACTCCAGAGGTCCTGGATGTGGTCAGACACACCAGACACTGACCCTGAACCCAAGGGTGGTCTGGGGTGTTGTGTGGCCCTACTCGCCTGCCCAGCTGCAGCCTTTCTGCTGACTTTCCTCAGTTTCTTTTCAAATTACGTGAAAAGGGATAAACTTGATGGCTGGTGCCACAGGATGTCAAGAGCTCAGCTCCTGGTGAAGTCACCATGCTCACTGGAAATGGCTCATCAGACAACTGTTGTAATTTCACATCATCCCTTTCTCTTTCCCCAAAGCTCAGGGCGTCTGTTGAGCACGACTGCTGAAGTTCTGAGTTTTTATTCTGCTTTCCTCTTTCCCCTACTCCAAATCCTCCTGTGTTGACATGTTCTATTTTCATTGCTTTGCCAAGAAGTCTTTTCTCCAAATGTATTTATTAGCACCCAGCTGCCTAGGGTTTCTTACACCAGTCTCCTCTGCTCATCAGGCTCCCGTCATGGGATTTGCTAATAGCTTAAGCATGAGTTATCAAGGTCAATGTAAAAATAATATTGTGCTCCGATGTGGAATTTCTTGTTTTTCCTAGCGGCACTAATAAAGGCTCAGTTACAATAACACTGCCTTATCTGCCTTTTGCTGACATTATAGATTTCACAGTTTAGGGTAATGTTTTTGACATATTCTTTACTTCCCTTACTTAAGGCTCTCTGAGTAAATTCCTTTCTTGTTCCATTCTCGACAAGTTTCTCCTGATGGTTCATTAGCCCTGATGCCTGTCCCTTCTCTGCTCCTCTGTCCTTAAGCACATTCCCCTGGCACCCTTCTGTTTGCTTGCATGCTCTTACCCTTAAATAAAGCCCCACCACCTTGACGAGATTTCAAATGAGATTTGCAAAGAAACAGATCATCAGAGACATGCAGGAAAGCTCTGGGTGTAAAGAATGAATTTAGCAAGCTGGGTGGTTTACTCTTTATCTCCCATCCCAATTTAAATGTCAACACTAATTAAATTTTCCCTAAAATTAATCCAAAGCTTACTCAAAGCTTGCATTTTTATTTGTATTTTCTTTTTTTTTTTTTTTTTTGCATTTTCTTCTCCACCATATTCTCTTCCCCCTCCTCTCTCCCCCCGACCCCATCCCTGCTAGTGGAATTGAAAAGGTCTCAAGCAGACCTGTTTCAGGTTCACCGGTTCCCCTACTGTCCATTAGACAGAAATTCACAGCATTTCTGTTCCCTCCTTCTGCCACTGACCTGCTCTATAACCTCCCCTTTACTTATTCTGCTAATTATAGCTGTGACGGATTCAGGGCAGAGATGGTCCCACAGGACTTGTGTCTGTACCACACCAAGGATCCGGAGCTGTGGCTGAAATTTTTATTGCATTCAGTAATTCATATCGAAGTAGTAACTGGCCAAGGAATGGAGATTGGGAACAGGTTTTTAAAAAACAAAACCTCACATGCTTATTTCTTTCTTTTTTTTGTTCTCTCCTGGAACAGTTTTCCAAAAGAAATATGTACTTGTACTTAAATAAGGACCTGTTCATGTGTGTGTAGATTTTTATTTTTTTAAATTTTCATATTCATACCCTTTCTTAATGATGCAGATAACTAATTTAGCAAAACCCATAATATCCAGAAATGGTTATTTAGGATCCTTACATATGTGCAAAATACTTGATATTTGGGTCTCTAATTTCATCTGTAGCCTATAGCTACAGTAGTATTATTAATAATCTTTGTGTTGTGTATCTGCAGATGTTCCAAGATCTCTTTTCATGGGGAGTTATATAGCATACTAAATTTTCATGCAAGCAGTCTCTCCACCACAAAGGTATAAAATCAGAAAACTTGGATAAATCCACCAAGGCAACCGAAGGAATATGGTTATTTTAGGCAATAACTTTAATAGAATGGGCATATACATAGCAATAAACGTCCCCTCAACTTTACAAAGAGCCTGGCAAGGGTCACAGCACAAGGTGTTTATTACTGTAAGAGTCATTAGTGCTGAAAAGACAGATTTCAAGGCATTTGGATTGTCACTATCAAATGTCATCTTTGATATAAAAATGTAAATTTCACCAGTATCTGTCGACTCTTTGTTATAATTTAATTATCAGAACAAGCACTTTTTCATCTAGCGGATGCTGCTCTCAGCAAATTGAAAAAGGAGGCAATTAGCAACTGCCAGTTTCCCAACTATACGGGACTGTTGCAGCTTCTTGTTGTTTTAACAGGTATTTGAAGTGATGTTCCCATCTGGGCTCAGCCTAAAAACCTACCTGGCACTGGAGTTCTTCCACTTCAGGCTTGACCACTGACTTAGTGACTTGCCCAGCCTCGTAAATTGTGGGCAGCATTGGAAAGTAAGAGGCAAAAATAAATTTAGGTGAGATTTCAACTTCTTTACAAAATCAGTCTGAGAGAATTTTGTAGACTTGGGTCTCAGTTCACTGTTGTTTGTAACTCTGAGCTGGCTGGAGTTACTCCCCACTTTGGCAGGGTTATTTTTCTGCCTCCATATAAAATCTGTGGACACTCTTGTGTGCATCAAATATTTCAGAAAGCTGCTGTGAGACTTGCTTTAATATATTTTCAGAGCCTGATACTTCATCAAGGCTGCTAATCAATGTCTTTATTACATCTTTTAAATCTTGGGACTACTTATCAGTCCATTCATGTCTTGATTTTTATTTCCCAGGTAAGGAAATAATTAAGAATTGACTTTGAAACCGGGAAACATGTAACCACTTATCATATAAATAAATAAATAAATAAACAAACAGAAATTATTGAACCAAATCGTGCAGGTGAGGCTTGTCAAGGATCAGCAATATAACTGATTTGTAGCCTGAATTCTGTCACAACTTTATAGAACCAACCACTTTATGAACAAAGTAATTGACTCCTGGATGCCAATTATGCCTTGTACTAGTTAGTTTTTTATAGTGCACATACATTATTTCATCAAATGTGAGTTTTGCATTTTAAATCCAAAATTACACTTTGATTAACTCCAGTAAAAGTTGAAGGTCCCCATTCTCTGAGACAAAAAAAAGAAAAAAGAAAATCCCCAAACTCTCACACTACACAATAGGAAACCTGTATCAGTTTGGTCCATTCATCTATACAGCATTATGTTATCCAACATTTTAGAACAGAATTAAGAAAATAGTGCCTATCTAATATTAAAGTATAGCTGCACTTTTTCTAATTTTCCTTCTTTACTTTCTTGCAAGAGCTGTAGGGTGATGTGTGTGCTTGATGTTTACAGGGTCAAAGTCAGATGTGCTTGTTCTTGCTAATACAGGCTTAAGATGTAGTGATTTAAAGTGTGGAGAGATTTCTGAAGCTCAAGTATTTGTCAGGTAGGTATATGAGGAAGAAAAAAAAAATCCTTTATAATTTGTATTTGTGCCACACATGCAGTAGGTTATGCTAACTGAATGGTTTATGGAAATGAAGCCAAACTGGTGATAAAAGTGTTATGCACAGAAGTGCGTAAGTGGCACCTGGTAGAAGCTGACAGACAAAGTTTAATAAATATTTGACATGTCCTGTAAATAAGTGACATTCGGTCAAAATCCATTTGAGTCCCAAAGCACCTAGGGCATAATAAAGCCTAATAGCACCGTTTCAATTTCACCCATTTGCTTATGATGTTTTATTATTGGGATCTTTCAGCTGTAGAATTTTGAGCTCTAAATTCACAATTTTAAAGCACGGGCCTTCCAAAAATATCAAAGGACTGACTCCCTTAGATGTGAAAGATAGATTTAATCTCTCAGTATTTATAATTTTCTATCCTTTTGGCACAGCTACAACTTGTGCTGAAAGCATTCCAATGAATCAGTGTCCCCTGGACTGCAACGAAGAGTTGTAAACTCTGCGGCCTTGTTTGAGCCTCATGTGAAATACTGAGCAGCGCCTACAACTGAAAGGGAGAGAAATAAAACTGAGGCCACTCAAAGAAATGAAATGGAGACAACAAACCCAAAGGGAGGCACACATTGCTTTGTTGCTGGGTGAAACCAGTGATTTATACAATCCAATAGTCGATCGGTGATCAAAGAAAGCAGCTATAGCTGATTTTGTCATATCTTGCCTTAAGGAAAAGGCTCCTTAGCCCTTCTGGTTAAGGCTGATACAGGTCATATGGTAGCTCTTTAGAGGAGGGGAGTGCAGCACCGGCTGCGATTAATCAGCTGCTTCTCTCCTGGAGAAAGCTGCGATCAGCTCACAAAGCAGAGGGATGCTATGGGGAAGCTCTTGCAGGAACAGCGGGGGGAGAGTGTGGTTGAGAAAACAGAAATAAGGAGGCAGGAGCTGCTTTAACTTTTTTGAGCAGAGAGTTGATTGATGTTGAAACAATAAATGCACCCCTGGAGCCAGGGACTGAAATATAGACATTGATGTGCTGCTCTGTAGAAAAAATAGCTTATGAGGGGAAAGTGGAGGCTGCAGTGGATTCTAGTGCCATGTAAGTGTTGCTCTGCAACAAAATTCTTGTTTATTTTTGGAGGTCCCTCAAACTGTAAGAAAATATTCCCCATAAGTCTGTCCGCCATAGGCGTGCTAACAGGTTCCACAGAGTAACAAGAGCACTATATTAAATCTTATGCTGACTCCTTTTGAATTAATTTTGAATTCTTCTTTTCTCATTGCTTTCTTCAGCTAAGTAGCTACTTACGCCTGTAGCTGCTGTAAAACATGGACCGCGCTCCCCATCCTGCCTTGTTTATCTTTGGGGGTTTGTAATAATGTTGAGAAGGACAGTTTCAAATGTGTGTACGGTTTTTATCCCATTTCAAATGTCTAGAGGCCAGTTTCATCTGAAAATTAGTGTGAAGGCAGGCAGGAATCCCACATACGGACTTCACCTGGAAGGATCACAAATCTAACATAGCATTTGTTAGTGGCCTATAGGGAAACTTTGCTTTCTTGCTTTTAGCAGCGCAGTTATTCTCTTCCTCTTCTGGGCCGATTATTCACACAGTAATAATAAAAATTTTCTTTAGATTAGCAGTGAAAATAAGTAGGAGGAAAATCTGATATATGAGCTGGTCGCACTGCCAGGGTAGTGCTGAAGCCAGTAGAATATTATAGGGACAGAAGCTGGCTCAATGCTATTTAATTTGAACTCATAAAAGCTGGTTGGTTATTCTGGGCATGCATGTATCCCTGCACAATTAGATATATGTTTGCCCTTGTTCTGTTTGTGAAATAGCCAAATGAGGTTTAAATTCTTTCTGCCACAGCAGCTTATTGCCAATGTAACTAAGCCTGAATTCAAGGAACAGACTTTAATGAAGTTCATGGACCTGATTATTTTTCGCTGACCGTTAGGAGCTTTGTCCCAGTTCAGTTTTCAGTGGACGCTTGTCCAAGTTACAAAACCTGCCATTACAATTGGCACTAATTGGGCCCCTTGTTGCAGTCATAACACCGTTTCCAATAATTCAGTGGCCCAGACATTTGAACCCCTCTCTAGGCAAATGCTCGTTAGCCTCCAATGGTGGGAATGGATGGGGACTCATTCGGCAGAGAAACTGAGATGAATGGCTGAGTAGTGCAGTGGAAAGCAGTAAGAGGTATTTGTGTAACCTCCCTTCTTGGAAAGCTAAATGACAGTGTCACTGCCTTTAATGACATTTCTACAAATATTGAGCTTGTGTGTCAGCACAAAGAGACACTTTCCTGGCAATATCTCAGCTGCTTTGCCGTGCTGCCTCACAAAGCAGCTGGGAATCTGTATGACCAGGGAAACAGTTGGTGTAACATGATGATCATTTCTCTTCCATCAGCCTGTCTCCCCCTCCTCCCCTTTTCCAGAGGCAGCAGAATCAGGCCCCCACCTCTCGCTGCTCAGTCCTTGGGGCCGTGATGCATTTCTTAGCAGCAGTTGCTGTCTTGGTGAGTCTGGAGGTCCACCTAAGGCTGATCTTCAGGGGTGATCAATCCTGGATGCTACCAGGATGGGTCATACTGATTAGCTAAAGGATAGTCTGTAATAGAGGTTTTCTGTCTGTACATGAAGCTGAATACCACTTCAAATTAAGGCTTGTACTATTTTATTCCTGCCTCTCAAGCAGCTTTTGCAGGCTCCACCGTACAGAAAAGCAAGGGCTAAGTTTGGCGATTTGTTTTCAGTGCATGTAGAATTAAGCACATGCTGTGTTGTGTGGTGAGATCTTGTCCTGATTCAAAGCAGTGGAATTACAGCAGTGGACATGAATGTGATATTCCTTAACACATTGAAGTAAAGGTCTGCTGTCTTCTAGTAGAAAGACTATAGAGTACATATTTCCCTCCAAGTTTTAATCTTCTTTCACCTTCTTTCTCAATTTTGTAACTTCTGTTAATCCCTTTCGTTCCTGCTTACTTTATTCCAACAGATTTTCCATATGTAGGAAAAACCCAATTTTCTACTGCATGGCTTTCAGTTGTTAGTCTAGGGCAGATTTATTGGTGTTTTCCAGCCATACTTTTATTTATATTTGTGATCAAATACTGGCCAGGTACCTGGTAACTGAAAGGATATTTAAGCAAATAAATGTCACCCTTGCCTAGAAAGAGAAATAGTACTGGAAAGAGATTAGATTTATTCAAATTTGTGGACGATATATAGGGGATCCTCATGGTTTTTTCTTCTGTGCAGTCTGTAGACTTAGAATTGACAAAAGATATGCAAGATACTCTTTGTAAAAATAATTGGTCCATATTTCTAGGGCTTAATGATTAATAAGTCATGAATCATGTCACAGGTGGTTTTATGTTGCATATTAAGTACTTGCCAGTCATTTATTTAAAACAAGTGTCGGTAATTTATACATAGGAATGGGTGATGGGCAGGGAAATATCTGCTAATCTGTTTCCAAGTGAATGAACGGTTTTGAAAATCCTATCCCAAAAGTGATTTAATCTTTACAGCCTATGTAATTTTCATTAAGGGAAAAGGCAGAAGTACAGGCAGATCTGCAAGCTGTCAGCAGAGCTGAGTTTGTACTTCTGAATGAGATTCCCCAGGGACAGGATGTACAGAAAGAGAAAAGGACATCAGGAGCAGTTCCTCTCCATACAGTTGATGTGGGAGGGCAGAAACAATGAAATAATCTGTATGAATTTAGAAAAGAAATGGAGATGAAGCATTAGCTGGAGAAACAAGTGTGGTCAGAATTTTTTATTATTATTATTTATCGAGAGAATAAAATACAGCTGTACTCTCTTGGGAAGGAAGCAGGTGCACTGGATCAAGGGGAAGAGTGGGCCAAGGGATGAGAAGGGAGAGCAGGAGGTAGAGTGAAATCACTGCGGATGTGGAGAAGAGGGGAGGATATTCCTGAGACTGTGCTGGGGAGGAGGAGAAAAGCTACAGGATGGAAGGAGAGTCCAAGGAGGAAAAACAGGATGAGTCACTGGCAGTCACTTTTCTGCTGGGGAAAAAACCCAAACCCAGGGTATATTGTACATAAGAGATGGAGACCAGAATGGCAGAACGTTTGCAGAGTAACTGATGGTGAGGAGTGGCTGCTCTCAGTAACTTACTGAAAAGCTATTTATTCTAAGGCTTACAGGGTAACACAGAGGTTAATTAAGAGCTGAGCTATCCACTATTCAAAGTGGAACTTTACTTTTTAGACAGGCTCAAGTGATACAAGCTTTGCTTTAGAAGAGGTCTCAAACTCCAGCAGCTGGTTTTCTCTTTCCCCTTTGCTCTTTCCTTATTCTGTTTTTCAGTTACTTGCTGTTTTGACTGCGCCTTCTTCCTATCCTACCTTTAAGACTGAGCCCAATTAATATTGTGAGATGTTTACAAACACAGAATCTCCAACCCTGATTCCCAGTAATCCCATGGGGTGTGTGCTTCGTGGTCTGTGTCCGTGCTGACACTGTGATGTCTTGCTGTGTGGTGCATTGCCATGGAGATTCGAATTGCCATGGCAACTTGCACCTTTTCGAAGGCAGCAGCAAAGGCTGAATAAGAGGAGCTTTGCAAAAGTGAAATAGCAAAATCTTGGGATCTGATATTTAAACATCAAAAAGAAGCCAAAAATTTTCCTGTCTGGCATACTCCTCTTTTGCTTTGAGAATAACCAAAGCATTAATTGCTTAAATAAATGTAGTTTTCTTAGTTTAAGTGTTAGTAAATAAAGAACCTTTTGAATAGGCTTGGCATTCATACAGGGCTTAACAAATAAGGAATATATTTAGGAGCAGAATAGCAGTTGCTGTCCGTCTTTCTGCTGCCAGTGAATTTAAAGGCAATCAGTTCAATAGAGATCGTTCCCTCAGTTTACACCTCCATAAAATGGGCATGCGAAGCTGATGAAAGGAAAATGATGTTGTTTGGGAGGTGGTTTTAGGTGATGGGTTGGGGTAGAAATAGCAGCAGCAGATTGTCATTTTAGTCCCTTCTTGTAGGAGGGACTGAAAAGAAATGCCTGCCGAGCCATCCTCACCTCTGTCCTCTCGCTGATGAATGGCAGGTAGTGAATGATGAGGAACGCTTTGAGGAGACCAAGTCTTGTATGTAGGCAATGCAGCAGTGTGTGACACTGCTGTTATGTGGCTTTGCCCCTTGCCTTTGGGTGGGAAAATCCCCATCTCCTTGCTAACACAGAGAGGTATGACATAGCCCAGTTTCCAAAACTGGAGGAGCTCTGGTCTCTGCTGACAGGCCATTTGGATATATCAGGGATTTAAAATATTGCCAAGGAAAACCAAAATTAAAAAAAGCCCACTTACTGTACGTGCCAGGCAGAGTTTTAAAAAACTCTATTATGTATGAGAAAATGACTGAGTGGATCATCAAAATCTTTTCTTTGTTTTATTTAGGTTAACTTTCTCCAGAATGGAAAAGCTGTTTTCATGTATTTTCCATATGTATTTTGCAAGTTCTGAATGACATTTTAAAATATCAATAAGATACAGGCTTTAGGCAAAATTACTTTCCAACCACTACTTGGTGTTTGAGAATTTTTTAATGTTAATCTGTGCCTTTATTTTTTAAATAAAAATCCATATGGAGAACACAGCCAGTAGTGTTGCAAGCCATATGATCATGAAACTATATGTAGCTGTTTTTCTTACCTTTAGTTAAAAAAAAAAAATAAATTCCTGCATATATATCTATGTATGAATGGTTCTAGCACTAACCTGTCTTTGGGAGAGGTGGACATGTGCTATGAAGGAAGATTTATTTTGTGCACTGGTGGATACAGATATTTTTTTTTTGGTAGAAGTGGAAAGAGACAGGAAAGTGCTTTTCTGGCTGCCTGTTTTCAGCAAGAAGGGGGTCCTCTCTGAAAGCATTTTAACTGACAGACTAGCAAGCTGAAGCGTACCATGTATAATTGCAGCCAGTCACAAATATATAATCATCGCTACAGTGGATGCAACAATACGTTTAGTGGGAGTGGATGAATCTATTGAGACATGAAGAATTGAATCTTGAGGGAGGTGTATAACATTTCAAATGAAAATAATTTCAGTAATAGAAAAGTCAAGGTGACTTGTCCTGCTGGGGTAAATAGTCACTCTTAACTCTCCAGGCATGTTTACACTTTGACAGTAGGACACCACTGGGCAGAAGAGAGGTGTCTTGGCTTTGCATCTCATTGCTACAGCACTCGGCTGGCTTTCAGTCTTTGCCCTCCTCGCTGTTTTTCTTTCTCTCCCCCTCCTTGGCTCATATGTTAAAATAACACCTTCCCAGCCCCTATCATAGCTACTCCTGGTCCTTCACTGGGTTATACAAAACGATAAAATTTGCTTAAAAGCCTGCTCTTGAGGAGGAGTTCATCCTGAGTGCAGCCTGGATGTTTAAAGAAGTTTGCTGTACACTGGCACTTGCTGCAGTCATTTCAGTTCAGCGTATTCAGGCTACTGGTGAATGATAAAAGCACACACAATTTAGAAATCTTTAGCACTTAATTCTTGGGAATTGTGGTTGCTCAGCAAAGGTGTGCCCTTTATTCAGCGATCATGAGACAACAGTAAATTGCTCCAAAGGAGTTCAGCTAAAAAAAAAAAAAAAAAAGGCAAAGAAAGGAGGAACCCCCCCAGTCTAGAAATTACTGTACAGAAAACCACATATTTTCTTTCACTGTAAAGATGTATTTCAAACCAATTCAGAAAGATTAAAGTTGGCAACTTTGCAATAAGATGATTTTTCCACCTTTTAAGTTAATAGCATGATAGATACAACTTTTGTCTCTGAGAAGTCAAGTTCTTTTCTCTTTCCTTTTTAAGTGGTATTTTTTTGAAAGGTACAATCAGTTGCTTTTGTTGCAGGCATCTCAACATGTACTTTCTTATGTGAGTTAAAATCAATGTCTGATATAATCTCTGTTGGAAGTCAGAAATGGAGCTGCTGGTTGCAGCCAGTAAGCGAAATTTTGTGAAGATTCACTCTGGCAGCGCTCCTTTCCAGATGTCTGAACGCTTGAAGTTTTATCCCTAAAACGACCATGGAAAATAAGTTTTAAGGGCCTCAAGCTGCTACTAGAAAGTTTGCACTTCAGTGCCTTATTTTGATGCCATCTCTGACT
Organism: Strix aluco; assembly: GCF_031877795.1. Classification (NCBI taxonomy): domain Eukaryota; kingdom Metazoa; phylum Chordata; class Aves; order Strigiformes; family Strigidae; genus Strix; species Strix aluco. The sequence goes on along the minus strand of NC_133958.1, from coordinate 3,478,550 downwards.
TCCATATTTGTGTTTTAAAAATACTACAGTGATGACTACTGAGACTTCTGTAGACCCAAAGTTGGGGGCCCTACGCATGGGAAGCTGCTCAATTGTGTTTATTTGTATTGGCAGGAGAACACTCACTTGTTTGAAAAGCCAAGATTCAGGAGATGATGATTGTGTTCACTTTAAAATAAATAAGTAAATAAGAATCTAGAAAGAAGATTCTTTCAAGTGGCATTGATAGAGTATATGAATAATTTAAGATGCTTCCCGGGAGGTCTTCCAGACGAGCAGACTCCTAAGCTGCTTATTAAAGAAGAAGAAATAATTCTGTGCCGTCTGCTCACGGGATGTCCACAGACAGATCATGATTTTAATGGTTAGGTCTTTCAGCTACTGTTCTGCTAGACACTATTCAATGTGTAAAGTTGCATCTCTCTTGGATCGAAAAAGGGATTTGGATTCAGTCCACGAGGAGAGCTTGGCAGGCTTTGGGCTATTCATGCTACAAGGTGTCTAACCAACAGCAAAATATCATGTCTAACGTTCCACAGCCTGTTCTGTTGTGGCATTAATGGATGGGCAAAGGGTCATTGTGGTTGTCTGGTAGAAAAATGGAGATTGCTTTCTTCAAGGCAGTGTGGGACCCTGTGGGAAGGGCCATCTTCTAAGCATTGTCACTCAAATCTTTGCTGAGCCTACTTTGAACATAGCTCGATTTTATTATCTGCCTGTAAAAAAAAGATCTTTCTTAAAAAAATAAAAAATTAAAACACCTGTCAGGGTATTTTAAGGACACTTGCAAGAGAAAAATTGCAGCTGGTCAGATCCTTGATTTTTTGCCTACAGCCTGGCCATATAAACCGCAATGATAAAATCAGCTGGACCACAAAGAGCAAACAGAATAAATGGATATTTTACAATATGTAAACAATTACAGAATGACATTTGGCTTTAGGTTAATTTCTCTGCCTACTCTGGAAAATTGCCATCTGTAAGCAAACATATTGACTAAATTATTTTCAATGATATAGAAAAAAGGGCTAAAGTACTAGCATTTCAGATAATGACATCAGCATTATTATGGAGTTATGTTAAATTAAATGGCAGGTGGAGAAGTAAAATTGATCTCCTATGCTAAGCTGTACTGCATAAATAAAGAATTCATTTTTTTGATATATTGATTCTCTGTGGATTGCTTGCCAAGAGGATGCTAACATCAGCTTATCTAAATTAATACATGGTATTAGAGGAGGACACCGACATCAATATTCCAGCACTTTGCAGACCACAACCTGCATTAAGTCATGATTCAGATTCATTGATACGTACTTTCCGTTCAGGAAAGCCCTTGCACTCCTTGGGCAATGGATATTAAACCTGGAATATTTAAGCCTGTAGGATGTTTAAAGACAATCTGTTTCTGTTGGTGCGAGGGTCTGGCTGGTGCAGAGCAGAAGCAACTCCATGGTCCAGCTGTTGGTGCCACGTTTAGTGGATTATGTTTGGCCGTGGGTCTTGTTTTAGGGTTGTGGAAGTGAAGGGGACTGTATTCGGAATCCACTGAGATCACATCATCCTTTCATTGTTGTATGAACTGAAGCAACTACGGTGTTGTAACCATTAATGGCATATGGGAAGGATGCTTTTATGGCTGAGATGTAGAAGTGGGGTTTGAAATACGAACATCAGTTTTTAACTGCATGACCCTGAAAAGAAAAACCAGAAACACTTTACTTTTTCATTTGTCTTTTTGATCTGTTTTGTATTTGTGCAGCTCCTGGTGCAATGCAGCCACAAACTGAAAGGCATACGTGTCCAAGTGACAATCCAGAAAGACAATATTATTAAAATACAGCGTAATTCCAATCATGCAAAATTCTGAATTTAAAGAGGTTGAATAGTCCCATTTTGCTAGAGGAAAGCTACTTCAAAGCTCAAAGTTAAGAACAGAAGTTTTTTTGGAAAGCCTAGAGAGTAACAATTAAATAGAGATAAAGATCTAAAGATAAAGATAAATGTTTTATTATATTTCAGCCCAGTGCTGATCAGGATGGCTAAGCATTACCCATGACAAGCAGGGCCTTGTATGGGAGTAAAAAACCCGTCAGGCAGAATAGATTTACAGGGTGTTTCCTCAGTTACACTGTAACAGTCATTTAGATGTTGTCTTTGACTTCTTGCCCCATTTCGTTTTCAGTATGTAATTTTTAAAGAAAAGAAAATAAAATTGCCATTTTTTGGATCATCAGCAATGAAGCACTGAATTTTTTTAACATAAGAAAAAAATAAGCTGCTGGAGTGCAGTACTGAGTTGTAGCCTGCTCACTGATGCTTGTTAAATTGTATAATGGTTTTCAGCTTCCCTTCATTGCTACAGCTGTTGGCTTCAATCTGGTTTTGTGGTTTGATTAAAATAACATTTTTTTTGGTAACTTGTCAATTGCCTGCTGTTGGGTAACATAAACGGACTCATCCTTTTTTCTAAGCTGAGTCAAGGTATCTACTTAAAAACAAATCACCAAGATACCTAGGTAACTGATACAGGAGGAAAGCAAAATAAAATCTAGGACTTGAAAAATTTTGCATAGAAAATCAGCGGAGAAGAAAATCTGTGGAGGTTTTGTACTGTGTTTAACCCATTTAGCTAACCTCACCTCTTTTGCATGTTTAAGTCTCGTCCCACTGAAAGGGAGGACAATTTGCCATGGTGCTACCTTCACCAGACACCAGTTTAGAAAAGCCATATCCTTTTGTCCAGTGGAATTATTAGAGAATTTTCAAAAAAGCTCTAAAGAGAATCTGACAGTAAACTGAGGTAAACTGTCATGTGTTAATTGCTAGAGGAAACTAATGAACATTTCATAGGAGGTGCAAATAAAGATGTGAAATTCTCCTCCAAAGACTGGGATGTCATTATTTTTTCTTCGTGGAAAGCAGCAGTCTTTTTTGTGCAGGGTGTCAGATTTAAATAGGCCAGAGGAATGAAAGTTGGGCAAAGAGAGAAATATTGTTCCCATTTTACGGCTGGGGAGTTTTAGCACAGGCAGTTGAAAGAACTTACACAATCTCATATAGGAGCAGTCAGAATCTGAATTCAGATTTAGTTCCAATAAGCAGCTTTTATCACAAGATGTTTTTTCTTCCTTTTATAACTTGTAGTTATAGCATATGCATAAATAACCAATAGGCCTTTAAAAATGGAATCCCTCTACTTCTTCTATTCCATTTCTAATTCTAATCCTAGTTACATTGGCCAGTTTATTATCTCAAATATTTACTTTCCACTATAAATGGAAATTACTTCTTTCCCTTCTTCTTCATGTTTCATGGTCATTATATCCTCTAGCGTTCCATTATCTCTTGGTACCTATGATAGATCAAAATCTTATGACGTTGCTCTTTCTGTAATAAATTCAGTTGGCTATAATAGGAAACTTAAGTATCTGTAATGTTTTTGTATAAGTAATGGGTAAACTGGACTTTCTGTAGCTGCAATTGATTTCTAAATCATTTATCATGTTATGTAAATTAGTGTAAGAAGACGCAGTGTAAGACTAGGAAAATAACCATCCAGTGTCATTCTGAATAGTTTGTCTATTTATAGGGACATTGTTCATTAATTTTTGAGAACAGTCTGAACTACTATTTATCAGACACATTCTTGGTTCAATGCTTGTTATACTGCAGTCACTTAGGCCCTCTAAAACCTTGCTGGAAAAGGGAAAATGTCAGGGAAATTTGGATCAAATGATGCTTTAAGCATCGATGGAGATAAAAACCTCTTTTAAATTTATGCCAATTGTCACAGAGAAAATAGGTTTACCTATAGCATGAATTCAAGGACCTTTCTAAAATATTCCAAGTGGAAAGCTGCTGTTGGAATTCTGGTGCTTCAATTACAATTTCAGCATCAGTTTTTGTTGCTCTCATATTTCACCAAAGCAGAAGTATTGATCAAAACACAGAAAGTATTGGTGATTCATCTTGAGTCGTGGTTTTGTACATCTGTTTTGTGTTTAAGTTTTGTAACAAACATTTTGACACTGAGCCGTTGAGTTGACTGATAAACATCTAACAGCTTCTCTGTATGTTAAATGTCATAAACTCAATGCATATCATAATTCATTGCTTACATGTTACTTTGCTGCAAAAATAGCAGAGTGGAATGGGTCATGGTTTGTTTGCTGCTCTTGAGAACTTGCTGAAATGCGACCTCTGATGTACAGCAAAATGACGGGAATGGAGAGTGGGTTTTGTGGTGAGAGACAGAAGTTGCTCGCTGCGTTGCAGGCGGGGTGCTTTGTATGTGCTGATCACCATGAATTTGGGTTCAGGCTTGGAATTAAGGTGAAATACCGCTGCAGAAGTTTCCCGTTTAACTACAGATCCATGCGCTATCTGGTACATAAAAGGCATGACTTTACAAGTGGAATCAACCTTCAGAGGTTGCTTTCTCCCTAAAAGCAGCAGAGGTTTAATGGAGTTACTTTACTCTGCCCCATTTTGTGCCTTGAACTGGTCGTGCTGGGTGGAACAGGAGTTCTGGGTGGGCGGTGGAGTGCTGAACAGAGCACTCCTGCAATCTCTCTGACTTTTGCTGGTGGCTGGCAGAGGACAACAGTGTTGCAAGGGCCATCTAAAAGCCTTTCATTCCTTTGGGAAGCCTGAATTTGGAGAAGAGAAGAATCCAGCTTTGCAATTCTAATTTATTGTTTTCAGTTTTTTCCCATCATGATTTTCCTGTTCTTTCTCCTGTACCGATTTCCCTATTCTTTTTCCTCTCACAAATAATGCGTTGGCAGGATTTTCTATATATGTACATGCTGCTGCGCACTGGTATTTCAGAAGATGGCTTGACTCGGTGTGGTGAGGCTCGTACCAGTTTGCTTTCCTCCTCCTTGTCCGTTCTGAGCCTCTGACGTGTTCCCTGGGTGCCCTGACTTCAGGAGAGATGATCTTCATCCTTACACCAGAAAGTCTCCTTGTGCCTGAGGAGGGGACCTGTCAAACACGGTCCTGGTACGGGAGCTTTAGATGATCTTTTAGGTATTCAGATGGTCAACGCTGCCCAAGGCAACTGACAGCCTTAATATCTGTAAGAGGAACAGCCTCAGATCCATCACTCAACACAGATCATCTGTCACACAGCCTAACAGCATCTTGCTACTGTGGGAAATCCTTAAATCCATAGTGTTATTGTGACAGGTTTATGCTTATCCGACGTGGATAAGAATTTTTACTGTAGGTGCAGAAAAATCTGGGGAGCATAAATACCCAAAGGAAAAACACCAGAGGCACTTGGCAAGCCAATAAACCTGTGCTTTTTATTTATAGGTCTTCCAATGAAGGCTGTCTTTTGGTGGGCTAATACAGACATCTTTGAATAACAAAACTAAGTAGTACCAATAAGAGAAGTAATTAGTTCACTGAAAGCAATCAATATCTAAAACTTCAGTGCATGCAAAAACTAACACAGAATATGGAGGATATGGAATGAGCAGTAAGTTTAAATGGTATTTTTTTTTCAAAAAGAATTTCATTAACTTGACGTTATATTGTTGGTTTATGCTGGGTTCCTTAAGTTACATACAAATTAGCTTTTTGCTTCATATAGACGGTGTGCTTAATGAATATTCTGAAATGGTGTTTTATTAATGTGCCGCCTTAATTAGTGGATAAAAAAGGCTCCAAACACCTTTAAATTGTGTTATTTCCAAGGTAGCATGAGAGAAGCAGAAGGTAACAGTGAATTTCTAATTCCCTTCAGAAAATAAAAATCCAAAGTAATGGCTGCAGCTATTTGTGTCAGACATAAAAATTGATATAACATGTGGTAAACCTCCTATTGGGTATTATTACAAATGATTGATTTCTCTCTCCCCCTACAGTTTAGATGGCGCAGTGCTAACTGTACAAACAACTCATGAAAAGTCAACATGTTTTACAAGTAAATAATTTATAGCCACTCTGCGGAATACAGAGTAATATTTTACATTAAGTGACATTAATTAGAGTAGAAATATTCAAATGGTGAAGAACTGGGAGATGACTGTTGCAAAGAAAATTTTTTTACTTGCAGTCTAAATGCAAATCAGAAGCTCGGAGAGTCACGAACACATTGCTCTTGAGGGAGAAATAATTCCCATTAAGTACCCAGCTCTAAAATTATTGCAAGATTTTGGGAATGTGAGCCAAATTCAAGTCAGTGACAGTCTCAACTATTGCTGCCATTGAAGGTTTTAGAAGCATTTTAGATCTGTTTTAATTAGAGGTGAGATATGTCTTAGAGTCTTGGGTCTTAATCCCACAAACATTAAAGCACGTGGTTATCCTGACCCACAGCAGCAAACCAAGTGACTTAGCAGGACTAGTTTCATAGACCTGGATTTTTAAGGTCAGTACAGACTACTGTGGTTTAATCTTGCTCATAAAATGTGCCCTAGAATCACACTCAGTAGTTCTTGAATTGACCCTGGTGATACCTTCTGACTGAAGTTGTGTGTTTTTTCAGAAAGACAGTGGTAGATTATCTCCCACTTTCCATCCACCATCAAAAAGCTGTAGTGTTCCAGAGTTAGCAGAATCTGTGTGTCCGTTATGGGTTTGTCTAACTTCATCTGTCTGCTTTATGCCACTCTGTGCAATTCAAAAAGTGATTTGACGTTAATCTTACCTGCAAGTAGATCAGTGACAGATGGACTTTGTTACTATTTTGTAAATGTGCAGAGGTTTGGGGTGGTTTTTTTCAGTTTAAGCCTTGCTGCAGAATGATGGATTTCTTCTGCTAAGCAATGTCCATGCACATGCCGTAAAAACAAAGCCCAAACATGGGGGTCAAGTCCTCCACGTACTTAAGTCAGTGCAACTCTGTTGACTATAGAGGGCTGCACAGGCTTGTGTAGAAGAGGTTTTCACCACCTATATCACATGCATTCTGACCTACATAGAGCACGAAATGAGCACGCCATTTGTCTGCTAGACCGTGTTAAGAATCAGATATTTAGTAAGTGTTTTTCTCCTTTTATTTGAAATCAGCTTGATACGATTGTTCTGCTTTACCAGTATGAATCTGCCGAGAGCTATTTACTGCAATTGGCTGTGTGCAAGGAACTCGGAAAAATAAAAATCTGGAATAAAAGGAAGTGAGGAAAGGAAACAAAGCCTGTTGACCAGACTTCTTGCACCAAACGTCGCTGCACCTACATAAAAAAAATTCAACTGGTATCCTGAGGAGAGCTGAGCTGTTGTGTCTCTGTGCAGCGTTTCTGCTCTAGAAACCTTCATCGGTTTAAGTCACCCCCTGCAGCCTTAATGGGATGAAAGGGATTGGGGGACAGTGTTATACCTTCTGAGGTATGATATAACCCTGTATAAAACCAGTCTGTGTATATTTCTGTAAAGGTTGAAACAAGAAAGGGCAGCGATCATCAAAACTAATTAGACACTTAAAGAGAAAAATTAAGGGGGGGGGGGGGGAGAAGAGATCTGGACACTGGTTTGGGGCGGGGAAAAGCAAACCATTGGAGGTAGGGAGTCTTATCTAGCTCCTCGGTTTCACAGTACGTACCATGAAAACCACCCACCTGGTGTTTGAGTTGATGATATAACGGCCTGGACATCCAGTTTCATGTGCAAAGTGATTTTGTTTGGTTGCACCCCGATAAATGTTTTTTAAGAAGTTAATAGTATGTGTATGTAAGATGTACTCAAAAATTTGCCGGATTTAATTTTTACAAACTTCAAATTTCACTATTCAGAGTAGAAAAAAAATGAATATATACTTCCCTTTCTTTTTATGTGGAGATTTGTTTTATTTTGGAGTTAACTGTAAACCTCATCAAGCAGTATTATACTCTAAATCATCACTGACAAAAAATTAGGAAAAAAGAGGTTTTTCAAGATTTTTTTTTTTTTTCACTCCACTTTCACCAACTTGTTAGTAGTTAGAACAAATAAACACAATTACCTCTAATAAAACTAATGTGCCATTGATGCAGAACAGAAGACTTCTTTCTCTTGGAATTGGGAGGCATATTGATGATATATAATTTTCTTACAAGCATTGTGACTAATCTGGATGATTTACTTTGGGATTTCCTAGCTCTCTAAACTTCACTCAAAACCAGATTTCACATATTAGATATAAATTAAGCTCTAATATCTTAAAAATAAACACAAACTAAGAAAAAACCTAATATGTCTGCTGCTAATTGCAGTTAACTAGCCTCCTACATTTGCACTTAATAACTGGGAACTGCTGATGTTTGTACATTGTGATATTTTAAATGGAACGTTCATGCCCTCTGTAGAAGTGATTTATATTATGAATGATTGTATCAAATATCTGCTAGAAACTGGCAGGATAATTAAATAACTCTTCTGTTGCTTGACATGCTACAGAAAACTCTCTGCTCTGCTTTGGGCTGACAGAGCTGCAAAATGCTGTAACGGGCTGCTGACTGCTTAGTTAACTGGCGAAAGGGTATCCGTGGAAGGGAGGGAAAAGTTTGGGAAAGATGGAAATGGTGGAAGTTTGATTGAGGCCCCTTTGTGCCAGTTCTCCAGATTCTTCTGTGATGCCTGATTTATTAAGGTCAGTGGCAAGGTGTTGAATAAAACACAAAGTTTTATAACTAAAGCTTTAACTTGGAAGTTTTAAACGTCGTTTGAAAATATCATAGTTTTTATATTCTGAAAATCTGTTATGTGCAACGCAATTAGACTTAAGTGCTTTAAAGTTTGCAAATGATACATTGTCTTTCATGAGCTGGTCCATCATTACATTCATAAAAATATTTATATTATATAGAGAGTATTTGTTACGTAATATAGCTACTTCTCTTTTGCAATGCTGGCATAAACTTAAACTGGTGCAATTTCAGCCCTGCTAAGAATTTGCTAGCTGCCTTTCTGCCTAAGAAAATTGTATAAAAGCAGTAGGTTAATGTTAATTAGCAGTCAATAGAAAAAAAGATTGAAATCACTGTTTAAATATTTAATGGAAAGAAAAGTTGAGGGGTCCTAAGCTTTGTACAGTTACACAGATTAGTGAAAAGCCATTGCAGTATAATATCAGATCAGAATAAAAATGACGTATACCCTTTTTGTGGTTATAAATAATTTCACAAGGTTTAAGGCGGTGAAGAATGTTATGGAAAAAAACCTTCTGTAATCTCCTGAAGTGTGAAAATTAATCACTCATAAGCATTTGACAGCATGGGCTCCATACTTACAGCTAGAAACTTTACCTAGCAGTGAAACTTTTATTGATTTTCAATTTACAATTTATATTTTGCTAATTCATTTTTGTAGGGAGTTTATTTGAAATTTTCATTGACAAACTCAAAATCAGACCGATTATGTTGAATTGTTTAGAGGCAGTTAGGAGCCCCTTATGTGCCTCTGGTTTTGGTCCAGCCTAAATACATTTGTGGTTTTATCCCTTCCCATGTCTACATATCCTTTGCTGTTGAGCTGGCTGTGGATCATCTGCTCGTCTCTGCACAGCATCTGATTGAAGTGCCGGAGAAGATGAGCACTTCAGATAGCACCTGGCATTGTGTGGAGTAAAATAAGTCTTGCCAATTAACTGTAAAAGCACTCTTGCTAATTATCTTCTAACTATCCATTCCAGTTTATTATCCACTAACAAAAAAAGATGAACTGTACAGAATCTTGTTTATAAAACAGTATCATTTAACAGGAAATTAAGCTACATGGTTCTCAGTGTGCCTGTACATCTCCGTGCTGTTTATCCGAGTTGTTTAAATGTTTCTGTGCAGTCCTACGCTCCAGTTTGATGCTTCTCCTCCCAGCACCTTCAATACACTTGGCCTTGCAGAAACTGGTGTAATTTTATCCTTTCTGATCTGGAGTGCTCTTTGTTTCACTTAACCTGCCAGCCTTTGGGGGCAGTCCATTTTTTTTTTTTAGACATCACCTTGAATTTTCACCACCCTTTGCCAGCTGCAGAGGAGGGATGTTGGCACTGACCGTATGGACCCGGTAGAGCCCAGCGCTCCTTTCTCAGGGGCGTGTGCGATCCATTTGGCAGCTCGTGACACATATTGCACCGTGCTACTGCAGTGTGCACAGATGACAATCATTGCAGTCTACGTACTTTAGTAAAATCAATAATCATACTACAGCTTTTTTTTTTTAATCCATTCCATTCTTTCAGGGCAAAAATTATGCTTAAAATATCACTGATCGTGTTTGGATTCGTTGGATCAGTTCCTTTTTTGATCTCTCCTTTTTGATAGTTTTTAGCTGCATCCATTCATGTTATTTTGCCTGTTTGCTAGCTTTTTGATCCTCAAATTTCATGAACTGCATGAACTCCAGAGGACAGTTGTCTGTGTGTTTTCCATCCTCTGGAGCTTGCATGTAATAAAGATGAAAACACTCTAAGTCTGATTATGCACGGTGCTAAAAGAAGGGTTGGTTTTATGATTTAGGCACTAAATTGGCATTTGCTTTCTGAGAGGAAAGCCAGAGCTCTCCTACAGGGTTTCTGTGTGATATTAACAAGTCAACTAGACTAAGATTTTAAAATAACTTAAAAGCCTCAGCTGTGAAAATTGCATTGAAGTTCTGTCTCTGGGTTTGTAAAAACTCCCAGCTCCAAACAAGTTTTGCAATCAAAAAGCTGTTTTTTGCAGAGTTAGGACCTGATCAAAGCTTTAGCATTTTAACACCCCCCAAACTTTAAGGGAGGCTGGTTACAGGTCTGAATTTCATCACCACGTCAAGACAAACCCCAGAGTCCAAGGCACTTCAGTTTCACTAAAGTTGGATTCTCATGGGAGGTTAGGAGCTCATACCTGTGAAATTCCAGTCCCAGAGTCACAACGGGGCTTTTGCTATTAATGTGGGGATGAGAATTATCCTATAATCACCCAGGGATGCAATCTAACCAGAGGTCTTCAGCCCATGGGACGATTGTAAGGATATGTTTTGCTGTCTGTTTTGTGTCTATCCCTTACCCAAGTTTTTTATCTTCTCTTTAGGTCCCGTCTCTGCTCTAAAAAGGACCTTCTGTGCTATTGTTCTTCTTCAACACCTACTTCATACAAGTTACACATAGACTCTCTTCCTACTCATTCTTTTTAAGTCTAAGGTCCGCTGGGAATACAGTCTCTTGCCACATAATGTATTAGTCAACAAGTGTGCATGGAGCACACACTGTGGCTTAGCCGTTATGGTACCCGAGGGAGCAGCCTTGCCACACAGCCACTCTACAATTGATGGGTTGGAGCTCAATGTATTATAATAAACAGATTATTCCTATTAAATTAGCTTGAACATCTCTGGGAAAATTCATCATGCTCCAACATTCAGCCTGTCTTTGGAAGTGGAAGAGGAATGGGGAATGTCAAAGGCAATTTATTTATCTGTAATATGTTTCCGAAGGTTGTGTCTTGAGTTCTTTATATCCACAGTGTTCGGCTGCACAAAGTAATATAATGACGCGCTTGCTGCACGCTGTCAGGGAGAAAGTCTTTAGTTATAGTACACCATGGAGAGACAAGACAGCAGCTGTTGTCTTTGCTCTTTATAGAGCTGTTTGGGAGGCGCTGCCTATCGTAAGGTGAAACGTTCAATTCAGCATTCAGTGTCAGAGTTTGCTGACAGCAGAAACTTTTGATTTATTCCAAAAGGATAAAGATGGGAGTGTGTTGCTAAATCAGTCTGTGGGCAGCCTGGTTTCTGTACAGCGGAGTAAGATACAGGCTAATTTTGGGGTCTTTAATAAGGTTTCAGATCTCCGTGCTATCGCTGTCTATTCTATCTTAGTGAAACTATACAGGCTTGGTTTACATGACGGAGTCTTTGCCTGAACATTTGGTAAAGTCTTAGTAAAATGTGGAACACATCTTAGTGCCTCCTTCCAGTGTCCTCTTCACTTTGCTTATATAGCATCTCCCATCCAGGAGAATCCTTTTTCTACTTGTGAATACCATTGTTTTACTATTGTAAAATATTAACTTTGGGGCTAAAAGCAGGCGCACCCCATACCTTTAGATCCTTCCGTTTGCACGTTATCAAAGCCTTAGTATTTTGGCAAAACCTTCTGGAAGGAATCAAAGCAACATTTTACAGCATGGAGAAAAACAGAAGAGATAATATCTGATTTTTCTCCTCTTCCTTCCAGCATGAAAATCTGTTCCTCAGCTTTTTATTTCCTTGCCCCCACTAATGACCTTTCTTTCACTGTTGGTTTCAAAATCTTGACAGCTCGTTAGAATCAGGAGAGGCTTTGCATGATCAGAGTGATAATTTTCAAATCACTTTGTGGCTGAAAGTAAGTTTAGGATCATTATTTATTCAAATTACAAGCATGAAGGACCACATGGGAAATATGGAGGAGTGCCTTCTGTAAATGACAGCTTAGGGAGAATTTTCAATTGCATGAGACAGCTGTATCCCAAAACTTAATCTAATTACTATAGTGTAGTGAAAAATGTCACCCTGAATAAAATTGATACCATCATATATGTTCATGGTAAATTTTGACTTACATATGGCTGTGTTTGGGATAACCTTTAAATTCTAAATCCATCTTGGGGCTGATGTAATGCTTTTTGTAATTAGAGGAATTTGAGTGTGTGGAATTTCTTCCTTGCTCTGAGCAGATCAGCTCTGCTCGCAGCTGTACAAAGTTCAGAATAGCCCTTTCCTGGAACGTATACTTCCTTCCTAGCATGCGTAATGAACGGTATATAAACCTTTGTTTTGTTTCCTTTTTCAAAACCCGTATTTCAAAATGTTTTCCAGTTGTGTTTCAGAAATGTAAAAAGAGGGAAATTACTCACAGAGCACTGGTGTGCCGCCCCCATATGCTTTTTCTGTTTTGTTGCACATGAACAATTGTATGATGACTTGAAAAGTTGAGTTTCTGGAAGGCCTTCATTTTCAGCTGCTGGTGTATGCCAACGAATCTGAATATTAAATCAGATGGAAACCAGCAGCTTGAAAACATGCAATCTGCTCTGTGCTGAAATGCACATCTGTCTGATGTGTACTGCAGATCTTTGGCTCCCACTAAGGTTGTTTGAGATAACAAAAGAGCATGTTTTGAAAGCTCTGAACGTTTTTGTTTTGGCTTTTTCTTTCTTCATGTGTAAAATGCTGAATTGACTGTACTGGAGCCAACAGTTTCTTGATTTTCCACAAAACCAGAGTTAACAGAATATAGAAATGCTGGCTTTCCTTACCTTGTTGAACCAACGTGCTCCCAACCCCTTGGTACTGACAGCGCCTTTCCTCCTGGAACGTTGTCTCAGCTAAAGATGCTGGAGAGAAATACAAATATCATTGACTTTCTGTATCTGCTTATTTCCCAGTGAATTCAGGGGAGTCAAGGACATGCTCAGCACCTCAAGGACTGATCTCAGAGAGAGCAATCAAGCAGGCATTGTGTGCGCCTGTTAGCGAAGAACTTGGGAACCAGTTTCTGCCAACAACAGGTAAAAGCTGCCAGGGTCTGTTGCTTGCCTGGGAGAACCCACATCCAGCTCTTTGGTAATAAACAGTTTAAGAATAACATTTGCATGCAGCATGGAGGGAGCAGACCTGCATTTCAAACTGCTGAGGAAGCCTGTAGGCCAGCCTGGTATTCTTAATCAAAGCGTCCTTGAAAAATGGAATCAGTGCCGACGTGTGTGTGCTTAGACTATATCCAGTGCTGATGATTTTCTGGGGCTAGCTGCTGCACAGCAAAAGCTCAAATGGCTGTTGGATGTGTCTCTTGCATATCTAAATTTTTCACCCAGAAGTGTACTAGGAGAAAGAAACTCTGTAGAAATACCTTGTATTTTGATTTTTTTAAAAATAATGTCTGGATTTCTACAAAGTTCTTAACAGCTAGTCTGAGGAGACCCCTCTTAAGTGGACAGATCTCTATCACGTAGGGAGGTGAGGTGACATTGCTGAATCAAGGCTCCCTGTGTTTTACCATTTCTGCTATATAATGGCACATTTATATATATTACAAATTGCTAGCAAGTGGGGATGTGCTTTTGTTGACGTTAATACCAATGACGGAGGGCTCAGGCAAAGCTGAGTCCTAGGAAGTGGCAGTTTAGAGACCTGCTTCTGTTTTCTTTTTACCTTTGTGAATTAACTTTATTAGAGACAGACACTGCAAATGTGTAGACAAGAGGGAACATGGAAGCTGTCTAATAATTTTAGGCCCAACCCATACAAATCTTGAGGGGGTTTGCCCAGCTAAGTGTTTTGCTGTTGGACTTGATCCTCCCAGGTATTGAGCAAAGCAGAGAAGGAATTGAAGGAGCTCAAAGTTTCCAAGACCCTTAAGACTTGCTTCTGCCCCTGCTCATGCCACTAGCAGAACCTGCCTTGTTTCAGAGGCCAGCTGTAGCTACAGCCAAAAGTGAATGGGCACACATCTGTGGCAGCATCACGCTCTGCAGATTGCATGAACATCCAGAAATGTGCTGCAAAAGATCGCTGTGGGGGGAAGGAGGAAGATGAGAATGAAGCGCCTGGCTCTAAGACCTGTGCTAGAAATCCCTTTGGCTGTGGACAGTTTATCTGCTAAAATGCCATGCAGCCCTGATGCCCGGGGGCGGTATTTCGGTACAGCACTGCTCCCAGTACCAGCACTAGCTTCCAAAGCCTCTCGCCATTCTTGCCTTCAAGTTGCAGTTTCAGTCTCATTTGTGGCTGGCAAATCACAGAATCCCAGAATCATCTCGGTTGGAAAAGCCCTTGAAGCTCCTCCAGTCCAACCATGAACCTCACACTGACCGTTCCCAACTCCACCAGATCCCTCAGCGCTGGGTCAACCCGACTCTTCAACCCCTCCAGGGATGGGGACTCCCCCCCTGCCCTGGGCAGCCCATTCCAACGCCCAACAGCCCCTTCTGCAAAGAAATCCTTCCTAAGAGCCAGTCTGACCCTGCCCTGGCGCAGCTTGAGGCCATTCCCTCTTGGCCTGGCGCTGGGTCCTTGGCTCAAGAGACTCATCCCCCCTCTCTGCACCCTCCTTTCAGGGAGTTGGAGAGGGCCATGAGGTCTCCCCTCAGCCTCCTCTTCTCCAGACTAAACCCCCCCAGGTCCCTCAGCCGCTCCCCATCAGACCTGTGCTCCAGACCCTGCACCAGCTCCGTTGCCCTTCTCTGGCCACGCTCGAGTCATTCAATGGCCTTCATATCATTAGCATCAAGATCTTATCTGTGCTATAGTTTGGCCAAAGCTTGAAAGTGGGTTTTTCTGTTTTTTCTGTTTGGGGTGTTGTGGGTTTTGGGTTTTTTGTTGTTTTTTTTTTTTTAACAATATAGTAGAAAAATGTTGCCTTTCTTGGTGAAGACCTGTCATGTGCGATGTGGATGATATGTCACCTGCTTCTTATATAGTCAGCTATCACCTTAGGGTAAAATCCTGTCTCCGTTCTGGTCTCAGTGCATCACTCCAAGTTCAGAAATTCTGACTGAAAGCAGTGAGATGATGTCTGTGTAGATCTGTATATGAAGTAGATGTTAACCCGTGTGGTTTTTAAAATATGTGTATGTGTAGGTGTGTACAAAGGCACGTTTTGTATATGAGCGTATGTACACACACCCACACTTCCTCTAGTTTTAACTGATGCTCCTGATAAGAAATGCAA
Organism: Strix aluco; assembly: GCF_031877795.1. NCBI lineage: Eukaryota > Metazoa > Chordata > Aves > Strigiformes > Strigidae > Strix > Strix aluco. The sequence continues at coordinate 3,462,931 of NC_133958.1, read as the reverse complement.
CAAATGATATTGGTGATTCATGGGGTAATGTTGTTCTTCTCCTGTTGTTACAGATGCATACATGCTCTTTATGAACGGATATACAGAAAATAAAAGTACAGTTCTTATTTGCAAAAACTCAAAGGCTCGGCCATAAATTCTCTTGTTCCAGCAAACCAAAAATACACACACACAGCTGTAACAGTGCTCCAGCGTGGTTATGCCTCTGTTCCACAGTGACTATTTTGTAAGAATAGCTTTATTTGCCATTCCTAATGGCCAGCATGGATATTTACCAGATACAGGCATTTTAATTTCTGCTCTATTACTTGCAGCTTCCCTGCGTACTAAAAATTCCTTTTTTTTATGTTGCAGAAAATGTGTTTGAGGACTTCTCCCATGGCTCTTCCGTAGATGTCAACCTCAGACTACACCAACGTTGTGTCAGAGGTGTAAGTTAAGCATTATATCATGTTTCCAAAGCCTTCACGTGTATATTCTGATGGTGAAGTTAAGCCATATTAAATGATAAGTTTACCCAAGGGAATTACTGCTGTTTGGCTAATGACCAGGGCATGTGGCTCCTGTGCAAGCCACTTGACCAGGTAACTGTCTCAAGCTGTCCTGTTTCTGAAACTGTATGTACAGCACAAGGTAGTTGAGTGGTCTGTGGATTGGGTGGAAGTTCTGTGTAAGATACCTGGTTTTACCACCAGTGAAACAAATGTCAGTCTTTCTGTTGTCTCCAGTAAGCTTGGGAGCACGTGCGAAAAACAATACCGGTGATTCAATAGGTAACGTGACTTTGCTGTTGCAGAACTGCCACAGCCATTTCAATTGCTCTGTAATTAGATGTCCCAAGACACAGTCATAAACCATTATGTAGGCTTTGATAATGGAAATTCTTGGATGTAACCATGTGGAGCTGGGACCTAAGACTAGGATTTAGAGGTGTGTCTGTGTCTATCCATTCAGGTGTGTTAGTGGGATCTTCAGGAGCACTTGACTGGGTTAGATGCCTAACTCCATAGAAATCAGCCCTGGATTGAACATAGTCTTTGAACATCAAAGACATTTAGGTTCCTAATTCCTACCAGGCATAAAAGTGTCTTACTTGTTAGGATCCCGTGGAGAATTAGGCATGTGATCTTTGGGAATCTAGATCGGTTCCTGTATTTTTTTCAAAAAGTCCACAGTGTGCCTTCCTGCATCTTTCAGAGTTTAAATAATTTTTGAAACCTAAGATATCTCTAGGAAAAACACCTGATAAGGCTTTTATACTGCCATTTATAAAAACTTTGGGATAAAATGTACTCAGTACATGTAATTGTTGCGGTTTGTTATTTTTTTTAAAACTGAGTGCTATCATTAAGATGTATAGTTATGTCAGTAGATAACTTCCCTTAAACTTCCCAGAACACAGCTGACAGTAATGACTTGTTTTGTAAGGGTACCTGAGTATGTTTTGGTGAGTTAATTCCTTCATTTCAAGATGAACAACACTGTGGACTATTCCCGTTTAAAGTGTCCGATATGCAATTATTAGTCTCTAAGCACCACTGACTCCTGAGTTAATCTGCTCCAGGCATCATTTGTTTGGTACATCTCTGACCTTAGTTCATTTGACTGATAAGAAACTTGGGGGGGGGGAAGCCCACTGAATATAATTAACATCTGCTTATTAACAAAATTATTTGTGAGAGAGCTGACTTGAGTTCAGTTAATGGCTGGAATAATTTTTGCAAGAGAGAAAACCTTGCGTAATTGTTGAGGTGCAGCTACACCAACCCGTTTCCAGAGCTTGCTGCCTGCTGCTGTTTTGGGGCCTGATGCTCAGTGGATGCTGGTGGGCTCCAGTCACGGAGCTGTGCTGATCTACACCAACTCTCCTGTCAACTCTGAATCTGGATCTGAATTTACACCTGCAGGACAGGTTCGTCAATAGTGTTGCTTGGTGCAGCTCCCCTTGCAGTGTTAATTATGCAATTCTCCCAGAGCATGAAGCTGTGTTGACTCGGAAGATAAATTAGTTACCCTTGCACTTGCCACCGGCTTTCCTCTGTCGGTTAAGGATTATCTTGTTCCCCTCTCTTCTCTTTGTGGATCAGAAAGTCAATTAACTGGTTCCCCATCAGACTTGAAATCTATAGGGGAAAAAAAACCCCAAACTTTTCTAAAGCTTGGACTGGAGTTGAACCAAATTTCATTCTTGTAACTTTGCAGCTCAAGGCAAGTTTTTATTTTCCCTGTAACACTGAGAATCCTTTCTTCAGTGCAGATTATCAGCTGAGGCTGGTTTGTTTTCCAGATTCTTGCTTACTTTGTGTGGTTTCAGGTTGGGAGAAAGTTTTTATTGTTTCTCTGGTTTGGTTTTGTCTCACATAAAGAAACATCTATGTGAGTGAAAATACTAATATGACAAATTAGGCCAACCTATACATATTCCGGTATTGGTCTTTCATTTCCATACAAGAACAAATAAACCAGTAGGAATGACCTTTGTACTGACAGCATCTTATCCTTGTTAATGCAGTATTTTTAACAAAGTGCAAACTTTGTGCCCAGGTAACTCCTAAGTGGCTAGAGACAGTGTATGTGGTAGGATCAAGGTGTCTGAGGGACGGTTGGTAGGAGAAGAGTTCTAGTTGTGCTGGTCCTTATGGCTCTTTTCTAGAGAGTTGAGTTGTAGATCCTTAAAACACAGGAAAACTTTTGCAAGATTGGGTCTAATTCTCTGAAGTGTTGACCTTTCCCACATCCTCCCAGTTGCCTTTTGGGGTAGGAAGCACAGAAAACCCCATGTCATGTCAACAGAGGCATTGAAATTATTGATTCGATTCTGGATCAGAAATTACAGAAGGGTTAGCAGAGCTTCCCAGCGCCGCGAGCCCTGCCTTGCGAACGCCTTGCCTAATGACTGTCTCCCCCTTGCAGCTGGTGGGATGGCATGATACAAGCAGTGTCTGATTTGAGTTGTAAAGGTGTAAATTTTCTTGGGTTTGAGGAAATAGTCCCTCTCGCAGCTGTGTTGCTGTGCTCTACAACTGCTGCACCTGCTGCAGCACAAGTCTCTGAAGTCTGTGATTCATTGCCTTTTTCTCAGCTGCATAGAAAATAACCCAAGCCCTTGGGTTCTTCAGTCCAAAATGATTGGGAATATTCTTGCAGAACACAAGTCGCACATCCTTGTAAGCAGGTCGTATTTTTAAAGGGATTACAAAGGATTATGAGGAGTTACTGAGACCTGTGCATCTTTACCAGGCCTCTTGCTGGCATAGGATTTATTGGTTTAGAAAAGTCTTAATGAAAATAGCAGATTTTCCCAGAGACAGCAGGGAAATTAGTATTCCTCTTGCAAACATCTAACTAGCCTGCTTTGTTGCAATTTCATTGTAAAAAGTCTGCTTATAGCTCTCTAATAAACACTGGTTCCATTCCCACAAAGTGACACTTGCTGAATAATGTGTTACAGCTCTCAGTGACTCCTTTCCAGAGACTTATCGTGAAATCTGCAGAGATAATTACCACAGTAGGAAACGAATACAAACAAATGCAATTTCCCCCTTGTTTTAGCAACTTTCTGAGATTGCACTCGCTTCCTGCTCTGTTGCCAAGTACATTTTTCCTATTTTTTTTAGTATCGTTAAAACGATTAGATTTTGATTCATAAGGTCTATCCACCTACTTAAAGATGATTGCAACAGTCCCACTGAGTTAAACTGGAGCTGCAGCTTTATCCAGAGAACAATTGCTGTATGGGCTGAATTATAACCAATTTCTCAAATCACTAAAATTGGTTGTCCCAGACAAGCACTAAGATTAAATCTGTCTCATCTGATATTAGGCATTAATGTAGTCAGCCTTGCTTAATACACTCCTACATCAGATCTGACTCGCCCGGGAATTGCCTCTCTCATCATCTGCTGTTGACTGACTTTATCACGTGCAGCTTCCTAATTTAGATGAGTTGAGTCCAGGAGTAAGTGTAAATGTAACATGAAAAAGTTGCCTGCTGCACTCTGTTCAGTTCCTCAAAAAACCAGCGATACATAGGATGCTGCTAACTTGACTAGTGTGTTTCTAAAGCTGCAAAGATTTCTATTCTCTAAGGTTTCTCTTTGGATGAGTGGGTTCATCTTCTTGCCATGGTTCTTTGGTCTTTTAGTTATGGTTATTTAAAGGTTCTCTGTCTTAGAGCGACTGTTTATCTCTTTCCTTTGCAAAAAGAAAAATATTCAAGTCCTCACTAAACCGTGTTCTGTTTATTATTTCCTCTAGTAGATGAATTGAATTTGTTAAAAAACAAACAAAAAAAAAATCAAGGTTTTAAATCTTTAGATTCAGTTTTCTATTCCAAAAATTATCTGTGTATTAGGATACTGGGAAATAAAGCTGGCAAGTAGGATGCCACAGGAGACTGTAGTCTCAGTGTAAATAAGATTGGTTTATATTTCTTCTCCCTCTTATATCCGGTAGGATTTAAGCAAATGTTGCAATTATTTCTCATTACATGATGTTTTTAGCTTGACCATAGCAGTGTAAGGGGAAAAAACCACATACAGAAAACCCTAGAAGAGGAAAGCTTTGAATTTGATTCTGATACAAATAACACTATAAAGATGATGCAAAAATAAATGTTACTATTCCATTTAATAGTATGGTATTAAACATGTTCTCTTTACTGCACTATGTAAGTCTTTTGTATAGTCTTTATTTAGTGAACTCTTCCAGCATCCTTTTATTTGTTTTGGATTACGTTTTCAGGTGCTAGTTGTTTATGAACACCCCATAATTAGAAATTTAAACTTCTCTGCAGTTGCGGACACGGGATCAGGCAGATTCTCTGCTTCTGTAAATTGCCAGTGTTGGGTTAAAGTCAGATATTTGGTCTGTGGTTACGGGGGCTTTGTAAAGGTCTGGCAGGTCCGTGTTTGCACTTTTATGCAGGGTGAAATCAGAAGAGATTCATTTTTGTTTATCTACTTTCATAGGCAGGTCCCATATTTGTAATACTCATACGGGTATCAGTGGAAGTTCTCTAGAAACATATTTGTAAGAAAATATTAAGGCATAGCTTTGAGTTGAATACCGAGTTGTTTTGCAGCAGTGGAATTGCAGAACAGTCTGGGTCGCTTCTCTGTGCAGTCTGTAACACAACCAGGAGCCCAAATCCCATCTTCTGAACCCCATTCCAGTGTTTTAGACAACAGGATAGTCCTTATCACTATTTCCCACTGGCCTTTGTCTTTTCAGTGGATTGAACTAAATTTTGGATCCACATTTCTGCTCTAAACTTTGCGTGTCACCTGGGCTTTGTGGGCCAGCTGGATCTGTGCTTCAGCTAAGCTGCGGATAAGCTGCTTAGCCTTTAGCAGTAATTGAATCAAAGCCAAATTCCCAGGCCCAGAAGGTTCATCCCTGTTTAAACAAAGAGAGACGGCAATGCGTGTGTATCTGCTACCGAGGAGGAGGAAATTACTCCTTTGAAATTGAATCCAACAGGGAGATTGTATGTCTTTACAATTCATGCATTTTCCAATAAATGTGTTTTCGTCATGTTAGTTAGCTCATAAAAGTGCTTTATACAAGTCAGTCTGAAAGACTTTAGGAGAATAAATCCCTTGTCATCAACTCAGCAGGGCAAGTTTTTTGCCTTTAGTGGCCACTTTTAGTCATCCTAATTTTCCAGCAGAATTTAATTTATCTATTAAGTAGATAACAATCTGGCTTCAGCCCAGTACCTGTCCGCATGGAAAATTTTGACCTCAGTGCCTTAGTGTAGAGGTGAAAGCTATGCACAGAGCACAAGCAAGGAAATACCCGAGGTATTTTGTCAAACTTAGACCATCTAGTCTCTGCTTTCTTTGTTGTGTCCATGTGGGGTGTGTAAGACAGATAAGTTTGAAGAAATTCTAAGAGAGCTGTAAACAGCTAAAATAGCAAGGCTTCACAAATTTTTATTGATTTTACTAAAAGTTTCTTAAAAAAAAAACAAAACACGCAGCACCAAGATTTCCAAATACTGAAATACCTTATTTGAAAGTTTAATGTATGAAATACTTTTCCTAGTCATTTATTTGCAATCATTGCTTGCTTCTAATGCGTTTGTTTTCTAAACCGTTAATGAGAAATGAAGCTTGTTTTCCTGGATTCCAGCAGTGAACTAAGCCCGTTTTGCAGCTTCTGGAGCAGAGCTGACACCCGTCTGCTGAAGAAGCCTGTAGCTGGGTTGCGCTCGAGTGCTGTGGCACAAACACGTACCTCGTGGTCCAGGAGATGCAAAAGGTTCTGCTCGGTTCTATTCACCATCCTCTAATCTGGTCGCTGCAAGATCCACCAGACCAGATGACCTCTCCAATCACTTTCTCATTGCTTTTTAAAATTTATTTATCAGCTCTAGATTGAATTTTATAGCGCTGGGTAAAGGTGGAGCACCGTTCCATTGCTCCGTACGCAGTACACACGTACGCAGCAGTCAGTTTTACCTAGCTCTTTCTCCAAACTATCTGTTTTTAATCATCTGTAATTATTAAAATGTTATGCTTTTTGATTGTATATCTGTTCAGGAAAGCCAAGATGAAAGTCAAATATGGTAACGTTTTTCTTTCAGTTTATTCATAAGGCCTCAGGAAACTAATGAGATTTATTCTGTGAATTAGTTTATAATTGTGCTTTAACTGCACTGTGACATTTAATAATGTCAGAAGGATTTTGCTTTAGGCAGAGTGATTTCAGCCTCTGTAGAAAATTAATTACCATTTTCTGAATAAACTACTTTTTTTTTGTGAGCTAAACGGTATTTTCAAGGTTAAGCTGCTTTCTGATATTTTGAGGGAAAAATGCATTGAAGATGTGTATCTCGCTTCCCGGTTCACCTACAAGAAGCTGACTGTGTTAAATAACCAGAACCTATTATTATAAGATTTGTCAAATGCAGCCTTAATTTTGGCGTTCTCCAGCACCCAGACCTTGTGTGTCTGGTTTGGGGAGCTGCAGAGAAACCTGCAGTGCTGTACAGAGCTGTGGAGGGAGCTCCTCTCACCTGCAGCCCCCCAGCAGTGGGACCTGCTCGTATCACCCTTCACGTTTATATATTTCACTCTTTTGCTTGTTCAGGCAAAACCTTAATGAGAACCCAAGTCTGTCCTGCACAAATATCTTATTCTGATGCACGTAACAAGAGGGCACTAGCTTATTCTGTCTCTTCCACTGGACCTGCAAAGGTTTTCAGTACAAAAACAACTCTCAATTATATTTTTGTAGGGGACCCAGAGGAAAAAAACAGCTACTGAATTTACAAATTTTATTGCACAGGATCAGAGTTTAATTACATATTTCATTGTTTGGAAAGTGTGAATCAAGCTAAATATTGATAAAGCTTTCTTTAATATGATTATATAGAAAAAAATAGCAAAAAAATAATTCTGAGGCAGAACTAACGGTTTGTATAGGATAATTTTGAGTGTGCTTATATGTATGCATTAGATTATAAAATTAAATAGATGGAGTCTTTTGAAAAAAAACCACATTTTGAGGTTCACATGTTGCTTTAACCTTTAAAGTGTATTTATATAGGCATCTCTTAATAAGAACTGAGAAAACTGTTCCAATTGTTGCTTTGCTGTGATGTCAGGAATAGACACTTACACTGGAGCGTGTGGGCTTTGCGAGGGCGTAGCAGTGAGGCAAATTAATTGAAGCTGTCCAAATGGCAGATCAGGTGGATTAATGATTGTCAAAATGACAGCTGCATTTACATGCCTTTTAGCCAGATCACTTTATATCAGATCCAGTGCTTATTGAAGTCAATGGAGAAAGCGGCCTTTGATTTAAAGGGAGTGGAAATAGTATTTATGGACAAATATTTGTCCATAATTGTGTGTACTCCAGGCCTTGAAATTACTGTAAAGTTTCAGAAACTGTCAGTTTTAAAATAGTGTGCCTGCTCGCTTTTCCTGTGGGTGGTATTTCCACTGACAGCTTTCAAAATCCTGCTGCTGACGTAACGAATAACTCCTTGATGATCTCATCCAGGCCCCTACCAATTTAAAACTTACTCTAGGTACGTGGCACGCTAATTATCATTGTCCCATGTTCTGTAACAGACCTGTTTAAAATAAAGCTCAGTAGGAAATGGCTATTGCCTGAAAATAAATGACTGAGACTAAGGCAGTGATGCGCAGGGAGATCTCATCAGTGCATTTTTCAGGAGGATTTGCCACCGTTTCCAAGTTGGCCGGGTGTTCACTCTAATTTATCGGCATAGCACGGGCGATGCCAGAGCATTGCACTGCCCTATTGGGGTGGCTTTGTGTTGTGTGTTCACTGTCCCCCAAAGCTTTGGGGGAAAGCCACAGGGATATTCGAAATTTATTTGTGTCTCAAAGAGATGACATTGAAGAAAAATGATAGTGGAATGACACTGGCTAGAGGTTTATTGGTGCTTTGGGAACCAAAGGTGAACAAAGCCAAGAGGAAGCAAGCCAAGCCCGCGTGCCAAAGGGCGAGTTTCTCTTACTTACCCTGTTTTGAACATTTGTTGCTCTCCATTCAGCTGGTTTGTGGAGGGTATTTCTGCCCTGCAGGTGGAATTTTTATTGCTTCATTGTCCTTGCTGCCTTATGGAAGGAGGTTTAAATGGTTCCTCTCCAAAACTCTTGTACAGAAACAACTGGGTCACAGTTGTTCATCCTGCTTATTATGAGTGTTGCATAGTAAGTCAGACCAAAGTAATCTGCTCATCTGCACGACCTTACTTTAGCTCTGGCTTACAGAGCTGGCCGGCTGCTTGAGGCAACGGGGAGAGGTACTCCCCAGGGTGATGGGTTTAGGCTCTGGTTCATAGGAACACAAAGAGGACTGTTAAAGTTTCAGCAGACCTCTGTTACTGCAGTATAAACCTGCATGAGGGATCCACATGCCATGGGCTGTCATTGAAAAAGCCAATAAAATATGAGTTAGTCCCTGAAATTCATGCCGCAGTCAATAGGAATTTTTTTTCATTGACTTCAGTTGAGCTAAATTTCATTCTATTTCTGCCTTTGGAGCTCACAGATCTGATATTGGGATCTCTATTTTGATACAGCTCTGTAGTTGCTGCAGCTTCTCCTATACTTGGTGTCCACGGCTATAACCGCTCCTGGCCAGCACTCACATCGCAGTTAGAGGCATTCACCAAATTCCGTGTAAAGGAAGGTGCTCGCTGGTCTTCAGTGGCTTTCTGATTGGCTCTGAGTTGGGGACTTTGTGGGAGTTGCATTTTTTCAGTTGTGAAAGCTGCCACAGTGCCCCTGTGAGTTAGGTGAGTGTGTCGGCTTGATCAAACAGTGTGTTGAAATGACCTTAGCAAGGGAGAGGAACGGACTGCTCCGCTGTGCTGCGAGCTGCGGGTGTGCACAACAACAGCTGAGCTCTAAATATCTTATAGTCTTGGGGGGGTTCAAGGTAGGAAGAAAGAAGGATAGTTGACTAATGAGTGTGTGTAGCAACTTGGCAAAAAAAATTAGGAGCCATCCTGTGTCAAATATGTGCGTTACTGGTCTCCAAACAAGTCAGATACAACCACTTCCCTTTGGTGCTAGAACTCATCAAGAACAGTAGCGTTGCCCAAACTCCTCAGTTTCTCATTAAAAACCCCACAATTTAAAACAGATGGTTTCTCCCAAATATTTAATCATTAGAAGTTTCATTATAATAACAACTTCAGGGTGCTTCCAATTAACTTAACAATAACTGTATCTTGGGCTAATAAATGTTCAGCTGTGGGCCTTGAATTTATTAGCCCAGGAAAATGGTTATTGCCTCATAAACAGGAAGCACCTTCAGGTGATTTAATGACTCATGTTTCTCTCACCCTTTTAAAATTTATCTAATAAACAGTTGAGATGAGAAAGATATTAAAAGTAAAAAACAACAAAGTTTCCACTGGCAATTACTTAATGACAAAATTGTGTTAATACATATTTGAGAAGTCAGTCCACGACATTGCGGAATAATCTGAAGTTGTTGCTCAAGTAATTCACACAATGTTAGATATCTTCTATTTTATTTTATTACACAAAGAGTTGAATAAATAATTGCTATGGTAATACATTGCCTTTGCCATTAACGTGATGTCTTACATTAGTGTTCAAGGACTGCACCTGAAGACATGCAAATGAATTGCATATTCTTAATGAGGATAACAACCTGCTCATTTCATCAGGCAAATTTTGATGTCAAGGTTGTGGACTGCTGATTTTCTGTTTTATTTTTAAAATGCTGGATAGTATGTTACCAAGAAAAAAGACTTACTGTGTTTTTCATACATATCCTAGCAAACTTTTCCCTCTTTGGTAATGCCTAAGAAGCAGCATTTGGGGTGGCGGGGCAGCTGGAGGTGGCTGTAAAGGCAGGCTGCTTATGATATTTTGGTAGGACGTTATGTATCTTAGGTTTATGATTGTTTTAGTGCGGTCCTGTTCTCACATATCTGCAGCCTCTTTTCATGTTCATTCAGCTCTCCTTGTTGTCCGTTGCTTTCTTGTTGCAAAATAGAATTTTGTGGTTTTGTAAAAATGTGGGTGAAGGACATCCAGCACCACGTTATTAAAATCAAAGCATGTCTCACTTTTTACATGGTTTAACGTCTCCCTATAAGAAAGTTTAGAATCCAACACAGCTCTATAAATAGTTCTACACTGGGTTTTAAGGTGTTTTAACTCTAAGATGCACTTATTTCAGCATGGTAATTTTTTTCACAATCTAATTTGAAAGTGTGACTTTCCCTTTTCTGTTTTTCTGGACTTTTTGAGATCTCACATGTTGTGTCTTACTGCAGACAAGTAGCACTCTCACTGCTCAAGGCCGCTTCTGTAAGGTTGTTTGGGCATTCACAGTGTGGATAGGTGACTGGGGTTTTCAGAAAATTCGTGGTTTAAAAATGGGATTTAGGCTCCTAAATCTCTTGGACACAATTGTGAATTTTTCCCTAATCGCTTCTGTGCCTCTGAAAACCCTAACTTACAAGACTTATTAATATCTGTTCTGTCCATGAAGAATAAATGATACATTTCAGAAAGTTTCATTAATATTGATGAGCTTTACATATGGCTAGTTAGTATTCAAAGTATTTCAATTTGTTAAACAGAAAGAGTTTCAACCATTAATTATGTTCTGGTCATTCAATTTTCATCAAATTGAATAAAGTAACGTGTTGGAACAGAATGATGTGTTTGCACCAAAAATATCTTCACTGTTTCTACCTAGAAGCAGAACAAAAATGTCTTGCTCAGCATTTTTTCCACATTTGCATGGCCTATATTTCATGTATTCATTTTGTTTTGCTAAGGTTATATACAAATATATGTCCAAAAGGAATAGGCATGTTCCTTTGTGTTGGAAATCCTATTCCTGCTTGCGTACAGATGCAGAACTGAGGCAGACAGGGACTCCGGTTTACATAAATATTTAACATAACTGAGATAAGAGCCAAGAATAATTTCATGGAGGGAAGAGTCATACAGATCTCTTACATTAGGGTAAAATTGGAATTCAAGATGATTTAATTCTCTTTGGATCAGAACTGCTACAAGTTTTTCCACTTTCTCTTAAAATGCTATAAGACTGTCTCAGTAAGAGGTAAGGAATTGAAGAAGGCAAACTTGCCTTTTGCATGGCTGCCTGCAGAATATAAAGTTTTGTTTTTCGTATGGGGAAATATTTTTACGTACAATGGAAATGATTGTTTTGACATACGTTTGTGTGTGCACACACATGTATTTCCCAAGGAAGCTTTGCCTTTATTATCCCAGATGACAGCAATGAACTGAAACTGTATCTTTTGGTTTTGAAAAACAAAATTTGAATTTGAATTTCTGAATTTCATGTTGTTTTGGCAGAGTAAGTACGCTTAACTATTTCAACAGGTGAAAATATATTGAAGTGCTTTAACAGTGAATTACACAGAACATCCAACAGGTACAAAAGGAAGCAAAGACACAGAGGGGATGTTCTTTGCCGGTCATCATCTTCAGCATTGAGCCAGTCTGGGAGCATCTGAGCTGTGCTTATTTGAATGTTTCAGTTACACTTGAAAAAATACCTCAGTGTCATATGATGCCACAACACAGCAAATTAATCCAACACATACTTTACATTTTAGCAATTAAATCAGCTATGAAGTAATATTTTAATTAAAATCAAGCAGTTTTGCTTGTTTTTCAGTTGTTAATGAACTATTGGTTGAAGATCAACTTCAGCTTCCTACGGGCCAAAGAAATGGGTATTTAAGATACTGGAAAGACTGTGGTGTTCAGACTTACGGATCATTTAAGCACTTCTAGAAAGGTTACCCTAAATTAGCATTTTATGATGCCTACTGCAGCTATGCAGAAAATGATTCTTCCATTTTTTCTTTCCCTAAGAAGATGTCACTTTAGAGACTTCGTAAATTCCTAAAATAAGTCTTCTGTAGTTACTGCAAAAGTACTTCTAAAGTGTCAGCAATGCTCTGCCATTAGCCTGGAGTAAAAATTTAGATCCTTTCCATAGTGTGTCTCAAAGTATGCCTTGTGGGCCCCAAGAATCGCTTTGTGAATGATTTTTATTGGGGGAAGGGGGTGAGATGGAGAATGAATCTTAGATTTTAGAAAGATTTTTCTCCTTTCAGTGTTTCCCTGAATAGCTGAAATGCTGGCATTCACCATAGGAGTCATTAGTGCTGTTAACTCAAAGTCACTTTGACATTAAAAAAGCGGTATAGAATTGACTGCTGATTGCTGGAGAGCTCTACCAGTGCACAAATGGCAGAATATAATGGGTTTTCCCTGTTAAATTATCTCAATACACTTGCATTACCAGCTACTGAGTACTCTTTTTTTTCCACCAAATTTACGTGCTCTCTGTGCATGAGTCTTTAGACTGACACCACAGTTGACTGTAGCTCAATATAAGAAAAGCGGCTAGAAAAAGAGAGTTATTACTATTCGAAAAGCAAAGAACTGGAAATAACTGGTTATCCTTGCTTTGAACAGGGGGTTGGATCAGATGACGCCTGAAGTCCCTGCCAGCCTTAGATATTGTGTGATTCCAAGAAATGGAAAAGGACGTGATGTTAGATGAAGTGAAAGGAGTATTTTTTTATTTGTTTACAGCTGCTGAAATGTAGCTCTGTTGAACAAGAAAAAGCTGAAAAGGTTTGTTGATATTAGTGAAGCCATTTTTTTCACATTTTTTGCAGGTTGATTTTATCAGAACAAAGTTAATATGATTACCGGTAGCCAGTTTCCTTTAGCCTATCTCAGTTCAGATTGTTTTGTTTCAGAAGTGGTGTCAGCAGACTTCAGTGCATGAGAATACTCTCTGTTTTTCATCCTTTTATGTTTTTGCTGGTTTCAAGAATGGCTTGAAATGGATCAAGTCTCATAGACTTTGAGGAGTCCTCTTTCATTTGTTCTTGTTTCCTGCAGTCAAGTACCTACAAAGCACTACTGTAGTTAAGTAGCTAGGTATGACTTGACTTCTTCAGAGGAATAGATTATGAATTTGAAGAGTATAGATCTGAGACAGTTGTCTGGGCCATGGAGATATTTTGGAGGCAAGAAAGAAGAATTAAATTCTATGGAAAGGCCGTGGTTGTGTTTTGGTTCCTTAAAACTTGCAGATAAGGCTGTGTCAGTGGGTGGCCTGCAGCAAGATGTGCCAAGCTGGAGGGCTCCTCTACAAGATGCCATCTTCAATCCCAGCTTCTTTCTGACTGAGGTTTAGGTTTTCGGACTAAAATTACCATCCCTTGGGATGGTCTGTAACTTGTTTTTTCTGACAGGAGGAGATGCCTGCAGCTAGCAGGAACAGGTGAATATTGCTGAGCTGCAACATGCCAGGGCTCAATCCAGTGTTTAGGAGGTCACTGGGAAGGTTCTCGTTGGCTTTAAATAGCACTGGATCTGGCCCCTGTCAGGATTCTCTGAAAACTCAAGATGGTCTTTGCATGTTCATATTGATCACACTTCCAGTTGCAGTGGTTTGTCCCAAATCAGAGGCTTGTCCCTTAGCTGAGTGAACTCAGGAGACTGCTTTTTTCTCCCAGCCCTTCAACTACCCAGTCTTGCCTCACCATGCAGCTGCAGTTCAGTTGTCTCTTCACAACTAATGCATTATTACAACAGATGCCATAATGTGAGTAACGTTTTAGTAGCTTGGATCTAGCTGATGTGACATTCTGCAGTGAGGAAAGGCAACTGTTGAAAACCACGCACCTCTTAGGCATGCACATACAGAAACCATTTATCTTCTTTAAGGAGTCTGATGAACTAATCGAAGATGTGAAGGACTGCATTTTGTTACTATTAAAATTAAGCACCATTGAGACAGTTTTGGCTAAATTCGGGTCTTCAGACAAAGTAGGCGGCCTGTCATGAACCATTTGGGAATGTGCAGGAAATGTTTTTTAAACAGCAGAAGAGGCTGTAGAATCACTTGCATTCATAAAGCAGGATAATCCCTTGGCTTTATTACCAAGTAACTTTGATGTAGCATTAAAACAAATTTGCATTTTAATACCTAATTCTCTGTACTTCCTCTTTGGGGTAATCCTCTATTTTGGAGAATTTATTTGAAGCATACTTTGGTTGCTTGTAATAGTGTTCCTCTAATGAGAGATGGAATCAATATGTTACAGAAAAGTTCATGCACCAGAGGGATCTTAGGAAGATGGTGCTTGGAGAGACGTGATGTTTAACTACCTGCATCCTGACTCTAAGCATTCTCCTTTATCCAGACACTCCCAAATGGAAGTTTTTCCTGGAGAATGATAAACCATTGTTGTGGGATCAAAAGGAAGTTCCTTAGCATCTCTGGATCTTAGCTGCACTGTTAATGACAGAGTATTTACAGGGCGGTTGTGAGAGAAAATGTACATGAAGGCGCCACTACTGTGTTTTGACCGCACCTACAGAGGAGGAGGTTGATGCAATTCCAGGCTGGGAGCCCGTATGCCCCCGAGGGAAAGGACTATTTCATATCATTCCCAGCAAACTTCTGCCACCGCTTCAATGAGACAGTGTGCTTCCAGGTCTGAGGAGGCTTTGTGGGTTTATTTATTCATATATTTTTATCCACACTTTTCCCTGCTATGTGGCTCTGCAAATCTTTTTAGTTATGTGCCTCTTTTTTTTTTTTTTTCATGTATAAAATGATGCTTTTGATAGCTTCCTAAATGACTCTGTGATCCAGAAATATGAAGCACTACATGGAAACAAGAATGCTTACTTTTTTTTCTGTTAATAATGTGATTTTTTTTTCTAAGAATCTCTAATTTCTGTTCCACCAGAATATATTTCCAATGCTTCCAATGGTGTCCAAAGCAAAGAGCAACTTTCAGTTGACCACATTTGTCAAATGATGTAATTTTTATTTAATATATATAGTGTCCTAGAAGCCACACTAAAATGTAAGATGTAATCCTAAAAGTTCTTAAGCTTCCTCCATACACATCCACTCTTTGTCAGCTGAGAACACTTCAAACCTTGTAGGTGACATTCAGTACCATGGAAAGTATATATTTTTATTCTTAGGGTCAGGTCTTCCTGAGGGTAGAATTTGGACCAACAAATTTGTCACTCTATTAATGGACCATAAAATAAACTTCAGTGCCTCAGTTCTGCCAAATCTCCACTAAGCGTTGTGCTGGAATCAATACCTTGTTTTTATATTATAGAAAGCTCTTTAAATCTTAAAGAACATGAAGAACAAGAGATCAAAGGAAGCATTGGGAAATGGCACGTACAATGAGAAAATTCAGAGCCAGTGATTAGGTGTTCTGAAATATTGAAGGTCTCGGTGTAATTCTTTTGGTGTAGCAGCTCCTGGGCTTTTCCTGGGAGCAGCTGCTACAGCTGGGCTGTTTCTGACAGCAATGTGGATGGGGGGGATCAAGAACCTGACCTGGGCAGGAAATTCCCAATTTATTAGAATCTTCTGTAAAGCTGATGTTAGACTTTTAAATATCTTTTCAGTTCTGTTATCACATAGCCCAAGACAAGGAATATTTAAGGGCATAAGAGAAAAGATATGATTTTATTTTGTTTTATCATGCATATTGAAAAGTGATTTTTTTTTTCTCTTTTTTTTTTTTTCTTCCTGTGGAGCCAAGTAGTTAACACCTCCTTCTGAAGAGAATTAAAATGGAAAATATCTTTGAGCAAGAATTACAGAGGTGTGTAATAACTGCCTGGTCTTTCAATACACTCTGAAAGCAGTCTGATGCTTTAAAGCAAGCATATTGTCCAATTTATCATCTTCCATGCAGTGTTTTTACTTTTAGCAAGGGACATACATCATAAGGCTCAGCAAGTTTTAGAAATGGCTTCTCAGCACGGACAGATGGTGTTTAAGATGCCTGATGAGAGGGCTGACTTTCTCAGAGTGTGGCAATGTCAGAAGAGAAGACAGCTTTTTGGGTTGTTGTCTCATTTTCCACGAGTGACCAGTGTTTGAAGTACAGCACATTCAGCTGCTGCAGCACTGAGCCCAGCAAAAATTCTTGGACAGGCTCGAGGCAGCATCAATGTGAGGCAAACAACTGCCATCCACCTATGTGCTGGCAGCCTGGAAAGAGCGGCAGAATTGCTGAACTTGAGATTATTATCAGCCTTGCTGAGCCGGAGGACTCCTGACCTCCCTAAGTGATAGATTTGTGAAGCATTTTTCCTCCCTGTTGCAACTGGGAAAGATATCCTAAAGGGCTCCATTGCGTGTTCCAAAACAGGTGAATTAATAACGTGATTTGTACCATGAGCAGTCTCAGATAACTTGCAAGATTTTTGTGCTTTGAAACTAGCCACGTACTTGCAAAGGTCCTTCCGATCTCAGCTTCCTTTGTCTTTTATTAAAGTAGAACATCATTTTTAATCAGCTTGTGTGTGTACATTGAGCATGCCAAGTGGATGCAGTCGCAGTAGCTTCCTGAGCAGTAATCCACCGCAGACAGCTGTTAGATGTGCCGTACACAAAATAAGACCACCCACATCCTAGCACCTTTATTGTAACACAGGAACTGGAGCTGGGAGAAACTAAACTTTTATTCGGGTGCAATAGCAAGAAGAAAGGGAAATTCCTTAACCTCTCACTTTCACGCAGCAGAAGCCTGCAGTATGTTTGTGAGCATCCACAACTTGTAGGCATTGATTAGGATCCTTCTATCCCATGTATTAAACAGGCAGGGAACAGAAAGACCATAAGAAATCTTCCAGTAGAATTTTAATATCTGTCTCTGTGCTGCTTTGATATCTCAATATCATTTTGTCCAACAATGGTTTGAATATTGTATGCGCTTGAATACTGAATAGGCTTCAATCATGAGGAAGCTGAAAGCAAAAGTTACGCCTTTCAGTCTTTGTATTTCATGGAAATTTTATGTTTTCTTTAATATCTTGGCTGAGAAAAACTCTAATAGTTGAAGATCTTTCTTTTACCTGTTTTGCAAGAGCTTTATACAGGTTAAATTTTAATTAATGTTTTTTTTCCTAACAGCCTATGAATGAGTAACACACACATAACTGACAGCTTTCTACTAAAGAAGCCTTATAAAGTGTTCTTTAATGGGACTGCCAGTTTCCTTTTCCTTTAACTGAAGTTGCTTGTTTTGTAAACCTTGTTAAATATCTTCATTTTAATGTGTTAAAAATGCTCAGAAAAAAATTAAGTAATTTCTGGGCCACCTGTCTGTATTACCATTATTATGAGGTCCTTTTTTCCCTTCCCCCTTCTTCACAGATACACTTAATAGGCTCTCAAATGGTTAACTAAGTCAGGGTTAACATCATAGCACATCTCGAAAGCCTAGGTACGGCTACTCATTTTCTGGTCCTGAAAGGAAGGTAAACCATTACTGTACATTTGTCAAGGTCTTCCATACAAGCGTAAGCAATTAACATTAATTGTTCAAGATCATTCTTGTTCAAGATCACGCTGGTATTATCTTTCACTAATGAAAGCAGAGAGTTAATTAGTTCTTTCTTACTAAATGTTTTAGTCAAATATCCTTTATCTCAAGTGTGAGTGGGCATTTGGGCTACAGGACATGCCACTGAACCTTGAAAAAACATTTGGGGGAGAAATGTTGCAAATTTTGCTACACAGTGGTAATACATACTTGCCTTTTTTTTTTTTTTTTTTTTTGGTCTAGGAAGCCTTTATTTTAAATTTCTGTAAAATTTTCTTTCACCTTAGGTTGTCTTGTGTGGTTTGGGGGTAATTGGCTGGCATTGGTGCATTGCATGTTGTTCAAATTAACCAGCAGACTACCAGAAACTGCTGTTGTTTGGGACAACCAAAGAACAGCAGGGTTGTGCCCCTGCTCTGCCTTCGATTTGATGTTAGCACATTGTGATTGCAAATACATGTAATCTATGCCAGCAGCTGTGGATCGTGACTTTTGGTAGTGGCCCACAGTTTGTGTCCATCTTGTCTGAAAATGAAACTTCTTTATAATGAAACAAAAGTTCTATTTTGGAAATCAGAAATGTGCAAGCACTTTCTTCTGCGAGTCTCTCTGATGTGTTGTGATAAGATTTATAATGTTTAGATGCTCCCTTGTTCCTTATGTGTGTGCTGACATGGAATTAGATATTCATCATCAGCAAATAAAACTAAGTGGAGCTGAATGGGGTTTCCAAGGAGCTGCCTCTTCAAGGTGTTGAGTCTTCAGGCTGAGGTACAAAGAGCAGCTTTTTTATAATGCAGATCACAATGTAGCTCTTAATTTTCCATCTGAGATGCTTAGATGCCTCCTGGTGTCTTAGTCATTAATAAAATAAATTAACTTCAACTATAAATAAATTTAAAAGTTTAAATCTTAATGAGGTCATTGAGGTGGAAACAAAGGAGCTATATACATATCAGAGAAGCTGGGGGACATAGTGCAGTCACGGCAATGCAAATAGTAAGAACCACCTTCTGCCTCTGCTAGTCAAAGTACAGGACTAGAACTGTCTAATCAACTCTACTAACAGCAGTGCAGGTGTTAGTTATCTAGTTGATGTTGAAATTTCAGAGATTGTCAAAAAAAAGAGGGGAAAAAATGGGTCTGAGTCCAGCGTCATTGTACTTGAGAGGTGACTGTAGGAGACCAGTTTTTTGGAAGCTATCATCTTGCTTTAGAAATGAACCTCCTGTCTGCCTGAAGTAGATGTTCCTTCTCAAAATAACTGACCTAGAGTATCTTTGAATTTACCTTACTCCAAAAAGACAAAGTAGCCCATGGAAAATGAAGTTTCTGTTGAGTCACTTCTCGTTGTGGGTTTGTCCACCTGTCCTGAGCTATAGGAAACTCACGGTATTATTCACTTTATTACAGACGTTCCTAAGGGTAGGAAGGTTTCATTTTAAAGACGACCCCTGCCCCCATCCTACCTCCAATAAAACAAATCCTTTTATCATTAACTCGGACACTTTTAAGATTCAGCTGGACAGGGTGCTGGGCCATCTTGTCTAGACCAGGCTTTTGCCAAGAAAGGTTGGACCAGATGATCCTTGAGGTCCCTTCCAACCTGGTAGTCTATGATTAAATTGCCTTTTATGCAACATCAGCCAGTAACAGCAGGCTAGCAAAGCCTTGTCTCTTCTCTTTCTCTGCAGACTAGTAAAAGGTTAAACATCTGCATGTCCTCTACGTAATTAGGATGTGATGGGACGGTGTCTTCTTCCCACCAGCTGCCAGTGAGCCCGCTTGCATGACTCAGCCAGTCCTGAAACACTGAGAAGGGTCAAAATTTGTATGAATCCCATTAAAAACCATATGTATAAATGAAAGCTTTCTGCTCTGTGCTCAGTCCCAAGGACATATTACAGATCTCAGATGGTCAGAATTGGACACAGTTCATCTGTTTTGTCCATTTAGTGCCAGAGATTAGGGAATGTGAGCTGAGCTGGGGCGGCTGAATGCCCGCGTGAAGTGCAGAGGGAAGAGCCGGGTAGATTAAGGGCAATTGGATCAGCGTGACAAGGCCACTGAGATGGCACAGCAGTCCAGATGGCAAGGTCTTATAGTGTAAAGAAGCAGTGAAAATATTTCTAGCAATGTCAGCTGGGTGTTTTGTCTTAGAGGAGAGTCACAGTGTGGCTGAAAATTGGGATCTCAGACCGAACCCCTTGTTGTGTTGAGGACTCAAGGGTTTGGTGCAGTTGTATCAGCCAACCAGTTACTTTTATTACAATGTAGTTTGAGAAAAATTCAGGAAGCAGGAGAAGCCATTTAATGCATGAGTAGAAATAATGGTGGCCTGCATTCTTCTTTGTACTGGAGGCTCCCACAAATTTCATGCCAGAGGAAGGGTCCAGGGACAACTACTCAATGTTGCGAAGTTAAATGAGCAAACAAAAACCTCTGCCACCGCTGGGATGGTGGCAGCATCTCAATCCCATTTTGTCTCTGTAATGTGTTTCTGATCCAGCTTTGCTCAATGAAACACAGGGATCAGTTCCACTTTTTCTTTGCACTCCGTTATTCTTTCTGAATTTCCTGCATCAACACAGCAATGTTGTTCTTCGGCTTTGTAAAACAGAAATTATTTTCTTCCTCACAGAGTGCTGTTAAACCCAGAGATGGGAGTTATCTATCCCTTTCTTAGCAAATGTGACTTAAAAATATCATCAGCTGTTGACCTAGTTTGTTCACACTAAGTTTTAAGAGGCCTTTTCATAGGCTAAATGCATTGCTGTTTAGAGATCATGTACATGCTAAAGGTTGTTGAACTGAGGTTTGGATTTCTGATATAAATGTTGCACTAAAATGAATGTTTGGCTGAGATTCAGGCTCAGATAGGGCTTTTGAGGATGTATTTTGTAGCACTCAGGTTTTGAGAAGTGTGAAATAGGTTTTTTGTTAGTCCCTGGGTGAGTTGTAGTGATGAAACTTGGCAGATATATAAAATTTGCAGATAGATCATCCTTGATTTTTTTTTTTATCATGGGGCCTTGTCATAGTGTCAGAGAAGAGCAGAACTTGTAGAGGCAGAAAATATGAAAAAGGGTGTTTTGTTTGTTTATTTTTTAAATGTAAAGGTGCAAACAGTAAAGAGAGTTACAGTGGTTGGCAGAAAAATATTCAAAAGACTATAAATTTTGCTTTTCTTTATTTTGACCTGTACTTAACAATGCCTTGCTCTTTATGTGGGTACTTTTGACAAGAAATTGAGAAACATCACATTTACAATGACTCTGGTAACCTTGCACACCTAATTTTTGAGAACTTTGTTTTGTAAAATTAAGTTGCTTGTTGCTTTAATGTAAAGAGTTTATAATCTGTTTGTAATCCCATTCTCCTTCTTTTTCACTTGGAGATATACGTGTCTGAGGATGCTGGACAATGTACCTGCACCCTGTTACCAAGTATGGTCATAGATATGGGACAAAGACCCCCAAAATTTCACAGTTGTGCAGCCATTGTCAAACTCAGGCTTCAAATTCATCGCTGGTGTCTATGTGGAGAAATCCAGGCTTCTCATTTCGCTTCCTCATTGACCAGGACGGAGTGAAATCATGCCGGAGAGTAAACACAACACAAGCAAAGCCCTCTGGCCTTTCAGCTGTAAAGTCCTGTCGTGGGTATGCATGGATCTAGATGTCAAATTAATTAGCTGAAGTTTAATTATCTGTAATTGAATTGACCTAAAATTTCCTATTACTTGACTGGAGTATACTAACAGATGCCCTTTGCCTGTCCATTTCTGACTTCCTTTCCCTTAAAAGGTGCTGTTGCTAATATGAGATCTATGGAAATGGCAGAAAATTAGCAGTCATTTCCATATCTATTACAATTTATGAAGAACATTTGACATTATGAAGAACCCTTTGACTTAGAGGACATCAAAACAGACCAGGTTCTGGTCATCCTGTTCAGAGACGTATCTAATTAGTGCTAACAAATGGAGTGACTTGTGGTGAATTATTATGAAAACTCATTTTCAGCTCTGCCCCGTAGCAACAAACCACACATAGGAGTTCTCCACCCGCTTCCTCCTCCTCACGACAAACTTGATCATTTATTCTCTACAGAATAATACCCTTTCCTAGTAGGAATATTATTTCTTTATTCTTAATCATACAATCCTCATAGGGCTACTGTAAATAGTACAGCATGTATGTGTGGACTGTTCTTTTAAATAGTCTCTCTGACCAAAGCGAGATAATTTTTTGCTACCCAGATTTAGGAAGTGTTCAAACACAGTTAAGGAACTGATTTTCTTCATTGCTTTGTCCCATCATTCTTCCTGCCTTCTGGTGATAAATTATGCAATAGCCACTCACAGCATCTGAGACTCTCTTCTAATTAATTTGCTATGAGGACATCATCATGGCAGTCACACCAAGAGCCTCTTCTGGGAGCTGGGCTGCAATTTGATATATTTGTTAATAGAGTCACACTGACAATATCTTCTATGATATAATTGATTGGAAGACTAGCAATGTTCCCAGTGTGGTCTAGCAGGTAAACATGCAATAAATTAAAAAATAAAATGGGGGAAATAGTTGCCTAAAGGATAATAAACTAAGGTGATGTACAAAGCACTAAAACCCATGCAGCTGTAACCGTTCAAAAGGCACTTACCAAATTACAGAAACTAAACAGGATTTGGCTGAATTAGCAGTGAGGTAGGAGGCCTCTAGGGAAAACCCAGATGCCGCAGATGCTTTGTTTCAGCAGGTGCTGCTCATTCTCTAAATAGGTATTTAATGAGTGCCCCAGGAGGAACTGGAAAGGAAGGGAAGTTGAGGGTTTTTTGTGGTTTGTGACAGTAGCTGTGGTGTTTCTGCCACCCATCAGTTTGAAGGTAACATATATTCAGATTTCTTACACTTACTAATGCTTCAGTTAGAGAGAAGTTCCTTCTGCTGAGTCCTTGGAGGGGTTGGTGTCTGAAGGTCTTTGGTGAGCCAAGCTGATCTCTCTCTTCCTGAGAGCAGCCTGTGAAGTGCTGTTGGTGTTTTGAAAATTGTGTTTGGGATGAAAGGAGATCCTTGATATCTTTGCTAGAAAAGCCTGTGCTCTGTTAGAAAATGAGCATGTTGACAGTCTTACGTGTACATAATGGGTCCCTGTTGCTTATTTAGGAACTACTATAATAGAAGTGACTGGTAGTGGTGACATACAATGTGAGTCTTCCCCTTGATTTTGGTGTTGTTTACCATGTTAAGATTCTTTTTTCTTCCCTTGCTATGCATAAAGTCTATAGGAAATGCCTCTTAAAATAGCAGGAGTGTTCTGGGACTGTTCCTAATTTATCTCAAGCCTGCTTTTCCCCACTTTTTACATCACTAAGAACACTAGAGGACCTCTTACATGTCTGTAAAGGTATTAGAATACATGAAAATAGAATCAAGATTTTCAAATTAGAAGGTTCGTATCCTGATCTAATCCTCTAGCTGCTAGGCAGACAGAGAGGATTGCTTCCTATGCTCTTATGGGCATTTTAAGATCACAGATAATGTCCAGTTGGCCAGGAGCTCAGTCAGCAGTAGCATCTGCCACCCTGCTTTTCTGTTGATATTTCCTTCTAAACTCTTGGGAAATGTGGAGCCTCACAGAGCATGTTTTTATCAGACAAGGGATGAGTAGAGTGATCCTTCCTCCCACTGCCAGGTAGCATTTCAGGAGCTTTCCTGGATATGCTTTGTAATATTTTGTCATGCAGAAAAAAATATTTCTATTGTTTTTCAATTTCTGAGTGTAACTCATTTTTCTCAACTTTGATCCAGCAAAGCCCTGTCACTTTGTAAAATCTGTTTATAACAAATGATATTAATAATTTTTTTGCCACCCAGACAGATTTGTGATTGTGCTGGTCTCGGAGATCAGACAGGGTCAACACCTCTATTTCAGGAACCCATATGATGCTGAGGTTGAGTTAAAGCACTCCAATTCCTTTACTCCATGAGAGAGGGAAACTGTTGTTTTCAGCCAATAGTTCTAACATTCCTAGAGAGACTTCATGCCCTTTTTTTTCTTTTTTTTATATCTAGTGCTGAGAAAAGGAGAATGCTAGCACTCTCAAATATATACAGTTGTACAAGTCCTCTCCTTTCATCTCATGTACTTTATGTAAACATCTTGGTCCTTTTTCCAATGCATTAATTCCTATAGAGATCAGTAGTTATAGACTAAAGTCTAATTCTGAAATCCCCCTGCATTGTGGAGGTGTTTGCAGAGGAGAGGAGCAACAATAATATCTCATCTGAATCGATTGCAGTAGATGGTGGGAATATAAATGTTGCGGAAAGTGGGGAATCCTACTGCCTACTGGCAGCTCAATAGAGAGGGAACACGAGCTACTAGATTTCTATTTGTGAAGTAAGATGTTTTGGGTAATCAGAGGGAAATAGTTGCTTCTTTAAAATTCATCCTCTTTTTTTCTGTACTCTGTTTTTTGGTGTTATGAACCTTTCCTATGCACTACATTAATATTGCATAGCCAAGTTTAAAAGACTGTTTCAGAGGTCCCCTTTGGGCTATCCAGTTTTATGTAGACAGGACACTGAGGAGCACTGAACTGCCTATTACTTTGGAGCAGAAATGGTGCTGCAGTGAGATTGATAGCAGCCATGTGCCTCCGTATACAATGCTAGCTGCATAAATTACAGCCTCTTAACGATAAGGCATAGCTAAATTTCAACTGAAGTGTAGTTGTGCCTCTATTATTTCAGTTCTCTCTAATACGTGAGTATGTAAATATGTATGCCAGGAGATGAAACCTGTATCTGAGATTGGGGGTGAGAGTGGGGAGGGAGTGTAGCTGGAGTATAAACAAATGAAAATTGCAATCAAATCTATAGAATTCCCTGTGTTTGAACCACACCGGATCTCAAACGGCTTGGCATTTGTAGCATGGCAGGATGTTTTATTATGGTGCATTCCCACAAGGTGAATTAAAATAAGGATTAAAAAGCCCCTATAAATCAGATTTTATAGCTGCCTAAACCACCTGCAAACTGTTGGTACTTGTTTTCAAAATCCACCATCATTCTGCTGTCAAATTGATTTCGGTTTCATTAGCAGAGCTGGCATCGCCTGTGCTGGCATAATCCACTGGCTGCATAAATTACTAGGAGTGTAATTGTAAGCAATGTCTTATTTTTGTCAACAGCATTCCAGAGTCCCAACGATACCCTTTATACACTATTTTTAATTGTCTTGGCTGGATGTTTTTTCAGCAAATTTTACCTCAATGGGAAATAACAGAAAGAATTACGTGAGCCTGTAGCAGTTAGTACAGGCAGGAAGATGCTGTACATGAAACCCAAGAAGAACATTTACCAAGGGACTCTCCAGTATTTGTAAACAGTTTCTAATTAAAAAGGTAACTTGTTAAGTACTGAGAATAAGTGAAGGAGCATGTTTTGGTTGTCCTGTGTAGTAGGGAGGCACCAGAAAGCATTGCAAGTGAAAGCTGGTAGTGTGAGCTTCACTGCAGGTGGGGGAGTTAAGCTTTGGTTCACAGTCAGAATGGTGCGAGTGCTAGAGGTGATGGGAACTCTCTGAATTGTGGAGGAAGAGCTTGGTTCCCCATGGCTGGGCAGCCATTGCACCATTGGTGGGTTGTTTTTTTAGATCAGTGTTTTGCAACATGGCACAAAATCTGTAATGAGCCTCCAGCACGTTGTATGTGACCAAAATAAATATGCAGGGGTGTTATGCTTCACCTCTCCTTAAGGTTTCACCAATGTTGACTACGTGAAACATATGGAAGAAGATAATGGGCTGCGTGGTCTGTGTCTTCAATTTGGTGAATTGTCTCAAAATCGTTCTGTATGAATGAGATGTCTATAAATACGTAATTAATGAACATGAGAGAAGCTAACAGCCAGCAATCAAGTCTATGTACTATAAATCCTGCGTAGTGTGTGCTCAGTAAGTTACTCTGTACCACAATTGATTTTTACAGTTGAAGACTTCAAGTAGAAGCTATCTTTTTCTATTTGGTTGTGAGTAAATGTAGGCAGTGCAAGTAAGATTCATATTATGGTGGGAGGGAATGCATTTGCCCTGTAAATGTGGAAAGTTAATGTTGTGGTGTATCTCTGCATGAAATAAGTCTCAGTAAGGTGGTTGATAGGTTTGTTCCCTTCCTCATTCAAAAGCATTCATTATTAGCTAGCAATACTCTGTATATTAAATAGAATAGTAACAGATTTGTTAAATGCGAAAGTAAGAGTCCTTCTGTTTCAATTTAAAACCCGCAGCAGATTTTGCTAATGCATGTTTTACAAGTAACCATTTATTTCTTTGAAAAACCAAAGGTAGAGCCAGGGAATTCTTAAAAGCTCTCCAAGGCTGTCTGCTGTGCTCCAGGCGCTCTCCCTCCTCTCTTTCTTTAAAACTCTGGATGGAGCTGACCATTGCAGGAAGAGCTTTTCACATCAGTCAGGACGGGATTCTGGTTGCCAATATGCGGAGAGCCAATTTAGCTGTCTGCTGGAGTATGTGATCTAAGTCACACTGAGGTTAAAGCCTTATCTAAATCCTATTAAAGCCAGTGCTAAGACCCCATAAACTTAATTGGCTTTAGTGTAGATCTACTTTACGGATTTCTCTTTGTATCTGAGCACACTTGTATTTTTTGATCAATGAGTACCTTTTGATAAGCTGTAGTTAAACTTGTCTGGGACAGTACCGTGTATCCTTACCCTTCATTCTTTTAAATTAGAGTGACATATAATGTGTAATTTGGGAAGACAACTAATATGTCTACATTCAGGCAAAACTATCCACAAGTGAGCCTGACCTTTTTTGCCATTAAAAACCATCTCTGTCAATTTTGGTGACCTGGTGGTTGTGGTTTATGTTAGCTATTTTGGGTATGGGGTCAGTCCTGCTCCGATTTACAGGTTTTGGAATTTACTTTATGAAAGGCTAAACTGATAAAAATTAATGTATTTTTAAAATATATTTGTTATATGAACTGCCTTAGTTATCACACTACAGAAATTTGGCAAAATAAAGCTGAAATTCTGTCTACAGAGAGGGCATGGTGTTGACCTCATTCATTGAGGAGAAATTTTCTATCATTTAAGAAGGTTAAGCAAGTTCTTTTCCATGACGTTCCTGTATTTCCATTGAATTCAGTAAACTTAGTCTCCATCACAGAAAAGTGGCTGTGATAAAGGTTTTATTTGCACTTTATTTGCCTCTTTATTCATTTAAGTAGGTTTATTGAGTTAAAGGTAGAAACAGCGTTTGTCCCTTGAGTAGATACTATCATCTGCACTCCAAATGATGTCTCATATTAAATACTCAGTTTTGACAGTGGGCCAAGCTGTAGACACCCTCTTGTTGGCAATTACTTGATTGAATGAATAATTTTACCAAGTTTGATAGAAGTAATCTCACAACTAAGCGCTCACTGAAGTGACAGGAGCTTTGGCACTTCGACTGCTTTTCAGTCCTGATGATTGATCTATAGACTGGAGAAGAAACGAGTTGTGATGTTGTTAGCATCCTTGATAAGTTAGCAGAGCTGTTGAATACATGACTCCTTGTCGGCTTACCTGAGATTTAGGGTTGGGGTCCTAGTTGTATAGTATTGGTTACACACCTATTGCACAAGGTGTTGAACTCAGCGGGACGTTTTATGTTGACTTCCTGGAGACCAGCCTTCTATGAACATATTTTATTCATTAGCTGAAAACTCTTATGAAGAAATAAGTGACAGCGATTATTAAACATTTGCTACATTTAATTTATTCCTCTTAAATTCTTCTGTGGCTTAATAGCTAAGGAAAAAGTTTGCAAGGTGATAGTGCAAGACTCCATCTGTTCAGACAGATTAAAGTAACCAGAGGACAACTTTTAAAGGATGAATATTAAAGGTATTGTTATTGCTCTTGCTGAGTTTAATTACAGAGAATAGGGACCGATAAATATGTCTACAGGACATATTGATTGCTCAGTGAATGTACGTATCTATTTAAAGGCAAAGTCAAAGATGTTCCAGCTGGATATGACCTATCAAGACAAGTATGAAGCTGAAAGGCGAATATTTGCCAAATTGTATTTAGTCACTTAGATGCTTTCAAAATTTCTGCCAAACTTGCAATAAACTCTTAATTAACCTATCGTTGTTATAAAGAGTGAATTTAGCAGAAATAACAAATTTCCCCAGTGAGGCCAATAACTTGCACTTGTGATCATTTTGAATAGGGCAATAAGTATGTATATTTTCGTAGCAGTCATTTCTTCCTTTTCATTAAAAAAATTGAAGTTGCAAATATTTTTTTTATTTCCATTAAAGGTTATCTGGGTTTTTCTCCCCTGTAGGAACCAAATGCTCTAAAGACACACTAGATTGCTTATCCAATTATGGCTGCTTTCCTAACTAATAGTTTTTAGATATTCATTTTTAATGATTTTTATGCCTCTTGAAAATGCCACCACTATTGCTCATAAATCACTGTCCTTTCCTTTAGCTCTCCTGGATTAATATAAATTCACTTTAATTACAATTCTAGTTGGAGCAACTGCATTTAATCCTACCTGGTTTTTGAGGTAGGTATTTAGCTCTGTACAGCTCATTAAATAGCAGTGGTATAGGTTGGTGTCATGATTAGATGTAGAATGAGATACTGGGGGAAGAGGTGTTCATATGCTGCTAGAGATACTGCAGCTTGCCTTAAGAAGCATTATTTTTGTTATGCACAGTTATGCTGTATGTTTTTCTTTTGATATTTTCTGCTTAGCACCGTATCATTGTGTGTCAGCTTTGTACACAATATTTATATATCTTTGCAATAAGTGCCTGCATAGTAATGGTGATGGTAACCAACGTGGGCACAGCTCCTCTGGGGGTGCCCATAGACAGAGGTATGACAGAACGTGTTATATTTAAAAAACTTTATTTTCATCTGGAGGTCAATGGTTGTTGGTAGAAGGAACCAAGATTCACGATGGCTTGCAGATGTAGGGTTGAGTCAGCAGTGTTTGGTGTTACAGGTTCCCTGTCTCTGGCCAGCCATGATGTATGGAGGTGTTCTGAACCCTGTCCCTTGCGGGAAGGGAGCTCCTCTGCCACCTTGGATATCCACTGGAGTATAAATGCCATCATTTCACATCCATGCTACGCTAGAACAAATGCAGGGAAAAAAAATCAGCTGCAGTTAAGCTGTACTGAATATGATAAAACTGCTTTTGATTTATATTCATGAGGAGTGGAATCCAAATTGAGCCCAAAGGTGAAAACAGAGGTGTAAAGCCTTATGTAGCCCACTGCCTCTTTAAGAAAACATCTATTTCTTTTGCTAAATATCAATCCAGGGAAAAAGACTTGTGTGTGTCTCATTTTTCTTTGCTGACGTTTTGATGTGATTAAATTCATGGTGCTGCAAGGAAATATTGCCAAGCAAACCTCACAGCTGAAGAAATAGTGCGGCGTTCTTCCAAAGCCAGCAAATGCATAGCAGCTTTCTCTTTAGCATGATTAGTAAAAGCACAGTTCCACTCTAACCTGTAAATCACTTTTTCTCTGCATGGGGCACTTCTGTTAAATGCTATCTTCTTTCTATCAGCTGGTACAGCTAAACAGGGGAAAATACTAACACCTTAACACTCGGTGAGACGTTTGGGGAGTCTGATGCAGATGTGGAATCAACAGAGAAACTCTGCTTACATTGAGCATTTTCATTTCTCTAGCCATTCATTTCTGGGCTACTGATGAACTCATAATTTAGGAGGCTGATGTGATATTTATAGTGATTGTGCTGGTTGTTGTTGTTGTGTTTTTTTTTAAATAAAAAATATTGTTGTGACTTACATTTCTTTGCATGTCTCAGTTCCCCGGGGAAGTCTTGTTTCTGGCATTTGACTAGGCACTAAAACACTTCTCAATTCTTTCATAGTGGAAAAACATTTATGTGCAAGACCAGTCCTACTGGTTTGAGCAGACAGGTAGTGTTATGGCTGAAGCACTGTCTGAGCCTCTGACTTGAATATTTTAACTCTTTTTAAAATTTTCTGACATTCAGAATCACCAGAGGGAGTTTTTGATCCGAGGGGAAAATAACCAACTCACACTGATTTTTGTACTTGAACCAATTTCAAGAAGAAACCCACCTTCTAGCCAGCCTTTACCAATTTATCTTTAACTGCCTAATGGTCTGGCCCTGTTCTTTTGTTCTCCGTTTTTTCTTTTTTAAAGGTGATAAAAATGCTCCCCTCATGGTCCTCTGTTGGCTGGTTGATTTGTTGCCTGTGTGCAGCAGTGATGGTCCCTGAGTAGAACCCTGTACAGCTCCTAGCACACCCCAGCCCTAACCTTAGCTGCAAGTTTTTGTAAGTATTCATTGGCTTTCCGTAAACATTTAAAATGCCAAGGTGATTGATTGCATGTGTAATTACAGCCTCTTCTTCCATAAAGCAAGGTAGCTATTCTACCGTGGCAGGATTTGGTTTCTTGAAAGAAACCCAGAGCTCTTCTGAAACAGCCAGCAGCTGCCCTCTGCAATGCTTGTGTGTAGTAGATAGGATTGGTTATGCCCAGTTTTGTATTGGAAGGCTGAGTAGTTATTTTCAGGGTCACAAAGTGATAAAATAAATGAGCTGGAAATAGGAGCAGAGAGCCCTGGTTCCCCATCTACGTTCTCGTAAATACCCTGCCTTCCACTGTCACCTTTACAGGCATCCTTTGCAAAGGTGTGCAGTTGAACAGAGCACGAATGCACAGGGAGATTAAGCAAGACTCACAACTCTTGAAAGTCAAGCACAAAACACGGGTTTCTTGGTGTTGAGCCAGTCAGTCTTCCACTAGACCTCAGACTCCTTTTACCCAGTACTGGGCAGAGGTCTCCTGATCCTTGCATCTGTGCTCCTGGAAAGTTGGGCGTTTGGGAAAATGTGTGGCTTAGGAGATGTGAAAGGCTCTGTTTTGAGCTCTCTCCTTTTCTGACATTGGAAGAAGACACTAAGCCACTTACTTTTTCAGTACATCACATAAAATGCAAAGTGTGTTTGATGAGGAGCCACTTACACAGTTCTTTACAACATGTAGACAGAGTTATGAGGTTGGGCAGCAGCTTTGTTGATGAAAGAATAAAGAAGTAGATTTTTTTTTTGCTTCCACCCTTTGAAATGGGCAGAATAAAAATTTTAATTACTTGTTTGTCTATAAATAATTCAGAGAAGCTATAGGTTGTACTTATACACATGCATGCAGAAGTGAGATACATATCTAGTGCCAGAAAATTGCTTGAGCCTCTTGTAGGTAGTAAATTCTCCATGTATTTACGGTCAGTAGTAGATGTTCCCACGCAGGCTGACAGAGAAATCGTATGTCAAGGTGATCAGCAAAGGGCAGCAAGAAAGTCTTTTCTGTGAAGGCAGCCAGGTGTCAGGCTTTCTTTAGGGAGTTTTTCCTACAAAGAGGTTGACCCACCTTATGGACAGAAAAAAATTTCTCACCTTGGCAGGGTAGAGAGCTGATTGCATGTCAGATTCCTCTCTTACCCATAGTCTTGCAGCCACTCATCATCATCACCATGTGTTCCTTAAACCCTCAGCCCGCGGTTCCTTCTTTCCTGATGGTTTGTCACATTTTTAAGAATGTCCTGTATTCTGCATTTATGTTTGTACACCTGTCAGTGCTGTCTGTCTCAGGTGTCCAATGTGACAGGGCAGTCTGGACACATGCATTTGTGGTATGCAGGGGAAGCTGCACTTTGCATTCAGTACCTATGCACAGCCATTTCCTTATGGGGGTGTGTTTCAGCCCAGTCCTTTCTCTTTCCCCAAATATTCTTGAATAATTATTTGCAAGATGAAATGTGAAGGAATTTATAGGTGAAATCAGGTGATTCTTGAATACAGGAAGATTGATAATAGAGCATTTGGGGGAGGAGGAGTTGTGAATGAGGATGGGTAATTGTCTATAGAAATCTGTGAATAGGAGCTAGCTACCTATCAATATAGAATGTGTGTTGCTTCATTTCTTTAGGAAGAAACGAGATTGAGTCATATATCAATTAACCTTAAGCCAGATAAGTGGCTGAGGATTAATTTACTAGATAATACTGGAATCTGGGAGGATGTGGAGGATTTGTTGGAAACTATTTAAAGTATAATTAATGTTCCTTTTAAATATACAGAGATATAACAGAATTAGTTGAAAAATCTTTTTATTAGAAAATGGAACATTTTCAAAAGAAAATAACTTTAAGCATCAGTTCCCAGCTGCTGGGAGGTGATGTGGTTTCATGCAAGACAAAGGAGCTTTCCAGAGTTACATGGTAGAGGATCATGTCCTGGTATTACAAGGACAGAATGTAAATGCTGAGTTGCTGAGTGTTTTTGCAGGCTGCCCATTAGGATGCTGATAATGTTAATTGGAGCTCTTTTGCCTGGCATGGGGCCTCTACACGCTCATTTGGAACAGGATTTGTCTTGTGCCTGTTGCTGTGATGCACTGAATAGATTTACTGGGGTCCTGAGCTGCTTCAGTTTCTGCTGGCTTCTTCCAGGGGCGAGGTACCAGGAGAAATTGTCAGTAGTTCTCTCTGTTTACCCTTTGGGGCAAAGTGCATCTTCAAAAAATGTAAATATTTCGATTGCTAATTTATACCCTTGGCATTCAGGGTGACTTTTTCAAGTGACTGACGTGCTGCATGATTAGTTGCTCGTAGCCTCATAATTAGCTGAAATGTCATTTATGTTGCATTGCCTTGTTGCATGTTTTGCTCTGTGTGTAATCACTGGAAAGGAAAGCACTCGTACGGATACCACTGCGGTGGCAGCGTGGCTGTTGAGCTGGGGGACAGTTTCTCTTTTAGATTAGCAACCTTTTTTTAAAAAAAAAAGGTACTATTAATAATGATGTGCCATCTTTTACTTCAGTTATAACGCCATAAAAATGGAATCTGTGTCTAATTTGTGTGCCCTTTGAGAGTCTGAGAGGTCCTGACCTAGAAGAATTACACCCATGGAGAGCCTTTCCTGTGTGCATATGCTGATTGGTTTGGGGTTTTTTTCTTTTGATGCATTTTTCATTTGAAGATCTCAAAACCCTTCAAAATTTTCTGCCAAGTTCTTCACCTGCAACTCCAAAGAGTTTAGAGGTGACTTTTCTGTTTTCTGCTACAGTTAATGTTTCAGAAAGCCAATGCTTTATGCTGCAGATCTAAAATAGTGTTCACATGTACCTTTCCACTGAGTTTTTGATTTGATTTATTTTCTGGCATGTTTAGCACCCAGGTTCTGCAGCGTCCCACTGATGTATTTCAAGTGCTACTTTGAAGAGAGATTACGTTTATGGGTAAAGGTCAGATTTTTGAAAGGTATTAAGCACTTAAGCTCATTTCAAACGTAGCCTGTGTGTTACAGGAGGCAACGTGTTGGGATCTATTGT
Source organism: Strix aluco (assembly GCF_031877795.1). NCBI lineage: Eukaryota > Metazoa > Chordata > Aves > Strigiformes > Strigidae > Strix > Strix aluco. The sequence continues at coordinate 3,429,590 of NC_133958.1, read as the reverse complement.
CCCCCGCATTGTGCCTGGGACACTTTTACTTCATCAGTGTTGCTATGCCTCAGCTTCTATTGTATCAGTACTGGGTTTAATGTGTTCCTGGGCACAGGGTGCCAGTAGAGAAATAAAGCTTGAGCCAGCTGCTGCTAACAGGTCTGGAGGAGAATCTTGCAAAACCCTTTGCCATCCGTTTAGCACAGTGGGTAAGTGGTTCTGGTTAGCTGGGGAAGCCAAATTGAGAGATGTTCTTTTATCATCACTTTAATATCAAAGAGTGTGATGGTATTTTTACCCATCAGTAGGATGGAGAAGTGCCTCTTCCTTCTCATCCCTATATAAACAGATTTCACATTGCTCAATACAATGCACTTCAGTGATTGGAAATGTCACAGTGATTAGGGAAAGCTGGCATTTTGGAAGCGCTGGAGTGTGTCTATGGCTACACAGTCTGGCAAGAACTTTCAAATTATCTTAAACTGCTAAAACACAGACTTTCTAACCCACAAATGTGACGTTAATTTCTCTTGTGGTGCAGATTATGGAGGAGAATGACCCTGCTCAGCTTTCCCTGGTTGTGTTATGCATTCACAGCAGTTTCTGAGATAAATGAGTCCAACTGATTTATTTTGGGTATGAAAAATCTGTCTTACAATAGCTGTAGTTCAGTATTTCCTTGCATTTAGCCAATATACTGAGATCATAATATTGACGATGATTTCATTTTACCTTGAAAGGTGATGTTTTCTGATATAGTCTGCAGCTCTCCAAGCAGTAGCAGCAGTCCAAACAACTGTTACTCAGAGCTTTGCAAGATTTTTGTTTTCTGCTAGGAGTGCGTTGAGCATAGCCTCATTTAGAAAGGATGTGCACAGGCCAAATTCAGAGTGACTGGAGGCCAAATTAAATACCCGAGAACCTGAGTGCAATGTGTCTGGCCCTTTCAGGTGTGTTAGGAAGTTTGTGTTAGACATCAGGCTCCTTTTACAGTGAACAAAAAGAAGCGTGAGCCCAGTACCAACAGAAGATGATTCATGCTTCTGTAGAAGTGGTTTTAAAACAAAAGATAACAAACTCTTTATTGAACCTCAGATGAGTATAAAGTGAGCCAAGCAGCTTTACAGAAAATTAAGATATTAAAAGTGTTTCCTGCACCCAGCTGGTATAGTTTGGTGTCTCTTGTTGTGCGTCTGCATCGGTTAAAAATATTTCTGAAATGGCAAGGTTCTTGGGCCTGCTGATGCCTTTGGTTTTTTCTTTTTGCAAATAAGGTTTTACTAAGAAGGTTTTATCTTATGATTTATGATGACTTGCCCTTTATCAGAGTACTTGTTTCATGTTGAAGTCTTTGTAATAGCACAGCTGATGGAGGAGCTGGGGCATGAAGAAGTTATCAATATTAAAAATATCCTTTCATGACAGCAGTGCCTTTGTTAAAGAAAAATTTTCATTATTTGCTAAAAATGGTCAGACCCTATACTCTTCCACATGTCTGGTCTGTTGCCAGGCTGCCTTTATTGAGGATTTTTTTATTTTTTTTTGCACATTAGCTTCTGTGATGAACAAAATTAGAATGGATATGTTGTAATGAAAAACAGATATCTGGAGTCAGGTCCAGAAAGGTAAATAGGGGGTGGGGTGTGGAAGACGTAGTTCACATTCAATTAAAGTCACTTACTGCAGTAAAATATCTCCCCTTCAAGTCCTGCTCTGCCTTTTGAGTTATCTTGCCCTGGCAATCTCTGAAGCCTGCCTGAGGGGCAGAGTTGGGGCAGTAAGAGATCTAAGAATGGATCATTACTGCTTAAGTAAGCATAAAACATCCATGTATTTCCCCACTGTTCTGCTATGGGAAAATAAAAACTGTCTGTTTCCCCCTATTTACTGTAGTGGGTTAGTAGTAATCACCATTTATGAAGTCACTCATAAGAAAGTAATAGCCTGAGTAGTGCTTTGGGATTAAAGCACATCTTTAAATGGTACTATAAGGAATCATTTATGTAATGCAACACTGATCTGTAGCCCTGAGATGGGTTTACATCCCATGATTGACCAAACATTGCTGGTTTTATTACCTATGATGATATGTAGCGTTCTCCTATTTTTCTTTCTGTGTAAAAGTAGCTTTTGTGGCTGGTGATATTTAGCATTGGCGAAACACAGGGCAGACAGTGACCAGAGCTTTCCAGTGGCCTCACCAGGGTGATGGAAAGTGATGTTCACACTGGTTCCAGATCAATAGTGGGTTTCTTTCGTGCCAGGTGACTGCGTTTGCCAAAGGGGGAAGGGAGCTGTGAACTGATGGAAGTTAAGAGCTGGGTAGGTGCGTAACTGGAAAATATCCAAATGCCATTTTTCTTTTTAATGAACACCCAGGACCAAATTCAGTGGCAGTATTACTCCAAGCACTTGCATCAGAAATCATGGTGACAGTTTATTTGCATCCTGGGAATGCAGGGAACCATGCTGTATACCCTAGGGCCCTCTTGAATAAATGCAGTACAAAATGAATTAAAAAATGGTTCCTCAGACAGTTTATGTGATAGTAATTGTGAAAATGTCAGCGTACAGGAATGATTTTTCTAGAAGAACCATCTTCAAAACGTATACAAGGAGTCAGTGGTCTGCACTGGATCTCACTGTGGTGATGTTGATGTGTTGAAACTTTTGGAGAAGGAAGGTTTGGACTAGATTTTGAAATCTCTCACAAACATGTTTCAGTGAATCAACAGGCAGATACAAACACTCCTCCTTGCCCCTTAAACACTCTATGCTGTTGTGTCAAGAGATGTGATCATGCTTCAGTTTTGTGTATGAAGTGACATCTTAGAAATTCAGCAGTCGAGGCTGGAGAGCTGTGACTCTTGTGGTGCCCTGAACACTTGACATCTCTTCCCAGTATCTCGTTAGGAAAACCACAGCCTCCAGGAGCGGGCACGTAAGCCCCCCTCATTATTGACACACGGCTTGCAGACAGGTTATATTTGCATTTGAACCAGGGGTTTGTGTTTTTTTTTTCTAAAAATCTTATTCACCCTTCCAGATCTGAAACAGCTTTCCCCATGGCCTTCTGAATACTTGGTAAAAGCCATTAATTTGGAGCAAGGATGGCAATTATGTTCATGAGAGAGCTAAAGCGACTGTTTTGCTGCTTTGGTTTATTGGATGACTGAGCTAAGTCATTATTTGTGTGGGAATCTTTATTTTTTACTGCTGGATGGTCATTCATTCAGGACTGTAAATCTAATTAACTTAAATACATGAGATTTGCAAGAGGGTGTTTCTGGTTTGGTTTAAATATTAGAAATAATTAGCTAGCAAAAACTTTACTGCTTTGTAACTAACTTTTGGCAGGTCTGCGGTTAAAGCTATAGGCAGTATATTAAGTCCAAGAGGAGAATATGGTGATTAAAAATGAATTCCTTACTACTTGGACAGTATCAACAGCTTAGCTTGTGTTTGTTAGGAGAGGGCATCTGTCTCCCTGCCTTATTAGATGAGGAGAAGGCAAATATAAACACAAGAAAGAGCCAATCTAGCCCCCTACGTTGCTTCCACTTTGCCAAAAGCCACTGTACTGACTGTTCTAGTGGGCTGCTGCAGCTGCGAGTACATCTGCTGCCACTGTGCCTCTTGCCACGGGGGTCCTCCCTGTAGGTTTTCTCTAAACTGGCAATCTGTCAATACAAATATTGACAAGTGCCATCGTACTGCCGTGTGTTTTAACCAGACTGGGTTTTCCCAAAAGGAATGGCATATGCAGAGGTGCTGAACAGTAGCTGTACGCTTTGTTTCTATGGATAACAACTGGCAGAGACAGGCTAAGGCAGGGCAAAAAGGAATGTCCTGTCAGCCTTAAATATTATCTGCAGATAAATGGATGTGATCAATTCTTGTTTTGTAGTTAGCAGCAGATTTACGCTGCCTAAAAAGGAATACAAATACCTTGACTTTCCATCGTTTTATGTAGGATCCGTATGCTGAAATACGCTGGAAGCCCTATTGCCAAAAGGGCTCACGTGTAGAGGAATGTCCACAACGCCAGGGTTCAGATGGTGTTGCCAAGGCGCAGTGGTAGGATGGAGGGGGAGGTCGACTTGCAGCATGGTTCCAAGAGAAGCAGGTCAACATATGGAGAGGACACACGTTACAAAGGGTACTTCTGAGACTGAAGACCTGGACGGAGTGGAGAAAAATCTGTGTTTAGTTCCTTATGTCAGCGTGAGCTGCCTGTAAATTTTTTTTCTTTGAATGAATTCCTATATTCTGGGTACCTGGTGTCAGAGTGGCTGTGTCCTAGGGCGATGAAAATAGACGTTAATGAGTAAAGTGGGCACCACAAATGCTCCTCTGCTATAGGCATCCTAATATATGCTGATAGCAACCGAGGAAGCCAATACTCTGAGTGCTAAAACAGCTTCAACAGCTCTCCAGTAGAGATTGATTACTGGTGAGAAGGGAGCAGGGACAGTGGCACTGATGTGACTGTGGCCGCTCCGAGAGCACACGCAGCTGCCTGTCCTGTGCTCATAAAGAGCCTGGGCTGATATTAATGGAAGCAGTGTTTGAATTGCCTTGAGTAAAAATTTAGTTCTTAGAATATGTTTCAATGAATGTAATGGCCCTGTCGGCATTTTATATAAATCTTAGTGAAATTTGAATTAATGACTCCTTTAAAAAGAAAAACCCGCATGCTTTGGATAAGACTGCTCACAAGTATTTTTCTTCATGGGGGTGATGAAGGTGTCGTAAGACAGGACTGGGCAAAGCCTGTCATTCAGTTTCTGGCTTTAATTTTTGATTGAAATGTGATCCCTATGTTGGCAAGTGGGTATTTTGATGAGATTCTAGTGATGTGAACTGGGAAGTGGGGATGGGAGAGGAATAGGGAGGGTCTGTGGGGCTGAAATTCATTTGGATGATCTGTCAGTCACCATGTCTACTACTGTTGGTGCCTGGCAGCTTGGAAGTGGATGCTGGAGCTTTTTATGATCCCGATTAGCAGAGCTGGCCTTACTGTGTCAGTCGAGCCTAATGCTGTTTACTCAGGCCCCATCTCTGCTGCAGCAAACCACCAAGAATGGCAATTCAGCTTTTTTCAGTATTTTGATGTTGGAAATCTCTGATAGAGATTTGGTTTTGGGGTCCCTGTTACTTGAAAATTAATGCTAAGAGTTTTTGCAGAGAACAACTGTAGGACAGTTATAGTTTCTTCTGCTCAGCTTTGATTAAAGCCTCTTCATATTTATTTTTAAGAGAATCACAAGGCAATTGCTTGTCGCTAAATATAAGCAGGATGACTCAAAGAGAATGCTGAGGTCCAGATTTTGAGAAATGAATCAGTGAGACGCTTTAAGCACTATTAAATCCCACTTCATATTTTGAAAGTTGCCAACAAATGTAAACAACAAAAATTAAGATAACATGTTGTTTTGGTCTGTATTTTTAGGATGACATATGCTGCTGAGTCTCAGAGAGCACCTCGCAGACGTGCGAGTGCTTTAATACTGTGCTCCGTAATGATTCATATATATGTGACAGTTTTTCCCTAACTTGGACTTCTGCTACGCTTCTAAAGGAGACTGACTGACGTTGTTCCCATGTTCAGTTGGACACTGCACCCTGCTTGACCATCCCTGCACAGTTTTGAGTCTTTTTAAGGTATTTGGGCATCTAAAGAGCCATAATGGCAGGAGTTGTTCGTTTTGATGGGTTTTTTGTGCTTAAGGTGTTTACTTTCATTTTTACATGGTAAGGTATTTTCGAAAATCCTGGAGAATATTTGTTTACACATTTAAGCAGGTAGGCACCTTCAGAAAGCTTCTCCATAGAGAGCCTGCTACTTATCACAGCAGTAAGAAAGATTTAAACCAAAACAAAACCACATCATTCTAGTTTCTAGGGTAAATGTGTGATAAAGCCTCATAGATAGTCTCTAAGAGTGTTCATTCTAAATCTGAATTTTAAACCATGTTTCTTCCAATGACTTCATTCTTTTTGCTAGGGCTGTGATCTTGTAGCTTTTAGTCCAGCTTCAGTTGCATTTCAAAAGGTTCCTTCGCATGCCATAAATATTTTAAATCGGATTAAATGAGGGAGCATGGGTGCAAGCATCCAGCCTCACATGCAAATCTGTTTCTCCTTTTGGAACTGACAAAGAGCTGTTTGACTGCCTGAAATGCAGCTGCTTAAGCTTTAAAATGTTATCATTTCTGTCTGTGATTGTGTGGTCACAAAAATATTGATGTAGTTGACCACAAGTGCTAAACTGAGAGAAAATATTTGACACAGTCAGAGCCTAAGGATCTGGCTGAGTATGTGAGTGAATTCACAAGATGTATATGTCTAACTCGTGTGTATCCTTTTAAAAATAAATTTGTAAATGCTGATGCATATATAACTTCCACAGAAAGAAATATGTTGACTCTTTTGTTAGATGTCTTTCTATTCACAGTGCTACTTCAATTTAGGTGTTATTTTTTTTCCATATCATTCTATTGCAAGGAAAAAAATCCCTTTACAAAGAGGCTGTAGACTATTAGCATGAAGCTTATCCTATGTAGAGGGAAGGATTCAATAATTTGAAGTGACAAGAATCATTGTTCTATGGGCCTGAATTTCCCATTTATTGCCTGTTTACAGAGCAGGATTCTCACTTGTGCGAAGCCATTTGCCCATAGTCCAGACAGGCATGAGGTGCCCTTGCACTCAAAAAGTAGATTTCTTTGATTTTTTTAAGTGCTCTCTTTCTACTTTTGGGACTAAGACAATTCATATCAAATTTCAGATGGGAACAGAGGAAATCCAACTGCTTTACATCACACATGAAAACTTGTATCGACTCTGGGTTTGAAGTTGGAAATCCTAATCAACTAGAGTGCATTCTCAAGTCTGATAAATCTTAACAGACCTTTTAATCAATATAGCTTAGAGTTGGTGCCAGAGCACATAGCCAGCTGTAATATATATGACTTTCGGTAAAGTTACAGAATTCCTGCACGTGTTTATTTAGGATAAGTAGCTCTCTAAGATGTTGTATTGTTGCTTTATGGAGGGATTTACACTGACTCTGAGTTTAAATAACTGGATTTTTTTTTTTCTTCCCAATTTAGAGCTTTTTCAGGTGTCACAGTCTAGGGGTACTATCATTTATAAATGAGGCAGGCCTTTTGAATGGTTGTGCCAATTTTATTAGATGTGTATGCATGTGTAGATGTACTTGTGCTCCATTATGCACCATTTCTCACTTTTTCAAGTGCCACTCTTAGTCATTTGCATGACCTTCCTGAGAAGTGCTGGACTGGATATCACTGAATATTGCTTATGGGCAGGAGCTAAAGGCCAGCGATGTCACTTTGTCACTTGGTTCAGTAAGCTTTGGGTTGAGCTTAACATCAGAGTTTTTCTGTGTTTGCAGCCCTGATGTTTTTGGCAATCCGTTTGTTCCTGCTGCTGCTTACATGTAAGAACAGATTTACCACCTCCAGGTACCTTGGAACTGACTCGGGCGTAGCTGGCCAAGCTGGTCTATATTTACGGGGTTTTGTGCTGTAGATGAGAGCACAAATTGGCACCCACTGCCTGTGCCTGTGACAACAGCCTTTCCGTGGAAGACGTGTAGCAGGAGCAGCCTATCTCGGGCTGCTCGCCATCTCCCTCTGGGCGTACACAGCCCCTGTTCCAGTAGGTCGTATATGGCATTTAGTTTTCTTGCTAGCTCCGTATGGGAATGATTCTTGTGGAAGCAAAGGTTAGTCTAGCTGAAGTGGTTTCTGCTGTAGAGGCTCTGTATTGCCTGTGTTGTGTCTTGATGTGCTGTGGAGGTGGTTGGCGTAGCCCTTACCCAACATCTCTGTCTTGGGCACTTGCAGTAAGAGTCGTACCCTGCGCTTGAAAGCAGGGTGGAGTGGGGAAAAACTATTTTCACTTCTCTCAACAGTACATTTATAAAATGTTAAACTTGAAAAGCTCTCCCCCTGCCAGGGTTTCTCTAAAGAAAAGATAACCTTGGCACGCTACTGTAATTGTCACTCGCTGTTTCCCTTGGCACTGTTAGGACAAGTGTTGCTTGTACCCTGAAGGCAGACAGCAGTGCTAAATTCTATCCGACTGTGACTGTTGCTTTATTACCATGAGGACTCGGGACTGAGCAGACGCTGCAGAGGAAGATATTTCAAACTACTCTTATACCTTCAGTTTGGGAAATTACATTTTGCCATGTAGTTTTTAATCTGTCGGTATAGACCATACAAAATGACAAGTGAGCATGATTTAATTTTATGATAGCACTGCATTAGATGACCACTTTATGTTGCTGTAAAAGAGGGATTTGAAGTGGTGATGTGCGTGTGCTTTGCTCTTCCTTCCACGTTTGAGATTCTTGTTCCTTGAGGTCTGACAAAATTTTAAGAACGTTAAGAACAGATTTACTGTTGTCTCCTGGGGCCAGGTTACCTGTGTGGAGTCACATTTGGCAAAATAGGTATCACACAGGCACTGAGTGTTTGCATCATTTTATCAGGACTTGTCAAAATGTTTTATAATGGAGATAAAGACTGATCCCTTATTTCACAGATGGGAAAAAGCAGGCCCAGGGGGAGTGTAAGCAATAAGGAGATGGCCAGAATCCAAATCCCGGTTGGGTTATCTGTCCATGCTTGCATATATGAGCTTCCATCGCTCAGTGGAGCGTGACACAGAGCTACTGGATATGGCACATCCACGTGCTGTGGGCAAGTACTGCCCATGAGCACTAGCCAGCACCCTGAAGGCTCGGGAGCGGTGGCTGCATCCCAGCCCCGCGTGAGCTCAAGGTGTGTGGCTCCAGGCGTGGAGCTAAGAGCGTTAGTGTGGGCACCTCTTCTCGGAGCAGGGTTGTGCTGAATAGATGTGATCTGGCTCCAGAGAGCAGAAATAGCCGCATCGGGCTGATGGTGCTCTGCGCTCGGTTAGCAGTACCTTCGCACAAGGGAGCGGGTTGAAATGGTGGACGGCCTTGGTTGCCACTCAAGGTTCTGCATCTTGCGCTTGCCATGAGCAGCTGGGTCCTGATTGTCTGTCGGTCTCTGTTATTTTTATATTTATATTGCTATAAATTCAGTGCAAGTAGGCAGTGGTAGTTTCTTACATCAGCATTGCAGCTGTGCAAGAGAACAGAATCGAAATTATATTGGGCACATAAGTATGAAGAAAAAACAAAACTGCTTTCTGTTTCTAACCGTTGAGTAGAAGGGAGAATAATATATATTCTTCTACAAATTGAGTAATGCAATTGGTGTCACTGAATTATCTTGATAAAATTGAGGTAGGGAAGAACTAGTACTACCGTATGTGATTCTGGCAAAACCTTGTCCGGAAAACTGTTTACAATTCCAGGCACTTGTATTCAAAGATGATGGACTGAAACAGACGCAGATCAGAGGTTTTAGGCTGATTGAGGAAATGATTAACAAGAGATTAGAATACTCATGCTTCATTAGCTTATTGGAGAAAACCGATAATGCATCACGTGGGGGTATGCCAGGGAAGAGGAGGAATAAGCAAAAATTAAGGCTGAGGTTGATGTGAGTGTAAGTGGCAAAATCTGGACCTGAGAAGTTTCCTTCTCATGAGAACAAGCTCAGTATTTGTTTCAAACAGCTTCCTAACAGGAAGGGTGTGGGTAAAAAGCCACTTTTTTGAGGATGGTGGCCTATTAAACTTAATTTAAAAAAAAAAACCCCACCAAACAACCAAAGCAATAACACTAGGATTATAACCTTATCATGATGTTCTCTATTTTAATTAATGAGCAAATTGCTTTTAGTCTCTTCCAAGTCTCTGACACTAGAGCGCTCTACACCATCTGAGAATCTGATCTGGAATTTTCAGAGGTAAATTAATCCATTTTATCTGCTGCATCATCATGGGAAGAGATATATGTTCATGTGCAAGGGAAGAGAGGAGGGAGGCAGTTAAAATAAGTGCTGTTCCCCAGTGTCCCAGCCAATGAAAAATCCTGTGACTGCAGAAGGACACATAAACATTGGGCTTCTGTTTTGGGCACTCAGTGAGGGAATTTAAAGCAATGACAAATACCTAGCAGTTCCGTGTAATCATCATGCTATCTATTCTATTGAACCATGGAAATGAAATAAAATCCAAGGTGAGCATCCACTTAAGAGTTCCTAAAGGGTTTCTTGAGAATGTGCCAAATGCAGTATGTCTTTGGGGGCGTTAAAGTTCATGCAGAGAAAACACACTGTGCTGCCAAAATTTATTAGAATGGGCTATTATTGGAGCTCTGAGGACAATTGCTTAGAAGGCACTTGTTTCATCATTCTGTATCTTAATTATAGAAGTGATGGAAGTCAACAAGGCTAATCTGATTTGTGGGAGTAATTGAGGTCAGTGTTCAGGGAAGAAGGAGAGAAAGGGAAGGAGGCTTGCCATTTAATACAAATAAAATGATAACTTTCACTTCAGTAAGTGGAGAGCAACCTTAGAAACAAGTCAAGTAAAATTTTCTCTAAAAACGTGCAGGGCTTTGAAGATTTAAAAAAAGAAAGGGGGGTTGTGCAAACCCCACAAATTTTATAATACTCTGTAATGCTTCATAGGAGATTAGGCAGAGAGGAAAAAATCACTACTGTGCAAAACAGTCTCAGTCTATTCGACTTTAATTATTTCACATGCGCCATAATTAAAAGAATCTTAATAAATTAATGCAAACTATTACAGAGAACACAGAAGGAAAAAAGTCAAACCTACTAGGAGTTGTGGTGTTGGGAGTCCTGGAGAGAGACTTAGTTGCAGGCTGTCTTACTTCCCCTCTAATCTTGGTGCTCTACCTCATCCACGTTGCAGATATCACAAAGTTGTTCACTCACTTTTAACTGAACTAGAAAATAAAGTAGGCACAGCTAATACACCTCAATTTCTTACTCTGTTAGGTTTCCAGTTTTAGGATGCATGATGGTCTTAAGTCGGCACACACTTTGTGGTGAATGCTAAATGCTTCCCCTCTATTTTATTTTTCTCTCCAGGATGAAGTGATGGGCTTTCCAGCACAGATGTGTACTATTTTAAGATTAGTCTATTCCCACCCACTCCATCCCACTCACATAAAATGCGTTTAATTCTTCTGCAACTTTGCATCTTAATTATTGAATCCAATTCTTTTTAGATAACACTGTCCTCATTTACCAGCAGATGAAGCCAATGATTTGAAAAAATGGGAAGCAAGAGGGCACAATTATTCCTAAGAATTTCCTTATTTCTTGGCATTACAAATTAGAGATTAGACATCTCTAGCCTAGATGATGCTTTCAACAGTTTCAAAAATCTGAATGACTTTGAATTATTTAACTGTGAACCGAGAGCTATTTTCAGTTTAATTAATAGCCCTAATACAAAGACATTAAGGGAATGGATGGTAAAGAATAATAAATGTAATGAATGACAGCTTTGGGGCCCCAGATGTGGCATTCCCAATAAATGCTATCTGTTCACTGATGCGTATTAGATCCATGTGTTTAGTCAGCATGTGGGATGAGCCAAACATTCTCCCAAATAGTTCGTATTTACCTGTGCAGAAAAAAAAAATCATCCTAGAGGCTTATTAGTATGTGTTCACATCGTCAATAGTGCTGGTAGGGTGCTAATTGAGATAATACCTCAACATCGAAGTGCAGTTACAGCTTTCAAAATTGCCTCTGACAGGGCAATTACAATTTTCTACGCTATTGACATAGGGAAGACAATTGTACCATGTTGAGCCCTAGCCATGTTTGAAGCAGGCTGTTTTTTCCTCAGGTATGCAGGATTTGAGGGTTAAATTGCCCTGAGGTTTTTTAACTTTGTGATGAATAGCTTCCTACAAGATATTTCTACTGCTGTGTCTGAAGGGGAAACATCAATTTTTTCCTTTTTCTAACATTTTTTAAACCCATGAGACATGCTTTAAGAGCTGCTTGTTTGTAAAGGAAAAGGAGTTTTCTTTAAACCAAAGCAAATTAAAAGCTGCTTTTAATGCTGATGGTTCCCTTTATCCACAGTTTGGGAATAGCAGCCTCCAAATACTTTCCTCCTTGGTTGTGGCTTCTTGTATTGTAACCTGGGCTGGAAGAGCAAAGTCTGGGCAAAAAGTTTTCCTGGCTTAAGGAGTGAAAGTGGTTGGTTATGGTGAAGTGGCACATGGTTGGGAAGGGAACTGTCCCTCCTCTTAGGAAGGAGCAATGCAATGGCTTGTTAGGTAAGAGACTTCTAGAAAGTTGCAGGACACTTTAATCCCAATGCTTTGTTCTGCAGGGATAGACCCACAGAAAGTGAATTTATTCTGTTTGTTTGTTTGCTGCTCTCCCTTCCTGGATCAATGATGTGATTTGGTCAGTGGAAAGATAATGCTTGATGCTATGTGGTTGAGTCCACATGTAGCGCTCTTCAAGCCACGCTCCTCAGTGGTGGTTGCAGGAGCTCACACAAAGCTAGGTTTTAAATGTCTGCAGACACCTGGGAGGTTTTGGATTCTGCATCGTTTTCAGCTTAGAAGTTGTGTTCTTTTCACAGTGAGTTGATCTAAATAGCTGTGTATCTAAGAAGGAATTAAATTGATTAGCCAAACCTTGTAGCTAAGCCTTCCCAGATGAGAGAGCTGCAGCATTAAGGAAATCCTCAGTTACAGACTGGACAATTAAGGTGGAAGAACAGGTATTAGACTTGCACTATGTTCAGTACTTGCATGAACAACTAACTGTGAGTTAAGGAAGGCGGTGCCATCAAAGGGTCTCAGCTATTCTGTCTCTCCCATCGGTTTTCTGGAAAGGTGATCTGTTTTTAAATCTCTCCACTGAGGTTTAGAATTTAAATTAAATAGCTTCGTGTTGAAATTCTTACTGCTTTTGGTCAGTTTTACTGTCAGGTTTTTAACGGATGTCTTAGTAAACTTAGCACCTGTGTTTTGTACTGCTCCCCTGAAAACGTGCTCCCTTCAGCGCTGGGCTGACCAGCCAAAATGCTGGTGCATACGTGACCATACCACTGCTAACATATGTTTGAATTTCTGCTTTGCTTTGAATGTAAATGTGAACTTGATAAGCTAACAAGGACACTTCTGTTCATACAGAATTCATGAATGCATGTTAAAAACTGCTATAAAAGGACACTTCTTGTCTTCAGCTAAATTGACAGCAACTCTTTCAATATATACTACTTGTGCTTGAAAAATCAAGACATGATTGTCTCTTTTTCGGCTAAGAAAAAAGATGTCTTTTTGATGTCTGTATGAGTGAAAATCTATGCTATTTGCTATGATGTTTCCTTTCAAGAGGTACTGCTTTGTTTTGGTATATAACTATTGCTTTTCCCTTTGCTTGTCTGTCTTAAAACACAAATTTCCGTGGGTATACACATCTGTGTTTAACCTCCCTTCCTTCCACTGTCAGTCAGAGCCTTCTCAGTAAGAGGTTTGTTTAGAGTTTAACAATCATGATGCTGAAAAGTTGCCCAAAGAAGAAATTTGAAGATAACATGTTGTGGTGAGTGGGATTCTTTTTGTTTTTTGCTTTTTTTCCTTATGAATAATATTGTGCTTTGTCATACCTGATTGCAACACGCAGAAAGTCAAGAAGTTGATTGAGCTGGACAAAATGAGGCTAAAGGAAAAAGGCGAAGGTGGGGAATCATCTGCTTTTCATCAGCAGTTTTTTTCTCTCTTCAGTAATGGGGTATTCTGTGTAGTACCCCTTAATGTCTAAGCAGATGCACATGGAAATGATCAGATATTTTCTGCCAGCCCAGATTGTGCAAATGGATATCCTGCCCTTAGATAGTTATTGCACATGCTGAGGCTGTTGTCCTAGAACTCTGCTCCTTGCAGGGATCATGGAAACTGGCTTTAATCAGCTTTGAATGAAGCCAGCCAGCTTTGCTTACAAAACCATTCTCGGTTATTAAGCCAACTTGACTGATTTTGCCTAAGGGATGTTAAGGAGCACAAACTGCCCTCCCTGTAGATCTTTGAAGAAGGTAACTTCCAGCCCAAGGGTTATGTTGCAAGGCAACAACATGTTTATCCAGCCTGGGCATTTACAGAACAGATGTCTGTCTTTCGCCTTAGTAGTGGAAGTGTTGAGATTTAGAAAGAATTTATTAGCAGGTTTTTTTAGTATGGGTGTGTACACCTTGGACCCTCCCCACAATAAAGTATGTATCTAGAGATTACCATGAAAATCAAGGTAGACTAATTTCATGTCTCTCAATTCCCAGTCCTCGAGTTCATGCAGCTATTTTCTGCAGCTGTAAGACTGTCTTTAGAACTCCAACATTCTCACATTTCAGGTACTGGGACTTCAAGAAAAATATTGCTTAGAAATATTACAAGACTGGTGACAGGATGAGAGATGGTCAAACTCCTAGTAAGCTTTGACAGGTGAGCTCTGAAGAATCTTGCTCGAATTATTTGAAACGTTGCAGGGTCAGCTTTGTACCCCGGCTACCTTGCTGAGCAGACAGGAGCCCCAGCAGAGAACAGTGTGAGCACAACAGGTACGTGTGTCTCTTCACTGACCTTCCCAGTACAAGGCTGGGTATCTTTGTTTAAACTGCTGAAAAAAGGTGTAAGGGAGAAGGAATGATGTCAGAAAAATCAAAAATTCAAGTGGCATCTTGAGGTCAGGACAAATCTCTAAAATCCTTCAGCTTCCCAGGACAGTGCATATTGAGATTCAGAAGTCTGGTATAAGGATCTAGGTTTCTTTTGCACTTGTTTAGGTTGAATAGACAGTCCTGGCCTGGATTGCATTTTCTTCAGATGTATCTCCTTCAAAAGTAGATTGAATTTCGTCCAGTGGCCTGTTGAAGTTGGAGAGAATTCCATTTCTTAAGCTGTTTAATGTGAATAGGAAAACACTGTATAGATTTAAATCGGAAACCTGGGTTCTACAATCAGACTGGAGATCTGCCATAAGAACACTTGTCTACCTGAACCTGGATGAGTTCTACCGGTTCAGAGAAAACCTGTTCTCCTTCAGTATTCCCAATGAAGTTGCGAAAGAGCACTCTAAGCAAACGTGGTTTGGCAAGATCTCATAGGTCACGTGCGTGAGGAAGGATATTCAAAAGGAAATCTTGACAGGTAGTCTTGATTTGCCTAGATACTAGAGTCTGTAAGTGAAAAATACGTGTCCCTGAATTTAAAAAAAAGTGTTGTAATACCGACGTACCACAGGATGGAGTTACAGACTTAACTTTAGATTTTCTCGCCTTCTAGCCAAACTATTAACATTTGTCGTAATATGGTGGTTTTTTAAGACTCTGCACTTGTAACAGATGTTTACAACTGTATTGGAGAAGATCCTCCCATCTTGCAAAGGGCAGAACAAGGTTATACCTGGCCTAGATCCTGCCTGTGTTTTATGTTGGGGGTACAGGTTTTACAGGGTGCTTGTGTATCACTCTGAGCACTTCAATCTGCTATGATTCAGTATTCAAGAAGGATACATTTTCTCCAAAGCCCAGTGGACTGGCTTAGGAGTTAGGTTCAGCACACTGCTTCCTTCTGGGAAAACACGCTGAGAAAAACAGTCCCTAGGGGCCGTGGACCTGATGGCGGTGAACGGGATGGTGGAGCGACAGCATTGCATGGGCAGCGCAACGTTACTAAAAATGTGGGTTGGAGGCAATAATGAGCTGCAGTCTGGAGCAGTAATAGAGAATTTTCCAGGCAGGATTGCTGCTAGGAGTGAAAAGAAAGCAGGAAGGCATCTTTTGGTTGTTTCGGGGGTGGTTTTGTTTGCTTGTTTGTGTTTGTTTTGCTGTTGAAGGAAGAGGCTGTGCTCTTGAAATTCTCTCTCTAAAAGGACACCTAATGCAATGAAGCTGAAATATAGTAGTTCTTGGAGCTGGTACTGCAAAACAGCCAGTAACCACTGCTGCTGTGATTGGGAGAGGCATTCCCAGGGGTTTTGTTTCCAGGCAGCCAAGCTAACCTTTAGCAAAATTAGTATTCTTCAGCTTCTCTGTCTGTAGAAAGGTGATAGGATTTAATTACATACTAAAAAGAATTATGAAACTGAAGCTACTCGTGTTTGCAAAATGCTTGGAAACCTTCATGTTGTAGAATTGGCGGTATTAATAATTACTATCTACATCATCCTTGCAGTTTTCTGCCTATCAATCAAGATACAGGAGTACTTTCCTCTTGGAAACTTCAGAAACATCCTTTGTCATTAGCAGAGCAGCTTCAAAAGAGGTGGCTGCCCATTTGTGACAGTCTGCAAAGCTGCCTTCATGTGGAATGATGTAAACCGTCTTGCTTCTAATTTCTCAATTACTTCACAAACATAATTGAAATTTTACATTTGCCAAAAAGCTTGTCTTCAATTTTAAGTACTTTAAGTCTAAAATTATAATTCAAGTTTTAGTAAATGCACTTAATTAAAAGCTAATAAAAACCTTGTTTAGTTTTTTATAACTTTTAAAGGCTTTTTTTATCACCAAAGAATAATTTGAAAAAATATGCCTGTGTGTATTCATGACAGGTTAATTCTGAAGGCAAAAGGTGTCATGGTGTTCAAACTCTGCTTTCTCCTCTTGAGATGTCTCTTCCTATTCAGTATATTCATAAAATATTAAGCAAAGTCTTGGACATTATGCCCTATGCTAGAGAGTTAACATGGAAACCTTGATTTTTGTAAGCTCTGGACTTCTGTATCCTCATAAAATAATTAAATACGGGGAATCTTTTTTACTTGGAGCTGTTTTTCCTTGGTCTCTTGCCTTGTCAGTTCTCATATAGTGAGACAGATTGGGTCAATACCTGGATGAGAAATCCGAAAGAACAGGAATTGGAGTCAGTGAGTCACCAGTGAGTGCTGCTCTCTGAGTCAGTGCCTTGCAGCATGGAAGTAACTGAATTATCATCCTTTGGATGACACGTAAGAGTAAGGTTTTTGAGAAGTGATCCAATCTGCAGAATCTTGTAATGAAAAGAGGAACACAGAGCTCTAACAACTTAAATACTAGATGTTATGCTGTTTTTGTCTAATTCATAATATTGTAAGTGTTCTTCTCAAATGATTCTCTCTATCGGTTCTCACCACGAGAAATCTCAATTCAGTAGCAATAATGTAACGTCTGAAGCAATTTTCTTCTACTGACTTTATTTCTCACATCATCTTGTATTAACCACATGGCAATTCAACATTTATTCTCTCTGTGTGGACTTCAGATCATTTTCAACTATTGGCTTCTGTAGATTGGGGTAGGAGCCTAAAAGCCCCTTTAATATTTTGTTGAATATATATGGACTTAATAGAATGTCCAGTCACTTAGGGATATGGCTGTGGGTTCAGTTTAAAGAGGAGATTCCTTATGATTAAGGTATTACACATTTCAACTTATAAATGTCCAGGTGAGTACCCTACTCTAAGTGGAGATAAGGACTTGATCATCTGTTCTATTAATTGGGGTGTTCCTGTATTAGACCTTTAGATTTTAGATTTGATCTGATAGAGTTTTTGGAAGCAAATTGCTTTGGGTTTTTTCCCTGCTCCTCCCTCTCCTATTTGCCATTCTTTGATATGCATTGTGAGGTTTGTGAGCTGGATTCCTTTAGGAAAACATTTTTGTGGGTTGCTTCTTTCATTCCTTCCTGTGTCTCTTGAGACTTAACATGTTTGGACATGATGCAAGTGACATGTAGTATGTTGTATTGTGGTTTATCTGCAGACGGCTGGGGAAAAGCAGCATACTTCAACTGACGTACCCAACTGCTGTTTGGGAGTGTATTATTACCAATAAGGGGTTGACTGGGAACTACCAAGGATCTGAAAACAAATTTAATTGTAGAGATCTGAAAGAAACAATGATTTGTGTTCAGTCTCGCAGCAGAGCTGGGCTCCTATCCTCATCCAGAGCTACGTCAGGTTGACTTCAGTGTCTCCTAAAATTCCTTTCTGGCTTCTGCTAGTTCATGAGCTGCTCCCAGAATAAACAAATGGCAACTCCTTATTTGCAGGAGCTCAACTTGCTTTAGGGGACACTTTCCAAGCCATGTGTTCTTTTTTACACAGTGTTGTCAGCTTGTCTGTTCCCACCTGCTATACTGTCCACCATGCTTCTGGGAAGACTGTAAGAATAGTATTGACATTTTAGCTAGCTTTCAAAATTACTTTTGGCTGAGTAACATTTTCACAGCGTTATTGTCATCCAGAAACCTTAAATTGATAGTACCCCTGCATTGAGCGGAATGTCATGGAAAAAATGACAAAATTATTCTGGTGTGAAGTTGATACAAATGGGAGCAAAACCTCTCCATAAATAACATGATTACATGGATATTAGTGTTAGACTATTATATTGCTTCGAAGCCACGCATACCCAAAGATATCCAAAACTTTAAATAATGTTGAAAGATACTCTGAGAAAATCAATGACTGCTGTTGGCTGCCTCAGGTAATGTGAATGGAACACGCAGTTATTGCGGTGGTGTGAAATCTCTTGTCACCCAGACTATGAAATTCTTAATTTCTGTGGGTACCAAGCAGACAGAAAAATGGGAGTTTCACACTAGAGTGTGTTATGATTAGGATGTAGCTTAATGCCAAGTATTCAAAATAGCTTAATAGGTCTAAGCAATCAATCATGGCAAGGTATGAGACATGGTCAGAGCACCCACCTGCTAGTGTCTGCACAGCCTGCAACTCTTTGCCAGCCAGGTGTTGGACACTTGCAACCCCAGGGAGGATGAGACTGGAAGTATCCACAGGTTTCCGTGCAGGAAAAAGCAGTTATTGTCACTTAGAACTTCCTGTATACTCACGGTCCATTGACTCTCGCCCGGCTATCTGTGTGCTGAGTCTGTAACTTGTTTGTTAGGAATGGGATCTGTTACAAATATCCAGTCTTTCTTTAAAATCTGAAAATGATGGCAAGTTTACTGCATCCCTGCATATGTTGTTCACAAAGTCAATTTTCCCATGAAAAATGTCTGACTCTAGTCAGGATTTGACTAGCTTCATGTAAAGTGCCTTCCCCCCTCTGCCATTAGCAGGATATCTTAAAAAAAATCTTTCTTACATAGATACTTCTCAATCATCATATGCTAATAATGGGCTATATCCTCTTCCTGCAGTAGATGACTGTAAAGCTGTCAACAATCATTTGGGTTTACAGCAATAGCAATTATACTAGATTTTTTTGGATTAAATTTTGACTGTTACGTGAGTAGTATGGAAGAATAAATTACCCTCAGTCAGAATTATGCTGGCTAGATATTTCATTCACATTTGGGATCATGAAGCATTTATAACAGAATTACATCTGCTCTAGGTATGCAGAAAGATTGTGCTTAGTATGACAGAATAGATTCCCTGTCCTACTAAAGATTGCTCACATTGATGCAGAGTAGCTGTTCAAGCGAATGTCTTTAAAGCAATTAAAAATGCGCTGAGCCTGAGATAATGTGGTGAAGGAGCCTTTTGCACCTATTGATAGAATACCGTGAGACATCAGGAAGTTCTCTGAGGAGCTGTCTTTGGCCAAAGTCTGTGCTGTGTAAAGGGTCCTGGTTCTGCCAAAGGTCTGCGCAGGTATCTTTGCCTCAATTTACTGCTATCAGTAGTAGCTCTCCAAACAGATGTAAAGCTCCCAATTTTACGCTGATTTCTAATTGCCATTATTATCTAATGCTGATATCTAATTGCCATCTATTAAGAAATATCAAAGGGTAATTCTTTATATGAAGCCTTTAGGACATGCCAGTTTTGGACAGTAATGAGAATTTGCTTTATTAATAGTAGTTCTGCAGCCTGGCCTGTTGATGTTGGCCTGAGAAGTATTCCAAAGGCAAAATGAGAAATTGCAATATCTAGCTTTTGTTGAACAGTGTTAAATCAGATTCAAGATAATCCAAGCATGTGATCAGAAATAACATGTGCTTAGGTTTAAGCAGGTTTTGAAGAAACTTAAGTACATGCTTGCCTTAAATGATACCTAAAAGCTGTTTCTAAAAGGGCCATTTTCCTGAGTAGGCTAGGAGATGGAATTGAGAATCTCTTTGAACCAGAGACTCTTAATAATGGAGAAAAAACAACACTCAATAAAATAAATGAATGTAGTGATATTTCCAGGAACCCTTTTATATAACGTGTGTCTCTTCTATAGAATGAATATACAAAGGAAATGTATAGCTGTGGCATGGCACAATAATGTGGCCATATATCGCTTTGGCTGGAGCAGAAGGAAGTGGACTAGCAAGATACAAAGAAATAGAAGGATTTGGTGTTAAAAGCAGGATGGTGATTTTTGGTTGTTGAAGCTGTGCTGTAACACTTAGTGTGCATTAACCGTTTGTCTGAGTAACTCTAAGTGATAAAATTGCTATGACTGGATTTACTTAAAATTAGGCTGGACAAAAAGCTTTCAGTTCAATCTCCTGAGCAATATTTTTATGATAGGACATGGCAAGTAAAGCTGAATATGTGTCTAAATTCTGTCAAAATGATTGAAGTGAGAGGAAATTTCCATGTGGCGGATGACAGAAAATACTCTTCAGGACATGTTCTCAACTAAAGCGTATCTGGGGAGGTTTATGTACAGCTGCAGAGGAGACAGGGTGACAAGTATCCTTTTGTTCTTCAGCTAGTCATGCTGCAAGTAGAACGATATTTTCATCTAGTGAAACATTCTGTGTTTGTGTATTTTGCTGCCTTACATTACGCACAGTGGCTTGTGTTGTCCTACTGTGAAACAGAACCACGTAAGTAGCATGGAAAAAAGCGATGTTTGTGATCCATACAGCAAATGTTAAAAAACATTTTTCAAACTTGCTAATGCGAATTTCGTGTAGCTCTGTGTGTGGAAGCAGTAAGGTAGTAGAAGAGAACAACTGTCTCCCCAAAGAAAGCTGAACCTCATGACCTGAACAGGTGGTTAACTTGCACTTGGTTGAGTTTGAGTGCAGTTGTTAGATTCCAATGAAAATTAAATAAAATCTACGCTTTGAGTCAAATTCTCAACTGGTGCAATGTGGTACAGCCACATCCCAAGTTAGTTGAAACTACACTGACTCAAGTTAAGGACCTGGCTCTCCATCAGCAGGTGAGGAGTCAGAAAAGCATCTGCTTCTATTGTGTGTCTGTCGCTGACAATCCAGCTTAATACTGAAAAACCGGGGAAGTGGATAGGTAGAATACAAAAACCATGGCTTTATTAACAGCTAGCAGTTTCTTTGTATCATTTCAATTATGCTCCCCCGTAATGAGTTCAATATACTTTTGTAATGTTACTATAAAGCTGCCTATGGGATGACAAGAATATATGGTATGATGTTACAGTCCTTTCATAACATTCCGGAGTAATTAGGACATAAAATTGAACTGAAACTTTAAAACACATTTCAACTCTATGCTATATATATATTACTCTTCAGTGGGCAAGGACAGTAATTTAATATTGACTTCTGGCTGTGAGATTACCATATAATCTAAATGCTAATAACAATTAAAGCACAGTGTGGTGATTAAAGTGTCTCTTGGAATATTGAAAATACAGGTAATAAATGGTGTAAGGCTGTGAAGCAAAGAAATTAAGGAATTTAAGAATCTGTTCTGAAGGTCTGTGCTGAGAAAAACAGGCTTGGCTAAAGAAAAGTTTTCTACATTTCTGTGTACTACTTTCATGCTGAGCCCTCGAACACACAGTTTTGTTTGATACATTTTTATCCCAGGCTTGATCATATGGAAACCAGACCTTTGAAGCCCAACTCTGCTCTTTTTTTTTTTCTTCCTTTTCCCCTCTCCCTTTTCTATAAGCAATAGTTTGTCTCAGGAGAGGTCAAAGTAATGGCTTTCCTCACAAATTGAGAGGAATATTTTCTTTTGAAAGTTAATTCTTATTAATGAAATACACACTTCAGAGTTTTCTAGGAGGCAGAGGAATCATGAAAGGCAGCTAAAACAAGAAAGAAATGAAATGCATAAACCCTTTAAAAATATACAGCCATATGTGAAAATGCGTGAGATTTATTAAGCAAGATACATGCATGCACAAAAGGTCTCTTGGCTCAGCTGTTAGTTCTTCCAAAACGGTGTTTGTGTTTAGCTTTGCTTGTAGCTTAAAGCAGTAGTACTTGTTCTCCTAACATTCTGAATTTCATGGAATTTTAATGGGTTTATTCACAGTAGCGTAATGGATCTGGACTATAAGTGTGGGAGCAGTCAGGATCTGGGTTCTGGGTCGGTATCTGCCTTGCACTGGTGGCTGCCAGGGCTACAACAGCAGGGGAGGTTTTGGTGGGACCCTGGTGACATGGCTGATGCCAGTGGATCCAGGATTTGTACTGAGGTCTTCCAGTAACCAGGTCATTTTTGCCTGTGTAATAATATATCGGGGGGGAAAACCACCTATATGGCTTCTGATTTCAAATTGCTGGGTCCACTATAGCGCCAGACCTTCAGAAAACATTTGAGGACGTTCATTGATGCGCTTGTGTAGAAGGCAGGTTCAAAAGCATCTGTATCTTTTTCAGTCAACAGGTTCATTTCAACTTCTGAATTAATTCTCATATGAGAACTGAATTTGGTTTTTTAAGTGATAAAAGCTTTGCAAGATTGTTAAGTTTTTTTTTTTTCCTTGGTCTCTAAATTTCTCCATCTGCTGCCACAGCTGTAGAGTGACCCAGCAGTGCATGAAGCGGTTGTCATAAGCCACACAGTGGCTGTCCAGGGATCTTTCCCCAGACAGTGGCTTCTTGTGGTTTTTTCAGCCTGGTTTAATTTTCTACTTTGTAGAACTCACAAGGCTGACAGACTTGTTTTGCCGTTTTTCTATTTTTTTCACTTGCATTTTTGGGGAAGGAAATGGATAAAACAAGGCTCTAAAACCAAACTGATTACCAACTCTTCTAAGAAGCTGTTGCAGCAGTTTCCCTGGGCAGTGCTGCTCTCTCTGGCTGAACTGCATGCTCTGAGCTGCAGATACAAACGTGGCATGTTCTACTGTCACTTTGCAGTAGACCTGTTAATGTAATTAGCCCTTGAATAATGGGGCCCTCAACATTTCATCCTTTTTAAGGAACAGGGACCTGCTTTGCTAGTATATACTAAATTTGCTTTTGGTGCAATGTTTTATGTTGGATAAAGCATTTAAAAGAAACATGATGGGGAAGTGTTATGTTCCAACAACCAGATATGTAACAAGTGACTTGACTTTCTCTTCCCCTTTGTGCTCAAAGAAAGGCAGACAAAAGAGAAATAGTTGAAATTATTTTAGTTTATATTTTTTGCTTCCTTCGCTGTTCAAATGTCTTTGAATTGTCAGGATTCATGTAGGTAGAGATGCTGTTTTGGTTTTCTGTTCTTTTCCTTCCATTTCTCCTTTTCCCATCCCATAGTTCAGGATTTCCATAGTGGAGCCAGGTTTAGCATGAAAAATCAAACCATCACTGTCTCTAGTGGATTTCCCTACAGATTCCTTTTGCAGGGATCTATTAAAAGGCCCTGGCACTGAACAGCAAATTGTGCCTCTTGAGCATGAGCTGCTCGACGCTTTGAAGGGAGCCAACTTGTTCAGTAGCTTGTTGGGAGAAGGAACTTCTCTGCTACGGGTACTGTTCTACTTTTCTGTGTGACTTCTGGTTACAAATGCAAGCTACAGGTGGTGGATCTTCACTAGTGTATATGGGAGGAAATACTGAAAATATTTCTCAAATCAGCACTTCAGTGCTCAGGGTGTTGCTATAATAGTGATTGCAGTGAAGTGAAGCAGTTTAAAATACAAAATCCTTACGTATGCTCCTAGAAAAGTTAACTGGCAATAGAGCCTGAGTGGCTACTGTTCACCTCTAACCAAAATGTCTAAGCCTGCCTCTTCCCTCTGGCGTCTTGGGACACTCTGTTGAGTTTGAATGTAGACCTGCTGCTTTGTCATGTCTCTACGTCAAAAGGTAAGTAGGACATGAATGAGACGAGTTGTGGGCCCCAACTCTTAGGGATGTTCCTTGCTCAGATCTGTACATTAAGGGCACAATATAATCCTGTGATTTGGTAAGGAGCCATCTCTGAAGATAGTTTGTTTCCTAGCTCCTAGATTACCCACAAATAGTGTAGGGAGAGGAAGGAAGGAGTCTCACTGTCACAGTGCTTCATCTCTTTTCCTTTTTTCTTTTTTTTTCTTTTTTCCCTCTTTGTGAGGCCATACAATAGGCTGCATACATGCCAACATCTAGTATGAGAAGCAGAAAGGCATCTCCTCAGGCAGAGAACAACAGAATGAAGTAGTTGGGTCATTTTTGATTGTTTAGTCTTGCAGTAGCTGATTGAACAGGGACCAAGATCCCCGTGTTGTTGTGACTTGGGAATCAAAGGCATTGAGTTGTCTGTGTGAAATACTGTTTAAAGGGAAGAGAGGGGGAAAAATAAACTCAATGTTCTGGTAACCTCTTGAACAAAAATGCAAATAAAATGGAAAAGTCTTTTGTGTGTCTTGGTGTGTTTGTGAGCTGGGATTTACAGTGCACATACGTTATTCTTGATGAAAACGTTTTGACTGCTTTCTGTTAAAGCCCTTCTGTGCTATAAGTGCTTCTCTTCATCATAATGGGTTTTCCTGATAGATATCCCTGCCTGAACCATCTTAACCAAACCGAATCCAGGCTTTATTTCTTTAGAATTTAAGATTGTGTTTTTTATGATAATGCTTTTACTGTGGATGTTCAGCAGTACCTAGAGGTTTAAGGCATTTATTATTGTTAATAATACATGTTTAATAGATCTGCTTTCTTCTGAAGATTGCAGAGAACTTGATTAATTCTGCAAATGGGGATTATTTCACCTGCTAATGAAATGCCCTTATCTCATGGGCAAGAAGAGAAATATGATGGGGTATAGCAGTTCAGCAGAAGAAATACAGAATAGTTTATGCAGCTGAGGTGCAAGAAGAGAATTGGACTGAGGGAACGGAGCCCCAGCCTCCTTCCCCTGTAGTCTCAAAAACATTGGATCTTTGTTCAGACTGGCAAGAAAACAGCTCTTCATTGTCCTCTTGCTAAAGGCTGAAAGGAAGCAGTTGAGTTGGGAGTAAGGAGGGCTGGTGAGCTCAAGTAGACCACAGTCTCCTGGACAGCTTGCCCTGGCTTACCTACAGTGGTACACACTGACTGCCCGGATATGTGCAGATGACTCCATCCAAGTTGTCTATAAGTAAGAAGTCATGATCTAACATAGCCAAAGCAATTAACTGAATAAGAGATGATAATCTACATCCACAAAGATATTTACTTAGCTCTTATTGATATTTTTTTTCCTTTGATCCGGGTCATACTCTTCTGCTCATGTAATTGTTATGGGCACTTGATTTCTGCGTTATTACTAAAACTCTCAAGTGGAATTCTGCTAATAGGCAGATAAAATGGTCAGGTTTTGTTCGGGGTATATTCAGTCTGCTAGAGTTCAGAGCCCCCAAAATTCCTGGTAGATATTTAGGAGTGTGTGTAGGTCCAGCATTTTCATTTGGTGTACCTTTGGATGATTTTTGAACTGCTGAAAGCTATATTTGCAACGGGGGTCAGTGGAGAATTTGGTGGCAGAGGGGGTGTGAGATTTTGTCAGGAAATGTGGACAGGAAGCTGCCTGACTCATGTGTGCAGGGAAGAGGGGATGGAAAGCCCAAGAATTTCCCACTGGGGATGGGAGGGGCGTAATCTCATTAGTGTCCGAATCACTGGGTATGTTCTTTGTGCATGAGGTCTTCCTTCATCGAGTAACTTCCAAGTGAGTGAATCTGGAAGGCTACAGGTAAAAATTTCAAACACAAACCAACAATTTCTATGTTGCTAAGACTTACCCAAATAGCCTTTGTTATCTTTTGTTTACCTCTCCATTTCAGGCATGCAACAGACAAAAACATTTAAGTGTGATGCAGATGGAGATTAAAGTCATGGGGAGATGAGGCAGGGTTATTTGCATGAAACAACTGAATTTGTGCAAGTAGGAGGAACTCTGGTTTTACACTGTCTATCAAAAATATATTGGGCAGAGCATCTGCTTGGGCCCACAGGAGAGAGTAAGTCAATCTGTGCAGAGGATTTGCTGTGAAGGCATTATTAATTTCAGCTGTGTTTGATTTTTTTCGCTCTGTTTGAAAGGTGTACTGCTTGACATTCCCTGCCCAAGGATAGGACACAGAGTTCATGTTGAGCCTCAGAACATTGATGTTTGATAGGGTGCTGACTTTGTCTTTATGCTTATCTGTAAATACATCTTGTATAAGATAGTGACAGAGAATTGCAATATTTGAGTCTCCTGGGAAGGGTTTTTTTAAGACAGATTGGAAAATCTAGCTGATTTCTATTCCTGTGAATTACAGACATTTTGGCAAAAAGCAACAGGAACTACTAGTAGAAAATGGTCCCCAGAAATCCTTTGCCATAACACCAACAAACTGACTGAACCTGTAATGTGCAATCTTCTAGGTTTGTGTTTTTCTAAAATGTAATTAGCAATGATATGGATCCTGAGTACACAGGCGAGACTGTGGTTGTCATAGTCAATGGAGAGTTTAAGACTCCTTGGTAAATGTCCAAGTGGAATATTGTCAGGGTCCAGGTTTCTGGACGGTATGTTGCTTGTGTGGAGCTATTCAAATGTACATGGAAAGGACAGGAAGTGGGCTGGGGGCTCAGTAATGAACAGGACAACTGGATAATATCCAAGATCTAAGGTAAAGTGATAGTGACTGTTTCCAGCTTAGGGAGATATCTGGTGTTTGAGAGAAGGGTGCTGAATTGTGCAAATCCATGTTGGCCCTTATCATTGCTAATGTGATGACTCCGAATGCTTAATTTTTGTTTTAGACACTTCCAGTCCAGTAGGTTGAAAGCTTTACTGTTGCAGCTGAGTTTTGTTCTCCCTGGGGGGGTTGTATCAGTCCAACCTTTACTGTGTTGTGAATTCTGCCAGAAAGCGGTTATAAACTTGACTTGGGAAACTTTGCTTTGGCCATTATTAGAGATGCTACTCTAACATGTAGCCACGTGGAGTGATGACTCTGTCAATCCCACCTTATTAGCAGAGACTCTCAGAATAAAGACATTTTAAGGATAAGAGATGCTTACCTAGTTTGTCAAATGCCATGGCTGTAATTCTGCTGCATGTTGCATGAGCTAATGGAAAAATAATTTTTGCTTAATTTAAGGTTAATGATCTGAATTTCTTTAAGTTAAATTCAACTAGGAACTAATTTGGGCTCACTAAATTGTACCTGACAATTGCATCAGTTTTACCTTATTATGTCTATTAATTTCCATTATATTTCCTTTCATAGACTGAACTTGACTGGCTTGACATTACTCTCCTTTTTAGAACAGTTTCTAGTATCTTATTTTCTAATTAGCACTTAATTTTTCATCTTGCTTAACCCCTTGGCATGATGATATTCTTAAGAGGACTAGCAGGATGGATTTTTCAGCTACTTAAATTTGGAAAAGTCCAAAGTTTAAAGCACCAGCAACTGTACCTGTGATTCAACTATTAGTTTTAATTGACTTTAAGAGCATCCCCCCCACCCCTTCCACTGTTAGGACTCTGATCTTAGAAAATTGTGCACGTGAGCAGATTTGTATATGCACAGTCTTCCAGCTGGCCGTGAAATACCGCAGGTGAATGGCAGAACCAAGAAAGATGGTCCTGACTCCCAGCTGAGTGCATTTTATTACAGGCTCCAACAATTCAATATTCAGAACAAAGCAATATTTTAAAACATTCTGAAAAGCAGTAGAGACTTAGTACTAAAAATAGCAAAGGCTTTCCCATTTAGCTGCTCCAGCTGAGGACTATTGTTTGTTCTGAGATAATTAGCAGCCATCCTCAGAGCTTTCTGAATGGCTTTGTACACATAACTGACAGTTTAAAAACACAGAAGAAATACAGCAAGGCTACTTAGAACATAACAGAAAATACCGGATTAATGAGTCATCTCCCAGGCTGATGGAAGAGTAAGAAAAGTCTTGAATAAAAAGAAGTCACTCCTTCAGTAATACACATCATCTGTCTTTTGAGCTTGTTTACCATCAGGCCATCATTCTTCCCTGTAAGCTTCCTTGTCGTTATGATGCAAGTGCTGAATCTTCCTGGTTGGAGCCAAACATGTCAAAGTTGAGACCTGCTTTTTTGGGAGCAGGAGGGAAATTTGCACCTGCAGAAGACTAATGTGAGTGTTCTAAAACCCATATATCCAGCAAAGTATTGGATACCACAACTAAAACTTGTAAGAAATAGAGGTACATCTTAAAGAAATTGTCTTTTGTTTATTTTTAGTTCAGAATTCTGTAACTTCTGTGCTTTATTAAAAATAACAATTTGCCATCTGTAGCAACTGATAGGCAGTTAATCTGAGTTAATCTGTATACGTGAGCCAGAGCTGCAAATATTCACACCTCTAAGTGGTCATGGCCTTAAGCTCCATGACAACCCAGCTACGTTCATTTGGTGCATCACTGCTTTGGTACTGATTGTTTCCGAATTATCAATCTGCCAAGTGAATTTCTCTTCTCTTTTTTTTTTTTTAAATTATTCAGTGAAGTTGGGATGTTGTTTCATTACTGATTTGTTGCACTTAGTCCCTTGGACATACCTCCCCAGTCATTTTGACCTATCTAATGATAAGGCAATCAATGACTGATAAGCAAAAGGGAAAACTCCCGTGCTCTGAATGAACAGTTTCCTGGCTCTTAAGTTCAGTACCCTCCCAGACATGAGATTTGTACATCCAACTCTCTATATGTCATTGGTTGATGATGTTGGGATTTATGTTTTGTTTTATCCACAGTTGTTCAATTACTTGCTGTGATTTTTCTCTCTTGGACAGCACAGGTTGAGAGCCATAGGCTGGCAAATATTGAGTCATTTGTTTCAGCAGCCTTTTATTTGTGCTAATTTCTGAGGACCTGCAGTGTGGTCTAGAGCAGACTGAGAAAAGTATGTGTTAGAATGCACTACCCATATCCTCGCACATGTGTGTCTCAGAACTGTATTTTATGATCCCCATGTCAGGGAATAGTGGGATTTTTCTTCCATATTTCCACAAAGAGATCAGTGTTTAAAGATTGAATTGTAGACAAGAATATGGCTTGTTAGATCAAAATTACTATGAACTGTGTGAAAGGTTTTGATTGTCAAAGGAATGTACAAATTAAGTACCTGTGGCTTTGATTTCTCTCATACATTCGCTACTTTAGTTTAAAAAACCAGAAGCTGTCAAAGGCCATCATTTTGAAGGTACCTGCATGCAGATCTTTCAGCTTGCAATGTGCACGATAAATTGGATTGTTTCCTGTTACAGATTTTGTCCATCATGCTGCTTGTAAAGGTTTTCTTTATCTACTAGTTGTGCTTTTATGACAGTCTCTCAGTATTTAATATGATTTCAGTCTTTGTTATTGGCATCTGCATATGAAATGCAGACGAATGTCTCTGCGGCAGAGGATAATGTGACCTCAGGATGTGCTGTATGATTACAAATTATATGAAATTTGTCTTCTGAATAAACTTTTATCATCATATGTAAGGACGATTTATAAGCAGTTGTGTTATACATGGGGTTATTTAGAGCTAGAGAATTCAGTCCCTGGAAAATTCCTGTTAGGAAAAGCCAAAATCTCCCACAAGGTACATGTTGTTTTTTCTGTTTAATTTTTAACAAGCAAAATAATTATTTCTATAGC
This sequence comes from Strix aluco, assembly GCF_031877795.1. Lineage (NCBI taxonomy): Eukaryota > Metazoa > Chordata > Aves > Strigiformes > Strigidae > Strix > Strix aluco. Next base: position 3,399,907 of record NC_133958.1, on the reverse strand, counting down.
ACTGTCAAGGCAATAGTAATTCTAATCTCACTTTGATTGTATTTAGTATTTTAATATTGCAAATGTCAAAGGCTCATTGCTCTCCATGCAGACTTACTTGACCCTATGTTGAGATTTTTCACTTTGCTCAAGCAGCATTATAGGGTGCAGATATTACAGAGTTCTTAAAATTATTAGTAAGCAAATGGTTAAATTATATAAAAATACATTCTGATGCTTCTTACTATGTCTCTGAAATAGTCTTAATTATTGTTACTTGTAAGTGTGATATGAAAGAAAATAACCTTGTTATGCTTTGCTGGCTGCCTTACTATTTGCATCGTCCCCTAATGCAAAGTGCAAGATCTGTGGAGGACTCTGTGCTGTAATGCAGCTGCACCTGGGATTGCTCTGTGTTCTCTTGTTGTTCTGACTCCTGCACAAGGTTAAAGGTTCTCAGTAACAGTTATGTTTTTATGCAAATGAGTTTTCAGTAGCCTCAGAGGAAACAAACCTTTGAATGCCTCTGTGACAGAACTTCAACATTTTTTTAAATATAGGAAACCTCATTATTTCTTATTTTTTAAGAAATTAATCTTTAAACTTCCAGTGTCTAATCTGTTCAAAAGTCGTGCATTTGTAGCATCATTCATGCCCAATACAGGTGGTACAGACTTCATACTGCTTGCTCAGCAGTATTACTCCTCTGTTGTTTAGGTTTGTCCTGTCTGGGTCTCTTCACAATATTAGACATGATCAAACCAGGAACTTCCATCCCAAAGACAATTCTTGTACTTGAAAGCAAAAACTTAAGCTCAAAATTCAAGCTTTCATGAATGTAGGTACTCCAAAGCATTTTTACTGAGAAACATGAATAGATTGTGTTTTGATAATGCTGACTGAAAATGAAACATGGTTGATTTTTTTTTCTAGTAGAAAGTGCCACCGATAATTTTACAATGATCAATGCAAAGCTTTTTAATTTGCTCAAAGCACATTTCCAGACATAGATCACTTTCATTTGTGATGTTATACCGTCCCTTAAATAATACAATAATGCCAAGGAAATAACTCAGTAATCCTGTCCTTAAAGCCCAGCTCTAATTGCTAAAGAATGCAGTCTTTGTAAGAAAGTGGTGATGAATGCAGAGCTCTATAGTTCCTCCATATTCCTTGTGACATCTATGGATGTCACGTTCCTTTCCATTCACCATTTTTAGCTCCTTTCTGTAGTTAATCTTGCAAAAACTGAAATCACAGAATCACAGAATCAACTAGGTTGGAAAGGACCTTGAAGATCATCTAGTCCAACCATCAACCTAGCACTGCCAGTTCCCATCTACACCATATCTCTCAGCGCTATATCGACCCTACTCTTAAACACCTCCAGGGATGGGGATTCCACCACCTCCCTGGGCAATCCATTCCACTGCCTAATAACCCGTTCTGTAAAGAAATACTTCCTGACATCTAGTCTAAACCTTCCCTGGCGTGACTTGAGGCCATTCCCTCTTGTCCTATCACTTGTTACTTGGTTAAAGAGACTCATCCCCAGCTCTCTGCAACCTCCTTGCAGGTAGTTGTAGAGGGCGATGAGGTCTCCCCTCAGCCTCCTCTTCTCCAGACTAAACAACCCCAGTTCCCTCAGCTGCTCCTCATATGACCTGTGCTCCAGACCCTTCACCAGGGTCACTTTGCAAACTGTATGACCCACACTTGCAAATGTGCTGACTCAAATGCAATTCAGTGTGTAACTGGTGGCGCAGACCCCTGGGCCGTGTTACAGTGTCAGGAGCCAGCCAACGTTGTGCTTGTCTTGGCTACAGGAGCTGGGATGATCTGACTCTTCCTTGTTCTTTGTACAAGTGCAGTGAGTTGGGACGATTGGTGCTCCCTGACTGTACGTGGAACTCCTGTTGCTTGGGAACCATATCTATAATTCCTGTGGCCTGCATCGTAGCCCGCTCTGGAAGGTACTTGACAAGAAGTGTGGCTGAAATGAAGAATTACTGACCAAAGTCAATCCTCTTGCGATCCTATAAATCGTGACCCTGAGACCCTTTGAGCTCTCCTGGATCGTAGCGGGCTGTGACCAGCGTCTCCCTTGAGTTGGGGCATCTCTCGGGCACAGACTCCTCAAGGTTTAAAGACCATCTGCTGATGTGGGGACCAGGGTAAAGTCAGACTCCTCAAGGCTCAATTATCACCTGTTGAGGAATGCTGATGCGTTGTGAGTATTTACTCTAAGCTCGAGAAGAGGGAGATTGTGTAACTATAGGCTAGCCTCTTCCATCCACCTCTGTACGTGTTTGAATACGCACATTTGCCTTTGCAAGTGTGGGTGTCTACATATTTTACTGGATCCAAGTATTTGTCTATGTCTTATGCTTATACATACATACTTTGATTTAGGGTACCTTGTAGTAAGTTAATGTGAATCTTGTCATTCTTGAATCTGTAATTAAGTTCCTGTTTTAATATAATCTCTGCTACCAAATCACCTTGTTAATATTCAAACTGGTCAGTCATTAAGTGCTGCTAAAATTCAACCTTTTGATCCATCTCACACCATTAATAAATCCTAAATTGCTGTTTAATCATAACCATGTCAAATATTTCATCCATGACAGTAACAGGGCTCTAATGCTGTTTATTCATCTCACCTTTTCAATTAGCAGATGCACTATTGTTAAAAACATCAGTGAGAACCCACTGAAGCCTGTTTCCTCTTGAGTGATTTAAGCTGAATTCTGAGAAATGACTGGTTTTGTCAGCAGGTGTGTGAGCTTAGCTAAAGCAGCCTCCCCTCTGAGCACCTGGAGGTCAGCCTTATGAACCTTCGGGATCTGGCCAGCTGTGGCACTTGCATATAATGGCTATTAACTCTCTTGGAATTGTGGGGAGACTTCATTAAAACTGAAAAGGCTGTTCCTGTGTATACCCTTACATAACCTCTGGCTTTACAGGGAGTTGAAACTGAAAATTTCCCTGTGGTAGGATGATCCCATCCAAGCATTTTGCAAGTCTCTTGCAGTTGTTTTTAACTTGGAATAATGAGCAAGGCCGGATTTTCTAACACTGCACTAGAGCAGTGGCCCAACTTATCAAGGTTTTGTACCTTTTATTGGCTATTATCAGCCCCTTCCAAGAAAACTGTGGCTTTATGTGCACAATGTACAGGCCATGGTAAAGTTCAAAGAGCAGTGACTGAAGGAGCTGAGCAGAGAGGTTCTTGTCTGTGCTCTGTACACAGACAAGAAGAAAAAGGTCTCTCACGCTGGGCTTAGAGTCTAAGTGAAAGCTAAGTGTACACAGGAGATGGGTCTTTGGATTAATTCAGAAATTCCAAAATGAATATCTCCTATTGTTTGTTTGTTTATTACTGTAGTGCCTGCTGATCTGACCAAGATCACTGAGAGAGATGATGTACAAACATGCTCTGAATGACAGCTCCTGTTGTGCTGCACTTAGATAACCAGCGATATAAAGCATAGAAGGGGAAAAGCATCTCAAAGAGTTGCTCACACAGCTGGTCAGCAACAAAGCCTGAAGGGTGATGCTCACTGTGGTGTATCACTTGCCAGCCTAGATTCCTCAATCTTTTTTCCCTGCCCTCCCAGAGCACCAAAATATACAAGTGTAGAAATATCAGAGAATTGAGACCCAGGAGGTATTAAATAGCAGTGGCAAACCGCAATAACAGGCAGAAACAAACAAAGCATCTACTTGGCACTATGTGGAAAGTACTAAGGCTCCTTTTTTTTAAACATAGACCAAAAGGCAAAAGAATTCAACTTGACTCTTTAATATAAAAATCTTCTGTTAGAACTTGCTAAAACTTGGGGACTCAGGAAGACTTCAGAGCTCTGTAATCTGGGTATCCTTCATGATTGTGTCATGACTTTGGGCTGAGGTAAGACCAAAGTCTACGCTGTCTCTTATTCATTCACCTTTGTGGGGAATAAACCTGTATTCACAGTAGGGATGAAGCCACATTCAACCAGGGTAAAGTCTATGGAGCTCACTGTGCTGTCCATCTGATGTGATTTAAACAGTGACCTGGTGATTTCTACTCAACCAATGCACAAGTCTGCAGGGCTTATAATAACTATGTCTGGTGTGTCCCAAAAATGGCTACTCTTATTTTAATTATTTTTTTATTATTTGTCTCAGAAATTTGGGGCATGGTGTACTTATAAGTAGATTTACTACATATAATTTTCTAATATGTTCCTGTGGAATAATACAGTATTCTAATGAATTGCATGCTGTCTGTATGTGTGTGTCAAGACAGCTTTCCATGTTGCTCCCTATCCGTGGCTGCAGTTTAGTGGCTAGTGAAGAGCTTCTCAGGCAATATGCAATTCAAATCGGTATGGTTGGTGTCAAACTTGTATTAAATCTCAGCATGATTTTACTACACTAAAACTCACTGCCCTTTGTCTTGTTGCTTAAATAAAATGAATGATCTTTACTTGCATAAGACCTTTGTGGTTTAGAAACAGAGAAGTCATGATGTTTGGAATTCAAAAGCAAGATCAAACTAGTTGTTCAAGTACAGGAAAACCACATCTTTTCTCTTTTTTTCACAGAGATACATGAATGACTGAAGAGGGTAGATTCCGTTTAAAACGGAGGCTAGGGAGAAGACTCTCTCAACAGAGTCTGAATTTCTGGCAAACATGTCATTCTTCTGCTTATTTATCATCTACCCTTCATAAATGTCAAGTGTAATAACAAAAGGTTTTAATAAACCTGTCAGAATTGTTTCATGTCATATTGAGTGAAAAGGTTATGTATAATAATAAAAACAAGACCTAAACCAATACTAAATTCAGCTTCAGGAAGAGTCCTGGTCTATCCATCTCTCCTGAGAACTTAGTGCTTCACTGCTGCATGAGTTAGAAAAATAAATTCTTTTGTAACATGCATTAAAACCTACATCAGAATCATATACATGCACACAGTACCTAGTAGAAAAAGAAGTATTTTAAGCTAGTCAGTACTGATGACTCAATCTGAGGAGCTGATGACAACCTCCCTTTCTGAGATATGTCAGATAATGAGAAATATCCTGACACCTTCGTGCTCTCTGAAATTGTTATTTTTTTGAAGCCAACAAGGATGAGAATAGTTTTTTGGACCCAGTTCAGGAAAGTCAAGTACTTGCCTCACTGCTTGACTTTAACTGGATACGTGCAATTTGTTGCTATTTATTAAAAGCACAGAGTACATCTTATCACTGAGTGAGCTGCTGTCCTCCCACGCTTCCTCCAATGCATTTAATTCTCTCCTTTCCATCCGCCTGCATAATCATTCCATTACAATTGCTTGGGAAAGAAGTAATTGGTTTCAAATGTTCCTGGTTGACCAATTTATATTTGAACACTCAGTTGGGGACCCTGTGTTCTCAACGGAGTGCTTCATGTTGCCTATATTACTGATGGTTCCCTGAGTGCTCATCTTAAAGATTTCCTTCTCACCATGCTACTATTCTTGCTTGACCTTGCATAGGCATATTCATAAGAGGATGTTGTTGTTAAGATGTTCTGAACTGAATGACTGTAATAAAGTATACAGAGTGCCCAGCTCAGATCAGCCATTAGCTGGTATAATTACTGCTCTTGTCCATTTTACTGCTATTTAATGTTTTGTGTTATGTTCATTCCCAGAAGCACAAAATGAGTGGGCCCCGACACAGCGCATGCTAAATGTGCGTCTCCCCAAGGTCTGTGGAGGCAAGACACTTCGATTAACTAAACAGACAAAAGAAACAATAGGTCACAGGGATGAATACAGGTAGCAATGTATCTGAGACTCCACTGTTTGTCAGTGGCAGAGCTGGGAAGAGTCAGCTTATGATTTAGGAGGGTGGGTTTCTTCCATTAGCAGTAGAATTCCTTTACCCTGCTGAGTGGTAGCAGATCGTCAGCCGGCTTAGGAGCAGGTGTGTGATGTACACATACCTGTGCAGCATCTAGAAACGTGACAGGAAGAGTCTTTCAGAAATGTGGAATTTCTAAGCCTCTTCACTGCTGAGAAATAAATCGCTGCCTGTGACATCTTGCTACTTCTGTGCTGTTCTCTGACTTCCCACTTCTCAGAAATGCACATGTATTTGGGGCAGCTGACCTATTCCACGTGGCAGTGGCCCCCTCGCAGTGGCACGTATTAAAGTGTACCAAAATGTGAAGCGATACTCTGAAGTCATCAACCTGCTGATGGTGACTATCTCATTAGTAGTTTTGGTTGGTCCATGTAATACATGTGTGTTTGATTCCTGTGCTTGTTAAAGAATGATGGAAAGGTGGGGTTTTGTTCAATTGAAAAGGGAAGAAATGTTTATTAAAAATTTCTACTGATTTGTATTAGTAAGTTATTCTCTAATTACTAAGTAGTTCTAAACTTCTTTTTGGCCAGTGCCCTCATGAAAAATGAAGCCCAAAATTCTAACTAGCAGAGACTGATGTATTGTTATCTATTTCTTCCTCTCCTTCCTTTACAGCTGTTCAACAGTGGCTCTTCGTGTTTGATCAAAGATCCGTGTACAGCTCGGGTTATTCTACTTAGCAGTCTAGTGATCAGCAACTGCCTTCTGGGACAACCGAATTCAAACATGCCATGCATACTAGCAGAGTGTTGATAACTTCCCAATGACTGGATTCATGAAATATTTAAAGAGCAAAATGTTTTAGGTCAGGTATACGCCGACAGTAACTAGCTACTGTGCTTTAAATTGGAAGAATGGTTATGGTACCAATCAAAGGCAGTGAACATCTTCATGTAGGCTGCAAATTCTTTTCTGCCTCAATTCTCTGCACCTCTGTGTTAGATGTCTCTTTATCTAATTTTGCTGTTTTGATTCTTGAATATAACCCTAGCTGCAAAGCCACTGGTACTGGAGCTGAACTTTGCGGCTGCTCGTTCAGGAACTGTACTAGGCTTTTCCTTCCACTGATATATCTTGCATAGTAAAAGGAGAGATTTGTGGTGCAAGCTGTGTGACAGCTTTAATTAGTACAAATGCTCCTCATTTGTGATTTCTGATGATGGAGGTCATCATAGCAATGTAAAATGTCCAATACAGATCCTCTGCAGTCTGACCTTCACCTTAAGGCTATGAAATTAATTGGGACTTTGTTGCACAGTAGTTACTTTGCCCTCTGGTTAGGAGGCAAGGAGGCATGTGAGCATCTGTGAATGAAAAACAAAGATGAATTTTGTTATATCCAAAATATATTCAATAGGTTAAACTGTGAGGTGTAGAACTTGAGTAGAAGGCTGAAGTCTGGCTCTGGAACAGATGCAGCACAACAAAATAAGAGGCTTTAGTAATAACATGAGTTTGAAATGAAAGGATTAGTTTGCTTTGCAACAAAAGCTAAGCAAAAGAAGTAGCATGAAGCAAAACAAAACAATTTTGGGGGTGAAGAAAAAAAAAACCCTAAAGGTGTTTGGAGAAGTTCTGAAGTTCAGCAAGGACTGTAAAGATTAAGGTAGGAGCTCGAATACTGTGAAATATACTGAGGGATAGAGAACTGATTCTGTACTATTTACTTATATTACCTTTATCTTTTTGATGTGCTGGATGAAAGACATGAAAAAGAAATATGAAAACAAATTAAAAATAAGGGAAATTAGGGGGAATTAATGAAGAATGTTTCAGAATTTCTTTTGCTCCCCTTGTTTATTGCTGAATACTTAGGGCTTCCCAAGACAGCTCAAGGATTTAGATTCCTGACACAGACTGTAAATGTTTTACTTCCTTAAGTGACAATGTTAGAGTTTTACTTGGGACTTTGTCTCTCCTGCTCAGGGTGTGCTGGCTACTGTTGGCGTTACTTAGGGAATGGTAAAGATGTTTCTTTGTTTACCAAGATTTTGCTGGAACAGTTGTCACTATCATTTAATACATAAGAAACTCCTTGGATTTTAACCTGGTCAAGATGTATTATACAGCTGTCACTCATCACAATTCTAGTGCCTGTTTACAAGGCAGAGTTGCAGCAGCAACAACCGTTGTTTGTCGTCTCTCTGATTTTGAACTTTGTTCTTGTGTGAAGAGAAATAGTTGCAGAGTTTCTCGGTGATTTATGCTCAGACATTTTTCATCTGGGAACTCTTGAGAATTGTTTTAGCACTATCACACCTCTGATTCATTTTTCTCTGGGAAGTCATTTCTGGAAGGCCAAATTGCTGGGCAGAGACATATTGGGAGAAGGGGGGTGTTAGTGATGAAAGAAATAGTAACATTTGTTTCCTGATATAGACAGTGCTTTAACTGTAATTCTTAGTGATAGACCAATTTCAAACTCTGGTATCTTCCAATTCTCTAGGGGATGAGGGATCCAGTTCTGTAAAACATAACAAATATGTGGTATCTTTATTGTGTATTTAAGTTTTCTCACGTGTTCTAGGACTTCAGTGAACTGAGGTTTTAAGTTTTCCAGTCGGGTTTGCATCTGCTATATACTACATTAGAACACGACAGACAAGATGTGTTTGTGTGCCAAAAGACTACTTGGTTGTTTAGACACAAGACAGGAATGTTATTGCCGAAATCTGTTTTCTGGGATGTGGGTCCAGAAAAGAGTTTGCTAGAGGAAGAAGGTGCTATTCCATTTGTGCTCTGACCGAAAATTATGAAATATGCAGGGGCCTATTGTGTATTGAACAACTCTTGATGGAGAAAGTACTCAGAGAAGAAATAGGCTTGTATAATGTAATTACTTCTGTTTGACCCCAGAGTTATGAAGCTCACTGGCTTCATCCTTGTTTAATTTAGTTGTGACAAAAAGAGATCACATAGGCCTGATACCCATTTTCATCAAGGCTATTATTCTGAGAATCTTACTGACTTTTTGTGATGCTGAAATGGAATAAAGGAGTCTCAGTAGAAATGAATGTTAAAGCTTCAGCAATGTATGTTTCTGCTGTATGTTGCAATGAGGGTAGACATTTTTTAGAGTTCCTTTTATTAGCCATAAAGGTTATATACAAGCAGTAGTTGAGTGGAAAACTGGAAGCACAGATTTTAGACACAACTGCCTACCACTTAATACTTATTGTGAACACTTGAGGTGCAACAATCTTGTGTTGGCTTTTTTATGAGTTGAAATGAATCCTTTGTCATTGTAACTATTGGCAGCTTGTATGTGGTAAAAGCTAATGATTCCCAAATATTAAAATTTAGAATATAAATAGGAGGTTTTCTTGTTGTGGTTTAAATTCTAGTCCATGCCCTAGATATCACTGGCCTGGAGAGTGACACTGTTAGTTACGTAACTGGCACACCTTGGATATTTTGTCTTGGTGCTGGTTCTTTTGAAAATGTGAGTGCCCAATCAGGTCCTTAATGATAAAAGATTTTTCTGGATATTCAGTGCATTTTCTATTTCACAGTAATGGTATAGTTAAAACACGCTTTTAAAATTCCAATATATCTTTACTCTTTTACCTTCTTTTGACCTCCTAGGAAAAGTGATCAAGGGATTCTATAGTAATACTATTGCAGCTGATAATTGAAGAGAACGTCTTTATTTTCTGTGGAGCCTACTACTGACAGTATTCAGAACGGATGGCCCTGTGGTTCAGATCAATAGATATTTTCTTTTAGTGCTGATTTAGCTTTGACTGGAAAGGAAAGCAATTAAATCAGGCATGGAGAATTTGTAAGTGTGCATATATGTGTTCATGGAGATGGCAGTTTGATGACCCACTTTTCATGATAGTATTGAAATAGTAACATATTTCAAGTAAATATGAAATGCTATCCAAACAGTTACCATAGTAACGATAAAAGAAATTTAATTTCAGTCAATCAAGTGAATACTCAGTTGATCCCATTAATTTCCATAAAGGTATTGTACACTCATTTCATAGCAGTGTTTGGTGATATTCAAACACAGACACTTGGCCAACAAGTTTTTTTTTCGGAGCGTTTTTTGTGAAAAGACCATTGTTGAACATTGGCCAATTGCACTGTTACTTTAAGACAGTATTCAATATTTATTAGTTTCTTATAGATAGAAGAAGATAGATACCCAAGCCAGTGGGAACAGAAGTCCCTAAGAATCCTGCTTAGGAAGAGTTATAGCCTGACCTCATTTCTTTGGAGGAAAGCAACAACACAGGACTCAATTTGCAGTTGAGTTATCTTTTTTTTTTCCTAATGTTTAAGAATAGTGTCATGTACAGATGAATGGACAAATTCTAAATGATTTGTTCAAGACCTCCCTGGAAATTTCTTGTGTAATCTTGGTTAGGCTTCTATTCTTAAGCTTGCATATTCATCTTCCTTGTGAAATGTATAGCTCATGCATGCTATATGGATTTAAATATCCTCTGTTTAGGATAAAGACAGTGCCTGCAAGCAGGATGTGTTAGAGATGGCAAGAGGATGGATCTACCCCCACCCCCACAAATCTTTTCTGGCCATTATTCTATTATTACAGGATGATAACGAACAACGCATTTGGTCAGCAACTGTGTTATACTACAGTGCTGGTGTCTAACAGTGATATAACTGCTTCCCCCCCGCCCCTTTTATTTAAAGATAAGCATCCAAAAATGTTAACCCATCCAGCATCTATTACCAGAGCTTCACAGAAAAACTGACTGAAATGGCATGGCTGTGTTCAGTTTATTTCAGATGGGGGAAAAAAAAAAAAGAAAAGATGGTGCTTCAAGTATAGTTTTTAACAGAATTTGTCCAAAACCCTGGTGCTCTTTTATACTGGTTGCTCTCCTCCATTGTCTTGATTATTCTGGTCCATGTAAAAGAAAGCATGGACTTCCTTAGAACCTAGAAGAAAATAAGATCCAAGTCTGATGTCAGCCGGAGTCTGGTAGTCAATAGTCTGTTCACAAAGCTCTCTGGCAACAATGAATAATGTTTACATTTTTTAAGGGCAAAGGCTTTGTGTTTGTGGAATTAACCCAGTAGGCTACAACTGTTGCAATTACAGCCTAAAGTCAAGGTCTTGCCTTTTCTGCAGTAGTGTTGGGTATTTCAGGGTTGTGAAAATCATTGCTGGGTCTTGGCTTGTGTTTAGATTAAGCTAGTAGAGAACAGCAATAAACATGGGATTTGGTACAGTTCTGGGGCTTTTTTGGTCATCTTGTTTTTAATAGAAAAGCTTATGGAGTATTAGAACAAGAAGCTATGTTATACTGAAACCCATTTGGCAGCACTTCAGTTTTCTCTTAAGCGTTTGCAGATTCCGAAAAGGGCCAAGTGTATCCTGGTACAGCAGCAGTCCTGTAATGGTCTCATATGATGATGAATCCATGCCTATAAAGTTGATGATTGCATTTCCTCTGAATTACTTCAGTTCTTCATGTTGCTTATGTTTATAAGCACTGAGCAATTATTGAGTAGCCTTGTCTTGCCTGAAAGACCAGAAATTGAGGTCTTAATGAAATATAAAGAAAGATAATTAATGAATGCCAGCAGACTGCAGGATCTTTCCTTGAGAACTGACAGCTGGAAGGCAGGACCATTTCAGGGGGTGTCCTTGAAGATACAACAAGGGATAAAGAGGTTCTGTTAATCAAGGAAAATAATAGGTTTGGTTTTTTCTGCTTTGAGTCACACAGGTGTTGAGAGCGGCACAGGCTTGCTGGAGTATCACTATGCATTACTATACTCCTTTAAAAATAGTGGATTTTGGTAATGGTTGCTACTAATGATAAATATTTATTTTCACTTTAAAAAGGAATGCCGTTGCTGCTGTCTTCAGAATGTCCTTGAGTACATTTTTAGTGTAACTTTAATCAAATGTCATTTTAACTCCAGTCCTATTCTGCAAATCTCTAGTGAAATTCTATTAATTTTCAATTAAACTTCAAGTAAACCAATTAGCATTTTCATTTCTATAGAGCAACAAAGGCAGAATCTGTAATGAGTCTATCCAGTTGCTCACAGAGGAATAAATGGTCTGGATAGATTTCTCCGGTGTATCTTTCTGTGAAACTTTGTCAAGTATATTACCTTTATCATTTTCTCCTCTAGTTTAGGCTCCAAATTGGATTTCTTGTGGTATACAAAACTGTATTCAGCCACTTTTTTCCCTAAGCTGTATTCCAGTATTCTTTCCATCTTCACTGCAAATATGTAATACTGCACTATTGTGTTTTAACCTCAGTCAAAACGGTGTCTGAGGTGGGTGCTGTAAAACCCTTCTTGTCCTGAACAGCTTCAGGACCTCAGTTTGACAGGGTGCAGGAGAAGGAATTTTATCTTTTCATTCTACATATGTGAATAGAAGTGTCTGAATTATCACAGCTGGAAACAGACTCAGACTCAGATCGTTCCTGTCTCCATCCAGTATTTCATCCTCTCCTCCACTTTCTCTTATTGCTGTTACTTCCTCACAGACAGACGTGATCCCTGCCCTGAAGAGCTTCATTATAAAGAATATATAGTCCCTGAGGGGGAATCCTGGAGTTCTTCCAGGGTGGGTATGGTATCATAAACTTTCATCATTACTTCAAGCTTGCAGCTGTCTGTAGTGGTCTGCCTCTCCTTTAATGTTGTGTTAATCTAATTGCTGGGTGCTGTAGTCCCCTACCCTCGCTTGTGCCAGCTCCACTGCTTCTCTGACCCTGTGTAGAGCTGTCAGAGGTCAGCATGCTTAGCAGAAAGCTAATTACTGATTTTTGGTTGGGTTAGTTTTGTGCTAGGTTAACTGTCTGAAATAGATCTGCTTAAGCTGCCATGGAACTGCAGTTCAGATCAGTGTTGTAGCCAAGCTGTAGTTATGCTCGCCTCTTCCAATATCCTTTAAACTTGAAAGTGTGAGAGAGGCTCACCCTGGTTAAGTTTCATACTGAACATAAACACTCGAGTCAGGAAGCTGGTCTGCTGAGGTTCCCTCAGTAGTTGAGAGAGGACTGTGCTGTCTAAGAGACACTTAGAGCACCTCAGGTAGTACCTATTGTGAAATCCTAATCACTGAGCGCAGAGGGTATCCACGGAGCTCAGCCACCTAATTCAAATAATAAAGTTATTTCTGCTTACAGCAGAAGAGATTTAGCTCAACCAAATATAAACCAGACAGCCCTGGGCTCGCAGAAGCGTGAGCAGCTCTGACCGCTAGCCATGACCACAGAAAAGATGCCCAGCTCTTGCTCAGCTGGCGCTACAACGCGTCCCATGCTGCTCTCCTCTTTGCCAGACCACGGTGCCTGCAGGTCGCCCTCACCTCAGAGAGCCAGCACTGGCTTGTAAACACCTTCCTCTGATGTTTGTATATTATTTTCCTGGTAACATGAACAAAGTGTGTTTCCTCAGCTGTCAGAAGTGTGTGAGTACACAACATAAGTTTTTGTAATAAAGCTGTTATCTCCAGCAGAAGCTGACACAGAACACATTTGCCTCTGTAATTCGGATGCTTCAAGGCAGTGTGCAGTGTTCAGAAGCAGCTGTATCTCAAGACAAATCCCTAATTAAGGATCCCCTGACTGTTTTCCAAAGCATTCATGAGTTGGGAAGGGGGGGAAGAAATAATGTTGGGTACATTTGACCAGCTTTACAAATATACGGCAAGAGCACCTGGCTGTGTATCTGTTGTTTTGGTGTGTTGGCCACCTGCAGTGATTTTTTCATCCACTGCTAGGTGTAATGCCTGTCAGTGTTCATCTAACGTGTGAAGGAGCCTTACTCACCTGAAGAATGGATGAAGGGTTAAATTACTGGAGTTAAACTGGGAAGCCTTGCAGCTGGAGCTGGTTGTAGTGCCTGTGAGAGGAGCTCCCATGGCAGCCGTGTGGGAGCGGGCTCCTTCCCTCGGTTCTTGGCCAGTGCCTGGGGGAGGTTTTGCTTTGTTTGGCTGCCTGGTTTCTAATTAGTGAGGGTCAGTCTCTTTGCTGGGAGGACTCGCTGCTTCCCGCTCTGGCCGCCAGCCTGGCTGGGGGAGCGCGGAGCCGCGGCGCCCTGCGGGGCCTTGGTCAGGTTTTGCTCCCGCTTCTGCGGGACAGTTGGTGGCAGCACCTGAACAGGAGAGAGGAGACCTGTGAACGGCGTGTCCTTCAGCCGGGAGCCCAGCCGAGCCCTTCGGCAGCCCGGCCCGGCGGGGGTTAGCGGGGTTGGCCGCGGTGGGGGCCGCAGGGCCGGCCTGTGTGGGAGGTCCCGCCCGTCCCAGCCGGCCCCGCAGCAGACAAAATGGCGGCGGTGGCTGCTTGAGGCCTCGACTGTTGGAGGGAGCACATGGCAACTCTGAGGAAACAGGTTTGAGGCGGGGCCGGAGGGGCCTGGGCAGGGGACACGGGGTGACGCTGGAGGGGGCAGAAGTGGAGATGCGGGAGGGAGGCCTGAAGGGGTAAGGTGCTGCGAGCGAAGCTGTGGCGCTTTCTCTTAAGCGCTCATTTAATTCTTGGTTGTCTCTATTTCTCAATACCACAGCCAGTAAGTCAAAGTTTATGCTAAGTGGTAGTAAATTAAGTGGAATTCCATGACTTGAGACACTTTTGCCTCAGACACTAGACTTAAATCCAAAGATGGCGGGGGGAAATGTGGTGCCAGATACCCCTGTGAGATTTCACTGTTTGTGGGTGTAACGATCAAGTTTTCAAAAGCTCTTAAACAAGTCACAGTGAGATGTGCAGGTTCTTACAGTGCTCAACTCTTTAAAATTTTGTTTGTCTTTGCTATGAAGAACCTAACTACTCATAAACAGCAAAATTTTTGTGTCTCGGGTGAAGTCCTCGCTGTGTTTTGTTGAGCCAGGCCGCAGCTGAAAGGAATAGCATTTTACTGACATGGCATTTGGCCCTTTCTCATTACAGCCCACACAGACTGGTGGAGTAGTTAAGTGGCCATAACTTGTAGAAACAGGAGAAATCATGTTAAAGTAAATAGAGCAAAGAATGTGTGTGTTTAGGCAAGAGGGGATTTTTATGATATTGTTTTGCTATTTAAGGAGAGAACAGTGGGGAGGGGAAAATCCAGACTTCTGTTACTATTCCTAATATACTGAAAGATGAAATGCAGTGAAGATGTTAATCCAGCCAAGAGGTTAGGTGGATTACCAGAGGAAGTACAGCAATTTGTTGGCCAGGTGTCTGTCTTGAAGCTTGAAAAACAAAACTGAAGAGCAATGAGAATACTTGATTGAGTCTTTCTGATATTCAAGGCAAAAGGATGCACCAAAATGCGAAGCAGTGTGTGGCAATGACACGTTGCAGATGTGACTGTTAATGAGCCAGCAGTCCCTGCCTTGTTCACATGCTGTAAGTGAAAATCTTCCAGCTCAGCACCTATGCCCTGGGGCAGGCATCCAAATGACATGTGGGTGGGCAACATGACAATTAGTGAGCTATTCTAGGCAGGTAATACATGCTGAGCATAATAAAATCATATCCACATCTTGGAGGTTATGTGGGTCTTTCTGATGACTCCATTCCTGATGTAGTATTTCAGTTTTAAGGTATCAATCAAATCACTTAAAAAAATCTTTCTGCTGTTATCAAAACTATTGAGTAACCTGATGAGTCAAAAGGTAGAACACGTTGAGTTAAAGGTTGAGGTTTTAGGGTATGCAGGTTCTATACATTTCATGGTACTTTTGACCACGTAACTGTTAGCCTGAGTTCAGGCTCACGGAAGCAAAAGACTCTGCCACTGTGAATGAGAACAGCATCCTTTTTAAAGAAATTGTATGCAAATACTTTTTAATTTTCTTTTGACCTTTTTTTTTTTCAGCAAAAAGGCCTATGCAAGGTTAATAATGCTAGAGGTTATAGGATTGACCTTATGGTTTGACTGAAAGGCATTCTCAATTCTAAATTACTCTTGGGTCACACTTATTTGTATGGTACAGGTTAAGCTTGAACGAAGTTGGGTTGTTTTTTGTTTGTTTGCTTAGGATTCCTAAGCACTTAGCTGATTTCTGCCTGACAAGTCTTAGTTGTGAAGAACAGAATGATATTTTCTATGAACCTAAAGAATTCTGAAAAGCTTACTATGAATAAGTTTCCATTATTTTAATAATAATAGGTATTATGTTGTGGTATACAAAAGTATGGAAATTGAGCATTATGTGGGAAAACTGGGACACTGCTAAAGTGTTTTCTTACACTTTTGTGGTTATATTCTAAGGGTTTGGAAGTAAGGGTTTGGAAGTATCTTTGGTTTAGATTTTAAGTAAACAGTTATCACATCTACATGCATTTTGGTGCTGCCCCTGAGATCTTGCTTGTCTCCTGGCTTGTCTCTACTCATTTTTATTAGAGTAGAGTTGGTTCAGGATGCTCCACTTTGGGTGTAGTTATGATTCATGCTCGCTTTGTCCTAAGGTAGGTGCTGACAGAAGATGCATCACAGGAGAGGACTGGGCTCTGGGTGGCTTTTGCATTTTAGCAGCTGAGCCAACATGCCTTATGTTTTAGATTATCCATATAGTGAAGCATTTAAAAATGATGGCCTTGAGCAGACTAACAGCATTGCTGTGACCCCTGGTATTTGGAATTATTGATAATAATAATAATTTGGGAGTCACTTTGTGGTCCCCTGATGAAAGTGAATGTGTAATTAGTTATTTGAATTAATTATGTTGCACTTGAGTTAACTGAGATGCCAAAAGGCTAAATGAGTCCCCCAGGGGCTCGTGACAAGTTGGTGGCAGAGCTGGAAATAAAACACAAATATCTTAATCTCCATGCCTTCCCTTAGCCATAGACAAAACTGGTAATTGCTCTTACTTTACTTTTTTTTAAGGAGAGGCCATGTGTTGCGAAATACAGGCTAGGCAAAATGCCAAGCATTGAAGAAAGAACAGCTTTGCATAAGCACTATTTGCTTTAGGTTGTCCTCAGTGTTTTTCTGTCTGTCTCCCACAGACTGAGAGGGGATGCTTTTCCATGAAAAATGTATGGTGCGGTCAAAGAGCTGAAGAGCCTGTAGAGAGCTCCGTTTGCAAATTCTTCATTGAGGGTAAGTTATATAAACACACTTCTGTAAATCAATTTAATTTATATAATTGAGGCAACAAATTAGAGAAAACAACCTAGTGACAAACCATTGTAATTATAGAAAATCAGCCAGTCAACTAATTGAAGTAACAATCTATCAACAAAACTTATATAGTTAAACACCACGCTACATACAGTAATTCCAAGGGTAAAACCAGTGAAATGCCATCTTCCTCTTTACAAGGCGAAAAAATAAGTGGAAGTCTGAAGTTTTTAAGGCTCTGTTTTTGGAAGTTGAGTAAAGGTGAGTTTGTGTCATGCTTTTGTTAATGCTTAAAGCAGTCGGCTGTAGGCAGAAACTCTTTGAGTATTGGATGAGATCTTAGAACCAGTGACCTCTTTGGAAAGGAATTTTTCTTTGGTTTGTGGTCCAGCAAGAATTCTTGTGACATGAGTTTTTTAATAGGTTGTGATAAGTGTATCTTATGTTGATGTACATGTTTTTCCCCAGATAAACTTGGAATACTATCTCTGAGCAGCACTAATCATAGTTAATTATTAGTAAAATTGGTCAGTTATTATTAGTATAATTGATCATTTTGAGTAAATAAGCTCTTAATTTGCATTCGTGCAGCATTTTTGTGCTTATCCCTAACAGAACGACAAATGAGCAGGAGCAGAGGTGTAGTTCTGCTTAGCTAGGGTTATTTTTGACATAGTATATAATTATGTCTATAATTCCATTTAGTACAGTGCAAATGCGACTAAGTATAAGCATGACTTCCTTGTACAAGTACCCCAGCCTTCTGACACAGTCATAGGAACTGGAGTGTGAGAGATGGGGTTTTTACTCTTCCAGGCTTGTGCCCTACTCTGTGAGTAGGCCAGTCAAGAACATTAAGCCCATCTGCACAACAAACAGCATTACTGATTTAAATGGGGTGCAAAAGTGAAGGAAGAGCACTGCTACTTTACCTTTGGACTGCAAAGCTTCTCTCCATGGGAATGCTGGGGAAGAAATAGCCCTTGCTGCAATATTAACAGAAACTGTGCTGCTAATAATGCTCCACGTAAACACTTTGAGAAAAGCTGATGGTATAAATAGTAGAGAAGTAAAAAAAAAAGGCATATGGGGACTTGTTCAGGTTCCCAGCAGCTAGAATTTTTATTATCTTACAACACAAACCAAGACAGTATCAAAGACAATGCCAAGACACAGTCACCATGATAAAGGATTTGCACACATGTTCTTTTCTTGAAAAACAGTATGAAAGAGAGAAGAGATTATGAACTTCAAAGAGCTGCCTTTAAGATGGGAATATTTTATACACAAGCTGTCAGAAGACTATTCTTCCCTTGCTAACACAGGAACAATCTTCACTTGAGTCAGGTCTCTAAATGAAAGCCAGAGCAATAGCTAGCCTTAAAACTTTGCATTGAATTTTGGCAATTAGACTGTTGGGATGGCACTAATGTCAAACATCGTTAGTGCAGTAAATGTTTGCATGTGTGCAACAGTTGTTTCAGATTCTGCAGTTCTGTTGGTGCGTTTGCTTTGCTGTCCAGATACACGTCACAGTTACAAGCACTGATAACAGAGGTTATTTTAAAAACTTTAGGAGCTACAGACACTGAAAACAGAGGAGCACAGGTACACTGAGGTGGTTCATTCCCTAGGTGTTTCTCATTCTTGTTTAGAAAACTGCCATTAAATGAAGGAAAGGCTAGCAAATAGAAGCCTAGGATAGACGATGTCCTTCCTTCACCAAAAGAGAGTGGGTGGGAGGAATTCAGCAGGTAGCTGAGACTAGGGCAGCAGTGGATCAGATCAGAAGTGTAAGGATAGCTCCAGACTGTTGTTTTGGTTGTTCAGGCTCAGCCTGCATGTAATATTGGTGCCTTTGGAGTCCCTAAAAAGAAAAAAATAAGTGTGTGTGGCGTGTTTTTTTTTTAGTTTTGCATGCCTGGAGTATTATGCATTGTGAATGTAATGGGTGTCCAGTCCATCCTGTGTGTTCTCTAGGATACTGTATCTTGCCTTGTGACTTGGCAACAAGCCACTTAAATACATCCTAAATACTGTCTGCTAAGCAGCTTTCCTCATGGTTTCAAAGATACATGGTTGTTTTTTGAGGGGGAGGCGAGGCTGGCAAGGGGTGAAGGTGAGTGGTTTTAGTCATTGAATGCCTGACTGAATGTGCTAGAAGGTGTCAATTTTAGGCAGGGTTTTACTGTAATTCTGCAACCATTTGTGCAAAGCAGAAACTATCAGAATATAAACCCCTAAGGAACTGAAAACCAAAGTAAAACATAGCATCCTTTAGTTAACTTTTTCAACAGGAACAGAATTATGCCACTGACCAACACTTTTGCATACGATTTTGTTTAAGACTTCTGAGCTAATTTTACTGATCTTATTCAGTCACTCATTTTATAACCGGTTCCATTTAAAACAGTAGTAGAATAGGGGCATTTAAATTTTTTCTGATAGATTTCTTCGTCTTGAAACATTCACATCATAATTCTCTTTGTCCTTGTATTTAGTACATGCAAAACTGTTGTGAAAATATATTGGGCCTTTTGAGTGGTTGTTTGCTATATCATTCTCCTCTTGTTCCCTGGCACAATTTGGCTTGCTCTCCTCTTTGTGATAAGATTCATAGTTGGAAACTTTGTGGTCTGTGTGTTTATTTTACCCTCACTATTTTTGATATGTATCTGCAGAGAGGAATGGGCAATGTGTAGCCATTCACTAAAGGCTGAGTCTTATTTTAGTAAGAGTTATGCAAACACATTTCACTTGTTTACTGAACAAACATATATTCACAAAGCTTTGAGTTACACTGACTTCTACTACAATGTAGAGTGGAAATGAACACAGGGATAAAAGTGGGAGAATAAAACCAGGAGGGATGATAAAAGTGCCATTTTTTTCTCTTAAGAATAAAGCTGTTTTACACTTGGCCACAAACCCCTTCTTTCTTGGTAATATATATTTAGAATGATTTAAAATACTTTAGCATTTTCGATGCGTATTGCAGGATTTCTGAAGCTGGGTACTTTTTGTGGGGCTTGGAATAAATGAAATATCTTAGGTATTGTCCTCCATTACTGTACTATCTAAGGAACTCTTAATCTTTAAGGTACTTACTCTGACAACACCCCTGTGAGTTATGGAAGTACTATTATCCTTTTCACAAGTGAAGAACTAAGGAACAAAGAGGCTCAGACTTAAGACTTTCTTCTTAGGCTCCTTGCCTTGATTTGAGTGAGAACTATGTTATCTGAGTGTCTTTTCTGCAGTTAAGTTTGTTAGTGATGCAGTATTAATTAGGGCAACATATAAATTCCTTAAAAAAAAAAAAGGAAGGTCAGTAAGGAATATTTTGGGTAAAGTCAGTGAAAGATAAATGATCTGATTTTAATACATGGAATGACTTAATCTTTTTTGCTAAAGGTAAATAGTCTGAACTGCTTTTTAGAGGAACTAATTGGGAATTAGGGGGATTATGAGATACGATGCTTGGGATAGCACACCAACACCTTTTCCTTCAAAATCTGAAATAGTTTGAAGTGATTTTTCTAAAGAGAAAAAGGGGGAATTGAAAAACTTAAGTAGAGGCATGTAATCCCTTTGGGTCATGATTCTGGCAGGCTTTAGCTGGCTTTGTGTAGGGGGGGAAAAAACCTGCACATTCCTCTAGTACCCAGACTAGAGTAAACTGATCTGTGGTCAACTTGGAGTGCCTGAAACTTGCTGAGATTTGTTGGGCTGGTGAAGAAAACTGAGTCATTGTTTCTGTGGTTGTTCCCTAGAAGCAGAACCTGCATTGTTTGGGTTGCTGTCCTGCAAACATGGCTTACAAAGCTGCCAGGACGCCAGCGTAGCCACTGTTCGTCCCTTTTCGCCAGCAGAGCTGGTGCCTCTTTAAAGCACCTATACAAATATATTAATTTTTTCTCCTACCTTTGTCATATAATTTGATTGTACATGCCTGATGGAGCCCTGACTTCAAGTATTATTTCTTACAACTAATGAACTGTATAACCAGCTTGTGGTTTTCATTATATATGGTTTGAACTTTATGATTTTTTTTTCACCCAGAAACAAGAAAGCTTCTAGCAATGCCTTGACATCTTAGTGCAGTGTATTACTTCAGAGTCCCAAAAAGACATTTTTTTTCCCAGGTCAGCAAATGCTTGTAGGTTTTGATAGATATTCTCAATTATGTCTCTAAAAATGAATTACGAGTTGTGAAAGGAACAGAATACATACACTCTTAAGTCTTTGGGGGATTCAGCTGTGTAGTCCCAGAGCTGTTTCTGAAAGGAGGAGGTTATAAGAATTGGGGAAAGGGGAAAAAAAAAAGCAGTATTACTTGCACCAGCAGTACTGATGAAGGCTGATGTTGAGTGCATGTTGTATGTATTTGTAGATGTATTCACGCTGACTGAAAACGTTTTATCAGCATGTCACTTTACAAAAAACAGTTTTTCATCAAAATGTGGCTTCTCAAGGGAAATAGCTTCTTATAAACATGCTTTGGTTTTCTTCAATATGAAGAAAAATTCCCTATTTCCAACACACAGACATTATCCCTACAGTGCTATTGTGTCTCATCTTGCACGTGTCCAGCATGTGTGGGACTGACCGAGACTCCAGAACTTGGATTTCTACTGCAACCCCTGCCAGGTCATGCATGGATCAAGATGCTGATCAAGTCAAATAACTTGGTTTTATTTTCATATTCATTCAGTGCAAAAATGAAATGGATTTCTTTAGTTGCTTTGAGATTCACTGATAAATGTTGTATCCCTTGGCTATTTACCTATAATACACTGAATAATCGCACATGCAGGTACTAGATAATAAATTACACTATGATTATTTGTTACGGGTGAGGTTTTTCAAGGGATTTTCAGAAGACTAAACATCAGGTTGCTGTGTGTTTTTTCTGTCGTAATTGGATGCTTTATCTTAAACCTGCATTTTCATGCACAAAACTTCCTTTTTGTTTTTTTAGAGATGGTCATGGAAAAGGTCTCTTGTAGGTCAGTCAGACTATAGGGAATGAGTTAATTTCTTTTCGCTGGTGAGACTATTTTGTAAATGTGTGCCAGTATGTTAATTAGGTAATGTAATATCCTAATTAGCAGTCAGAGATGCCAATACTGAAAGACTTGTTGTCTTTTGTGGGGTTTTCCTTGAATTTTAGATCAATCTAATGCTGGGAGGGAGGGAAAACCAAGCTGCTTGAGAAAAGGAAAAAGGTTAGTGAGTTCAGCTGTTCTTTATCAGTGGAGGTAAGAGGATTGGCTTCATTATTATCTGTTTACTTCCTGTCTAATTTGCAGCCCCTTTCCTGGTGCTGAAAACCAGCCTTCTCCTTTGCAGCCTATAGGGGGGGGGGAGAAAAACCCCAGTCCTTCCTGCACTCAGGTTGCATTTGTGTTCTTGCTACTTTCCTCTGGGCTTTTTTGAGTTGATGTGCATCTTTTATTGGTCTGTAGCTGTCCAAGGCAAATGCAGTTCTGTAGCCAAATTCTTACTGGTGATGGAGTTGTATGTCTTCAGCTTTTGTGGTCAGGTACTTCCAACACGGAAGAACTTTAAAGATAATGTCCTTGATCTGTGAAGCTTAGGGCACTTGAAGTGAATCAGAGCTTCCAGGAGCCTTTATTGTTTTTAATATTTTGGCTTTACGTGTCTATGAACATTACTTTTTTTTCTTCCTATACTTCTAATGCAGCAGGAGGAAAAAAATAAAGATATGGTCCTTCTAAGTAAAATAGTAGCAATTGAACTTACGTTACTTGTGGAAGCCACAGTCTGAAGTTGAAGTATGACGTTGGTTTTAAACCAGCTAGTGTCTTATGCAAAGATTAAGAGAACTTAAATGGAAGTAGAGCAACACAGTTAAGGAATACAGTTTTAACAGCAAAAGGTGATTTTTATGAGGATTTATTTTAGATTCTTAACACTTATTGTAGCACTCAGTACTGCAGACCATTTTGGTGCTTTGCAGTTCCATTAAAGGTACAGATTTTCAGAAACAAGAGTGTGGTGTATGTGACAGTAGGCTGCAATTAAAGCCTTGGACATTGAACAGTAAACGAGAAGAGTTGGGTTTAGGCATCGAAAGAAAGAATGCACTAAGTGTATACCTACTATTTAAAGCTTTATAGTGCTTTTTGCTACATTCACTGATTAGATTGAACAGAGCTGTGTAACATAATGACTAAGCAAGCAGCGTCTTTGGTACTTCAACTAGAGTTTTCTAAATGAAGTTATTTCTAGGCTATTCATGGTCCATGAAACAATTGCCTCCTGAGGACAGAATAAAATATCTTGAGTGTTTCAGACAACATCTTTCAAACTACTGTGGCCAGGAAGTCTTTATAATAAAATGTTTTACCTAAAACAAGAGAGGGGGCGAAAAAACCCAGAGACTAAGCCACGACCACCAGATCTTTCTTTGGGGAAATGCACCATAGTTTGGGTTGGTTGCAGCTGTATTTGTGTTCCCAAGGTCGCTCCTAGATTTGACAGGAGCTGCAAAGGCTCAATGTGGGGAAGAGTTTGGGAAGTGGTTTGAAATGCATAGGAGCAACTGCATCAAAGCCAGTAAGGTAGGAGCATGGCTGTTACTGCTCTTAGAAACATTTTCAGTTGAATGAAACTTTCCAAAGATACCATACGTAATGAACAGAACTAATAAACTGTTTTGCCCAAGCCTCTGTATGCAGCACCTGAATTTGAAGTTGCATGGTAATAAGCTTGGAGGCATATTTTGCGAAGTTATACTGACTATGGAAATACAGTAAAGCTTTTAAGCTCTGGGAGTTCATAAGTTTTCCCCTTGTCTCTTTATTCTGGCAGTAGCCATTTACAACTGCCTTTTTTAGCCACAGGAAATCCCTTCTCTTGAACTGAAGAGGTATGTGAAATGTATTCCCTCTAAAGGCAACATCTGTGCTTCTTTGTGAATCATCAGCCAGAAAGGGTGATACATATGCTAATCAGCTTAACCATGTTAATGGTAAGGAATGGTAATTATTTTCAGGTGGGAGTAGGTGTTGTTTGACACCTCAGGAAGTAAGATTGAGACCATAAATTATTGCAGACATCTGCAAAGATGTACTGCTACAAGTTGTCTATTTCTTTCTGTTAAGCTGCCTGCCTAAGTGTGTTTAGATTTTTAAAAAAAAGGGGGAAAACCATGCACATCAGTAAAGTCTTCAGTTAATCAGAATTTGATTACAATAAGAGCTCAGAAATCATCATACAGTGTTGTTAATTATTAGAAAGATGATGTTGTATGTTGAAGTAATTGCAGTAAACAGCCCAGCTGGAAAAAAATTGTTCAAATTTTCAGCCATTAAACTGTATACTTTGAGCTTGTTTCTACCCCTGTCTGTTAATTGCTTTACTGTTAATTTATTTCTTTGTATTATGTAGATGCCTGACACTTACCACCTAGATAAGTACATCACTGTCATAGGAATTTTCTAAACACATGAGAAAACACTGTTTTCTGAAAGGCTTCCTGTATCTCTGTGCCTTGTTTGTGTAGTTAATAGTATCCTTTGTATGTCTTGGCCATCTAAGGTACTAGTTTTTTTGGCCTGTCTCTGTTTCAGGTGAAATCAACTGGCCCTGGCTACAGCCTGGGTTAATAGTAGAAACAGCAAATGACTCCCTGATCCTGTGAGTGTCTGCCCAGAGCTCTTGGAAAAACCCATTTTTTTTTCAGAAATCTTCGGGCCCAGGCATTTTTGGCTCTCCTTAAACTCAGTCTTTCCTGCACTTGTCTTCAGGATTGCTGGACTTCAAGATGATTAAAAATACTATTTATGTATTAATCTTCTCCTCTTCCTCTTCAAGTTCTCTAATGGATTATAAATTTCTGCCTTGTTTGACTAGTGCTTCAGTGTATAAGCCTCTGATGTTGACTTGAAACTATAATGTTCAGGCTGAAATTCTAGACCCTTCCTGAATTTTGACATAGATGTGATTACCAGCAGTGAGATGTTGATACAATTGTTTATTTTATAACTTTCTGCATGGACATTTTCACCTTGAGAGATCACTGGATAGAGCTTAAGTGCATTGAAAGATAAGCTGTTTCACGCCAACTATGAGGTATGTAGGGCAATGTGGAGGTAAGTAGGAATTTGTAGTGGTAGCACAATGGTCTGTGAATGTCTTTCCATGTTCTAATTTGAGCTCTTAAAATGGGTTTAAGTAGTTCCTAAGGCTCTTGTTTCCCTGCCAGCTGGTTGTATGGCAAATAAAAAATATGGATGGGGCATGGGATGCTAGCAAGTAACTCAAAGGACAAAGGTTTAATTCCTCATGACTTTGTGCATTTTGCTTAAACTATGCCTATGCTGGAAGCTGTGTTAGAGATACTTTCTTGAATGCAGTACAGTTGTACCTAGGTGGCCCGATGGACCCCCCAAGGCTGCGTGTTCCGTTAGCCCCAGCAAAACGTCGTGGTAGGGTGAACATTCAGCGCTGGTGCTTGAACAGCATCGGTGATGTCTGTGTGGCACACCCATACGCCTGGGGTCATGTACAAGTCGTCTTCTCTGGTAGAAGAAATACTGTGCTTTTTCAGGATTGTGATTCAGGATCCTCTTCATGTTAGTAATAGGTGGCAATATAAAATCTCAAATCTGCTCATCTTTTATGACCTTGGCAATAATAAAAGGTCCCCACTGTATAATGTTAGAACACTGAAATATATATTCAATATATCTCATAAATTAGTGGAGTTTTGCAGGTGTTGAATTTCAGTTTGAAAAAATAGAAGAAAAAATGAATTAGTTTTTTGAACCTTAAAATATGATGATCCAAGTAAATGTTAAATCCATGTATGTATACGTAACTTGGATCAATAATTTAGTCCATTTCTAGTATCAAAATGACATAGCCAGCATTTTTTATGAAATGGAATGGTATTGATTTACACAGTAAGTACAATTAAAAACCCCAACAAATAATTCAAATTCTGTTAGGGTCTGTTTGAGCTGTTTTGAATGTGTGTCCTCTTAGGTTACAAGGAATTAAAGCAAAACTGATTATTGCTGTGATAGTCCATGTATTTGGGTATGCTGCTAAAAGTCAACTAAAATTTTTGCTTTGAAAAGAAATTGTTCTAAATGGTGAAATGGGTTTAGGAGTTGCAATACAATGCACCAGGGATGGAGTAGTGAAGCAAATTATTAATTGCATTTAGAGGTGGACAAATTTAGTATGCTTTATGTTGAATAATGGTAGTGGCCAGGTCTTAAATATGAGATTGTACGGACTCATAGGTAGTGCTGTGAAGCTACGTAAGATTTGGATTTGATTTCCAGCTCTTTCCCAGAACTACTCTGTGAGCTAAGGGAAGCCGTTCCCTAAATCTGTTCAAAAAGAAATGAGATGTTGCGTAACAGTTGCAATGACTCTGAGCTTGAACTGAGGAAGAAATTAACCCATTTCATGAGGAGTATTTAATGAAATCTTTAAGATCTATCCAGAGTCAGTCCCAAAGGGGACCAGAATTCTTCACTGCTTGAGTAAAACTTTAAAGCCATGCAGTCTTCCCATACAGGTATTTCTTAAATTGTGGTCATATTCTTTCATTGCAAGAGGAGTTCTTAGAATTGACCAACAGAGAGCTCCTTATTTAATCGCAATTTAAAACTTACCTTGAGATAACACTAGAGAGGTAAATTACCTTTCCCAAATATTAAAAGCAATGTAATGTCTTGAAATAGACAGCATGATATCACTTTTTCTTTAATAACGTAGAAAGTTTTCATAAATTTAGGCATAGAAGCAAAACACTGCAACTTAAATTGAAATTACAAAAGGGCTAATTGTGTGTGGCACTTCTATATGGTAAAATAGAAATTTTTGCAACTACAGATCTGACTATAGGGAAAAAAAGTCAAGGTTTGGAGGCGTTTTCTGTATTCTTTTATTATGCTAGTAATCCATCCAATTCCTCACAGCTACCTATCCATTCATCTTGCCCTTACCTCAAGGGCACTTAAGCTTTTGTTGTAATCCATATGGATAGCCATCAACTCATAAATTATAATTTTGCAGTAGAAGTGCTAGAAAAATATCCATCAGTCTACCAGGTCTTTAGCTTCAGGCCTGAACCTGCAGTTTATTTTTTCAGTAAAACAAAACTTAATAATGTTCTGTTGCTCACTCTGCATGTTAAGGTGTGTGGGGTAAACACAATTGTACTTTAAGTTACAGACACTTAAAAGTCACACAAAATGACAAGGAGTTTTTTTGGCAATGGACATCACTGATTTAGTATGAAGAATGTTCATAGGCTATAAAGAAGTAATTCCAGTTCAGATATAATCTGTGAAGGGCCTATTAGTTTTTTGATTGCTAGGCCTATAGTAGGATTACACAGCAAAGCAGAGAGATTGTATTTGTCAAAAATGACAGAGTTTTTCTAAGAAATCCATACTGCAGAAGCTATAGAAGAATCAACTTAGTTTTCCATTATTGGAAAAATAGATTTATTAAGCATTTAGAGCAGTACTTAGGTTATAACATAAGGTTGGAAAGGACAGACCAATAGGCCAAACTGAAAGGTAGCTGAAAATGCATCTTTCCTTGAAAAGAGTAATAAAAGCTTGCTAAGCAAGTGTGCAAATGCTGTATGAGAGAGCATCAGCACTCTGTGAGGCTAATCTGCAGCATGGATCTGTGATGGTGAGAAGAAAACTACAGTGTTTACTGGGCTTTGGGTGGACTCCTCTGGACACTCTATTCCTGAGTGGAAATGCTGAGGTTCCCAGTGTCCTATGGTGTAAATATAAAACCTAGCAAGTTGGACAGGTGTTGGTAACGTAAAAATAGAGTTAACTACTGCTAGCAGAGAGAAAGGAAGGCTGAGCAAGCATACTAATAAATACCAGTGGAAACCCTCTATTAGCTAGGTGGATTATTCTGTAAATTGGGGAGGACAACTGACTACCTAGAAAGGTGGTGGGGGGGTTGTTTTTGGTTTTGTGGGGTTTTTTGTTTGCTTGGGGTTTTTTTAACAGAAGTTTGTCCTGTTATAGTCTGAATTGCATCGTGGAGAGGAGAGCTGGAAGTCATATCAGAAACAAAATGTAAACTCTCTCAACTTTGATCTGTGCATTAGTGACTTGCCTCAGCTGTGTGAATAGGTTTTAGGAGAGATGAAAGATGGCAGTCGCAGAGAGTGCACTGAAGTGTCAGTGAGGTCTGGCTTCAGCCGTGCTTTCTGCTTCTGCCACAGTGTCTCCCAATGTTTCTAGTAAATCACCTAGTTCTTATAGCAGCTCCTGTGGTATTTATTTTTTCTGGCCCTTGTCCTGTGTTTTCCAATGATGCGCTTTCAGAATCTTCGCTTGATATCTTACACTAATAATTTTGGTCTCTAGAAGAGACTGAAATACAGAAAATAAACTTGTTGAATGGATGAAGATGGCTTCAAGGATCACAAAGTTGAATTAATAGAACAGAGATTTCATACGGTGAGTATGTACTGGTTAAAATGGTTCTTTATCTGGATTCAAAGGCTGTTAATAAATTGCTAGAAATGGAGAGGCAAAAATGGAGGAAAGACTAGCTCCTCGGGCATGAGGGTAACTCGGGAGGTGTTTGGGACCTTATCCTGAAAGGCATTGAGGATCCTTGGCTCTCATGGGCGTTTAGTCTCTCTTGAGTTCCTGTGGTAGCACTGGGACTGTGTGAGTATGATGCAATTGCTTGGGGAAGAAGTGAAGGGCTTTAATGTATGCAATTTAAACTACTGAGGATTTTGATTAGGAATGGTGCAGCAAGGGTAGAAAATGATGAAAACCTCTAAAGATGAGAGCCATCAGAATTTTAGTGTTTCCTGTAGGAGATGAGGAATGAAAGGGGACTTGTGTAACTGTGTAGGAATAAAATAGTTTGTGGTTTGACTCATAGTGTGTTCACACCCAGGCCAAGATCAAAGTTTTTATACCAGTTAATTTCTACCTAAATCTTTATAATGCCCAAGCTGTGAATTATGATTGTTTTATAGCATTACTTTCCCTGAAAAAAATAAAGTTGGGCGGAATTGTCTTAATAAATAAGCCTTTTCAAAGGGGAAATATGTGTGAATTCCAATGCATGCAGTTTGACTTGTGTGCCCGTGTTTGACTAAACCTCACATCATCTCTTCTGTATCTTCTTACCACCAGGATAATAGGAAAGATAATGTATTCTTACAGGAAATCTTGTCTATGTATATGGATTTTTTTTCCTCTCCTGAGAAAAATAATTACATGGTGAGGAATGTTTGCTGAATGCATGTGCCTGTATTACAAATGTCATAAGTGACAGTTACGCAACAACATTTGAAATGAGCATTTCACCCATGTTTATGAATTTCTGCATGGAACAGAAAATGGAAAAGAAATATATGGGAACTTTAAGATATGTGGAAGAAGAAAACATTGGTCAAAGTGTCCCAAATAGCCTCTTTGAGCTTAATTGGGTGAATTACCAACCTGTGTACAGAGCCAGCCGAATGCATCTAATCGCTGTATTCAGCCTTAAGCTGATGGTATGCAGACCCAAGCCAGGATAAAGTCTGCCCTACAGGTTGACCTTCATATCTTTTCACTGGATTAAACTGCAGAATTTTGATTGTTTATTTTGCAGGAAACAGTTGTCTTATGTTATTGGTAAATTAAACAAAATTTTCCATTTATGCCTTTGCTAGAAAAATCGGAAGATAGAGAAATGTTTATGTACAGTCAGCATACTGTTTGTCAGTTATGTCTCTATAGGTGGCAAGGTCATTAAACATTGTCTTTTGGCTCAAGATAGAGTGGAAGATGCTATGAACTTAAATGAAACACCCCCCCACATGCCTCAGGGAAAAAAAACCCCAAACCCCACACCTGACAAACTACAGAAATTCAATCAGGCTTGCTTATCCCTTTGAGAAAAATGGGTTTATTAAATCATAGATTAAAGATAGGAAATTGTTGATTTTATCTCTTTCACAGACAAGATCCAATTTAGCTGATAGAGAGCTGAATCTGAAGAGAATTCTTCAAGTTGTTTATTTTCTTCACAAATACGTAGTTAATATTTAATTTGCAAAATATGTCCTTTTCAAACCTTTTATCTGTCATGAAGATTATGGAAAGAAGTTGAGATAACTTGTTGCATTTTATTCAGCTCTGGAATCAACCTGGGCTTTTTGAAGGTCAGCAATAGCCACGGGTGTCTAATTCCAGAAACTTAAAATGGGTTCTGAATGCTCAAACCCTCCTGGCTTTGCTGGAGAATCTG
This sequence comes from Strix aluco, assembly GCF_031877795.1. NCBI lineage: Eukaryota > Metazoa > Chordata > Aves > Strigiformes > Strigidae > Strix > Strix aluco. The sequence continues at coordinate 3,369,696 of NC_133958.1, read as the reverse complement.
CATCAAGTGTTTAATTTTCCGCCTTTTTTTTTTTTCTAAATCTTGGTAGCATGCTTGTGTAACAGAGCTTATAAAGAACACCTGTCATCTCCAAACTCATAAAACTTTTCATGGGACTCCCAAGGGCACTGCTGTTGCAGTAGAGGTGGACAGGAAGAAGAAAGTATGGTGAAAGTATGGGGAACTTACTACAAACTGTACAAATAAAAAATTATTAATAATTATTCCTCCTATCTCAGCAGTGAGAAACCAAATTTTCCAATTCAGTTTTCATCTTTTAATCAAGATTTTGGTCATCTACCATATTTGGTATTTCATTGAATGGTTGAAGATTCATGAGGCAGGAACTCATGCAGTGAGTTTAGGAGACAGTGTAACCATGTGAATTCAGCAGACTGATTTATATAAGCGTTTCTGTTTCCCTCATCATTGCACTAGCAGAGGGCATTGCAAATGCTGAAGGACTCTGAGGTGGGCAACTGGTTACTTCTGTGTGATAGATACCTGGCTGAGATAGGAGAAAATTAGCGGCTTGTCTGGATGTAGAAGGTAACATTAGGTAATGAGCTCGTGTGGAAATATCATTGTTAGCTCTGATAACGCCCTTTGAATTTCCCTGTCTAAAATGAGGACTCGAGAATGGAAACGCTCTCCCATAGCTCATTAGTGTGAGCAGAGAGTGGATGCTTGTTCAGCTTTAGCATATAGTCTGTGGAGTTATTTTCTCACAGTACTTACAATACTCTGGATTCCCTTAAATGATGAATGCTCTGGAACAGGGAGCAAATTGAAGTGTAATGGCATGTCAGTTAGAAATGAAATGATATACAAATAGAAATATCGTTTATTTTAAATGAAAAATAAAAAGGGCTAAATATCTCCATGAGGATATGTTTGGTAAAATGTTTCAATTTAGCTTGTTGTTCATCTCGTATAAATAATGGCATGCTCCTCCCTCCGACCACCCTGCATTACAGAAAGCACTGTCAGATACTGCAATCAGATGTGTGCAAAAGAGCTGGATTTAATTTTCTGTCAATTATTCAGTTGACTGAATATGTTGTTTGTAATTTGGTATCTGGATGTCTACAGATCAGCAATAATTCAGGTTAGATGTTTGCCTGTTCAGATGAGAGTAGATGCCTTGACATGGGGAAATTGGATGTGTGTTGGGTTTTGGTGTTTCATGTTTGCCATACTTGTGCTTCTCAAAGCTAATACTGTGTTGTAGGATAGACTTAGCTATTCTGACAGTGATTTTTTTACTTGTATGTGAAGCAAACCATCTGGAACATGGAACACTTACCCTTTCTTGTATTACTGTGTGGTTTTGTGTTTTGGTTTTTTTGGTTTTGTTTGTTTTCTTTGGTTAGTTCCCCCTTAGAAAATTGCTACTGTTTGGGTTATTTTTTTTACTTGTGCAGTGTCTACTTCAAAGAGATGGTAAACTGATTGCTAATGCAGTGTAAGCTTAAAATAATAGTATTGTGGTGAACAGTTGTGAGCACCCATCCATCTTCCACACAATGTTCCTTGCAATAACAGTCCTGTGCATCCCAGAATGTTATGCTACTGGTGTGTTTGGAATATCAAAGCTGTGGGAAAGGTGGGTGGTGTGAATCATAGTCTGCATAATACATCACACTTTTGGGTCTTTGTGGGGCTGAGGTCCTGGTTTGCCAAACCCTTCGGAGCACAGGTGAGCTCTACCGATGTGCCTGTACAAATCCGTATGCGAAGGTAGCCACATCTTGGCAGGGACTTGTATGTGCTTCTTGAAACGACTAATCACACCTTCTGACCACGCTTTTGCTGGGTGCATTTATGCAGCACCTCATCCTGCTGCTTCTTTTGTACAGACTGTTAAAAGAAGAATTTTCAGAGCCTTGAGAATTAAAGCTCCTTGAACTGATTTGATTGATGGTCCTTTTATCAAGTGCTGTGCTGGTACTTGTGCATACAACATACAAAGTATCGCACACGTTTTTCCAATCAAATGACTCTTCTCAGTGAAGAAAATCCATATTCTCTGCTCTAAACAGTGTAGACCAAAAGTCGAATGAACAGTGAAAAACGAATGGAGTAACCAGGGATTAGCAGACAGTGCATTATGATGATTACCCACATTGTCTTCAGCTTAATAAATTCTGTTTTGCTGTAAGTCAGTTCAATTGTGTGTGAAAATAGAGAAGGTGGAAAATGAGACTGAACAAGAGGGTTAAATGACAGTGTGCCATTCCAGAAGCAATTAACAAAAAACCCCCAACCCTTGAGGAAAAGAAAAAAAGGAGGTTTTGAAGTGTAAAGGAGGTTTTGAAGTGTAAAATAAAATCCGCAATTCTGTTTTAATGTGGGAAGCTAAAATAGTCTGTCCAATCCTCATCATTAAACCCATACAAAAGCAGTTGATGAAGTACTTTTTAATGCATCATGTGGCACTTGCAATGCTGCAACAACACTGACTTGCGCTATTGAGTAATCGCTAAAAATGGGCAAACAGGAAGTAGCAGTAATTCCAAGTCATTGCTTTGGCATCCCATTCACTGAATCCAGTTGAAGATCCCTGAGACTTGCTATGATTCAGTACTTGCTCTGGCAGATCCTGCTGCAGAATAAGAGCCTTTAACTTTGTTGTAAGTGAATCACTCCTGAACAGATGTGTCTTGACTCAAAAGAGTAACCTTGCATCCAGGAGTTTTTAAAGAGGTGTTTGGAAGGCTCAGTTAATATTAGCCCTTATTTATTTATCTGCTTTGGCATGCCTTGGTAATTATGGGATTTTCAGTAGACTGCAAGAAAACTGAAAATGCATAAGAAAACATCTAAATGGAACAGCCTGATTGCACTGGGGGGAGAGTAAGTCAAGCACAAAGTTAAGGAAGAAGTATAAAACCAAAACTTTGCAACACAGCTGAGCTGTTTATCTTGCAATTTCTTAATCATTTTATTTCTGTGTTAGGGATTGATACCCAGAACTCCTGAGCATCCAGAACTACAGCTGGAGCCAACAAGAGGTGGAATTCCTTAGAAACCTGGGAAAAGTGGGGCTGGTATCTAAGGAAGTAGTGTCATCTAGTGGTTGAAGAAAAGGACCAGGAAAACAGGACTCCTCTAAATTATATTTTTAAAACTTACTACCTACTTACTGGTTGATGAATTTACTTGAAAATCTCAATATCCCATTTCTCTGGGGGAAGGGAGGAGGAGGAGGAAGATGACGATGACAGACTATGCAGCTTTTGGCCCAACCGTTTTCTCGGTTTTGAAAAACGAAAAGGTTAAATGTTGAAGATGTTGTGTGCCACCATCAGAACTCTTTTGTACAGAGGCAATTTGAAGCAAACTCAGTGCTGTTTCAGAAAACACAAGGAGGCTGCCTCTGGTGCATTTGTATTTAAATGTGACCGGAACAGTTTAGAATTTGGCAGTTTTATGTCCCACAGAGTGCCAAATCCAGGCATGGGGTAAGGAATGTGCTTGTCAGCCTGCTTGTGGATAATGGAGGAGCGAGCAAGCTGCTTCGTGTGTATATATATATTCATAGTAGGCAGCTTAAAAGCAGTTTATGGTGGTTCAGTAGTAGTTTTGTTCATTGCTAATGATCACTTCCAATGTCAGCAGTTTGTGGAGGACTCCCAGCTGTACCTTTTGTTTCTATCTGCTATAATCAGTATTATCTCCTGCTCTTCTTGGCAGCAAACAAGCTGGAATGAAGGATACAGTAGTAGAGCTGAATCCCACAAAGCTTGAATGTGTTGCAGTTGCGGGAAGAGAAATGCTGTAATGGATTTCTCCTTTCCGTGATAGTCCTTTCCGAGAAGGGTCTCGGCCCCAGCAGGGCAGATCCGCAGCCGTGTAGGTGTTGCAGATCCTTCCAGTGTTTTGGGTACCTGGCGCTGTAGCGCACGCTCGCCCGACCGAGGAAGATCCTGTCCTGTAGACCTGTTGGAAGTGGATGATGACAGGACAAGGGCAGCAGAGCTTTGTGCATAGTTTAGAGTTATTAACAACTTTTTCTCCCTGAACTTTGAAGGTTTCCACTGAACATTTACAGCATAGCTAAGCCTGCCTGCTGCAAACTGTTGGCACCAAGGAATGAATTTGCATGAGGTGCCCTCCAGCTAACACAGTGCAGCAGCCTTAAAACAAAATGACACAGGGTTATTGGTCCCTGTGTTTTTGCATTCAGGGTTGATGCTCGTCGCTACCGTGGTACTGGAGTGTATCACACTCCATTATCAGAGATGACACGTGTATGGTTTAGGAAAGAGTGATTGATTTCCTATCTGTAAAGTAGAAATAGGTATGGAGGGACTAAGGCAGGGATTTTCGTAAGTGTTTGTGTATGTAATTCTCACTAAAATCAGTGGAAGTTACGCAAGAGGAGTATTTCTGAGAGAGGTTTGTTCAAGCTCCCTGATGGCACAAGGAGCTGAATCCTCATCTCTCATGTTGCATGCTAGTGCTGTTTGCTTCTGTAACATTCACTCAGAGGCTGTCCTTACATTCAGCTCTCTCCTGACACCCAGATTGGCTCTCCCTATGGCAGATACTCTGTCTGTCTTAGGTTCGTTGACTTGCTGGGCTAACAATATTTCATTACCTCAGCGATCCCATCAATAAATGGCCTGTGTGATTTCCCCCCCCCCCCCCCCCCGAGAGCGACCTGCAGATAAATGGTATGAGCAGGGACATCTTCATATTTAGTCTTCAAGTGCCACATATGGGATTTTTCATGTAGATAGTCTCCACAGCTCTAAATATGGGCTGCCTCAGTACTCCTCACGGTGCTCAGCATGCTTTTGCAACAGCCACGACAGCATGGGAATTTTCAGGAGGAAGGCTCTAAGAGTTCTCGGATGTGTTCCTGCACCTCCTGCTCTGTGGAAGCTTTTCTTGACTACCTGATACTCTTGGTACAAAACATGCAGACATTTTCATATTGGCAGTGAGAAAATGCTGGACTGGCTGACCCCTCTGAGCAAACTTTTCTTACCAAGCTGGCATGGAGAAGCCTCATCTCAGTTGCTGAAGAGCCTGAGGAATGCACGGCAGTGTTTGGATCTGCAGCCGGGGCCACGCGATTGCACAAGGGGAGCAACATAAAGGGCAGCCGACTGCAAAGCTGTTAGCATTCTGCACGGCACACAGCTTCAGCTCAGTGTTAGATCTACTATTATAATTCTCTGTTAATTACATAGTGTTGATTATATAACTACTTAGCAGTTCCTCCTCTTTTAATGAGCACAGCTGTTTTCTGTCCAGCTTCAACAGGGAAAATTTCCCATCTCTAATTTAAAAGTAATACACTCAAAGAAAACTCCAGAGGGCTCTTGGGCTCGCGCTGTTTAATATGTTTTAACGCTCATGGTGCCTACAGGCTTCCTTCAGCCTAGAGAGCACTTATGGCCTTCCCGCTTACCCTCTTAAATGAATCTTTATAACTAATGAACTTTATTAATAGAGTTAAAAAAGCTAACAAAGCCCCCGCCTTGTAAAGGAAAGAATTTTATTTAGGCAGACTGATACAAGCTGTCATGTCACTATGCTAATTTGGATCTATGCACTGTATTCACTGTTTTCTGACCAAGCACTTCCTACAAAGTGTGCTAGTGGGCAGTTTTTTGCCAAAAACTCTCCAAAGAGTGAGTGACATAAACGTGTATTTGCTTATGCTAAGGTAGCTGTGAGTTACTGCTTTCCAGGAGACAAAGGTATTAACATCTACTGGAGACCAGAGGCTGAGGTGCTGGAGCATTAAAGGAGCGTAAGGTGTAGGCAAACAGCAGCAATGTGCTGAACAAAGACCTCAGGTCATTGCTTGCCCCCAGGTTCACGCCAGACATGCTGCGTCCGTGATAGTAACGTCTTAAAGAGCTTGCTGAGAACGCAGTCCGGTTTTACACTCTGCAGTGGCAGTGCAAACGCTTTGGGTGTGGACAGTTTTTCTTTGGAAAACATGTTTTTGTTGTAATCGAAACAATTCCCAGGAAGATGTAGGCTTCAATACAGTTTTAGGTGGAAGAATTGTCAAAACAAATCACTTCAACTTTCTAGCTTGATTTTCACAAAGTCAGGTCATTTCACTAACGTTTTTATAACTTTTAATCTTTCAGGTATATGATAATATGCTGGCATGTTTTGACACTGGCAGAATACAGTCATTGTGGGTTGAACAGAATGCACAAGAACGTTCAATAGTGTTGGTTTTTTTTTAAACTTTTGGTCTATAAGCAGTCTTGAAGGTGTGACCCAGAAGGAGGAAAGGGCTGAAGCAAGTCTGTAGCAGTGGCAGGAAGTCTGTAGCAAGACTTGTGCTTTATTTCCTAAGTGGAGGCTCATTATTTCTGCTTCACGGTTCTCTGTTGTAATCTCTTAGATCCGGGATTTTCTCAATCTGTTAACTTGACCCTACTAACAGTGTTTTAAAAGTTCGATAACTGATAAATACTTGAGCAAATGATTGAACATGCCGTGGAGCTGCAAGCTGGTTTTAACCACCTAAAATAATTTTTGTTGATGTGCTTTTAAAGCACTACTCTCATCCATAACATCTATTAATTATTTATTAGTCTGTGTACCCTTTATAGCTGTAACCTTAACATAAATTGAGACTGCTTGATCTATTATTGAGAGCAAAGACTGTATTCCTAGAAAGATGATGATTTATCTGGAAGTCGCTCTCTATCTTCACCATTTTTAAATAGTGCACAGATAAATATGTCTCTTTAGCTAGAGTGTCCTTTTGTTTCCCTAGTATGCTTGATTGTAAACATACATCAAGTTGTTTCCCTCAGGGGGCCCTGTTCAGATGCATCTTGAGTTACATTATGGTAATTATGTTCATTCTTTGCATTAATAATTACACTGAATGCCTCCTGTTCAGCAAACTATTGTATTTCTTTGATGTTTTCCTTGCTATTATGAACTGCTGTGCTGTTACTGTGTAGTTTATGCTGATGATGCAGGTCGCCCATTCTCCCTGTTGTGTTGAGTGTTTTTTTTTTTTCCCTCCATTACTTGTGCTTCTAGATAGTAACATATCATATTGGGTAGAACAGAGTTAGGGGCAGCTAATCCACTCAGTTCCTAGATCTGACAGGTAAAGACAAACTGAGCATTGGTATTGACTACCATGCTGCTGTAGTGAACTTTTCTAATAAACCCAGCAATTTCCAGAATCAGTTGCTTCAGACAACAAATCATAAGAGTCTAAGATAATGGCTAGTGAAAGTACAATGTTTCTAAGATTAAAAATCAGTTGCACCTGTTTTTAAAAAAAGCAGGTTATTGTACTGGTTGTGTGAAGGTGATTTGGTGTTGTGGATTTTTTTGTTTGTTTTAGTTTAATAAGCTTTACATAATTCCATTGAGTTTACTGACAATGTACTAAGACTGAATTTGGCTCACAGTAAGTGATTTAACAAAATTAATTTGTAATACTATGCAATGTTTGCATTCGCTAATGCCAGACAAACAGGGTTTCCCATGTTTCAGATGTAACTTCTGTATCTTTTTTAGACCTAAATAATTAAGTACTTTTTGGTCCTGTAAGTTGTTCCCATTTTGAGAACAATTAGAGAGAAGTAAGGTATTTTTATGTAATCTTTTTGGTTTACAAAGAATGTTCAAGTTTCCCTAAAGAAAACTGCAGTCAAACGTTAGAACAATTATTATTAGTGCTTCATAACCCCTTTTAAAAATCAGCAGTGACCAAAAAGTGCTTGTAATTTTTTAATTGTCTTTTTAATGTCAGGCAGTGGCTGTCCCCCCACTGTCACCCCCGCCTTTTCCTCTTTTTAGATTTACAGCTGCATTATCTGCATTAGCCATATTAACTCAAGGAATCTGTAGCTAGTCAAAATTTGCAGTCTGTTTGTTTTGTCACTTAATTCTTTTGGTTCCGTTAACCAGTTGGAATGAGGGAATTTGTGTTTAATTTTCACACTATGCAGGAAAGCACTGAAACAACCAGCATGCATGAAGCTTGGTTGAAACAAAAATGTACAAGAAGCTCCCGTGCCCTGAACAGCCTGTCTAGATAGGAGCTGGGAAGAAAGAGTTTATCCACTTTTGCAAAGGAGGAAATAAACTCAGATGTTGACTGGCCATAAGATCAGATTGGAGTTTCACTTCTATGAAATTAAGATGTGTTTGCATTTCTCATTGAATGTCTTTACCATAAATTATTTTTCTTTCCTTTGAGTGGTGATTGTTCTCCATGGATTTTGCGTTTCTGGGTAGCTTGAATTCATCCAATGTTCTCCTGGTGCTTTGCAAATGAAGGGCATCTACATATTGTACGTGAGGAAAGTGGACCACAATGGTCTCATAGGGTCTTTTTTTTATCTATTTCTTACTGATACATACATTTCCTACAAAACCTCATGGAGATTTTTTCTTTTATATTGGCAGGATGAATTGATTTAGGTTGGTTCATGTATTTAACGCATTGTTGACTCCTACCAGTAGCTTCTAGGTGGTGTGTTGAACCTGCATGTGTACTTGAATGTGTCTGAGAGAGGGAGCCAGTAAAAGGTGAAAAAAATCCCGCTAGTAACACCTGAACATCCTTCTCCTAGGAGGAAACCAATCCAGTGTAATAAGGCAAAGCCCCACAGCAGTGAGGAGGGTAACAGCAGCATTTACAGAACCTGCTGGGTAGATTTCCTGGGCAGAAAATATATAGTCTGGGACTGAAGATCATCTTTTAACCTGGTTGCATATTGCAACTTTCAGTTTGTTGGTCAAGTTGAAAGCCCGTCCAGAAAAATTAGTAAAGGACAGAACGATTCTTTCTCCTGGACAAGATTAGGGTGAGAATTATTGCGGAGAAACTTCTTTCCCCTATGAACAGTGGAAGGGATGGGTGAGGCGAAGATGGCAGCCACAGATGAAACCCCTTGCTGGCTTAGAAAGCCAGAGGCTTTGTGAAAAGCCGTGACCTCTTTAGCTCTGAAGACAGCTCTAGAAAGAAAATGTCCTTTGGATCTTTTTGTGCTTTCTCCAACCCTTTGTGTCTTCCTCTTTCCTTCAAAGCAGCATTTTTTCTTTGTGCCTTTTTTTTTTTATTCCTCAGTTCTGCTTAGCAAAGACTCTCCAGGGAGCCAGTGCAGAGTTGAACTTGGCACAAGCAGCCAGGAGGATGGCTTGAGCTCAATGTCTGTACAAATGTCCAGGATAAACTGCTGTATTAATATTTCAAATTATTTCCTAATACAGTGTGCACTATGGCAGGGATCCAGGGAACAAGGTTTTCCTGGTGAAATCTGCCTTCTCTTTTTAATATGCAGCTATAACCAGTTTATTTTTAAAACTGTTATGTGGAAAGAGCAATGTTTTCATTAATGGAAAATCTTGACACCCTTCTTTTGGCCTTACATCAATTTTGTTTCCACTTCTGTGGAATTACACTGACTTTCTTTGGGTGTAATGCTGAAGAACCTAGTCCTGTTGTTTTACAGCTATATTACTGTAAATCTCTTCAGAGTGGAAATATCTTTATTAGTTAGAGCTTCATTGTAGTGAACTCTCATGTCAGACAGGTTTAATTTAGATTTACAAAGCAGGCCTTGGTTATGTTGCCCTAGTAGCCTGTCCACTGTGAGACCTCCAGGCTCTTGTTTACCTCAAAACAAATGTTGGGTGTGTTCCCCCCCCCCCCCCAGTGTTGGGAGATGTAAGTGAGAACTTGCCCTCTTCTGGAAAAGTAGTTTAAAATGTTTTGTTGAAATGTTTTTGCATACACTTTTTCATAGGAATTAATTTATTTCAATTTAAAAAAGGGAAAACAAACATTTCTGAAATCAAAATGTTGTGTAGTTGAAGAAGGTTCTTTTTGAAATCACTGGGTTTAGTGTGTCATTTCATGATGACTGTTAGAGGTTTTTGCTTGTTTGAAGTTTGGAATTGAATGCAGTGTTCCAGCTAACATGACATTCCTTGTGAAATTTTTTTTGTTTCAAGTCACAGTGAGGAAAAACGCGAATATTTTTTCTGGAACAGAAATACAAAATATTAAGTCAGGTGAACGATGTTTTTTATATATTTTACTAAAGCTAGCATTAAAAGAAAGTTTCTAGTACAGAATGGTTGAAGCTTGGAAGATCGTCTAGTCTGGCCCCCCTGCTCAAAGCAGGGTCAGCTAGAGCAGCGAGCCGAGGGCTGTGTCCCATTGGGTTTGGAATATCTCCAGGGATGGAGATTCCATCTTCTCTCTGGGCACCCTCACAGCAAAAAAGGTTTCTCTTATGTTTAAATAGAATTTCCTGTATTTCAGTTTGCATCTGTTGCCTCTCGATCTGCTGCTGCACAGAGAATGGCCTGGCTTGGTTTCCATAGTCCCTACCCTCAGACATTTATTCACCTTGATAATATTTCCCCATCCCACCTAGAGGCTAAATAATGACAACTCCCTCAGCCTTTGCCTGTATGCATATTAAGGGCTTTCCAGTGCTTGGGTATCATGCATATTCCTCTTTAATCCCGGATTCATGAGTAGGGATATGAAACTGGAGCCCTCAGAACACCAGGACACAGATGCTGACAGGACAGAAACATGAAAATAGGGAAGCATCATGTGTGAACACTGCACACTGCTTCTCATGGGTTTTCCACTGTTAAAGCATTCTTTTCCTGCACACAATTTCTATTTCTAGAGCGGGAGATAATTCTCTAACAAGAATAGATTTGCCAAAACTCGTAGAACTCTCTCTTCTAATGCTTAGGCGAAGAGCTGGGAATGGTGACACTGAGTGTGTTTGAAGACCAGTGACAGCTACCTTCAGGTCTGACTCAATAACTGTTTGACTTGGCAGTCTTTACTTTGACTCTGGCTTCTGGAAGCATTGAAACAGTGTTTCAATGTTTGTACATGTAACTAGATGAATCATTTCATAAAAATATGTGGTGAGGTAGCCCTCACAAAGGCAGTTATTACCCTTTCCAATCAGTTTTACAAAAAGGATAGTAGTTTTCATTACTGTAGGAGTTGTCTGTTTCAAGTGATTCTGAATTTTGATATTAAATTTATTCTTGGGTTTGGGTTTTGTCTTGCCTCTTGTGACTTCTGTGACTCCAGAGGAGTTGATTCTGACTCGCCCACTGTAAGATCCTTCAGGCCCAAATCTGCCTGTGAAAGGTCCCATTTATATCATTACTACCAGAATTCATTAAAACAAATAGAATTGTTGTGAGAGCTCTGAATTTCCTTTCATTGTGGAATATTCCTACCTGCATGCATTCATAGGCAGATGTTTACATAATCATGTTTTGAATTATGCTGTTAATCCCTCAGAGGGATGGATTTTCTTAACCCTTTTAAGTATCTAGAGGTAAAAAGCAGGGGGGTGACTTCCATTTATGCCAGTTTGAGTCTGGACAAGTATATTGGGGTCAGTGCAATTAACTGTTAAGAGCATATGCGCGGAGGAATTAAAACTGAAATCTTAATTCTGCCAGCTAAGACTCACAGTTTCTGAGAATGCAGTTTCCAAAAACCTTAAAATCTGTCAGCTGAACCATGAAAAACTGAATCCCACCTCAGGTGTGCATTACCACATGCCCGAGCTGGGATCGGGAGTCCCATGTGGTGATAGATACGGTGCTCGAGCTAAAAGACACTGCCCTCTGTGAATCCAGCTTAACCCAAATGGACAGGATGAGAGGAGAGAGGCTGTATTTGCCTGTGCCTTGCAGCAAGTAATGTTAGGATAGAGGCAGGAATAAGAAGCCAGATCTTCTGGCTTGTATTTAAATGATGATCAGCTGGACAATTCTGCCTGTGAGGAATATCACTTGCAGACTTATGGGCTGATTTGGGGATTTGGGATAGTCTTGAAAGGAAGTAATGGTGACAGGCGTTTTGTCTGGGGGAGAAGTGAGAAATTTTGTGCTTAGGGGATGATTAGATTATTCCTTTCAAAGGATATGTGGTCACATCAGAGAGGTGGCAGGAGAGAGACTTGAGTGATTGGTAAGCAGCTGCATCACAATCCTAGATGATGACTTTGTTAAAAATTCCCCCCTCCCCATAGTGAACCACACATAAAAAAAGCTGAGCGATGAGTTGTGCTGGGACATGCCTATTCTTGAGAGTAATCAAAAGCTGAAGCTGTTCCTTGTAGTTCTGAGATCGGCAGCAGTTATGATCTGGGCCCTGGGTCTGAAAACCAGTGATAGAACCAGTGCTTTATTAATCCTGAATGATCTTGGCCCTTGCCAAGAGTCAGCCCTGCATCCTTCAGTAGCCCTTGCAAGCTTTTTGGGGAGCTCTTGTCAAGACTTCTTGAGGCCCTCAAATTGCTTTTGAAGTTTCTTTCAGCTGGCAGAGTGAGGATTTGACCAAGCTTTATCAGTAGCCTGCTGTGAAAAAGCAGCTTTTGACCCAGCCCCAAACAATGCCTAAAAATCAGTGCTAAGACAGTCTTCAGTTCATATCGCCCTGCTTACTCCATGTGGCAGACTCAATAGTTTCTAGCTACCAGAGCCTTGATGCTTTTCTGTACTGCTTTAAAGTCTATTCAGGAGCTGAGTAGGTGTGAGCTGTTTGTTGTGCTGTTTACACTGCTAGAGCTTGGACACTGGAGGGCTCATGCAGCAGTACAGAAGCATGTACTTCTTGCTTCCTAATGTGATGAAAGGAGAGCACATTCCAAACCGCAGCATTGCCCAAATGAGCAAAATCAAGAAAGGCTGGCTGCAGATAGAAACAAAGCATTTCCTCTGTCTCTTAGACATTAGTGTTTCTCATCCATTTGATTTAACAAGAGCAATCACCCTGCCGCTCTAATTATCTCTGTCAGACCCACAGTGCACGTAGAGTTCTGATTTTTAAGAGGAGGAGAGTACACTGGTGTCTGTATGTGTTTTAGTCCATCATGATGCACATCTTATCAGAGGAAAGCATTTGGAGGTTGCTGTGATAACACAAACGGATTCCTGGCATATGGCAAAGGGCTATTTTTTATTATTTACACAATTAATGGAAAGGAAACATTAAGTGTCTTTGATTAGAATTAATGGTTCATTAGCCTGGGCTGTCATCACCTGGTAGCACTGTGGATCTGGATGGCGAAGCTGATGAATTAGTCTGGTTAGAATAAAAATAGTGGGGATAGGGATTCACGGAGACATGCCGAGTATGAGTAGGGCAGCAAAACTGTAGAAATGGTTTCTGAGGGCAAGGAGTGCAAAGGCCTGACTCTGCACTCACTCTGGATGTAGATAAATGTGCATTTCACGAACAGCTGTGCTCGTGGCAGATGTTACTGCCTACTACTGTCTTTCTTCAACACTAAATGCTCGTTACTGCTCCACTGATAGAGCTTACCAATTCCTAAATCTGCTGGCAGAGCTACTTGTGAGTCATCATTTATTTGTTTCTGTCAAAATGGGAGCAAAGTTAACAGAAACAGGTTACTGAAACTGTTTCTGCAGATGATTGTGGGGTTTTTTTTTTTTTGTCCTCCCCCTGCCGAAGCTATGTGGCCGGTACTCAGCCAGTGTTGTGGAAGGAGAGTTGCAGGAGAGTAAACCACCTTCTTCTAGCATGGCTGGATCTGGAAGACTTCCCTTTTGAAAACAAGTTGCAGGAGGAAGAGATGCATTTGGACAATGCTTTCCCATCTTCTAAAGGGAAATTCTGATTCAAAACTTCGGTTTAGTTTGAAGACTAAACGTGCTGCGTTTAGTTACTGTTGTGGGCTTTGGCTGTTGAGCAGCCACCAGCATTGCTTCCAGGTTAGGTTTATGTGAGGAGGAGGAGGTGCTACCACAGCACAAGTCCGGAGGGATTTCTTCCCAACACATAGTTCTCACATTGCTGTTAGATGTTTTTGTAACTTAGTTACTGTCACAATTTATTGTGTGGAAGAGGGGCTTTAGAGCATGTATTTTATCAAGCTACTTTTATGGACTTAAAGACCTGTTAGTGAAGCAGGAACTGTCTTTTCACACCACCCTGTGATAGAAGCTGTGCAGAAAACAGGAGGACCAGGAGGTCCACAAACTGTACCGACATGGACCAGGGTAATGTGATAAACCTGAGATCAGACCTGGACTGAGGAATCTGTTTCACAACCAACTACAACCTTAGGCTGCTCTAACAAGAGGCTTAGATTTGGGTGTTATTTCTGCCTGGAAAAGTAGCAGGAGTGAAAAAAACAACCCTGAGCGTTTTCAGTGACATTAGAGAGAAAAACAAAACTCTTGTGGACAAAGAGATCTGTCTGCAGCACTCAGAGCACTCGGTTTTAGCAGAAATGGCTTTTCCCTTCTGTGTTGGAACTGCTTGTGAGAGTGGGTAGAGAGTTAATGTAACAGTCATAGCTGGCCCCCACAACAATGCAAATGTAATAATTTTATCTCTAATACATATTCTTGGTATTAATAGCAAAGAAGCCAACAAACAAAAAATAATCCATCACATTCTGTAAAATTGCCTATATAGACAAAAACCCACTGCTCCCTGCGCTGCTTTTCTTACTTCTGTTTTATTGTTTCTATTTAATGAACTGGCAAATAAATTACAAAAATCTGTTTTATAAGCCAGTTACTTATTAATTCTGTATTTTTCTACAACAGGTTCTTAGATTAATGAATCAAGGAGATGGAAAAGCCTGCTAATTTAATTACACAATTACCATTGCTGTAACATTTATTTTAAGGACACGACATAGCTAATGGATGTTTTATTTATTTAAAGTGATCTGAAAATTTGCAAAAATGTTTTTATTTCAGGCTTTTGGTATTTCCTCCCCCCCCCCCCCCCCTTTTTTTTTTCCCCCCTGACTTTAGTGAAAAATATTAGAAGGATTGTTGCCATGGCTAAAATAGCTACCTTTTTGTGCAGATCCCACTATGATTACAAACTACAAACTAGTTCTTACTCTAAATATGTCTTTCTTTAATGATGAGTGAAAGAAAAGTGAAGTAATATTTCTGAATGAATACTGAACACGTGGCTAAATACCCCACATCTCTATTAAAAATGCTTGTGTGCCACCTCCGAATTACACTGGTTGCACTTGCCATCCTGGTGGTGTAACCTTAGGTTTAAAAAATTAAGTCCAGTTCAGCTAAGGCAGTAACAGTCTCATCCACTCCGCAGTGAGGACATCTGCCAGAAGAAAACAGATGCTCTACAGGTTTTGCTGATGCATTTACCTAAAAGTGTTATTTGGTAAAGCACAAAAGTGTGTTTGAGAAACAGTTAATTGTGAAGGAGATGGGGATTTTTGCTGCTGTGGCCATCTGCAAAAAGGTGGAAAAACAAGAGCTGTATTTTGTATGGTTAAATGCTGTTCCAAGGGATACTGATGGGAGATGTGGCCGACACAGGAATAAGCATTGAGTTCCAGATCCAGTGATCCTGTCCACAGGCTGCTGGTCTCTGCTCAGTGATGGAGACCTACACCAGGATGGGGCCAGAGGGCTGCGTTGCCTCTAGTTAAAGGCGTCATCACCTTTGAGTATTTCAAACATGCAAGAAATTAGTCTGTTGTACTCTAATTGTATTCATGTGTTTAACTGAAAAGGAGATAGATTACTTCTATATATCTATATCCATCATCTTATGTATAAACATTTACCACTTGATTCATTTCATACCTGTTTGAAACTTCCCTAATGAAACAAATTCTTAAAGTGGTGTTTTGAGTAACTGTTTCCTGCTGAAAAAGTGTACACCAAGAAAGGAAACATCTCCCATTAATCTTCGTAGTGTAGGATATATTATTACTATTAATTCCAGTAATTAGGAGGAAAACATAACAAATTACTCTTAATAAGCCTTTCAGACAGGATTTTCTTTTAATCTACAGGCTCATTTATATCTATTTATTTTTACTTTTTCACCAAATGGAATTAGCATTCTCTGCACACTCTGAAATGACCTTTATTTGTTTGCTGACAGATACAACACATAGCTTGAAATCAAAGTGTTCTTTTTTTTTTTAAACAGGGCCAGATACGTGGGGAAGGTACTTTATTTTTTCAGTATGTGGAAGGACTTCCCCTCTCTCCATACATTTCTTCCTTAGTTCTCTTAATATGGGAATATCCATGGTAAAAGACAAAGATACTTTGGGGGATTATATTCCCAGTATTTCAGGAAAATGTGGACATTCTTCTTGCCTTTCAACCTAAGAAAAATGCTTCCTATTCTGTCACTGATTTCAATATTTTGTCTTGCTTGATTTAATCTGTTTGTTTAGGTGGTAGAAAAGGACTGGATTTTTAAAGTCCTGTTTGCTATGAAAATGAGACAGAACTTGATTGTTTCAATGCTGAAGAGCTTTTCTCAGTTTCCAAGGTATGTATTTTCATACAAGCCTGCAGCAGGACTCTTCCACATACTTGTTATTCTCTCTCCTCCCTATTGAAGTCAGTAGTTACTATGACAGTGTCTGCAGAGTTGTTTGTAGTTTATTTATTTACACAATATACAGCCTAAACCAGTAACTGGGACTTGGAAAACAACTGTATTTTTACTTCTGTAACATCATGATCTTTAAGTTAAAAGACAGAGCAGTTCCTTAAGCCTCTGAAGAATCAAAAGATTCAACAATAAACTAGTCTCTGCAAGTTTACTAGAGCTATCAGTCACCTAAAATGAGATTTAACACCCCCCCCCCCCCCCCCCCCATTTAGTCAAAAATTAAATGAACTCTCATTTTCTCTTGGTCAAACTTCTAAGCCATTTTCCAGTTTTTATTTTTTAAAGTTAACCTTTAGACCAAAGTATCTGTTGTTAACATAGAAAGATGCAAGATGTTTTTATTTTAGTCTTTCAAGGAACAAATCTTCCACAACTAAGGTCTTGATAATGCTTTCAAATAGGATTCTTTATCAAATTAGTCAACCTAGTAATTTTTGAATGATACCATTTTTTAAGTATTCTGCTTGTGTCATAGACTATCCAGAAAAAGTTTTAAATATGAAGAATCTTGTATATAATTTCTTGTGAGGCAGAAGATGAGTAGGAAGCCTATAATCTTCTACAAATTTAATCACATTCCACAAAATACTACATAAAGTGAGGAGAGCTGATAGAACTTCCAATAATTTTAACTTTTTGTTTTGTTACTTCTCAAACTATTTTCTAGTCATCATTAGTGCAAAGCACAAAACAAATCATTCTTCAACTCTTTTCTACTTCTCCTTGATTGGAATAAATATTAAGGCAAGGAGGTTACTGAATCTTAAACATTTGCAGAACTGCATGAATTTTCTTTTTCCAAATTTTCTCTTCTGGTGAAAAACAGCCTTCAAATTTTCTTAAGAAAATAACTTCTGGATGCTGAGATCTATGGTTTTCAAGGTACTTATTTTCATTTAAAGAATGACAAGTGCTGAGACATTATGAAAATGAGGCCCTTTAAATTGTGGTCAGGTCCCTTCAAGTTAATGTCATGGTTATTTATGGAAACCTGTTATTTTTGAGACCCAGATATCTGTTCACAAGAAACTGGGTGATAAATTAATTTTTTCTTTTAAAATTTCTGCTTTCAAGAGAAGGTACAGTTTCTAGTCCTCTTTAGTAACCTTGTCATCTCAAACTAATGATTTCTAAATTGGAAGGTGCCGCTCAAGTCTTTGAGCGATCTCCTCCTGTTTATTGTTTGAGAAGCATTTTGGGTGATAGAAAATACTTCAGAAACATGGCAGGTTCTGAAGCAGTCAGCTCAGGCATCATTTTAACTGAAATACACAACTGTTTCATTCTTCTGGGAGCTCTAGTGATTACTAACCATGTAATCTGCCTCCCTAAGAGGATTTTCATGTGTAAATCTTTGTTTATCAAAACTGTGCTAGTATTTAATTTTTTGAGAGAGGGAAAACTTGGGAGAGTTGTAGACCTTTGAAAGAGAAAAATGCATTTTGAAAGTGCCCTGATTTTTCAGTATGAAATTTTCATAAGCACTGTAGATTTTTTGTCTTGCGTGACTCAGGTTTCAAATACTACTTTTAAAAATGGGATGTGATCTTCTCCATTGTTTCAGAGCTCTTTTAGCAGTTTCCATGCAGTCGTTAAGGCTTCTGAGTATAAGCAGAACAAAGAATTGTTTCCTCCTTTTGATTTAAATCTTGTTTGGAATTGTTAGTTGTCTGGAAGTCTTTTCTGTTAGTTAAGTGCACCCCACAGCAGGGAAAAGAACCTAGATCTCCTGGGTTTTTTTAATCCCTTTCCTCAAATGTAGTAATTTTCAGGGTTTTGTTTTAGTATGAATGCATAGCTGCAAGAGTTTCTTGTACAGCTGGCCATGTTTGCTTCATGATCTACTATTAAACATAGTTGTTGCTAATAATTTAGATTTTCCATGAGTTGAGTTATTTTCCTTTTGGTAGCTTCTTTCTGTGGTTATCAGTTTTTAGGTCAAGATCTAACCATAAGATTTTGCTCTGCATTATAGAAGAAAAGAGGGCATTTTCCTCCTGATTCTACTGAAAAGGTTGTTCAAGAGTTGACATGGAATATATGAAATGTAAACTTCACCTTGAACTCCAGAACTGTGGGCTGATCAGCCTGTTTCTTACAATATGAATGTTGTCTCTCAGTGTGTCTGCTTTTCCCTGTTACTTGTTTATCAGGCAGAATTTAACATTGTCTCTTGTTCCATTTGCTTAATCTTTTCATCTCAGTTCTGCCAAAACTCTTCTAAACCAAGGGTTTTTTTTTTTTCAGGATCTCTGCAACTGCCTCATTCTGTTTTGTATTACCTGAGCATCTCATAGTTTTTTTTCACTAGCATGTGAGAGAACTAGTTCCACAACGTGTAGTGTGGTTAGAAAGCATCTAAGGTGTTTAGAGTGGCGAGAAACTTGGAAAGAGTTGATTTGTTGCTACAGATGTCAAAGCTACTAGCCATCTGGTTGAATCAAAGTTGATAAGTATCACTGCTTTTAAATTAGTAAGTACTATGTTAGAAGAGTTAGAAGAGTTGCATAAAATACAGATTTGGGGCTTTGGGTATAAATAATGTATATTTGGTAAGAGCTTTAAAACATTTCAATTAGAAGTTCCACTTTTGTGATTACTGTAGTATTAAAATATGTAGTGTTTGTCATATCCCATCTGATGGTTAGGATTAGTAGAATAGCTTTATTTTCTAAACTGTCAGGTCAAAGTTTCATCATTATTAAAAACTGTATTAGAGATTTGTCCTTTAGAAGTAGAGTTCAAATCCCTATGAAATGCAGGTTACCTTATATTTTTTTTCCTGTTGTCCATGGCTTTAGAAAGGATTGCCCTAATTCCATCAGGACAATAGAGAGTCATAGAAAATGAACAGTGGTGTGGATAAAAAGGTACAACCACAGATCTAAACAAGGCCAGAGACATAACTCTGTTATACCTTAGCTTGGTAGTAATTAAACATAGTCAGGAATATTTCATTGCTATTTATCCCTGTCAACGCACTGAAACAGAACTGTTTTACAGGAATGCAGCAAAAAGTTTTCAAGAAAAATGTTTTGAGTTCAAGTTGTAATAAAACTGATGGAAGAGTACTTATCCGTGATATAAAAGCTCAGCAGTTGAGGTTATCACTTGGGGCATGGAAAAAAACAGATTAATATTCCTGTTTTTCCGGAGTCAGATCAGACCTGAACATTTGTTTTGCCAGCTATGGTTATTTTTTTAATTGCTTCCTAGCATTTCTCTGTCGAGGCTTTCTTCATGAAGAGCATCTGCTACTTCTTTAATGTCTAAGGTGGAGGTGAAGAGTGACAATGTGGTAAATAATTGAGGAAACCCTCTCCTGTGCCGTTCCCTTGTGCAGAAATAGGGTGGGTCACTCACAGCCTCTCTTTGTGCAGTCCTGATAAAAGGGGAGTACCTTCAGTGGAGGGAGGAGGATGTGAAGAACTACTGTCCCAGTAAATAAACCCGCATATAATTGTTT
Source organism: Strix aluco (assembly GCF_031877795.1). Lineage (NCBI taxonomy): Eukaryota > Metazoa > Chordata > Aves > Strigiformes > Strigidae > Strix > Strix aluco. Next base: position 3,349,792 of record NC_133958.1, on the reverse strand, counting down.
GCTCTTCTCACTTTTGAAGTGGCAAGCCATCCACCTTTAGCATGATATATCAATGCTATATTAAACTAATATAGTTTGCATTCCTCCTTTGTATTCTTCCTCGATACATATTAAACCTTGTTACCATGCATTTAATCATAGCTACTGTGATTTAAGCATACTTGGTTTTCCAATAAAACCTGGTATAAAACAAAAGGGAGGGGGAGGAAAACAAAAGCTCAGTCTGCAAATTGAATTGATATAACCTCCCACCAGCTGCGTTAACTATTGAGAAACAATAACTCCAAAAGGGAGTTGACACAGCATTGCTATTCCTTTACTACTCTTTTTGTGTGTCAAACTCTAGGAGAGGTTTGAAGAAAAAGCATTTTACTACACGTGAATTAGTAGAAAAGTCCAATTCTCTGTAAATTCATGTTTCCTCTGAAAACGGAATTTCTGAAAACTAGGTTCTCTGGTTAGGGTCCCATAATAATCATGCTCACAGGCTCTCAAGTCCCCAGCTGTTAAAGATGAATTGTCAGTTCATGAAAGATAGCTTGTAACTGAAAATGTGTTTTTCTCTATTTGGCTTTAGTTTAGAGGACTTCATACTGTAACCTGCAATACCCAGCATGTTTGATATCATGCAATAATTTTGCAGAAGTCTGAGATAGCTTCTAAAGATGGTCCAGAGCTGATTTGCAAATACTTGTGTTCCTGTAAAATGTAGCTGCACAGCAGAAGCTGAAAGAAAATAATAGCAAAGGATAGAAAAGAATCCAGTCAGATAACCACTATAAATTGTATTTATGAAGGCATTTTCCTTTTTCATTCTCCTGGCTGTATTTCAGAGTACGTTCAGACACGTAGTTGGTATTTGGGTGTTGGAATATGCTTTCCACTTTAAGCAAATCACTTAAAGACATGTTTAAGGCTGCCATAATCTGTACTAGTATTCAGAGGTTACAAGATCTCTTAACATTAAATGCTTTCCTGGTCATGTTTCTTCACCAGTTATGAGAGGACACAGGTTCTCGTTCTCCCTCTTTCTGTTTCTTAGCCGTGGATGGGCGCTGCTTGGTATGTGTGGGCCCTACATGACAGTGTTTGCATTGTACGAGTGTGAGTGGGAGACCTCATGCCATCTGGGACTCATGTGGGACACAGTCTTTTTAGTCTCCCTATGAAATAGAAGTCACTTTAATATCTTTCTTTTCAGGTTAAATTGTCTCAAGGCAAAATACAGTAGACTGAAGAATAAATTCTACTGTTACATTCCCCAAAAGTGGCAAGAAATTATCAGATCTAGGACTGGTTGCCTGCCTTCTGATAGTTTCATAATGAGATGGAGCAAGATTCACTTTGGCTTTTTTTTCCTTTGTCCATTGTGGAAAGTTATACCACAATTATTTGGAGGGCGGAGAGATGGATTTTTTTTTTATTTTATTGGTGGCTTTTTAGGAGTGGAGGAGGAATGTGATGTGTCCATGAAGTGGGTGGATGCTTGCGTTTCAAGTAAAAAGCTTATTCCGTTTGTCGTGGGGGTGAGTTTCTGTTACACAAAGTTTTGTTCTGGTATCTCTGGATGGCACTGCTCTGAACTTTAGTTCTAAATACAGTCAATAGCTTTGCCAAAGAATAACGGCATGCCGTGCTGCGGGTTATTCGGTTTAGGACACATCACAGTCGGTGGATGAGAGACACTGCGGAGCTTTAAAGAAGCCAGTTTTAAGTCCTTGCAAGTCCTTCATGGCTTAGGATCAGAGGCTTCTGATATGTTGCAGTATTTATGGACAGCAATAGCGAACACAACCATGTTGTTAGTTCCTTTTTAGCCGTTTAACTTACACAAAGAAATTACCAGCTTGTGTTAATTGATACTGAAATTTGATCTAAGTCAATTTGTTTGGAATTTAAGATTAAATTAATTTAAATAACTTGCGACAGAATACTCTTTTGAAGGGCTTTCCCTTCTACGTTTCCCACCAAAGTAAATCACTTTCATTGAATTATTTACAAGACAATTTCATAGGGAGAGCTTCAAAAACCCTCCAGGCAATAATAAAATGATCTTCACTGTTACAGTCACAATTTGTTCTGGATAATTGGCTGCTTTTTCCCATTGGGGAATAGTATGGTTTTATGTTCTAGATAGGTGCCTCTTCTGCCAGGAGGACAAAGTGGTGCCAATCACATGGACTAAGTCTGTGTCTGAGTTTTCATTTTTTTTTTAAAAAAAAGGCAGCCAAACCCTTTAATTTATACTGCAAACCTGCCATTCAGGTTTGCAGTGCATTGCAGAAACAAACTTTCCTGTTTCGTTTGCTTGTTTGTTTTCAATTATTTTACCTCCCTAATGGCTGACTTCCTGATAAAGGAATAGCTCTTACCAGGCCACTTTGTTCTGTCACGTAGGTGTTTAAATGTAGACTGCATGTTTGCAAATGGCTGTTTACAAAGCTTAATGGAAAATAGGTTTCTTTCTGTGGAGGAGGAAAAAAAAAAAGTTAAATGTCACTTTCATAATTCCACTGAAGTATTTGAGGGGAGCTGAGCCAGTTCACGCTCACCCTATCGTTTTCATGTTCAGTGGTCACCTATTGCAAGCCACTGAGGGAAACAACCCTGAGTTAAGGGGACTGTTGATTTGAACTCATGCAGGTGCTCTGATGTTGTCTGCTCCCTCTCACTCCTCTACTCCTCTGAGTTGAGCTTCTTAAATGAGATTTCTGCAGGTTATTGAAAAGTGGCGTGTTGTAACAGTTCTGTTAATCTGCTGTGATCATGAAGACTGAAGTACACTTGCACCTTAGAGAAGGGAAAAAAATGGAAGCATTATGGCAATGCGTAGTCAGAATATCTGGATTTTTAGCCTAAGCATTATGCCTTTCAACTATCTAGTGAAAAATTAAAATTTTCTAGAGCAAGCAGACTTGTACTGTTGAAAAGTCAACCAGAAAAATTGTAAAAAAGAATTTTTTGATTAATTAAAAATAAATAACCACCACCGACAAAGAACCTCCTCAGTTTCTAAAGTTTGGGCAGCCTATGGTTGGATTTTGACAATGTATCTTGAAATAGTTTGAGTCCATTAGTGGGTTGCCTTGTTTCCTTCAGTGGTGGTCACCAGATTCTATCACAGCAATAGCCGGAATACAAACCACATATTTGTCCCTAAATGTATTGTTTTTCTTCAGTTCAGTGGAGTCTTTGCCCAAAAGCCTCCCCTTTCCTAGATGACTTTACTACTTTAAATCCCCAGATAACTTTATAAGACATTTTTCTGCCAGAGTTCAAACTGTACCAGAAGGTGTTACCTCCTTGTTCCCTGTGTGATGTTCAGTAGTATTCTTTGCATTACAAGAAATTCTCTTCTGACCTGTTTGTGGCCTTTGAGAGGCTGGAGGGTGAGGTGCAATTGCTATGGTGGAAATGCTGTGCATTGCAAGCTTGATGGGATTCTCTTCCCTGAGAAGGAAAAATGGAAGAGCAAACTTTGGATATTTTCTCTTTGAGTCTGAATGATATCCTGATGTTCTGATGTTTTGTAGGAATGTATCTGGTAAGATTTGATGGAAGTTGTGACATCAGAAATAACTCATCCCTTAAAGAATTTTTTTATTACATTTTAATTTTAAATAAGCTTTTCAGTCAGAATGGAGTTCCTGCATAAAACCAGAAATAACCTCTTCAGAGTGCCTGGTATTCCCTCGTGTATTGATGTTCATTTTGTACTGGGAGAGGCCCTTCCGGTGGTAGAAATCCCTCTTCAACCCAAGGGATGATGCGGGCTGATGGTCTTTTAAACTGCAGGTGGGTGTTACATCTTCAGCCGTGTATATATAGATGAGTTCTCCTTTCTAACTCTCATCACTGTTTGTTCTTTCCCCTGTTTTCATTGTGTTTTTTTTATTTCTAGTGAAATAAAATCAAAACTAAACTTTTTTGTTTTAAAAGGCGCTCTAAGAATCAGCATAATGTTTGAAAGCAAAGAGGGAAAGGACTGGTAAATGACCATGCTGTACTGATTTCATTACTGTTGTATGCTGTGGCAAGTGTCATAATTCTTTTGTCTTCTAGTTCTTATTTAAAAAACCTTTTATTCTTTTCAGAACTGTTCATGATACATGCAGTAATATTAACTTAGCCTGTCTCTCCCGACAGTCACAATGTTGCATAAAAGATTGTAACAAAAAAAAAAAAGAATAAAATACCTGTTCTCTGATAGCTCATGAAAAGTCCTCCACAAGATGATTTATTTAGTCTGGGATCTTCTAAAGATCCTGTGAACTGGGTGCCTAATTCTCCTAAACTGCTTGAGTGAATCCTCTCCTTTCAATAATTCAACATAAACACGTGCTCAAAGCTGCCAAAACTCCACCTGTGTTATATGCATGTAAATATTAGATCTAATATTTCAAATAATATTTTACATTAATTTGATTAAACTATCTGGCAATGCTTATAACTGGTACGAGAATCCATCTTCCATACAGATTTCTCATTGTAATTTATCATTATTTAATGAAAGCTTAAGATAAAGTGTCCAAACTTATGTCGTATCCCCTCCAATGCTTTGAATATTTCATCTTTGCTGAATGAGCTGCATAGCAATTTGAGCACACCCTTTAGACAGATATCAGAGCTGCCTGATGATTTTTTTCCTGCCAATATTCGCTGCCTGTCTTCTGGCTCTGACCACTGTTGATAAAATTATGGAAAGGATTATAGTGTTTCATTCTATTAAATGTCAGGGTAGAGAACATAAAATACATCTGCTTATGTGCAGTGCTTATCAAGGACAAACTTGATTAGTGAGGCTTGTTTGAGCAACAGTTCCCAGTCTTCAGAGCACATTAGTGGATGTGTTTTCTTCTCAATGTTTGGTTGATTTTTTTTCTCTTCTTTGTTGGGGGTTTAGGTGAGGGAGTGAAGATCACCTAGCTCCTGCTTTCCCCATAACTTGAGACACAACTCTCCTGTTGCATAACTATGAATGGTTCTGAAGGGTTTTCTGTTGTTATTGAATATTGCCTAATTTTGTCATTTATGATTCAGAGGGTACCAAAGCCATTTCTCAGTGTGTAGCATGTTGCATCAGACAGAATACAGCGACCTTGTGTGCCTGCGTTCTCGTGAGAGCTGGCTGCAGCTGTGACGATCAGCTCTGGGAGCTCTGAAGCAAAGACGTGATTTTTGTATAATTACTGTGACTTTATGCATTGGTGTAGGTAAAATGCTGGGTTTTATTATCAGGATTAGCTGTATATTTGTGTACGTGTGCATGTATGTACTTTTGTGCAGAGGTTTGCATTCCTGGTAAATGTGCTGGGAGCTGGCCTCTGCAGCTGAGATTATATGCGCTGGTAAACTGGAGCCTGAAACTCCAGGCTCTGTAAGAAATATTGGGAATAATTCGTAGCACATTGGCCATTCTTTCTTTATTTCAACATCTAAGTTACCTCGGATAGATGCATTTTCTGTTCCTTCTGTACTGGTTCTCAGAAGGCATCTTGCAAATGCCTAAATGTATGTGTTCATTTTCCAACACCCACTGGAATTCTGAGCTTGCACACAGAAATGTGGAAACCACGTTATGTGTATATTGATGCCTTTAGGAAAATACCCTTTTTTTTTTTTTTTCTTCAGTGGGGAGGAGAATACTTGGGAATAATAAGGAAGTCTGAACAAAGAAATTCAACTTGTTTTAGAATTGTATCATTCTGAGTGAGTGGAGAATCAGGCCAGATGTGTCCGGGGAGAGCACTCAGCTTTGCTTTAAACAAGCTCCTTTGGCTTTATGAAAGTGCTCATGAGACAAAGCTCCACTGCAGAAGAGAAAGCTTCGAATCAGATGCACTGAAAATATTCCATATAAGATGATGTAGGTTGGAAAGTAGGAGTTATATCGCTGTTTACAAAGATCATTACAGTTAGATAGACAAGAGAAAGAAAAATAATTCCTGAGAGCTTTGTGTGTCAGTTGGTAACTTTTGCCAGTGACACGTTTTTAAACCTGTAATATTCAATCATATTTCTGTATATGAATAAAGTTCTTTATTTTATGCTGGGGCAAACAAAAATGTTTTGAAAGGAGGCAGTGGTGTGGAGGCAGTATTCCAGATAAGTGGTGGGGCATTTGAAGGTGAAATCTAGCTGCTCCTGAGAAATGTGATACTTTTAGGAATCTGAAATGTAACTCAGCGTGCAGTGCTTTTTAACAAAGTATGACCTTTAAAAGAGAAAGTGGGGAAAGAAGAGAAAACCTCTGTGTTTGAATGTGAATTTCAGCATCTGTTAGGATGTGTAAGAAAGTTAGTTGGCATTTAGCTGCTTTCTGTTCTTCAGGCTTAAAAGGGCTTGTTCATATGCAGCCGATGGGAAGAACAGTTTAATTTGCAGATCAGGCCCATTTTTTTGCTATAAAAGGGTAAACAACAAACAGATTTTTCCTCTCTCCCCTGTCCCTTTTAAGTAGAAAGCTGTCAACCTTTTCAGTTATTCCCACTTAGGAACAATTGCCCAGTTACTTAGAAGTTGGCTCATCTTTTCTCATTTTGCTTTTATGTGAGTAAACAGTAGCTCCCTGCCTGTGAGAGGTAATGAAGCCGGTGGCTGTGTCGTGTGTCTTAACTTTTCTATCATAATTTAGTATGCTTTATTTGAAGGTTGTATTGTGAATTTCCTCATTTTTAAATACAGGAGAGTCTACACAGGAAAGAGGTGGTATAAAAACTATTAGAAGTTGCATAAGTTAAAGTTGATGTATATCTAAAAAGTCATAGTCTTCCATTTGGGCAGCCTTGATAATGCCTGTTGTGTATGGATTCTTCTGTGTGTTATAAGCTTAGAGGTATTTTGAATTTCTGGGTGGGATGGGGAAAGGGCATTAGCCAGAGACTCCCTGCTCTTCTGTGGTCTCTTTCCTTTTGTGAGCTTTGAGACTGATTACCAGTTGCTCCCTGTCTTTAAGGGAGACAAGATGCAGGTGTGCACCCCTGAATCAAGATTATTTCAGCTTCTTCAGTCTAAAAACAACTTCCTGAAAACTTCTTGAAATACGTTTTTTATAAGACTGAATGGAGGCATTGTGTTGAGTTTCACAAGAATTGGGTTCAGTTCCTGAGCCTGTCATGTGAAATATCTATGCAGGTTGAGGGAAAGTATAGCTAGTTTTTTGGATGTGTTCAGTACTACTAGTTCCCACTGACATCAACTAGTCTTGAAAACGCGTAGTATCTCCGCTTGGTTTGACCCTGAACTCCATCTGCTGAAAAGCAGCTGCTTTCTGCCCATCTGGGCCACTGATCACACACCATGGCCAGGTTCTAGAGGCATTAGGACACAACAGACGGTAGTTTGCTATTATATTATTTTTCAGGCATTTAAAACAACTGTTTCCTGAAGTATTGGGCGTTGCAGTATGTTACTGGCAAAGTATTGTTAATACCCTTAAAGCCAAGCTTAGTTCCACGCTTTGAACACATTTGTCTTACAGAATATAAATGGTTGTCTTTCCATTTCCTCTCTTCTTCAGTTTAAGACGCGAATTGATAGTTTTTAATTCCCCTATCATGACAAGTATGTACTCAAAATGCATTCACCTCACTGTCAACAGAGCTGGAAAAATTCTCTGCTGGAATTGAATCTGAGACTTCTGAATCTAAATGTATAAGCCCTTGCCACTACAGTTTTAAAGATTCAATTACAGTAGAATAAAGGCATTAATAGATTCACACCCCTGGAGGGGAAAATGATGCTACCTGAGGCCAGTCTGTGTTACATCCTGTTCCACAGACATAATCCTTCAAAAGCCGTGTTCACAGAAACGGTGCTGTTTCTTTGCCCTGCGTGTGAATCAGGCATACCTGCATACTTGATTCTCCAGTGGATTTCTTGCTGTGCATTTCAGATCTGATGGAGTGGCATTAATTTACTATGCACTAAAGGTATTCTCTTTCTTTCAGAATAGAGGAAAAAGTAATCTTCTCTAGACATTTGCTTTTTTGAATGTTCTTAGGGTCTACTAGATGGAAAAAAAGCTGTTTCATTTTTGTTCCTAGTTTGCTGCTATTCTGCTATAATTATAGTACAAGTTAGTTGTTTCCTTAGCTTTTAGTCTTTATAATTAGATGCTGGTTCCAGTCAAATGTTTGGATGGTTACAACAGAAGAAACATCTTTCTCCATCTGAAAGGTTTTGGTTGCTACACTAATACAAACAATAACCTATTATTTAAGAAATTAATTCTTCCAGGAATGCCTCTTGCCCTTAATGGGAAATGCTAAATATGGCAGATTGGGTGTTTTCTTCAAGACTGCCAGGAGTTTATGTGGAAACATTTTTAGGGATCTAACTTGAGAGAGATCTTGCCTAATCCTGAATAACAAACAGAAGGGGCACTTAGGGCAGGAGGCAAACCTTTGGGACCTTGCTCTGTGCAAGTGTACTGACTGATCCCTCTTAGGGGTTTTCTTATTCCAAAACAAAGCACAGTCACAAGAATTTTTCTAGGACAAGAAATTGGCTTCTCACCCTGTAACCCTCTGACAGGTTGGAGACTGTCACTTCTCAATTTGGTGTTGCATAACAGCATTGGTCAAACATTTTGTAACTTATTTTAAGTAATTTAATCCAATTAACACGCAGCTAATTTAGCATGACGTGAACTGTAACTGTGCAACTCTACTCTGGCTTTGTTCGTTAAATTCAACATTAAGTCATTGTCTTGACACTTAAAAGATGTATAATCAGTCACCAATTAATTAGCATCAGTGTGTCAGGTACTCATTAGAATAATTGACTAAAGTCTGTCTTGTTGAAAATGGCTTTTTGCTTAATTTTATGCACTCAGTGAAATGGAAAATACAGTCCTAAAAGCCGTAGACAGATCTCATAGGTCATCTGCATAATTTGTTTGCCAGGTTAATCTCGAGTGCTTTCTGTAGTTTAGCTGACATAGCTTAGGCAGTAGGTTTCCACCACGTCTTTCAGAAAACATGTTTTGTATTACTGTTAGGTGACCATAAGTAAAAACTGCCTGTTAACTCGGACTAACCTGAAATACCAAAATAGTTTAGTTAGCCAACTTCAGAGGAAGGAACGTGTTAGGAGAGTAGTGTGCACAGGTCCTCCACAGACCATCTCTGACGAGAACTGCCTTTGAGACAGGGTTTTGCAATGCAGATTATCCTTTTGTGTTTCAAGCGTTCACCCCTCCTTCATTATGAGATATTTTTTGCTGTGACTGTGAAGCGAGACTCAAGACACACACAATACGTGCACAAGCACAGAGAAAAGGTAAAAGGTGGAAGAGCAGTATGAGGGGGAGAGCCTTGTGTCAGAAGATGAACTGTGTGACAGATTGGGACGCTGAACCCAGTCCTCTGTTTATATAGTATATAAGTGCATGGATATTTAAATTGGTGTTTATGTGAAGGAACTTTTAAGAGACTTCTTAGCTTGAGCGTAGGGCCATATAAAGTGATGAGAGATCTGTGTGGTTCTGGACTGATTCATAGTTACCTTGGGTCTGGTTAACTGAGGGGGTTTTGTACTGCATTTGGCTGCAGGAAGTTTTGGGACGTGTGTGTGGTTTCCTGCGTTGTTGCGCTCTGTTAGGTGTGTGTTTCTCCCCTCTATTCCTATTGATCCGGAATTGTTACACCGAGCTTTATTATCCAGTCAAATGTCTAGATCTGGCACTTCGCATCGGCAGCGAGAATGGGAGACTATGCCAGATTTCTGATCCCAGATGGGCTGGTGGCTGCCCCTACTTGTCACCCTTCACAGAACATATCGTTTGCTTGACTACGGGCAGGCAGAAAACTGGCCGTGTTTGCCCATTCTCCACCCGCCCCGGTCACCAGCGCTCCCAGGGCTGTGCGGTTCAGTTCAGAGCAGTGATGAAACGCAACAGGAGTGTCGCAGCAACGCGCTGAGCAGCACAGGCTGCAAATAATCTCTTACTTTAATACTTCAGGGGCCTCCCTCTGAAACAAATAGTGTGTGTGTTCTGTTTCCTTTTGGCTAGCAACATACTGTCAGCTTTAGTTTTAATCTGTGTTAGAGGAGTTAGTATTTGGTTTGTTGGTTTAACTCATTAAAGAAATGACTTCTGTAGCTTTGCTCTAGTTCAAGCAACATCCATCACTGAAGATTTTCTTCAACACTGAGACACAATAGAAATGTTTTTATTTATTTTTATAACCATTCACAGTGATGTATGTTTTCAAGGGGAATACCAATCATGCAAATGGCCATGTTTATTTTTCTGGAATTCCCCTTAAGAAAGGCAGAGAATTGTCTGGCAGGATGAGATGAACAACCTATTTAAGAATACTAATACCATCTTATTTTCATTCATAGACCTCAAAAAAATTTTCAAAGGAAGTTAATAGTATTTTACCTATAACATACATATAGTAAATAAATAAAGCGGTGAGAAAAGGAAGGGAAAGTGACCTTCCCTGAGGCCACCCAATAAATAACTTTGCAGCCTGGGAGAAGAGCTTCTCTCACTTGAGCTCCTTCCCAGAGATAGAAGATTGGAAATGACAGAATTTGGAATAGAAGCCTCAGTTCAGTGCTTTATCCAGCCACCAACACGGGCGTCTCATTTTCAAGAGTGGAATTAAAAACATGCTCTGAGATAATCTAAATATGAACTACCAGTTTTCCAAAACTCTGAATTAATGAGTTTTAAAAAAAAGCTGTTTGAAAGCTTTTAAAATGATGGACTGCCAGTGTTTGAAGCATCCTGCACTGCCTGACAGACGATTCCTTTAGGAAAAAGGGTAAATAAATTCCTCATTTACTGGGAAGTGAATCTGAAGAGGTAGTAGGTGTCAGGCCAGGCTGGAAAAAGGAACTGTGAGAATAACCACTTAAGGGAGAAGGTTGAGATGACCTTTCTTACTCTGGGTTCCTTTGGTAATGAAGGCAAAGTCTCTTTAAAGGGCAGCAAGTCTGAACTTCTGTGGACGGGGTTTGCCAGTCTGGGAATTGGTCTGTATCTTCTATTACATGAGCCTCTCATGAATCGTAACCTTTAAATATTAAATACACTTCAGGTCAAGATAGCCTAGTTTATGAGGTGACGGGTACAGGGAGAGAAGAGTAAATACCTGCATTTTATGAGTGTAATTTCAATCCAAATTCCGGGTTTGTTACTCATGCCAAAGATGTACATAAAATCACTATAACAATCAAAACATGAATCAAGGCTCATAAAGCAAACTTGAATTGTTAATGAAGTTTCTTTCAAGGGTTTGTTGCCACTAACAAATCAGCATCGTCGGCTTTTTCACAGCCTAGAGGACAGACTGCTGTAACAAAGAGCTGTTGCCAGTTTTAGTTCTATAAGGTGAGTCACTAACTCTGAAAGCCTTTTCAGGAGTAACGGTATTCATTGGAGTACCTTTCCTGGGTGTCTTCTGCGCTAAGGAATACACAACATGCATAAATAGAATGGGAACTTCCTGTGGCTCAACTAATGCTACATTTTATTCAGACCCACCAGAAAGTCGGAAATGCAAACAGAGAATGTAGGAACAGGCATTACAACTTTGGAATATTTTAAATGGGTAAGATTTGTAACTTCAGAAAATGTTCTGTGGAGTGATCAAACATTTTTATGAATTTGATTACAATTACAATCTGATGGCTATCAGATTAGTGGAAATGCTTAGATGGGAAATAAGATTTCACTTTTCTTTCCTGAAGTGCCAAGTTGAAACAAGGGAAACAATTGACATTTTAAGGTACTTACTTGTATTCTGATACTGTTAGTCCACGTTTTAAGTTTTACTGACCCAATTACTTGTTCTTCAGATCAGTCACAAAGAAGCAGCAGCAATTATTCACACTGACTTAATACTGCCTGCAAGAGGAATATTGTCACGCTCAATCGTAGTTTCCTGGTTTCCAGAAACTGAAACTGGATTTTGTGTTTGTTAAAAGACAGTGTTGAAAGTGCCCACTTCTAAATGCTTTAATGGGACTAAGGCTGTAACCTGGCAAATGGAGGGGGTTGAAGAAAACTCTGCTGGAACTAATTGTATCAAAAGAAAACTGCAGAAACCCATGGTCCAGTTTTGGAAGTCTTTTCATGAAGTCTGTATAGGAATATGTGAATGGCATACTAACTCATGAGATTCCATTAAGAGAAAATACATTTAAAAAAAAAATTGAATTTGAAAATATTTTCTGGGAAAGGAGATATTAATAGATATGGTGGGAGAGGAAGAAGTGGGCCAACATTATTAAGCTTTTGATGCATCTTGTGTTTTAACCATTGTGCTTCCGTTAATGTCAGAAAAAAAAAGTTTACAGAAATTGGAAGTCCTTTCTTACTGTTCTGTTTCCAAGGTGCTGATCATCCATTAAGGTTTTGTAAAACGTCCATAGAAGTTCTTGAATTTTCTGGCACTTACCAAGTATCTTACAGAGCTCTGCAGTCAAATGAACAAAGTGTTTCTGTTAAATCCATATGTATGTGACTTAATGCTTTCGAGCTAAGCATACTCTGTTAAATCTTCCTTGTAATAGAAAACCAAAGTAGTACTTGCTGATTTTCCTTGCAGAAAGTTGACTTTTTTTAAAAAAACCCCACCCTATTAGACAGCGCACTGACACGAATCACTCAAAACTGAAAGTGGTGTTCTCGGTGCAGAAAAGTTCTCAGGACTTGAATCAACAGTAATGTTCCTTGTTTAGACCTGGTGTTGATGATGTTGGCATACAGAAGAGTCATTGTTTTCCGTGAAGATCACGTAAAGGTCTATTAAATGTCCTGACAGCTGGAACAGAAGCAATTGCCTGATCTGCATTTTAAGGGAGCTGTAGAGATGTGCTATCTGAATGTCCTTCCTCTGCTATATTCCTGATAGATGAATAAATACTTGATGTGACTGGAAACATCCAAACTTTATTTGCGCAGTTAGCTCTTCTTAAAAATTCCAAATAAATCTTCAAATTCAGCAAGGGTAAGATTCCCTGTTTATCTAAAGCATCTGTCTTTTAACACTTTGAACAAACTGCCATATTTTTCATCTTTGCGATTGACTGTAGTTGTTCCACATGTTTAAAGATAGAAGTTTTTCTAGTTTTCCATGACTGGTGTTTTTTGCAGCTGCCTCTGTTTCTGGAACTCTGGAAGTTGAGCAGTCCAAAGAAACTGCCTCTTATGCCAGTGATGAAGAAAACGTTGCATTGTTTAGCAGCAAATGTCCAGAATGGAGTATGCTTAAAGAAAATGCATTTGCTATAGTACCGGCAAAAAAGCCTGTCCATTGAAGGTGTGTTGGAAGTCACTTCAATGACAGTCAATATTGTCTTAAGATTTCTTTGCATTGCCTTTATCTGTCTCTTCTTGCCTTTTGTCTTTATGCTTAGATTATCAACTCTTGGACTAAACAGTATCTTTCTGGTCATATGACAAGCATGGAAAGGTACTAGTTCAGTTTATGGCAAATTTTTTTACAATCCTGTAAGGTACTAAACTTCAGGCTGGAAGGTTTACACTGTGGGAGAGTATGTCATCCTGGGTTTGGTCATATGTGGTAGTTCCTAAATTCTTGGTGTTTGATATGTGAACATAGGACGTTGCGTTAGAATGAGCTATTCAAAAATCATCAGATTTTTTTTTCCTCAGTAATACAAACGAAAGACTCTATGTTATGCTGTCTCCAGTTATATATCTGCTTTGTTTCACTGTGGGCAAAACAACTTGACTTTGGAGTTTTAATGGTAGCATATGCTTAACTTTTAAGAGTGATAATAACCATGTGGGAACAAAGCAACAATCTTCAGAATATTTCTCAAAAGTGAATTCACACAAAAATAAAGTATTTCCATTTTTTTTAAATATCAAATCAGCTTTTCTCTTGGAAAGACATTCAACCAGGGAAAACAAAAAGCTTTAAAGAAGCAGTTCTTTCAGAGGACGCTCTGATGAAAATCAGAGGAATTTTTTACACTAATCTGTGGGTGCAAGTAGGTCAGTCACTGAATGCTATTAAAATATTGAAAATACCACATCTAAATTTGCAACTATATATTAGGCAGTGAGTGACAAAGATAAAAATGGAGGAACAAGTATAGCATGTATAGAAAAAATGGAAGCTCTCCCAGAATATTAGATCATGTTCTAGGGAGACCTGTCTGGTAATGACCTTTTTTATTTGTGTCACTGTGCTCTGTATTGCATTTTTCTTATGCCTTTAAATACTGAAATCTTTGTGGATGAAATTCATTGTTGGGCGTGCTGCGCTTACTGTAGAACATCTAGCAAGAGCTAGATAAATTTGTATCAAAATTTTTTTTTGACGAAGGGGGCCACTCTTTTTGTGGACAGTATGTGGTTCACATAAAATAATTGGAAAAAGGGAAAAAATGTGGTTTTGGCAGAAGATGGAAATCAATATAATAAACCTGATTTTGATCATTTTTATAAGGTTGGCAGTTGACTGTAATTTTAACTGAAATCAACACATAGCCCACCCTTTCTGTCAGATGAAGTGTCATATCAAACAGTACACCATATACCTTGTGCCCAAGATGCAATTCTGGTGTTCCCTGAACAGCATGCAGCTACTTTGCTAACCCACATCAGTAACTACATCAGTGACTTTCTTTACCTCCAACTTGTGTGTAAAAATTTGTCAGGACAGATGGTGCTGACAGGAGAAAGATCTTGCAGGAAGGAATTCAGTCATTTTTAAGAAGCAAAAGAAGCAGCTGTGGTTTTGATTATTATTAAGGTAATTATGAAAGAGGGTATTATCAGCACTGAGTCACTTGGTGCACCTGTGACAGAAATGGGTCTTTTGTGCTTCAGACTGAGCCAGTGATGGCCAACATCTGCCCTGTGTTAGAACCAGGGTGATAATGCTTTGTGGTCACCAAGATTTATCACCTCTGCTTTTGGCACCTGAGTTTTCCCATAGATGTTGCAATTTTAAGTCTTCTGTATTTGAGCAGCGTGTCATTCTGCCTTTTGGAGCCGTGCTCAGCTCACTGCCTACCAGGAAAGCTACTGACACGGCATTTCATGTGTCCTGTTTGTTCAGCAGTGAGACAAGATCTTGCATACTACAACTGGTAAAGCAGAGCTAAGGCTTTGCAGATTGCTGTTCTGTAATGTTCAGGAAGGAAAATCAGCGAGTTTCTTGCATGGTGTCACACCATATGTTAATGTCATCCATAATTTTATATTAAAATCCTTCCAGCTACTGTTCATGTAGGGCCAAGACTCAAGTTTCTAGAGGTAAATGGGTCTATATTGAGTTGAATAAAAGGTAATCAAGTGGGCAATAACACTATGGAAAGCAGCGTAAAAATGCAGATATGCGTTGTTTAAAAAAAAACCCCTATTAATGAAAAAGCTTTCTTCAAGGGATTACAGGAAATAAGTACCATAGAGATAAGCAGCAAATACATAGTGAAATGGTTGAGTGTGTATGTCTGGCTGTACCAGACGAGGGGTGGCACACAGAGGAAGGGTCTTCCACCACTCATGCTCTTTTATGGCAGTTTAAGCCAGGAGAGACCCAAGTGTCATGGTCATCGATGGAGATGATCCAGCTGAAAATGAACCCTTTTTCTGATTTTGATTTTGCTGTTAAGTTAGCCCTCAGCTTCCTAAACTGTCTTACTGTGCTGTCACAGAAGTGTTGATAGCAGTGCCAGGCTATACATGGGAAGGTCAGGCCTGGCAATCAGGAGGTGAACCTGTATCGGCCCGGGCTTAAAAGTGCTGAAATGGCTGTGGAATTGCAGTCAAAGGTTCAGCCAGTTGTGACAGGCTGAAGCTTTCCGCTTTGAGAGGTGTCGGTTGCTGTGAGTGAAGGTGAATTTTTAATGTGTATTTTCTTTGCTCTTAGTTGCGGTGATGTCCAGGCATATCCTCAGGATTTAAAAAAAAAAAAATCCTCCTAAGACTTCTGGGAGGCACGGAAATATTCTGAGCATCACTTCAGAGACTGACTGCATTCCAGAAAAATTATGTGTCTTTTTTTAAAAGATCACAGTGAACTGAGGAACAGAAACTCTCCCAGCTTAGATTTCTGTGATTTAGCCACTGTTACCTCCATCTTGCAGACATGTGGGAACTGCCTCAGTATGTAAAAACACTGATTTTTTTCAGTTATAGTGGTTCTTTGGTAGTACCCTGTCCTGGATGGGCCTTTTCCTTTGCTGCTTTTTTTTTCTTTTTTTATAAAATAAAAAGTCACTCATAGTCATATTTTTGTTGCAGAACTGCTAAGCTGGTGTTTGGTCAGTAATACCTAATTCAGTTCAATCATGGCACCTATTTTGTCAGTGGCTGCAAATGAAGCCCATAATGATAATGCCACTTGAGCTGTGATTCAACAAATGCTGCTTAGTGTTCTTCTGCTTAGTAAAAAGTATTAATGGATCTCTCAGAAAAAATATAGCTGTAGATTTGGTTTACTGAAAATGTTTTACGTGATTCTGGTTTTTCACAGTTTAATGTTTATGGGGAAATTTAGAATCTCTGTGTTATATAACTCAGAATGAAGGAGCACAGATGTAATTGTGGTTTTTAATATTTCTCCTTTACCACAGTGTAAATTCCATTTGATCACACTGAATTCTCATCATTATCTGTGTGGCTGATGGAAATGTTGAGTTTCAGGGTGGTGACAAAGCTTGGTGCTTTAGCCTCATCATCATGTGGTGCTTAATCATCGCTGCAGTCACATCGCAAAGCCTTCCTTCATTTTGTGTTTGATCCTTTCCATCTAGGGCCTTGAATGACATTACACCCCCGTAGGACTTGATGATTCTTTGCTGCAACTCCTGCACGCGCACCTGGAGGGGGAGCAAATTACTTACATTGGCTTTTAAGTTCTTTCTTTAGTGGGGTTGTGTAAAATAATAGAAATAAGTCTGACTACGTACGACATGCCCCAGACTGATGAGCCTGTGGCACAAAGCTCAGTAAATGAGCCTGAAGTCTGGACTCATTCTCTATTTTATCTGCTGCTATTCTTGTGATATGAGGTTGTTTTTCATAACGTGTGCGGTACAAGGCAGAAATGTGCATGTGAGCTTAGGGGCAAGCAGCAGGATAGTTATAGTAGGAACATTGTTACGACTCCATCCAGCTGCAGAACATATAAATGTGGGTCAGGACCGCTACATTACCACTGTACTTATGCGCTTGCTTCAGTGTTTTTGTGTGGTACTGCACTCTGCTGCATGGAGATATATCTAAAGTGTCTTCTGGGGCTGCTGATGGGCTCATGTTTTAAAAAATGGTGACCTACTTGAGAATGTTGTCAATGCGAGAAAAAGAGACCATTTGATATAAACTCTGCAGGCCGAATAGAGATTAGAGACATTTAACTGTGAATCTTGTATCCTTCAGGTTTTATGGCCAGATCCTTTTATTCTTTTTAATCTTCACAGAATAAGAGGGTAGGGGGAAGGGAAGAGGAGAGGAAATGATCTTATTACAACTTGAAACTGTCTTTGTAAATGAGAATAAGAAACTCCAATGAAATGGGCATGAGACAATAAATTGTCTCCACTTACATGTTACTAATGTGCCATTATTTTCATTAAACATTCACAGGCACAATTTCACTTACTTAAATCAACATGATGACCTACTTAAAATCAGTTGGAAGAAAATATACCTTTAATTATATTCAGTGATGGCTTTATAAACTTTACAGAGTATGTAAATGTATTAATGTGCATGTAAGGCTCCCACATCAGCAAAATGGCCATCAGAATGGTGAATGGTTTCTGTAGTCTGTGTATCCTTTTTGTGTAGTTGGCTTAAAATACCTTAGTATCCAAGTTAAGGGAAAACAAAAAGGAAGTCCCTACATCAAGTATACTTAGGTACATTGTTTATTATAAACAATACATTTTGGGGAAATCATGTCCCCGTTGAAGCTGGTGATACAATTTTCTTTTTGGTGGGGCCAAGGTTTCAGACATTGTTCTGGCTCTGAGAAAATTCCAAATAGAAGTTCAGTACCTGCGGTATCTTCACTGGTCATTGGGAATAATACATGTAGGATTTTTTTCTTGCAAAAGACTCAGAAGCATGCATAATTCTAATCCAGAAAAGTATTTGGATCAAGTAATTAACTACTACTCTGTGTGTACTATAATTTAATTGATTCAGAGAATCCAAGTATTCTTTTGTTACTTGCATTATTCCCCTGAGGATGTAGAACGTATAGAATAGGAACGTATGGAATTGGTTCTCATTTCTGGCAATACTGAACCAGCTGCTTCACTAAAGACAAGAAAAAACGAGCAAGCAAACAGCTAACCACTAATCCAATTTGTCCGGTGATGAGAAAGTGAATAAGCTCAGGTCTGCCATAACATTTTGTATCTATGCTGAAGTTCAAAAATTGTCTGGAGCACAATCTCACTTTCATTTTCATTTTATTTTGGCTTACAGGCAGGCTGATTTCATTATGACAAGTGCTATTCTATAGAAGTATTAATAATCCGTGTTTCCTACATGACAACATAAATTTTATCAGTCAGTAACAAGCATCATAAAAATAGTTTGCAGTAGTTCTTTCTTGGCAGCTTGATAATCCACACTGCAGAAATAAGACATTCTCTGGGGCTCCTTTTCATTGCTAATGTAGTGCATGAATGCAGAGCTTTTATTTTTAGTGTATCTTAGAATCAGGCAAAGATATTATTTGGCATTATGACAGTACAAGTGCTCTTTGTTCAGGTCTGCTCCGATTCCTGTAAAACACTAAATCTCGCCTTCCTAATGTGTGATCATACCCTGCTGTAATAAATGTTACAAACAAATGAAAAAGAAAAATTAAAGTATACCGTAGTTGAACTCCTGAGATGTATTGCAACAGCACTTTAACTTGCACTTCAATTTTGCACAAATAGCTTTCTATTTTAGGTGCTTTGCGTTTATGAAAAAAACACCCCAAAGTTCCATTTATATTGCAGATGCAAGAGTACAAATATGCAGCTAGATTAGTTACTGTCATCTGTTTTTTATACTGCAAGCCCTGTTGGCAATCCGTGTCAGTTACAAATTAAGTTGCATGGAAGTATAGTTCTCAATAGAAATCAATTTTCAGCACAAAATCCCTTATTTGCAGTTTTATGGCTTAAAACTACTTACATGAAGTGATTTATTGTTTGCAGTTAGGAGAGAAGGCTATTGAGGGGATGACTGTCTGATTTTGACTTTTTTAGTCTTTATTGATGGTCTTTGCTTTCAAATGTTAAATGTAAAATAATACACTATTAAATATAAAATTAGTCTCAATCATTACAATATACGAATCTGTTGTCGCATGGGAATTTGCATAATATGTAAGACTTTGCCCAGTGAATGGCATGATGTTTCTCAGATTATACAAGCTGTATTTCAAGCTGCCAAAGAGTGGAAAGGTGAAGACCAGGGGTTGCTGAAGGTAATGCAAACTGAATCTTAATTACTGCATTTATTTATAAATAATGATGGCAGCGGTGCCATGGAAGTATAATAAAAGGGTAGCTGGATTAGCGTGTAGGCCAGGCCTTGGTACCCATAAACTTGTTCAGTGAAGGGGGGCCGTTTGGCTTCAAGTTAATGTAAACTGTCTACCTTACCTGAGGCTCAGTTCTGATATAACTATTTGTAGCCCCAAGTAAGAATCTATCTTAACAGAGACAGGGTAGCAGAATGCTGAAATGCAAGTCCATTTCTGCACTTGAAATTAACCTCTTGGTCTTCATGGGGATTTAATCCAAATTTCATGTGTCGAAACAGAAGTCCTGTCTCTTTGGCGATCTATTCCTTCTGCACAGACAGAATAACAGCAGCAGGGCCGCAGGGCTGTGCAGAGCTGGAATGCAGGTGTATTTTGCAGCGCTGCACACACACTCCTTTAAGGAGTAATGTCACTTCAGCAAACAGCTGCTGAAATTTGTCCTCCTGTGGCTGATACCAGTGTTTCGCTGGTGAGGTCTGGGCTGCAGTCAGGCTTTTCATTTTATGCTTTGCCTTCTGAGCAGTGCTTAGTTCTGGTTGTGTTTCCAGTTCTGTAGGGTAAATGTACGGTAGCATGACATGTTGCCTAATTGTGAAATGTAACATGAACAGCTGAAAATAATGGGAAAAATGTACCAAGTGAAACCTGTGTCCTAACATGACTGCATAGCCTCAAAAAATGAAGGGCTCTGATTGAAGGAAAACAGCTGTCTGCAGCCATACACTCCCGGTTTTTCATAGGCTTGTATTTAACTGCTGCTCATATACCACAAGACTATTTTACTATTGTGTGGTCATTCACAATCAATGCAACAGAAGAGATTTTTCTGCTTCCTTGTGCTTATAATTTTGAGGCTATTCATTACTGTCTTCCAGTGCTGCCTAATATTCATGTGTTCATCCTCATTCAAAGTGGCTTTTCTTCTTAAAAGATGAAAATGAGACACCTCTATATCTTGATTAAAATCTCCACTTTTTTTTACTTTTTAACTACCACACTGTATTTAATAATCCTTGCTCTGAAGCATCGATTCCTTAATATTGTGGAAACATACTTTAAAAATGACTGCTTCATCATTCTTGTTCTAGTGTATAAAATCATTTCTCTGTACTCGATGAGGACTTCATCATATGTGCAATCTAGTTGAATGACCCGAGTGTGGTAGGTGAATTTACTGTAATAGCATCCCCCGCAATAATTCCTTTATGAAGTCTTACGCTGGGACTCGGTGTTAAAGAGCTTTGTTGCATGAGATGTTGTTAACTGAACTAAATATTTGATGGACGTGGTCACGGTATATGGCGTTGGCATTCTGAAGCTGATGAGAGTAGGAGGGATCTAATTGCGAAGGTTATTAGTGTTATTTTCATCAGTGACACCTCCGACCCCCTGTAACAGGCTGTGAACCCCTGCCATGAGGTGCTGTACAGCCAAGCAGTAAGGTGGCTCTTGTGGAACACGAGGTAGCAGCGTTGCTGCCCACCACCACCCCAGCAGCACAGGAACAACATACCTTGTAAGAAAACAGATACTGTTATCTGCTGTCTGCTTGAGTCCAAACCAGAGGTTTTTGCCGTAACATGAAGTATGTTAGGCTCAAGCTGAACTTTAAGTGTAGGAGTAGCATATGTTGAAAAGAATGATGTCATTTAGGGAAAATTTAAGATGTTAAACAAAAGGCTACTCAGTAAGATAGGCTGTTGTCAAGCTTATGTGACTGGATCGTTGCAGCTGGGACATCTATGTGGGAGGGAAGGAAGCTGACGGGGAAAGAGGAAGTTTAGGAGCATTTTAGGACAAGTGTAGCAAGTTGCTTGTTCTGTCAGTGTGTGCTTTCTGCCTCTCCTGTGCTTTATGGTGGAGGCGTGCGAGTGCCACAGTGGAAGGAGTACTGAACCCCATGGCACTACACAGATCTGGCAGGCACTCAACTGTTTCTTACACTTTAGTTAAGTTTGTCAGCCTGAGAGATTTGCTTTTTGTTGTTTACAGGCTCTGTTTTTCTCTCTTTCATTACTTGCATTTTATTTGTTGCAAAGATAATGTGCCTCAAAGTCAAACACAAAAGGAGGCTGGTGATAGACAAGCTGCTTTTTATCATCTTCAGGGAATTACTGTCATTTGCTAAATATGTGACCTGCTCTCTTTGCATCTTGGAGATGAATATGTAGTGCAGCTGGGAATCAAAAAAAAAAGTTGCCTTGACCAAAGCCAAGCTGGTATAGTAGCCACAAGCTCTGGATTACCCAGCTAGATTTCTCCATCAAACCAGCCACAACTTGTGCCCTGGTGATTACTGGGGATGTGTGACAACTGCCACTATGTGCATTTGATGTGCTGGGTCTTCATTAGTTTAAAAGCATCTTGGAATATGCTGTGCTCTGCTAATTTTTCAGCCGGGAATCTGGCATCTATGGTTTCTTTCTTTTCCATGTGTTTATCTCCATGGAGTCAGGAAGTATTTCTTGAAGGAACTGTGTGTTGTCTTAAAAGCCTCTTGCACATGGAAGACACAGCACACCTGTGGCTCTTTGCCCTGAGTTCTTGCAAGATGCATGGTATTTGAATCCTATTTCTCTCTTTATGGTGCTTATCACTGGCAAGACATTTTATGAATGTGTTGCTGAGCTTGATATAGGCCATGTCAACATTCCCTGTAACACTGCAGACAGGGAGCTGAAACAGCAGAACCCTTGTAAGATAGACTGAAGCCTGTCAGCAAGTGACAAGAGGTTTGGGACTGGATTTGCAAAGGTGTTTTGGTGACCATGTGGTTATCTGAAATATTGTTTATCCCCTAGTGTGCTAGGCACAAAACTGAGTAGTCTGTTTTTCAAAGTATTAATAATCTGAATATAAAACAGGAGAAGGCAGGTGGGTATAGGCAGATGGAGTTGAAGGAAACTGTGGAAAAGCACTGGTCGCTGTGACAGACAGGGGTCTTGGTACATCTGTCAAGATTTTTTGTTGTCATTGCAAAAAAAGAAAGGAGTGTTAAAAAACAGTTTGAGGGGAAGTAGTAGGATGGCTCCTAACGAGGGCTGAGCTACCATCTCTCAGATTTCATTAAGGCAGCTGGAAAACTTAGCAAGTTGGCAGTGAAGGCTGCAGCTGTGAGAAAAGGCAGGAATTGACTTCTCGGTACTGGAGGAAAAAGATTGCAATACGTGCATAGTGTGTGTCCATTGACATGATGCAGGCTCATGCAGAGACACACCAATTTTTATATAGAAATACCAAGCTATTCTGTAAGTATCTCAGGAAAAATAAGATCAGGTGTCAAAAGAGAAATGCCTAGCCACTGTTGCTTTCTGCCAGAGTCTAGTAATCTCAAAAGTCTTGTCCCATTGAGACATCAGAGTCACTGCCTGGGATGCTCTGACATTAATTGTGATGGCACTTGCTGTACAAGGAGCTTGCTGCTCGAATTGGAGCTGACAGGAAGAGCTGACACTTGTGGGGGGGGGGGGGGTGTGTTGCTGCCCTACACCCCACCCCCCCAATATATCAAATGCAAACCCATACGGATGGATAGCATATGTGTGCACAGTTGATCTCTGCCTAAAAGAGCTTCCCATTGGCTTTAAAATTTGTTTTTATTTAATCTTTTCCAGAACATTTAATTTTCAACATGATGAACTTTGTCTCTTGCCAATACACTGATGTTACTTTCTGGTCATGAAGTTACGTTTGATGCTGGCAAGGTCCTTTCTGATGGTGATGTTCCTTATACTTCTCAGCTTTCATTTCACTAAGCAGGAAAGGCATCAGAAGATGCCTTTTCAGTCTCCCTGACTAAAGAGGGATAGTTGTGTTTATTGTCCAAATACCTTGTTGAGGATTCTTTCTCCTTTCACTGGCCACATGCTAAAATTACTCTGCTTCAGACCTCTTATCCTGAGGATTACTTAACTTAATTCTCTGGCCAAAATAGCAAACTGAATGTAATTTTTCTCAGCCTTATTTACAGTAAGCTCCCTTTATTCAACACAGAGGCAGAAAGGGTTTCTTAAAGTGGATATAGATCATATTTATGTTCACTTAATTCCCCTTTACACTGCCAGAATGATGTAAATCAACCTGAGAATAGACCACAATCAGACACACTCTATCAGTGGTCTTGCAGTGGGTACTGCAGTAGAGCTAATTCATTTAGCCTTCCTTAATAGTAGGTCGCTCATTATTTACACAGTTTACAAGTCATTTGAAGTTATGTTTTATTAGCACCAGAACCAGAAAGATGATGCCAGGAGGAACATTTCCATCTATTTAGATGGAAATGTTTACTCAAGGCAACATTTATATTCTTCATTTTCACCATCTATACCTGCCAGGTTTGACCTAAATTCTGGGGGTGGGAGAGACCTTATGAAACTATTAGGAAGTTCCACTTGACCTAAATGAAACAGCTTTGAAACATCTGTGTGAATAATAATCCTTCTGCATTTGTTGAGCTATCAACTGCTATTCCTTTGCAGAGACCCTACCCAGGTACTGTCATGAATTCAGCTCCCATTTAATCCTTCTCCAGCAGTGCCATTGGTCCCCCTCTGTTTTGTTGGTTTTTTTTCTTTCTTCCTCCTGTGGATTATTTGAGGGTGAAAATTTATCAAAGCTGCCTGCTACAGAAGGAATATGTAAGGCATATGCACCTGTCTACTGGGAAGGGATCTCTTTGACTAAACCATCAAATGTTGCTGGCTGAGGTGAGTTAGCTGACCAGAAATGCCACTGGGAAATGTGTCTCGTGTGACCATGCCGAATGAGACTTTTTAATATTCATTGCAGCTACACAAGGACATAGCATGGAAGGAACAGCTGAGAAGCATCATTGACAAGGGTTTCTGACATTAGCCTGCTCTGCATTTGTGTAAAACATGTCCCCTCTGTCCTAGCTTCTCTAGCATTCTGCGAAATGAAGAAGATTCTTTTCTTTAATATTAGTTAATAACATTTCAACACCCTGAATAGCTCATTCCAGGTGCAGATGATCTTACTGTCCAATTATAGAGCATGCAAGTACTAGGAGAGGTGAGTAAGAGAAAAGAGGAGTGGAAAAAGGACAAAAGATACATGCTCTCATCAGGATTGTGCAATGTACCTTCTTCTGTATATCAGTTCTAAAAAAGTAAGGGATCATTAACTAGACTTTTTTCCCCAGACCTTGTACTGTTAGCAATTCTATTAATAATAAGCACTCTCCTATTAAGCAAACTACCCAATTATTAATCCATTAGCAATTCTATTGCGGAAAATTCATTGTAACATCTACTCAGAAGGCTCATTCTTGACAGACCTTTGGGGGGGAGGGGGGCGGGGGATAGTATTGTTTAATTATGATTTAAAAGCATGGCTTACTAAACTTAATGAAGAATTAATGAGTTGCATTCTTCCATAGTATTCTAGCAAAATCTGCTCACAAATTAACTACCTCCTGTTCTCTGCCTCAAAAACTTCTTATGCCATGCTCAAGGTTTCTAATGGTTGCTTTCCTTTTTTTGTTAGGAGCAGCAAGATTATGTAAGAAAATGGCTGCAATTATGATATTAACATAATGGGAACAATTAGTACAGCAAAACTCAAGTTTTAATTGAAATGCACTCATGTCTTTTTAGGAGGTCTTTGTCATATCTTGATTTACCTTCTGGTTGTTAAAATGTTCTGCTTTCTATTGGCAGGGGTGAAAGCCAAGTGAAAGCGCTCAGGCTTAGAAGATTGAGAGTAAAACATGGAAAACCAGCCTTGTAGCTTTGATATCTGACAGGGACTCAGTTACAGTGCTCGTAGATAATTTTCCCTTGAATCCTCTTGGGAAAGAAAGATTAGGTGTTCAAAAAAGAACATCATGGAACCTGTATTTTGTCCTGGGAAGAAATCCTTAGAAAACCACAAGTTTGATTGTTGAACCTTGGGTGCATGGAAATTTTCAGAGTCAAAAATTAAATCAAAAATGTTTTCACATCAGCTCAGCTGAGAGAAATATAGATCATGTTCCCCACTCTCTCTCCCTGTTTGCTTTTTCTAACTTTAGACAAGGTAATTTATGTCTTAGTAACACTGTTTCCCACACAGAAAGGGATTATAAATATTTCCTTACAACTCAGGGTGTTGTTAAGTGTAAACACTGTGTGGTACAGGAGACTGGTAGGGGGATATAGGGTTTCTGTCCAACTTTATTAAAGCTTGTATTTAATTTTATTTGAGCAAATAGCAGTGTTTGATTTGAAACCTTTCCTTAGGTGAAAAGGGAACTGGAGAATGTTTCTTTTCTTTTTTTTTTAATCTACTTTTGCCCTTTCTCAGGTCTTTCCCAGAAAAGAAGATCCATTTATCGTAACTGATTATAATATTCTCCTTTTCAGTTACTTGGCTCTTTGCACTGCGTTTCTTACTCGCTGCCATGAATACCTAATCCCAAATGAGAGTTAGAGGAGCTCCATCCACAGCACTAAGTGGCTGCGTGGCAGAATGGGAGGCACAGGGCTGGCTGAAGCTGTCGGTTTATCCGTATAAACTGTCTCCTTTGCCCATACTTCCCTCCGGCACCTGAGCGAGGGCCGCGCTCCCTCCTTGCTCCATCCTTTTATTTGTTATATCGCTGCACGTCACGAGCTCTGACAAACAGCTGATTTATGATGGACACTATAAAACTCCCTAGGAAAGTCAGGAGCTGTTTTGAAGAAAAAGCAGAGTATTAACTCGAAGATGCTAAACTGAAGTCCAGCAGTGTCCATGTTTTGGAATTCCTCTAGTTAAAGGATGCTGAAGGGGATTGCTTAGGTCCAGACACAGTTGTCCCTTATGACTTATATTCTGTCATACGTTACAGGTACATAGATTTCTTTACAGATAGAGCTAGGAGTATGGTTTTCGTAGGAGTGTAATTCCCATTTTTATACTTGGTGTGAGTACTTAGCACCCTCTGTGCAAGTCAGTACTGCTTCTGGAGATTGAATAGGATTTAGTTATGTACTGTACTTAGTTGTTTTGGAAAACAAGAACTTTCATCTGTGGATCAATGCCTTAATGAGTAGAATGCTGTTTGAAAATGAATGGCAAGGTGGCTTATAAGCTTTTTTTTCTTCGCATCCTATAGAGAAGTTGTTCCTTGGTCTGGTTTTACTGCTCGATCCTTCTGGGAGGCTTGGGACTGTTCTGCATCAAAAGCATTTGGCTGACTTCAGTGATGTTTAGGATTGTTTTAAGGTACTGTGAGTAGCCTTCAGTAAAAGCCACTGAGAGGTAGACTAGGATGATTAGATGCATGTTCTACAATTACAATTTACCTACTGCATTTTTAAAGAAACTGTAGTAGAACAGATGACAAGTACTTTCTCTGTAGCTCTAGATTTTGATTAACCAAGCAAACTATGTTGTTTTTTCTTATTCTAAGAGTTAAGATTAATAGGTTGTTCCTCAGTTAAATGGCCCTCTGACTCATTTAGGAGGTGAAGTGCACTGTTATGTCCTTTGTTTTACTGTCTAAAGTACTTTTATTCTTTTGAGAGATGTAATTGTTTTCAAGGGATTTCATTTCCTGCTGTTATTAGTCACAGGTAAATGGAATTAACACCCGTATCATCTTTAATAATGTGCAAAGAACAATTGCACTAAAGTATTCTCACCAGCTACGAGGACATGGCAGTTTGCTGCTCTAACTAGTTGACCTTTTTTGCTAGACAGGTTAGCTCTTATTCTGCAACTAAGCTATTGCTGCTGTGGTTCGTATAAAGTCAGTGGTTTACAAATATGTCTGTAGTTAAAACCCTGGCGTAAGTAGTCACAGCCTCAAAAAATTAATCCCTAATCAGACAGCATTTGCTAAGTGATTGGTGGTTTCTCAGTAGAAGTCTCCAAATGCCCCACAATAAAAAGCCCATGAAAAGAGTAGTGGAAGAGGAAATCGTCCTGTGAAAATGAACTCATCCTCTATGTGTGCAGCAAAGAAGAAAGAGGGCAACGCGTTTAGATATTTGTTACTGCTTATCCAGTATGCACAATTTTGTCTAACTTGACGTGTAGGGCATTTAGGGATATGGTGTAGTTGAGAACTGTCAGTGTGAGGTTAATGGACTGGATGATCTTCAAGGTCTTTTCCAACCTTGATGATTCTGTGAAGATTTTAATGAACTATAGTTAGTCTATTATTAAACTAATAAGGGTAGAATTGTTTTCCAGTTTATGCAATAAACCCAAGTTAGTATAAAGAAATTCATCCTTCTGTGTGGTAATAAACCTTTCTTTCCCCCCTCTCCACTGAAAATTTGACTTTATAATCACTTAACACTTAATTTTTAAAAGTGACTTTTTTTGTCTTTCCCTCCTTACCTTTACTGCAGCCCTTTTAATAGTGGCACGGTAATCACATGGTTTTCTGAACAAAGAGTTGGAAGAAGAAACTCCCATTTTATTTACCTGTATGCTGAAATTCCTGTAGACCTAACACCCTCTTTTATGCTTGTGTTACCTTATCTCAGGGAGTTACACTGGCAGGGGCTTTCGGCAGCACAAACGGAATCTCTGTACCTTCTTTCCCTGGGAAGTTAATTGGAATTAGCTGTGTACTTGCTGCTTGTGCCTAAGGGAGGATGCCCTAAATGCTTCAGCAGACATAATCTTGAACCCTCCCATGTGTCTAACTAGAAGTTACAGTCACTGAAACTCTGCAGTGTAGGTCTAGACAAGAAAAATACCTTGTTGGTACTGTAACCTGCTTCCAAGGAAATCAGCACCAAACCACAGGGTCCGTGCTTCCCACTGAGGCTTTAACACCCTCAGTGCAGGCTGATATCCCTGACCTCAGAAGTTGTTGTAGAAGCCGTGTTCTGTAAGCTAATTGTGTGCAATGCTTAAAGTGCTAAAAGGTGGTGAGCAACATGTGAGGGCATGGCTCCTCGCTAGGAGAAGCTTAGCTTTAAATGCAGCATTGGCCAAGGTCTGTGGCCTTGAATGAGGAGAAGAGGTGTCTGGTCACCTGTAAGAGTGTGGCTGCCCCTGTAGATTCCTGACAAAGCGTCGGATCGAGCTGCAGCACAAACTGGCATGGATGGCAAGAAGTTGCCATCAGTGAGCAGACTGGCAGAATTTTACCCCAGTGTGAAGCGGAGGCTCCCACACCTGATCTGATCAACAGTCCCTGTGAGATTTCAGGGAGAGCAGGAGCTTTGCCAGGGAAGCCCATGAGCAGGATTCTCTCTGATGTCCTGCTGATGCTCCAGTGTGTGCTGTCGTTCCAGGTATGGTTTCTTTGCCTAAAAACCTGAGGATGTGCAAAACTGTTAAAAACGGCAGCACAGCAGACTTCTGCTACAATTTACTTTGATTAATGGATAGCTGAAGGAAAGTATTTTGTTAGAAAATTTACAAATTGAAAAGTGTTTGTTTCTGAATAACAGCAGCGTTTCAAAAATGCATTACAGTATTGTCATGAATTGATGCATTCCATTGATCATCTCCTTCTGGACAGAAAATGAAATAAAAAAACCCAACCAAACAAGCCATTTCTTCAATCACAAATGGGCATAATAATGAGCTTGTTTTCATTTTCAGGATGTTTGGCTTCTCACATTTGAAAGATATAATGTCATGTACAGAACTTAGAAATTGTAGCTGGTATGGGGGTCATGATTCGACAGCTGCTGACTCCAAACATTTAATTAAAAGTCAAGGCGGAAAAAGTAATAATTTATCAGTATTATAAAAGGATTTGTCTTATAGTTAGAGGCATTTGGGGGTCAAAGATCCTAACCTTGCTGAATAAAAAGGGGCTTGGTTTAGTGATCACTGATTCAACATCATTTAAATGTTCAGCTGAAAAAAATATAATGGAATGTAATGGTACATAAATTCTCCAAGGAGAAAATAAAATCTATATGTATGTCTATATTTTATATCCTGAATGTTCTGCAGTTTGACAAGGACATGGATGAAGTTATCTTATGCTGGTGGCAGTACAACATTGATTAAGAGCCCAGTAGCAATTATGAATTGGCTGGTGCCAGCAAAACGTTATAGCCCACTAGTCTCACGTGGATGCGCTACCTACGTCTGTAACCAAGGGGTGAGCTTCCAGAGGAGAGCTTTCTGCTCTTCAGCCTAACTTCGCACCTCTTCTGTTAATTACTTGCCAAAGGAGAGTCTGATTCTGTTTGCGTTTTTCTTTCTACTTTGTTATATAGACTGAAAATATTTTCTTTATTAAAAAAGCTATTCAGTACTCTGAACTCACAGTTTAACGAAGTGGGTGTTTGAAAGAGTTGGAATTGGGGGGGGGGATGGCAGGAGGAAGGAGTCTTGGCTGTTGGCACTGTTTTGGCAAGAATATCTTAGTGACTTTGTAAAGTTTATCCTAGTTTAACCTAGTGTCCATGCTCCAGAGTTTCCACCTCTGGTTGAAATAAACTTAATTAGGCCTTTATTTTATAGTGTCTACGCTTAGACCTTGTCTCATGATTTTGAGATGGGAGAGGTGATTGCAGCATGTGCATTCCTTGTGCATTAATTAGAGTGTCTCCAAAATTGCATCTTCTTTCAGAGATAATTTTCAAAATGGTTATACCTCATTTGGAATTGTTGACCTTATCAAACAGTTTTGTTATGGTAAGATGAAATGAGTGCCTTTTGACTTCAAAGTTCTGATGCTTCAGATGATCTAAAATGTTATTTTTATGCTGTGGTTGTTCATTTCTCACATGACTTCAATCAAAGCAGTGTATTTGCATAGGTTGTCTGCTTTTATCGATGTTCTGTAGAAGAAATCTCTTCTGTCAGAAGAATACTGGCCAACTCCATTGACCACAGGAACACTACTCTGAAATTTAATCTTATTATTTATACTTAATTAAAAAATGCTTAGTTGCCTAACCAAGATTAGCAGTCTGCTGTACCTTCAGTAGAAATAATCACCTCCTGGAAGCATCTGTTATCTAAGTAAATGAAATGGGGAAAGGATGAGGAGATGAGGAGTAGGACACAGCATTTTAGAGACTTTGTGAGGAAGAGGATCAGCCCTAGTCTGTGTCATGTGCAGGCTCGCTAAGGCAGCGACTGAATACCTGTCGTGTAAAATCTAATCCTGAGCCAAATGCCAAGTTTCAGGGGAGTGTTGGTATGAAGTGAACCTCCATCAAGATGTTCATGTTAATAATGATTTTTTCATCTTATGTAATTAATTCCAGGCTTGCTCAATCTTCTGTTCCCTGATTTGGTTGCAAGATCACAACTAAGGCAACAAATTGCACATTGCCACTGCTCAAAGTAACGATGGCAACAAACTATTATGAGCAATTGGTAATCAGAGATACATGTAACAAATCACGTGGAGCAATTCTGAATCACAGAAAATGCTTAAAAATGGAATCTTCATACAGATAATTTATTAATAGAAGAGCACAGAATTAGAAAAATTAGGCTGGAATTTCTGAGGATGCCTAAATTGCTATTTAGATCCAACTGAAATGCAGTATGAGATCAACACCTTTTCCCTCCCCACCCTTTTCCTTTAAGAAGATTCCATTGCTTAAGTTTGTGCTATTTATGCTTTGTCTGTGTCTGCTTTTAGTGCCGATCCCATAAATAAACTGTTGGCTACAAGAAATTACACTTCAAAATGCTTATATTCTTAGAAACCATCAATCACCCATTTCAGCAGACACAGGGAGACAGTGGTATACTCACACCAGAATTTGCTAAATGAATTATGAAGCTTAATTTACTTGGAGCACTTTGATAACTTCAGCAAAAGTATACACATGAAAAAACTAGAGAATTATTTTAAATATTGCATGTCTCTTGTTTAAGAGTTACTTAACTGCTCTAGCAAGTGCCCTATGCCAGTTAGAAACATTTTTTCCTGCAGTTACTGTAGTCATTTGATCTGCTGCTGTGGTCAGTAGTTTTCTATTGATTCTTCTTCAGGATGAGGAATTTGCAGGTTGAACTGTAAAACAACTTTGAGACTGTTCTGACAATCTTTCTTTACTGTAAATCAGCTGATGTGCCTTGTCACTTGTATGAACAGTACAAAGAACTTTTTTTGGTGGGATTTTTGCTGTTCTTCTAAAATGGTGCAGAATCAGGCCTGGGAGGAGTGATCTCTTAAAGTTAAGCGTGTGCTTAAGTGCTTTGCTGGATCACTGCCTTGATCTATTGATGTTCTCAGTGTAATTTGCAGGAGCTATAATTGCCTTCCCACATTTTCAGTGGCTGCTCAGCATTAAATCTCCGCGGACTGTCCTCCTCCTGGAGTTGGTGCATCACCACTACCTCTCAGAAATGCTCCCTAATGCTTTGATGGTTACTGCAGAATAAGATGTCTTGTTTGACAGGGAATCAAATGCCTCAGAAATCTTTCTGTGGCTGCTAATATCTCCAGTGGCAAAGGAATGGGTGAAAAGTTTTGTGGATCAGTCTCACCATCCTTTTCAGGATGAATCAGCAGAGTCTTTTACTAGGGAAGCTGTAAATGGCACAGATAATGAAGCTAAGTCTCTTTTAGCTTGGTTCTTGAAGGGTTGTGGATTAGGATTTTTTTTGCCTTTTTTTTAAAAAAAAAAAAAACAAAAACAAAAACCCTTGAGTTCATTTCAGTCTAGCTATTAATAAGCAGAACATTCAGACTCTTGCCAGGTAACGGAGCAGGTGATGAATAACTCCCCGACAAGTTTGAGGTTGTGATCAAACAGCAAGAACCGTAAGGACATGACACTGTTGGTCAGGCACCGCGTACAGAGTCAGTCTCAGGGTACAGAGCTCTGCGTGAGGAAGGATCCCTACTCGGTCCCACATGCAGCACTGCCTTCTCCTGGCAACAGCAGAAAACCGGCCCAACTCTCGAGCATGGTTAGACTCAAAGCTGGCTCGACGTGTGGGGCAATCCGCTGATACAAAGGCTGCAGTTTTTCCTGCAAAAAAACTTTCAGTCTTCATTTCTTTGCATTTTGTGTAGATATTTGCACCACTGCACAGTGCCTATAAATCCCAGTGTATCCAACGGGGAAGGTGTGACACTAACATTGTCCTGGAAGTTTGTAGCTGTGGAGATAGGGGTAGGTAGTCCAGCAGCTGCCTTTTCTTTGATACAGGAACCCTACTAATCTAATGACAACATTAAAGCTTTAAATAATCTTAGACTTCATCTGAGGAATGTGAATAGCAGCTTAAGCAACATAACTGGAGTCTGTTGAATCCATCTCATGTAAAATACAAGTAGAAGCAGTTGTTCTGTAACTGGTATTTCTTTCAGTGCTGCAGTGGATATCTTACTAGCATCTAGTGGTGAGGGGAGGTACCACCCTACATAAATAAATGGGGCAGTGATGTCCTGTTAGCAAATAAATAGCATGCTAAACAAAAATTGTTGGCATTTCGTGGAGGAAACCTACTTAAATTATGAATGGTTGTAAGGCTATTAACAGGTAGCAGTGTTATAAATTAAACAGATGTTAGCCTCCTCTGCTACTTTCCCTGTATTCTGTACAGAAACCAGGCTTTCAGAATGGGGAATTGTGCACTCCTTGGCAAAACGTAATTATTAGCAGAATTTTCATTACCAAATGAAATTGTAATCAATCATCCTGGCAGAGTGGTATTTTTCTTTAATCTGTACCGAGAGTAGGAGCTCTAAGAGAGTTGGGTATTTCTCTGCAGCTTTTATTGTACTTCTCCTTGCAGTATTTGAGTGCGTTTCGATGGTATATTAATTAGGATCACTGACAGCTCTGTCGTGCGGTTGCTTCTCCCTAAAAGCAGTGATGTACACAGCAAAGTGCTGTCTGTTCATGTTTTTGTCACTGCTTTGCTTTTGGGTTTTTTGTTTTTCTTCTTTTTTTTCAAAAAAAGAGCATGTTTAAAAAAGCATACCTTCTACTTGGAGCAACAGATGCTGAGGTTATTGCAGTCCTCGCTTCCCATGGGATTTGGGGAACAAACTGTTTGAAATTCATTCCCAAACCAGCCCCAGGAAGCTCTCTTTGCTGCACAGAGGGTCTGCAAGCTGTATTGAGACACTAGAGCAGAAAGAGCTATCTGCAGCTTAAAGTGAGCGATGGCCCGACTAGAATTCAAACAGTAAATGTATAGGGCGATATTTTTCTCTGCACATTGAGATTTTCTTGCACTAATGAAACCGATCACAGCTATGAAGGAGGAAGGAAAGAAGAATAATATGCTGGTCATAGCCATGTAATCTCTGAATATAGAAATGTAGTAGACAAGTAACCATTATTTTCTATTTCATATAGAGGTAGACTGCTGTTAAGATTAATTTCAGAATTCACTGTACTTCTTAAATAACGCATATTTCACAGTGGTATATGCTAAGGAAGGGTTGAAAAATCTCAACAAACAAAAGCAAGTCTCCTTCAGAAAAAAAAAAAGGGGGGGGGGGGTGTCAGGAAAAGAAATGGAGTGGGCTTGATGTTTCCTGGAATGAAAAGAAAATGCAGCAGAAACTGGATGAAGCAATTTTAGCTTTGGTTTTGAGATTAAGGAGCCCATATGGGTAACCCATTACATTCAACTGCTGCTGCTGTGTCAGCCAATTTTCTGCTTGCTGTGCCTGAGTATAGGTTTCCCATTCAAAGAAATATACTTCCAACTTTCCTCACGATTTCTTGGAATTAATAACCAACTTGGTAAATCTTTTGTAGGAGCACAGTGTGTGCAGCTGTGCTTCAGGTAATCCATTACTGTGCTGTAATTTTTGTCATTTTTGATTGCTTGATTTTTTTTTTTTAATGGCAAGAAGGAAGCTCTTCACTTTAAAAAGGGGAATTAATACTTACTTGTGGGAGGCAGCTTCCTTGAAGATGAATATTTACAACATGCTGTATACATAGAAACTAGGAAGTTAGAGAACCTTTTCTTTATGATGCCGCCTTGATACCGTTTAGTAGAGCAAGGAGGAGGAGATTAGATGTTAGACTGTTTTGAGTTTCTCTTGGTGCTTGAACTCTGAGTGGAAAGCATGGAAATTAATTCCATGGTTCTTGCCTTGAATCCACAATGTTTGCTGGACACATTAGATGTTTGGCCGAGTGGCTGGACTCCCACACCGGGGAGGCAGGTGCCTGTGTGGCTGGGCTATCGGACTGGCAGTCAGGAGACTTGGATACATCCCTACTTCCATCGGCTGCTTTTCATGTGACCTTGGCATGTTAATTCATCTTTCTCCAGCTTGTCTGTTAAAATGTCAATGTATATATTAGACCAGTAACAGCTGTTCATGTCAGCGTGTACAGTGTTTACTGAACAGGAGCTTAGATTTTGCATGGGGCCTCCAGCCACCACCGTCAGGAAACAATGTCCAACGATAGTTCTAGCAGTGACTTCTGCCTGCATAGCTCCTGCTGGAAAAGACAAAATGTGTGCTTAAGTGCTGTAAGACAAATTCTCAAGTAATTCCAAGTGCTGCTCTTCCTTATGTGAGGGTTGCATCTGGGCAACTCATAGTTTTCCAAATGGTCAACTAGTAGAAACTGGTTTGTTGCCCAGTGAAGTCTCTGGAACTACATCAGTTTACACCAGCTTATGCTTTGGCCCAAAACTTGTTCCTCTGAGAGTAAGAAGCTGAAAAAGTATTGGTATGAACAGGCTTTCTTTGTATCTCTGTATTCCAGCTTCTTATTTTTGCCCCTGTCAACTGCCAGTAAATTAGTAAATGTTCCTCCCGGCTGAGGTGGTGGGAAAGTCACACTCTGTCATATTTCTTGTTTTGTTTGTTGTGGGATAAGGAGGCAGAAAAATGAATAGGATTGATAATGTCATTTCCCCTCACCAGCTCTGAAAAAGAAGACGACATCCATTCTCTGCCCTAATGAAATTGGAGACAAATGCTTGGTTTCTTTTCTTCTGGTCTGGTGTTTGATTTCTATAGAGTCAACTGGTAATGTATATGTAGAAATGGTATAAAAGTTTCAAAGGTTTGACAAGGAGAATGCTAGAGGGTAAAAATTCATCTGATGTTAGGGATATACTATAGATCTGATGAGTGTAACAACATTTATGTATTTTTTAGAGGTTTGGAAATCTTTTGAACCTTTAGAATAAGACAAGGTATAAATAATAATGTCTATGATTGCCCTGCATCAAATTTTTAGTTGGACAGTTAAAAAAAAATAAAAATCCACTTAACATTCCCATCTGATGAACAGCAATAATGCCAGCAAATCTGTTTCCCATTCAGCCCTATTTACAGAGGAGTTGTCTATGTTGTTTGTGTCCCTTTACCAGCCCTGCAGCTCCTCTATGGCATCCTCTGCACTCAGCAGTGTACCTTGGCAAAGCTCGACTGATTTCAGTGCTGAAGATGCTCGCCCTAGGAAGCCACTAGGCAGAAGTACATATTTTACAGCTCATAAACCGAGGGGATTGTATGGCTCCAAGGACTGATAATAGGATGCAGCCCCATTCATTCTCCCATCACTGCCTGGAATTTAGCCCAGACGTGGATGAGGTACAATACATTGGCAGGCGCAGCATGAGAAAGCTGGGACCAGTGATGCTCATGCTGTACCTGCTTTGCAAATAAACAACACATATATTTCCCACTCTGCCAGCTCAACACCTTCAACAGCTGCACACAGGAAATAATCTGGAAATTGTCTGCATTTTATAGGCATTAGGCCTACAATAAGAGCCAGAAGTTTTGGATCTGGCCCTGTATTTTGAGCAAACCAGCGCTTGCAAGCGTAGTTTGGGGACAGGATGTTGCCTTTCTGGAACATCCTTATGTCTACATAGGGGAGAGCTGCCTCAGTCACAAGTTCCCCTTTGTCACACAAAGTGGCACAGTTACACTGATGCTTGTGAGAGGATTCTGTACTAATGGACTGATGTGAATTTCTGTTAGCAGGGGAAGAAAGCAGGAATGAGTGGGAGTATGTGGTAGGTTTATTCACGCTGCTTTCTCTAGCTGCAGATGTGTTGACTGAAGAGATTAAGGCCCCTTATGCACCTCCAGGGTCTCTTACCATTTTCCTACCTGGGATGTTTGGTCAAGTGCCTGTTGTTTAACTGCTCCTTCTTTAAACCCATTCCCACCTAAATAAACTGGGTTAGCCAAAAGAGATTTAAATACCAGGTTTGTTAATCCAGATACTTGACTGAAGGAGACCTTGTGTGTTACATAAACGTAGCAGATCAAAGTCAGATTTGATTAGTGAGAAGTGATGGATGGCTGGAGGAAGCTGGGATCGATAACCACTGAGTCACCATTTCAGCCCAGCTGTGCTCCTGGGAGAGAGCAAATGCTCAGGTCTAGGAGCAGCTGTTCTGCAGTATCTTAGATGTTTCTTACAAGATGAAGAGAAATTGCTCCTTCTGATGCCAAAGGGCATGAAGGGGTCTGTTAACCCTGCGCTTGTACAAATCACTCGTACTAGGGCAAAGTGAGCGTGAAGTGCTCGCGGCTATTTTGTGCTCCTTGCATAGATGTTTTCACTCCAAGCAAGGCAAAGGCACGAATGGTGTCTAGTTGACCAATACATTTTTTGTGTCCAGCTGAGAAGCAAGGTGGCAGCAGCAGCTAAATGTTCATTCGTCAGTGGATAAAGGTTGGAATTTTTTCTCTCTTCTGTGCCTGCAGAACTTCCAGCCAACCATAAAAAGTTCAGGGGTGTCAGAGTAAAGATCTATGCTCTAATCAAGAGGGATGTCTCCTCAGAGCTCTATTAGTTGCCAAGAAACTACTTTTGCAAAAGTGGAAATCTCTAACCGCTCCTAAAATAATTGACTGGATGGACACAGAGTGACCTAGCTGTGCTCAGAAAGATTTCCTGGAACAGATGCTGAGATACCACAGTAAGGAGTGTGATGTAAATACATAGACAGACATTGCCAACAAAATGGGGAGTCTAATTGGATTTAAATCCTTCTTGTATAGGAAAAGTAGCATAGGCTCCTGGCTAACGGAATAGCTATTGAGGAGCGTGGGTCCAGTGACTTCAGCTTTCCTACCTTGGATCTGGGCTGTAATATTAGTTCCCCTCACTTTTCAAGAGGGAAGTCTCACACTGTATTGACCTTGTCTGTTTGGACTATAAATTCTTCAGTGCCTGTCTTTTATTAGGCATTTACAAGGCAGGGTGGATCTATCCCACCTCATGCCGTACAAATCACACTGACATGTACCAGAACTGATCCTTGTGATTTTAAGAGCTTTTGTTGACACTTTGCTTCCTTTCACAAATGCAGGTGGTGAGCCCGCTCTTCAGTGTGCTTAGCTGCCTGCGGTAGTTGGGTTGATGGGTGGCACTTCATTCTCACTTAATGCTTGTACAAGGATTGTGCACATGAACAAAAGTTCCAAACAACGTATGTGGAGATCCTTTATAGGGCAGTTCTCACATCACAGATGGGAATAGAAAGTAGTGCCAGTAGTTAGTGGTATTTGGGTGTTTCAGGATGAATTTGTGTAGTATGGCAGACCAACTTATTGTAGTTCTTTCAAATTCACTCGTTGGAAACTCCGTTTCCGAGAATTCCATTTCGTATGAGGCTCTCATGAGCAGCTGCAGCCTTGGAACTTGAAACAGAAAAATATTTGGGAGAGAATTCTCTGGGTAAAAGTTTTGATCTAGGTCTTGGACAAACTAATTCCACCTTTCCAGGTAGTTGGCACTTAATTTTGAGTGAAGGATTTGTTTATTTCTGAAGGATATAGCTGCATCTGAGAGAGTCTGCAATTCTATATTGACTTCATAAACCTAGAGCCAGAAAGCATAGACACACTCTTGGTTAATATTTCTTGTCTTTTCAATGTGTAACTACTTCTTTACTATTTGTATATACAGAAGCTTAAGATGTATCAGATTTCTATCAAAACAGACAAACAGATCATTCAAAATCTTTTCAGCCCTGTGATTTTTGGGAATCTGGGGCTTGGAGAGTTAATAGCTTTTATCTCGAGTGTCTAGTCATCCCTCAGCTGCTGCTGCTGCCATGCTGATCTCTTGCCCTCAACTTTGTGGTGTATGAGGCTCCATTTTTTAAAAAGCAAAAGCAATTTTACTGTAGTCTCCATGATTTAAAGCTTTGTTCCATGCTAAAACACAAAAAACTTCTGAAGATTTAGATGCTGTACCAGCTTTTACAACAAGGAGAATTTAGGCTCATACTTCCTGTAGACTTTTGTTGTTGTTGGCCAAAGTTGTGTGAGAAGTTTTCTTCAGTGAAGAAACATGCTTGCCTGGAAAGGGCCAGAGCTATTGCAGGACAAAGGGTCTACCCAAACCACAGCGGGTCTTCTCCAGCATCGCAGCTGCTGAGCCAGGAACAGCACGTAACATAAAGCCTCAGTCCGAGGTCTTCAGCGTCTGGACAAGGTGTCTGCTTATAGTCAAATCCACTTCTGGGATATATTTTATTGCCACAGAGAAAGCAGTCAGAAGTGATCTAAAACTCTAGCAATCTAAATGGGAACACAAATAACCTGCCCCTGTACTACTGAAAGTTTTGCATTGTAATAAAAATTAGCTTAGGAGAATTACTAAGTAATTTCAAGTACCATAAAGTAGCTGTTGGGAATAAAAAGTGTCGTAACTGCTAAGCGTCAGCCCAGTTTCTGCAGGAATGAGTTATTATCATTAATTATCACTCTATTTTATAGTTATTGCCTGTAATTTCAGACTTTAAATACTCTAAAGCATAAACAATGCTAATTTAATTATGGTGTGAGAGTTGTTGAAATTTGCATGCAGAGGAAGAAACCATTAATAAAGTTTATTCAGAGAGAAACTTAAAATAATAATTAGCATTTTTCAGCATTTCTAGTGCAATGGAATTAACCATCCTTTCTTAGCTAGGGCCCCAATTATTTATAGAAAACAGGCAGCACAAGCTGTATTAATCATTTAGAGATACAGAAGGCTAGAGAGTGCCACATGACCCATCTGTGCTGAGCAGCCACAAAAAACATTCCCCGGTATAAATTCTTTACATCAAGTTCACTCACCTGTTTGTGTCTAAGGGCAGTGTTGGAAGAACCATTTTGAGCTTTGGGAAAATCCAGATCTTGAGCCTGTTGTTCAAAGTATTTTCACATAAATGTGAAACGTGTCTCTAAGGCACAAGCAGGAAACTAAAAACGCATTTCCTTAATTTCATACTCATCTGTCCTCTGTCAGGAGCCACGTCTCTAACTCTTGTTTCATCTTTGTCAGTATGATGGTCACTTAGTATAATAAGCCATTAGTGAAGAAGTTAACTAGCCTAGGACAGTGAGCAAATCAACACAGTACTCTGCTGGAAACACAAATATTTGACAAGGTGTTGTTTGCATGTCTCAGTTACAGTGTGAGGCCTGTTAATGTACAAAAAAAAATATTTGATGTGTGTCTTTCTAATTTAACATTATTCTAATTTATGAAGTGGTCATGCTGTACCAAATTTATTACCAGTGTCTGTGTAGATTATATCAACATTTTGCTTTTGTCATCCATTCATATAATCCTGTAAAAACAGCACATTGATTGATGAGGCCTATATTCCATAACTGCATATGATTGACATTTAGAATATTATCCTTTTTAATCAAATCCCTTATTAGCTATTCTAACAGCTATTGCCCGGACTGACAAGATCATCCCACTTAACCTTTTTAAGATATTGCGGCAACGCTGTTTCTTTACTTTCTCTGGACTTTGATTTCACAGGATATCCTAAAAGCTGCTATTATGCATCTAGTAAGAATCTGGGCCACATCTCTTAACTCTTGCATACACATTATCTAGGTCTCTTGATTTTCAAATGCTTCATTTCTGAGACTGCTGCTTCATATTATCCCTATTTACTGCTGGAACAGAATGTAGTTAAAGCTTCTCCTGGACTGGTTTGGCAGTGTCCTAGAGGTGTTTCCCGTGTACATACAGCTGAACATGGGCACCTCCGCTTGCTCAACCCTTTAACCCAACAGAAGCACTTTCTTTCATGCCCAGTGCCTCAAAAAATCACGATCTTCCATACAACCCTGTTCCTAGAATGGAACAAAGGAATTTGCTGCAGCATTTTAATAACTCAGCTTGTGAGTAGGAGCTGATATCTTAAGTCATAAACTGTCTAATACATGTAGCTGTATCTGGGACAGTAAAAGGCTTTCATGAATACGATAGGAGGTGGAATGTGGGCTGGCTACACCCAGCATGTTAAATACAGAATGGATGGGAACCATGGCGCTTCAGGGGAACTCACAGGGTTTTTTATGTCACTAGCTTTTACAACCTTTTTTGTTTTCTTTTTTTTTCTTTAACCTAGTTCTCAAAGCACATCCTAGAACAGAACAATGTCACTGCCCACAGATAAAACTGCTGGGACTAGAATCCCCAACTTGGAGATTTGCCCCTCTTCACAGTAGACCACACTCATAATAACTTGCATTGCCAGCTGCTGGGGAGAGTAGAGATCACAGCTCTAGCAAATGGCTTCTGCATCCCTACTGATACTACGAAACCACTCTGCCATCGTACTGCAGTCTGATGGACCTAAACACAGAGTATATGTGCGTCAGTCCTGCCTCCAACGTGAGTACCATTCTTTACAGCAGAGGATTTCTGCCATGGTCATTTTTGTAATGGTTTTTGTATGGCTAAAAATAAATCAATGTATGCCAAATAGGTTTCTCTCTGAACGGATTACAGCCCAAATGGCAGATTAGACAGAGCGTCTGATTTTGCATTTAAGTCAAAAAAGTCAGTATGCCTCTTGGAGTTCATCAGGCATGCTTTTTTTCCTATATTATTAATATTCCAGAATGTTTCACATAGGGGTAAGAAGACACTTCCTATTGAATTTTCCAACCCATTGGTTGTCCAGGAGGCAAGCACAATAATGATCACTTCTAATAATTCAATGTGATCTAGTATTGCCTTGTGTGTATATAATGTTTAAATATATAATGTTTAAATTTTTCATATACACAAAACATTGTATAATAATGTTTAATTTAGTAAAACAATCCATAGTAGTTTTCATTTATTTTCATCTACATAGCATCAAAAGAATCTTGTTACACAGCACTTTTTACCCAGAAGATAAGTTGGGTCATAGCTTGAGTTACCTACTTAGGAACCATGTGGTGTCAGTCTTTTTCTTGTAGATATTTCCAAGATAATTTTCACCTCTGCAACTAATTTTGTGTCAAAGCTTGTACATGCATATGATACCTAATGGCTTTTGAATGGAAATGAACTTTAAGTGCCTATTAACAGAAATTGGCTTTGAACCTATAATCTGCAGATAAAAGACCCCTTGAGCTGTCCAGGTCTTGCAAGCATACTTTTTTCTGAATACAGAGATAGATAGTTATAAACTTTAAAGTACAAT
Organism: Strix aluco; assembly: GCF_031877795.1. NCBI lineage: Eukaryota > Metazoa > Chordata > Aves > Strigiformes > Strigidae > Strix > Strix aluco. The sequence continues at coordinate 3,307,985 of NC_133958.1, read as the reverse complement.
TATTAGCCCTATTCCTCTTCTGTTCTTGTTTATAGCTTGTTTCCAAGCTTATGCAGCTGGCTGATCTTGCTTCATAGCAACGGAAGTTTGATGGGAATATGTTCAGGAGACCTGTCTGGCTACAGGCCGTGAGTGTGATGCTTTGATTTCTGTTTGGGAACTGTGTAGAGGTTTTCTGTGTAGGTTCCCACCTCACTGGGAATACTCGATGTTGAAGAGAAAATAACTGTTTCTGTGGCATTGGTGTCTGGTTGGGAAACCACTGAGTGGTCTCTTTTTGTGTTTTACAAGGGCTTCTTCCCAGTCTTGGTGCGAGAAGACTTGGTGTGTTGTGTGGGCCCTTAGCTGACCTCTGCAGCGTTCAGCTGGGAGCTGTGGTGGTGTCTCTGGGCATGTGTACGCTCTTCCCTTTCTGCCCAGCTTCACATGGGGTCAGCTGTAGCCTGGCTCTGCATATGCCATCATGATAATTCAGGCTCAGGCCTGCGAAGAACACACTGATTAAACTCAGCAAAGCAGATGCAAATGCTTAACTCAAAGATGTTAACTGAAATCTATGCCAGGGTGTTTCTCTGGTTCACGTTGCTTTCCGTAGTGCAGGACCGGGAGCCTGAGGACGTCATTCTGGATTTGTTTATGGCAACAATGAACTTCCATTGATTTTTTTTTTTTTTTTTAAATTTTATTTTTTTTATGTTGGTGCCCAGCTAGATCCTCACTGTGGAAATCACCCTTGTGCTGAGCTGTTTCAGTCCAATCCGAGAGATGAATTGCTGCAGGGACTTTTATCTTCTGACACCTCTGCCCAGGGTAGGAGTCTCGCCTATACCAGAACATTTATTTCTAGAACCACATATTAAGCATCTGTTTATAAATATGCTGCAAGGCTGAATTTGAAAACAAAAGGACATCTGTGTACATGTAAGCATTTAGTTGACACTGAGCCGACTGTGGAACCACCATCACGGCACAACGCTGCACTCGCTGTGCCCCGAGCGTGCTGAGGCAGGCAGTCGAGTCTGGTTATGGAGCATGAGCTCAAATGCTTTTCTGAGCAGAGCTTTCTGTTCTTGCTCCTCTGCGAAAATGCACATCCCTTAATTCCACTTGGCTGGAGGGGACCTGTAGGTGGCCTTCTTTATAAAGTAATATTGATCCTTGCCAATCCCGTGTGGCTAAATGATCTTTCCGATGCTGTAGCGCACAGGCCTGCCTTGCTGACGTGCATTTCTTGCAGGCCGGTGAGGCTGACAAATGAGGGAAGGTTGCTGGTGTCATACCAGCTGACAAGGTCAAGTGTCATTTTGTTGCCAAATAGGTTTTTTGGCTCTCTTTTTTTAAGGGAGTTGGGAACTGAGCTGCCAAATTAAAGTGAGGGACAGAATTGCCCTGGAAATTAATACAGAATTTGGGGTTTCTTTTTGGGTGTCAGGTCTGTCTCATATCCTGTCATATTTTTTCCATTACTCATATAATGTTATGTGTGTAATGCTTGGTAGGTAGGCAGTGTTATCTATTAGTGTTATGTATAATCTGTTGTCGTGACAGCCATTAAGGTGATGATGGGCGAATATTTGTGTTTCAATGTTCAGTATATTTTAAGAATAAATGTTTACCTACTTTTTTTTTTTTACTACTGTGATATTATGCCTGGGATCCCTTATTCATACTTCAGGTTCTCTGATAATTTGGTTTCATTTCCCTGCCTTTTGACATAAGGAGAGATACTTTAAATATCCTTTTAACATAAGGGGAAATACCGCCTTGCTTACAAGATGATGGCTCTCCGTGGTGATGTGTGTGTTGCTGTACCTGCTGCTCAAATTGAGACTATTCAAAACTACTCGTGTCCTGTCAGGCTTTGCTATTGTGACAGAAATGAGATTTATTCAGTCTGTTATTTCTAGAAGTAGCCAGGTCAAATAGCATTAGAGTTGTCATGAGAGAAAAATCTACAATTCATTAATACTTTACCCTGAATGGGGGAGAGGAGGTACGTGTGGGTATGATATTGTCTGCTTTTCAGTACTACTTAGTAACTCAAGGAGAACATAGTAAAAATTGCTTAGGTGTAGGAAAAAAATGCTTAAATAGGCATTTCACTATCCTTTTGTTTATTCTTCCTGCTTGCTTTCAGTGTCTTATTTGAGCGATTAGGCTCAGTTTTCAGCATGTTCACTTCTTATCATGGTTAATAGGGGGTGTAACCTCCTGGATGTGTGTAAGAACAAACAAAAGGTAGTAAATGGAACATAGATGTCTGTATGCTGCTTTATACTCTACGGCCAAATCCAGTATGGGACTTAGTTATCTGCATCTTTGCTGTTTGTAATTGCTTTTAAGGAAAGGTAAATATTTCAGAAAGAAAAAGCTCTCTACAGTTATAGGAAACAGTGAAAACAGAATTCCTGTGCTTCTCAAGCACTTTTGAACGTGAGTTGAGGGTGTAAGAGAGGTCTGTATGCATGTGGGATGTAGGACCCTATGGGTGCACCACAGAGCCTGACAGGAAAGATTGGGGTAAAAAGGAAAGAGAATGGGAACTTCTTAAACTGACATGGCTGAGGAAGGCAACCCACCGCGTACCCGAATCCTATGGCGATTTGCACAAGGTTAACTAGACAGGTGAAAATAGGCCGAGGAAACTGAACTTCCATCTTAATTTTAAATCGCTAAGTAGGCTTTAAGCACAAAACTATATTTTTAGTCTAGAATAGTATGAAAAATTAACTGAGTGTTTTTAATCACTGAGATGAATACACAGAAATTCTGTACTTAAAGACATTAGGCAAAAAGTTACTATTATCTAGCAGAAAGGGAGCTTGACAGAAACCTGGGATAGCTCTCTAGTTTGTTACCTTGGTCATCAATCATTTTACCAGGTCCTTCACACCCAATACAATGTCAGTGTAACCATTACGATGTAAATGTGGCTATGCAAATTCCCAAGACCCTTATTATCAAATTCATTAGAGCTGTCCAGCCACTGTATAAATGATCCTCTTTGATCTTCAGATACTCTTAGATAGTTGTGTAAATTGTTCTACTTGGAAATATTGCAGAAATCCAACCTTGTCCCCAGAATTTGGCCTGGTTTTATGTTATCTGCTTTAAGCAATATTTCATGCTGTTTTCCCAAAATTAATGGGTTTTATCCTTACCAAAAAAAGAAAAATCAATGCAAGAGCCCACAATAGACAAACCGCTGGCAATAAAGCAGAATATACACATTGTGGAGAGAGAAGACTGTCAGTAAGAAAATTGATTTTTGTTTCAGATTTGCAACAACCACAACAAATTACAAATTTATGAATAGTCCATTAGTTATTTTTTTTTCCTCTTTTCTCATGACATCTTCTCTTGACTCTGTCTCTCTCAAACTAATTGTGTGAAGTAGTATGTCAAAGGAGCTCTGAAACTGTAGGGTAGCAAGTAAGGAAAAATGTTCTGATTTAAATATGCACATCCTTTTGTGCTTTAAAAATTTAAGAGGAGACTTTTTTTGTTCAAACCTGCCAAATAGCTGCATTTTTTTTTAGTCAACTTCTGTTAAAAATATTGAAAGACCCAGTTACTTTGGAAGAAAAAAGTTTGGTACGTTTTTTTTTTCCCCCAACCTGTCAGCTGCTAGAGACAAGCTTTTTTAATTATCTGAACTAGTCAATATAGAAAAAGATGGGAGGGAGTAGCTGAACTACCCTGACTGTGATCCAGCACCGCTCCGTAGCTTTCCACTTACTGAAGTCCCATCTGAGCTTGGTTTGTAACAAGGCAATTGCAGGTGGCGAGTCCCATTCACATGAAACCTTGGTGGTGAGTTTGACGTGGAGCTGTGTTGTGCTGACGGCAGGACTCTGGGGACGGGCGCTGAAGCGGTGCCCGAGGGCTGGAGTGCCCGCACACGCGGGAGCGGGCTGAGTGTTCCTTGGGCCTGGGCGAGCACCGCCGGGATCCAGCCAGCCTTTGGGGTGTGTCTGCTTCGGAGGGGAATAGTTTTATAGTTTTCCAAAGGGTAACTCAAGCAGTCTAGTTTCTTTCACATTTGATGGAATATTCCTGATCAGTAATTTTAATCCAAAATTGATTAAAGGCAATGAGAAGAATGCTTGTTGATTTTTTTTAATTTTTTTTTTTTCCTGCAGAAAAATCTCCTTATAAAATTTTAGAATTCTTTCTTCAGAGCCATATTAATTTTATGGAAAATCCTTTGCTTTTATTTTTTGGTTTATTTCCTTTAAACCTGTAGAACTCATCCACCTGGAACAGAACACAGAGAAATCCAGAGAGCTCTTATGGAAGAGTTCCCTTCCTAACACTAATTCCCCTGATCAATAAAGACAATAAAAATAAGAAACCGAGAGAGTTAATATCCTCCATTTCCTTTTATTTTTTTTCCGATTGCAACAAGCCTGGATACTTGGAACATAAATACCTGGCTCTTCGGTTTTAGGAGACAGTTTAAGCCTGGATAGCAAATCGTGGCACTTTCCCAAAACCTGTGACAGCGGCAGGAAGTTCCGGCGAGTGCCGCAGCGTGGAGAGCCGGCTCTGACGGGGAGCAGTGATGCAACAAAGCTCGGGATACTGGCATCTTTGAAAACAGCAGTATTGCTTCCCTGGGTTAGAAGTCTGTATCCATTCTCCTTCAGGAGAAATAATCCTTTTTTTCAGGAGAAATAATCCTTTTCAGTGCTGTTTTTTTTTTCTAAAAAATGTAAAGCAGTTATTCAAAGCCATTTCCTACTCCTCTCCCTATTGTATTATTACTATTACTTGCAGTTATGCAGAAAGGCTTCTTTGTGTTTGTACAGCACAGAGCACAGAGGGAAGATTGGATCCCTGCACAAAGAAATACCCCCAAAAGCCTTACACATACCAGCCCAAACAGAAAAGTTGATGCTTAAATGCAATCAACATAGATAATTATTTATGCCTATGGCTACTTCTTCTGCACATATTAGAGTTTATCTTTTTTTATAGGGAAATGAATAGGATGGGGATGCAGATGAGAGAATGGTTTGTTTACATAGCCCTAAAGAAACTTCTAGGGTGGGAATTTAATAAATTCCATGTTAAATTGCTCAGCTAGAGAGTTGCCCAGTTTTCTGTTTGGCCGCAGTGGTTCCTTAAGGCTGTGTCTCTTCCCACAGGGTGTGTTCCAACGCGGCCAGCTCCTCGCCTTCCCCACTTGTGACACCGGCTGCATAGCCCTCATCTTTACTTTCTGCCTTTCTGCTACATAAAATTCCAACGTTGTGCCTGGTCCACACTTAAATCTTGCTGCCAGAGTCAGGATTTGGTCAGGGCGTGCTCCTTGTGTCCTATATGACATGGAAATCCTCGTATGGCTGATTTAGCAATGGAAAGGGACAAATGAGAAGCGGTTCTGCCATGCGCTGCAGGAGACTTCCCTGCTTTGGGCTGAGATTAGGGCTTTGCTTCTGCCTTACTCCCCCTAAACTGAGGTGTTCCCCCAGGTGACATGGAGAGAAGCACACCTGGGTCCAACAGAGAGGGGCAGGGTCACACCTGGAAACCTGATACATGTTTCACTTTGTCTTTTGAGCTTTTATTTTTCCTTTGTATCTGGAACAAAGGGCAGATTATCTGGTGTATGTGAAGATGAAGAATAATTTTTAGTTTTTTTTAAAAAAAAATATTTTCCATCTATCCTCATGTTTCTTGGACAAGCAGGCTTCCCTGTGCTCTGGTTTTAATTTTGGCCTACATCCTGGGCATAAAAGGAAAGACTTCTAGTCATAGGGATTTTACTTGAGGTCTTTGTTAGGACTATTTTCCCGTTTTCCCCTATATGCTGCTAACACATCCTGTGTGAAGCACTGTGACCTGTCTTTATGCAACATTGAGCCTGGATATAGCAGAAAGGAAATTTCTGCAGTTCCAGTTTTCAAGCTGTAAGAGGGCATTTGAAGTCGCAATGAGCGTTTATTGAAAGACTCCATAAAATGGAGCCCAGCATGCTGAACGTACCAAAATATTAGTTTAACTGCCTGTTTACAGTCCCACCATAAAAGAAAAAATATAGTCTATAAAAAGACCTCCTGAAGCAACATTTAGAATAATGGAGGAAGGAAAGTATTGTTTAAACAGATGCCATAAATTTAATATGGTAACATTATTACCACCCAGGATTTTATTGATTATATCTTTTCAAGTTACTTATCTAGAAATTTATTGTGTCTGTTTCCACTCTTATTTAACCATGATTTCCAAAAAGAAATTATTAATGAGCCATTATCTAAGAAGTGAAGGGGAAAGTGATTTAAATAAAATGAAGTATCAAAGGCAAACACAAATCATGATAATGTTGTCTTTTTGTATTTTTTTTTTTAATATTCTAATGAAGAAAAATTTAGAGGAACCAGCTTTTGGGACAAAACTGTACTATTTCTTTACAGTTGCAGCATAGTGGTTTCTGTTTTCAACTGGGTGATCCATGCCCTCCAGCTTCCCTTTTCCCTTCCTCCCTCCGCTTCCCAGCCCACCCCAGTCCCCTCGGTGAATTTTTGCCTTGGAGGAAGATCACAGTACTTCCAGGCAAAAGCAATGCTGGGATTACCATCTGCTCTTCAGATGACAGGAGAGTGTTAATTTGCCTTAGTTTGCTCATCCAGTGCATTGCTGGTTGCATGCTCCACTCAAGTAATTGCTAGAAAGTAACACATGCAGAAATTGCTGAAAAACTGGTCAGTGCTTGTGTTTCCGGCATTTGCTGAGAGCACTCGGCACCTTGGCAGAGATCCAGAAAAGAGAAGGGAAGAAAATCCAGGACTGCTCTGTAATGGAGATAGAGGAATGTACGGAAAGCCGTTCCGGCACAGCTCAGCTGCCTGCAGTAGTGCTCTTGAGGAAGGTCCCAAGAAACATTTGATCCTAAGCTGAGGCTGTTGGCACAGATTTAGGTCAGCTGGTTTGTTTTTGTGGCATGCAATAGTAAGGAACCAGTGAGGGGAGCAGTCCTTAGGCTGTGCTGCCCAACATAAGTGCTAGTGGGGGCAACCTCCCCCCAAATCCGTTCTGTTGGACCTCTTGATGTCATCTGAATATGTTCTTCACCACTTCCTTTAGCCTTTCATCTACTGTTGCCATCTGTGCTAAACATTTTATCGATGATGATACATACATTTAAAAAACCCCCAACTTCATAACTACACATTGCTATAGTTTCTTTTAATATTATTTTAAAATGGTAAGTAATAGAAAATCTATGTAATTCTGTAGACACTGGATTTGGATGCTGTAATTTGGCACTGATTCAGGAAAAAGAATTTCCAGTGTGTTCTTCCAACTTAAGACAGATACACAAGAGGAATAAAGCATATGGTAGTCAGTCTTATTCCATATTCACTTAGGTAACGATCATCTCATGTGCTGTGTCAACATTTCTGAATATCATGAGTGCTTGTTTCACCTCATAGTTGTCCTATCAAGTATCTGCTAGGATGATAGCACTAGCTGGCTTAAATCCTTTTTTATTTGCTTTAATATAGTAAATGAGGTCTGTTTACCTTTCAAAAGGTAAGTGTTCAGTTCCTCAGTGCTTGAACTAAGTTTCTTGATAGGCTTCCAAGTGACACCTTTTTTTTACATATACCCTTAAAGAGAAAACAGATTCTGCAGTCAGTTATCCAGAAGGAGTTTGGCCCAAAGCAATGTACAGAGAAGGAAGAGAAGCTTAGGAAGATTGCAGCTTGCCCACGGTTAAATAGGAAGTATGTGGCAGAATATAAATGGGGCTGAAATTTCTTATTTGTTACATCCTGTCATCCTGGTACTCACAAATTGTAAACATAAATAATTTCCATGATGCTCTGAGTAACTGCTCACATGTTGTTGATTGTGGACCTAAAAATAATTGTAAAAGATCTCTGGTGAATCACTTTGAACGATGAGTAAACTCTAAAAAGTCTTCAGCTTCTCAAGTGCAGAAAAAGTGCTGAATACATCATTTTCTGTGATGACTTTCTATTCGCTCAGCATCAATATCAACATTACTGTGAGAAGGGAAAGTTTCCCTGTTTAGAGAAGTCTAACGACATCCTGTATAGCACTCAGTGAGTCATCTTAGGCTGGCACTTTTCAAGGATCTCGTAGTACGTCTACATCCAAGCTGTGACGCCCTCTGAGAACTGGAAATAGATAAATACCAAGCTCATCAAACGACTAAGTTGGGTCCATAAACAATACGGTGGCGTTCCTGTGGTGCTGTTTCAGAGCAGCCCCTGAGGGGCAGGAATTATTACACCGGGTCTAACCCCTGTAAACAGGGCTGTACAACTTTGCAAACCCGAGCTGATACATCCAAGTTGTGTTTTGCTGCATGGTATTTGTACGAAATAAAAACTAGCACCTGACTTGTGATAGCTTAAGGGAACTGAGAGAGTCAATTCTTAGCACAGTGCTGCTTTTTTTTATTCCCTAACCCACATTTTAAGTGATGACTGTATTAGCCTTTGCTGACGTGTTTGAAAAGAACAGATCAAATCCTAGGCTGAGTGTTAAAGAGCCAAACTTCAGACAGGTTTGTTCTTTGTTCATATTGTAACGTAGTGATCTCTCTTTTCTTACAGAAATAGATGCATTCTCATGTGAAGGATGGATTGTTGGGCAAGAAAGCAGCAATCTCTCCAGCTTGCAGAAGGCTTCTCCAGATCCTCATTCTCAAGTGTAAGTTTGCTCCACTTTATTTCCTACGCTTGGCATTAAACACGCCCTTGGATATTCATTACACTACTTTGAAAAATGAATTTAATTGATGAATGAAGTCCTGGTTTGCTGCCACTGCCTTTCCATCTTCCAGTTCAAAGCTTTCAGTCTGTAACAGATGTATAGCCAAAGGACTAAATTCATCCTCATTCAACAGTTCCCTTGCAGCCTGATAGCTGTCGCTTACCTTGCCAACCCGCATAAATGTAGCTAAAACTTAGTGTTTATATCATTTTTGACCTTCAAACAATGTAAACAAGGGGCAGGGCTATAAAAAGAAACATGTATGTAATGCATGTGCCCTTATACCCCGCTTGCAGCAGGACAGATAAAACCAGAATCTGTTCTATTGAATGAATCACTAATTTTTTTCTACTTAGAACTTGTCATTGTTCAAAAAGCCGTGCATAAATTCTTTTCTGTAAACATATTAAAAATTGACTTTTTGTGTGTGTTTCAACAGCTAAAAAATATTTTCTGTTCTCTGGAACAAAAATATGACGTAACAAAAAGCTGTAATCACAACACTTTGAAATGTTTTGAGATTTTCAGTTTTGATGTTTATACACTTCAATGCTTTTATAACACTTTGAAGTGGAAAAACAGATTTTTATTTTTGAAGTGCTTTAACTTTTATTCCCTTTTAGACAAATAGAAAAGAAACATTACATACACTTTTCATGGAGAACTTCATTTTTGCTATTGTCTTACCCGAAGACATGGTGTTATGTTATTCAACATTAATCAATATCCCAATGCTGACTAATTTCTAGAATTGCTGGGTTTTTTTATATTCAAATACGAGTACTGTGTATGTGCTGTTGAAGGTCTCTACAGGAATTTCAGCAACTTCATAGTCCTTGTTTCTGAGCATGGTTGGAGTAAATACTACAGGTATTTGTAGGAGAGTCTTCCAACTCATTCTATTCCAGACCAGAATTTCCTCTATTTAGGACCTTTTTGAAAGGCTGCTTTATTCTGAATGTTTAGCTTAGAGCAGATAAGGGGAAATCCATTTCCTTAGGAAAAAAACCAAATCAAAGCAAAATGATACATAGTGCAGAACATGTCTTTCTCTTCTTTCATTGCAGTCTTTGACACTTGAATGGATTAATGTTCATCCTTTGCTCCTTCTCTTGCTCTCTTCTCAGAAGTGTGAGATACAATAATTTTGATACCTAATACATTATAGTAGCTCAGGTATTGTACAGTATTATGTTGACCTTTTTAGTATTCAGTATTTTGATTATCTGGTTATCCTTTCCCTCCTGGAAGGTTAGAGAGGTTTTAAGCCAAAGACTGCAATGGACAGGCAGAGTAAACAACATAATAGGTCAGAATAGTACCACAAAGCTACTACTACAATTTGCAAAATGAAGGAGACGTCCAAATATTTTCTACCTTCTTTTATCAGCTTGCCAAAGAGAATAGAAACTAAGAAGGAATAGACTGCTATGGAAGGACAGGAAAACTGATGAAGAAGATTGAGGGTTTGATTTATAAGGAGAGATTAAAGTGACAAAGTATGAATGGCTTGACTAAACAATTTTTAAAATTGGGCTATTAACATTATCTGAGAGCAGTTGAAAGCCATGTGCACCCACAGGGAAAGGGTGGTTTAGATTGCTCTAAGGGGGTATAACTTTCAGTAGGGGATAAAACAGCACAAAGAAAAGTTGAAGAGGAATAAATCAAACAAAATGTGAGGGGTTATGCTGCACTATTGACTATTTGTCCCTCTTTTGGAGTGAGAGATGTTAAGATCTTGCTGTACGGTTCTTGATAAGATACTACACCATAAGTTCTGGCTTACAAGCTGCTGGTATCGGCTGCCTGCCTGAAGGAAACAAGCAGGTGGGGAGCAGGGAAGTCGAGCTGGTTTGTCTCTCACTCTTTTACAGTTTAGAGCAGTAAATGGAAGCCATATATTATTGCTTCTCTCCAGAACAAGGAGGGTTTTTTCCTTTTGGAGAAAATAGCATAGACAACATGGTGTGTAAAATCACAGGCCAAGAGAACAGGTTTTAGTATGAAATATTCGCTCTTCTTGGGATTTGTATATCTACTTCGAAGCTATGTGATATCATTACGTAGCTTGCTGCCTTTGGACGCAGCCCCTTGGCTGCTTTATGGTACGCAGCGAGCCTGACCGGTGTGCTTGGAGTCAGTTATGAAACACAACTGCACCCCAGGACGGGGCTGTGTCGGGAGTTCCACCAGACACCTGAAGGCCTCCAGCAGCACGTAGAGGCCTGTGAGTCCACCTGCATGGTGCAGCAGTAAGAATTCAAGTTGTTCCTTCCTACCAAAAAGCTGTGAATGCAGTGTAACAGGAGGTATGAACCTGGACATTCAGCACGTTGTGACCCATTTGCTGTTTACACCCCTAACACCTCTGTGTGGAGATGATGCAGCAGATGACTAAGCCCACATGCTCTCACCTCGAATAGATAAAAGCTGAATGCTGATAGAAGAAGCAGCTTTCTGCTTTGCACAGGTGTGCAGCTGCACATTCTGTATCTAGCCTTTTCTTAGCTCCATTCAGTGCAAAAAGGTGGGTAATTGTATTAAAAGGCATACTCAGTATTATTAACTGTTTGTATGGGGGATAAGCTGTTTATTGTGCTCTCTACAAGCCTGCATTTTAGGTATGGAAAACTGCGCTGGATTTTCTGGATTTACTAGTGGTTGATCCTGATGCAAATGGCTGGGAGAGTCAAGCTCTAACAATACATCTATTTGCTTAGCCTTTTGCTTTCACTCTAAGTAAACAAACCCAAAAAGAAGACATGAGACACTTTCAGGTTGTTACCCATTGAGGTGGCTGCTTATTAGCTATTGTCCTTATGACAAAAGCAAATTGGAAAGCAGTAATGTAAAATAGCTTTCTGCATAATGCAGTATGTTGAAGTCCATGATTTAGAGATACATAAACTCTGTGTACAGAGCATCCACAGCATGAGCTGGGTCCTTCAGGGTATAAAATGTTAGAGCTCTGCAGACACCAAAGCAATATCACTTTACACTAACAGAGGGATTGGCCCTCATCTTTTTTTTTTTTTTTTTTAACAAAGGTTCTATTTGCTTTATTCTCTAATGGTAAGACTAAGCTGACAGAACAGAAAAGCTCAAAGGCACTTTCCACATATTCATCCTTCAAAAGATCATCTTTATTTTTCCTTTTACTTCAAGGCTGTCTTTCATAATAGGAAGGATATTGTTACCTGCAGCACAGTATTTGCAGCTCTGGAAGCATAAATACTTCCTATACCTGTGTACTTTTCACTGTTTGCCTTATGTGAGTTAGTTTTGACTTAGGTTTTGTGGTTTGGGTTGTATGGTTTGGGGTTTTTTGTTTCTTTTTTTTTCCCTTGGCTGAAAATCAAAAGTCAATAATTGAGCCCAGTTTATTTTTGTGAACTTACTCTTTTGTTCTGGTAAGGAGTTACTAAGGAAGAACTTGGTGTGGAGCTGAGTGGGTGCTATCATGCTTACCCAAAGGTAATTTCCTGAGGTTCTACATGCAAAATGACTAAATAGGGCTGAATTGGGACACTTGGGGGAAATGCCAGCATGCTTCTACTGCAAGTTAGTATCAGCTGCTTCTTCAGGGGCATGTCTTTCCAGTATCAGTGCAGACACAATGTCTTGTCAGGGTGCTGTAGAGCCTAGTGCTTTGAAGGAGGCCTACTTTTCCAGGAAATAAAAAATGTCATCTTACCTATGTACCAAACTGCATTTTCCTCTCTGTAAAAGATTATCACAGGCATACTTTGCAAAAACATTTTTCCTTCCTGTTTAATATCCTTTCTCTTTTCAGTTCTGCTGAAGTTCTCAGACTGTGCGTCTCACTATAAGAATATTTTCCAGAATTGATTAATCCACATACTCTGTATCATTCCTAGGCTACTCGTTAACACTGTTGTAATAGGTCAGAAGTAGGTAAAAGATACCTGGTGATGTGATTCAAAATTTGTAATCCTATTTCGTTTGTTCACTTGTGATGGAGCTCCAAAGGACTGTGTAATTATCTTGCTGTCTATCTGTTGTCTTTAGTAAGACTGTTGTATGCAGAGGATGCATACAAGAACTGCAAGCATAGGAAAGCTTCTGATGAAATTAGTGTTGAATGTTGCTATGTTTCTTTAAACATCCTTAAAAGAAAAAAAATCGTTCTTTTTTCCTGTTTGAGAAGATGGTCCTCAGAAACTGGCAGGGAAGAAGGTAATTCTCTTCAGTGGGTTTACAATAACATTCTGTGTGTCAAACTAACTACATGAAATTAAGAGGTTTGATTTGTGTAGAGTTGGGGCATGAGCCTGGCAGCGTTTTGTTATGGAAGTAAAACATGGAACTGTACCTGCAGTTGTGAGAAGTCTTAAAATACTTATTTTTTGTTTCTCCCCTTGAAAATACCTTTCTGAAATGAGACACAATTTATATGACTGCTTTTGGGATTCTGGCTGAAAGAAGCTTGGCTGTATTTATGTTTGGACCTCAGGGGGCAAGACACTTTGTTCAGTTAAAATAAATCACTTTATGCCAGCACCTGGTCTCAGACCCACAGATTGACTATCACCATGATGGGCTTGACACACAGCTATTGTGGGTCTTAACCTTCGTATTTCATCTGCTAACCTCACGCTGTGCGCTCGGCCTCTCTCGGTTTATTCCTCCATTTTCTTCTCCAGCTCGTGGAGTGGCAGCTTGAGGCGACTGCGATTTGTGTTCCTGTGGCTTGGGGTCTTTTGGTGTCTTTCAAAGATGCCAGTAACTCTTGCTGTATTAGAACAAAAACATTAGTTCTTGTGTGGCATTTAGAGCCTGTTGGAGTTGTTTACATGGCGTTAGCGTGAAGTAATGTGCTCTATGAATTCAGAGCTAACCTCTCGTGGTTGCTTATCATGCACAGCAGAAGCATCTCTGTATGACAGAGTTTATTTCAAAGGTTTTGTCTACAGTTGTTATATGCAGCCTTGATATTTCAAATTAACTGTGCTACACTGTACAGTGACCACTTTGTGTAACATACACGCTCATTTTACCTACTGATTTTACTTTCTTTTTAAAGAAAGCTGTCTAGCATGGAGTTGCTTCAGATTATTGATGTAGGAAATTACTGTGGAGTAATGCATGCCACAAATACACGCTTTAGTTGGCTGAGCACTAACTTCTCCAAGCAGAAAAGTTCTAAAGCAGCAACTGTTAAAGGGCACGCTAATCTTGTAGGCCTTTTATTTCTGTCTGTAGGCTCTTGTAGTATTTTCACGTCACTGTGCAGCTTTCAATTAAAAGGTCATCTTTTACAAGGGTCAGTCCTCTATGTTCTCTAGTTCCTTCTCTGCCTTATTTGTGTGTTGCTTTTTTTTAGGGCTAACTTACCTATCCTGGGCAAAAAGCCTCATTTGCATTGTCTGGCTAGGATTTGTAAAGCTTGATAGCATTAGCACATGATTTTAATACTGTTTTTGTATACCTTTGCTTGTAGGAGATACAGTGTTTTCTGGATACTGAAAAAGGTGTAGTATATGGAGGGAGGTCAAGGAACATAGCTCTAAAACATTTTCTGTAAAGCACATTGCAGTGTGCACCAGCATGAGCTTTGAGATGCAGAGTGCCAGAGCCTGTGTGTTGGTGGTTTGGTATCTCCAGAACACCCATTGTCACCATCGTGTTTCTGCAGAACAGGAGGCTTGGGGCTAGATGCATTCTCAGCTTGGGCTGCAGCTTTGCTCTAGTGTAAATTATGTTCCTGAGACCAAACAAAAATATGTCAAGACCTGCTGATCTACATATTCCATGTGTTCAATGCTTAGGTAGGTCTTTAAAGAGCAATATCCTCTCAAACAACAGGAAGCACTTGTTAAGTAAAGGCTCTAGTCAGCACTGAGGTATCTTCCTTTAGTTTTACACCTGCAAGAGCCACCTCTGCGTAAAATCCAATCTTACTAGTACTTGGTAGTTTCAGTTGAGCTCAAAGTTTTGTCCATAGGAGTGGTGTTTAGTCCTTTTCCCTGAAATGGAGGGGAGAAGTAGAAGAGGATGGCTAGAGAAGTACTTCTGTGGAAATTAATATGTCCAACTTAAAATACCTGGCTTGAAATATATAATTCTGGGCTCCAGGCAAGACTTGGGGATTTCAATATTTAATAAGCTCATCTTCCCAGTTGGGTGATGGTGTGTAAGGGGATGTAAAAGGCCATCCTGGCTTTGTTATGGCCTTGTTTGAAGTGCAGGATCTTATAAAACAAAGGGAGCCAAGTTTTCAGCAATGCCTTGCTGCCATTGTGTTTTAGTGGAATCCTGAATCACTTCAGAGTTTATGAAACAGGTTTTGGTTTTGTGTTTATCCTTGCTTTTGTTCAGAACTGTGGTTGCATGATGTGTCAACTCTGTGATTTTCTGCCAAAATGTCCAAGTATCTCAAACTGCTTTAACAACAATCACGGTAAGACGTGCACAAGGAGAGATCAAGTGGCTTGGTCTAAATGGGTTAGTGAAAAAGCTCCCAAGTTCTGTATATCAGATTCCCATTTTCATCCACTAACAACATATCCTCATGGATATAAGCATCCTCACTACGCCCCGCTGAACGTGGCAGCAAATCCAACCAAGATGAATTTACATGTTTGAAATTTGAATGTAGGCGGGAGTGGGGCGGTAGACATGTTGCTCTGATAAAGAGTTAATTAACAGGGTTCCATCTGTGGTATATAGAGGTGAATAACACACTTCAATTAAATTGTTTATGCACAGAAAGGGATGTTTAACAGATCAGCAAAACAATTTATTAATTTTGTTGAGATACCTTTAAACAAAATTCAAAATGTTTGGCAGAAATCAAAAGATACTAACTTAATATCTTCATAACGGGATGCTCTTACTGCCATTGCATGTTGGAAACTGCCGAAATACATATTTTTTTAAAAGGGGTTAGAAGTTAAAAAACCTAAACCATTTTGTTTAACATACATCCCCCTCTCCAATATTTGTATTGTACTGGAAAACTAGAGGCTAGGTTGACAATTGGAGGGTGTATTTTATTTACTGAGCAAACAAAAAGGTATTAATTGATATAATCTTGAATGCCAGCCTCTTCTGAATTTTGCCTCCATTATATCCCGTGGAATGATTTGCACAGTTTAATTATTCTGAATGTTGAAATTCTGTTTGTATGCTCTAACTCTGCTACCTCTGAAGTTTATCAGATCCCTCTTATTTTTAGTGCTGTGGGAAACAGTGAACAACTTTTTTCTGTTTGCCACCTCCGCTATTTGTGACACGGGCTTCTGTGATACCCTGTCTAGGTCGTGTTCTTCCCAACCGTAAGAATTCTGATCTGAATTATCAAGCTTGATATTTCAACTCTTTCTGTCTTCCTAGGCTGCTTCCTAAAATGCGTTGGAGTAAGTGGATGGGTTTTATAGGACTGTGAACTGGAGAACCACTCTAATTACAAAGGAGAATGAAGCCAAGACTTCACTTACGAGAGCACTATTTGTTCAGTGGCACCCAATGGAAAAATAACTACTGTAATGGGCTCTCCTTCTTATTATCCACTCGAGCAGTAGCCATACTGGGTGACCTTTGCCATTTGGAGTCGTTTACTTGGCTCGTGTTAGAAACGAGTTTGAAACATGAAGAGGATAAAAAGTCCCTAGAAGTGAGAGGGCAAATCTCAAGAGGATTTTATTTTAGAGGCTAGCACTTCCCTTTGCCCCCAAGAGTAGAATGGAAATACAAGCAGAGTTGAACTCAAATCATCGAGTATTAAATTGAGTGTTATTAATGGAAGCAAAAGCAACTTTTTCTAAGCCCTATGAACAATAAAAACATGGCTGAAGCTTTTGATCCAATTATAATTCGAATGACTGTCATGTTTAAATAACTCCATTGTTTGCTTTATAGCAAATACTTTCAAGCATATTCCTTTCCTTTTAGCAGTTTTGCCAGTTATTAATTTGAAGTGGCGGTGTTAGAGAGATGGTTCTTTTTCCATACTGAGTTACAAGCACACAACTAAATTTTACTGGTGTTTGCGTAATCATTAAATTTTTACTGAAATCTGGTGCTTAAAAACTGGTGCCTCTGCCAGCTCTTCTGGATACTGATTACACGGTTGTGTGGGACAGCCAACAGAAAATACAAGGCCACACGGTACTTCTGAGTTGATCGTAAGGGGGGTGTTTTAATTGCTCCAAATTATTCATTAGGGTAAAAGTGCTCTGCCAACTGAGCGTGTTCAGTTGTAGAACAGAAGTGACAGCGTAAATAGTGAGATACTAGTTGGTTTTGTGGGCTGTTTGGTTTTTGCAAAAACTGGAGGCACCCTGTGTTTTTGGGATGTTACCTCCAACAGAATGGGTTTTTTTATTGGAAATTTGTTTTATATTTAATGAAATAAGTTAGGGAAAAAACATTACCAAAAAGAAAACAAATCTGCAGTTTACACTTTATCATTAGAGCAGGTCTTGTTTTGTGGGAGTACCGACACCTCGAAATGAAATGAACTGCTTGGAAAAATTTAATTGACAGTCAAAGGTTCATCCAAAATTAAAGCTTGTCTGGATTTTTAGTTAGAATGAAATTAATCTCTGTTAATATGAGCTGGGTAGGCAAGTTTAAAGGCCTGTTCTTTGAGTGTTCTTATGGCTTCTTTTACGCTAAAGTATAAAAGCAATTTATCTGACCTGTATTAGAGTGGGATGAATCAGCCCGTGAAGTGCCTATTTCTTTCTTATCTTTTTTTTTAAACCAGTTCTATAGCCCAATGAATAAGTAACCTGGATGAAATTCCTCCTTTTCTTACACGACTAGAGTTACAGGAAAATTGAGATTTTGTATTTTTATCCTGATTTAGCAGAGAAAATAATTTCATTTGTTGAATGTTTTGTAGGATGATAAAACAGCTTGTGGTTTGTTTCTGTCCACTGCTCAGTACATTTAACTCCCCAAGTGCTGTAGTTTTATACTGACAATGTTACTTGGGACCAAGCTTTAAGCAATGGTAAGTATTAGCATCGTCACTTCACTGGTGGGGAATTGAGACAGAAAACTGAAGCAACTTGTCCTAGACTGCACAGCAAATTCACAGTTGAAGCCAAGATTAGATCTTTCCTAAACATTAGAAGAGTGTTAAAAAATGTTCCTTGTTGATCTTTGAGCAAGCTAAGGCATTTCTCGAGAATACAGTAGTCCTGTCTGTGGGCCAGCTAATGTGAGGATGAAGAGATTTCTAAATGCCAAGGAGTCAGGATTAAACCTTCCTTTCTGGGGAACAAAGCAGAGCTTGGAAAGGCCTGGGGTTTCCTAAATTGGCCCTTGGTGAGCAGGAGTGTTACAGAAACCCTGATAGGGTAGATTGTTTGCAGCTTCCTAAGCAAACTTTGTGTTAGCTCAAATTCATGCTCCCTGTTAATCAGAATTTAATTCAACGTCATGGTCTGTCCCTTTATTTGGGTATGCATGCCATTTCCTCTACTAATGAGATACCTAATTCTGTGTAAAATTGCCTACATTAGAGCTGCTCTGAAAATTCAGCTGCATTTTGCATATCTGTCTCCCTCAGTAAAACAGGCTGTGGACCTGTCTCAGGAATATAATGTAAAGATATTTTTCTGAGTTCATGCAAAGTAAAGTCCTGCTCTTGAGGGTCTGGCTGATGAAATGAGCTAATATGGTCCCAACAGAATAGAAAATCTCCTCCCTCATGGTTTCCTACTCCCACATGATTCTTTTTATTTCTGTATTAGCGTATTTAGTAGGCATATTAGTAACAAAACAATGCCATTTTCAGGGAAGCTGCCCCTTGGGACAGTCTTTCTATTTGTCTGAATACCCCGACCCCTGCTCACACCTCTTGTAGGTTCCCTGTGGCTGTATTCCATTTTATGTGCATGACTGCTCAGCCATGCCTCCAGCATGTGTCCCCAATAATTCATTATATTCTATAGATAAAGCTGAATGCAGAGAGAAGGAGGTGGAGAGGAGGGAGCTCTTAGGGGATTGAAGGCATCCAGTGCTCCTGACAGTTGTCTGATTTTTAGAACTGGTGGCTTCCTGAAAGTCCTGTGGCTTGTGGGTGGCTAATGCAAAGTGGGTCTGAATTCTCAGCACAGATCCTGTGGAGAATAATCCATAGAAAATTGTTTGCAGCTGATGCAGGGAGAGCATAGATTCAATGGCATATAAAGATTTGTCCTGAGACATATAAATTAGGAGAAATATAGCAGGAAACCTCTTCGTGTAATGCCTCTCCTTTCCACAATTCACATGCCAACAGGTACAGCACTTTTCACGAGCTCGCACACTGAAGTCGATAGTGTTCGCACCGGGGATGGATTTGGGTAATGATACCTGCAAGAGTTTGTTTAATTTGCATCAACTAAAGGGCTCAGCGTACATTTTGGCTCAAATT
Source organism: Strix aluco (assembly GCF_031877795.1). Lineage (NCBI taxonomy): Eukaryota > Metazoa > Chordata > Aves > Strigiformes > Strigidae > Strix > Strix aluco. The sequence continues at coordinate 3,288,841 of NC_133958.1, read as the reverse complement.
CTCCAACTGGGATATATTTTTGCTTCTTTTACTTAGCCAGTGTTTAGACGAGGGATAATTTGTAGAATGAATCATTCTGATCCAGAGGCGGACTTTGGCTGTAACGCGACTCTCCTGTGCAATTCTTTAGAACAGAGAAGGAAGTTGTTATGGTTCTTGCACAACTACCCTTTAAAAGACAGCTTCACAGCGTTTCAGAGGATTGTAGGGAACGGCGTGCAAAGTCCCACAAAGGCAAATGGCAGTAAGAGCGTTGGGGGAAGGCAGCAGGTGCCAGCCAAGGTCCTCTGTGGATTTGCCAAGCGTGAATCAGCAGCCACAGACATGGATCCCGTCCCTCTGGGGGCTCGCCCGGGTTCTGCAGCTGCCTCCTCCCTCGCAGAAAATGTCTCTTGGAGTTACTTAAACTGGCAAGTGTTGGCACAGCTCCTGGGGAGAAAGGAAGTCTGCTTATTGCCTGCTGTCTTGATGGCGCTTTGCATATTATTGCTGATTCAGTCTAGAGATTTGACTTCTTCAGGGTCTTATTTTCAGGAATGCCTTCCAGTGTGCCCACTGCGTTCCTGCCCCTGCACCTGCGCTTCCTACACCTCTGAGCTTTGGCCACAGCTCCTCCCAACGTGCACACAGATTTTTACATGCTCATGGATCTTCCCGCTAGTGTATTCCTACAACCTGCAGCGCTTGTAGCACTAGAACGTGTTTCAGATCTTCACAGACTTTATTCTTAGAAGTGATTTGCTTTAAATCCTCTGTGATTACTGGAAGAAACCCTTTGCTGCAAAGGGGTTTTAAAACAGCCCCTCGGGTTTCATATTTGAGTGCATTTTTCAGTTGTTTATACTTAAGGAAAAACTTTGCTTTAGACTCATTTTACAATTGGCATGCAAACTCTTAAAGAGAGAAAAGAAGGAAAAGCTGTTGAGTGTCATATTTTTCCTGTATATGAACATCTAGTGCCATTGGGAAGAATCCTATGTGGCAGATAAAAATCTCATTCAAAAGACCATTTATTTCAAAGGGCTGCACACCAGACCTCAAAGTAAAAAGTAGAGCACGTCAAATGTCTGACTTTATTCGGTGCTGCTCTAGGTGATTGTGAAATCATTGCTTCTGCAGAAAATAATAGTGATTATAGCAAAAGCTATGGCATTTTTTTTGAGGTTAGGAAAATGCATTCATGAAACTTGTACAATTGTTTTAGATACCAAGTATACTGAGATTTTTCACAGTAGAAATCCCAGAGTGCCATTCAGGTCTGTAGGAGCTTGCATTTATATTACCAACATGGTTATAAAACCAACATTTACAGTTCTACTTAAAGGACTTTTTGGTTAGGAATGTTTCAAAGAAATACCTGCTATCATTTTTTTCCTAGCTTGATCATTAATGTCACTGCTTGCAATAACAACAACAACGTGTCCACCCATTTTAGCTCTGTCTCACAGTTTGTGTGAATTCAGAAGTTGAGGTTAATCTGCTTTTTCAACACCAGAGAAAGAAGTTGTTAACATGGTTTCTTTTCCAACATGATTTTAGGATGATAGTTTGCTGTGAACAAGCTAAGTTTCTAAATGCTTGGAGCAATATTCAAGTTCATCGCTTATCTAGGATATCACCTTCTTCAGCTGTGAGTATTTCTTTCAAATTCAGCTTTTTCAAATGTGTGATGGAATTATCTTGCTCTCTGTTCTACATCTTGTGGTAGACCATGGTAAATAAGAGTAACTCCTTACATTCAGGATTTTTTTCCAGCACTGTACATCAAAAAAATATTCCTGCAGGCACCACTTTCAGAACCAGAAAAAAAAGCAGCGTCCTCTTAAGAGTTTGTAAAATGTCAAATAAATAGATGTGGTCATCCAAAGACGTCCTGATGTCTTCAGGGTGACCTGAGAACTCCTAAAACTCGTCATGCTCTAGAGAATTCTTCTGTCCAACTTCTAACAGAAAAATCTTTACCTCCAGACTTCCCCCCCGACCTCTCGCTAATATTACTAGGAGAAAAAGAACGATCACCAGGGACAGACACAGCCGAGCATATGCCTCTGTAACTGTGGGGCTCTGCCTTGCTTACGCTGTGTGGGACTGTGGGCGCTACCCACGCTACACCGGGATGGAAAAGGAGCAGCGATTGTTCCTTCTGCTTGCCCTGGTGAATTTGGAAACAAGTAATATCGTTCAGTGTTCATTAACGACTGCAACACTAAAAGTGGTCAACTAATGCAGCTTGAACAAACCTGTATAAGAAGCTTTCAGTTTTCTAGAGCCACTGCTTGCTTACATATATTTAGCTGAAGAAATGCTGATGATTATTTAAATTGATGTAATTTTGTCTACCATCCTCTTTTATCCAACATTTTGCCCTAAGAAAAGTGATTTCAGTAGGAAGGTCCCTGTTCATATAGTGGCTTCAGTTTTGTGCTTTCAGTAGAAATAGTGTTTTGTGAAGTCGTTTCTATTTTATTTTTTTAAAATGCTGATTTATGTGGGATTGTTTGCATGAATAAGAAGGCCTGAAGTCTTCCCTGCACACCTTCTAGAAGGTGACGTTTCTTTGGGGAAGCAGTTAACCACATACTCATTTTATTGCTACTTTAAGTAATACATACTGCGTATGTATATCCTCTTAAAATTTCAAAACCAGTGTTATTTTATAGGTTAATAACATGTCTTGCTCTGTGTATATATTTTAAAAGTCAAATGATAAAACAGGTTCCATCATCTCAAAGTGACAATAGATCTTGTTGGAGACAAATTTATAGCTATTACATTTTTGTGCTTGTGTCAGCTAACCTTGGCAAACAGAATCCTACTTGTGATTGGGATGAAACTTATAAATCTTTTCTTTTCCACTTTCTCTTCCTCCTGGTTTTGAAACCTTGTCTTAGACCTTGTCACCTCCTTTATTCATGGCAGCAAGTGTCCTGTGGGTTGAAATTTCTTCAAGGACTAGGGTGTAATATTTCACCCCTTTTTTATAATCTTTTTTTATTTTATTTATTTTTCTCTCTCTCCTTGATGCATAAAAAAGTGTAGACACTTTTGTGATGGCTTCTGAGAGCACTGTTTAAGATATTTGTTTATAGTTGGTGATTTTCAGAAACTGAAAGTAATCTTCTAATGCCTTCCATTTCAGTGAATCGTTTGATCAGTAAGAGTCCTTGACTCATTTTACTTTCTACCATAATCCTGTTGTTCAGTGTCTCCAAGTGGTAGTTTTTCTGTATGCAATCCTTGCAGTAACTACTTCAACACAAGCTGAGAAGTGTTCTGTGTTGGGACCCCTTTTACTTTCTTTTTTCCATGTCTCCAAAATTTAGAGTAAATGTTTTAAGGCATGTGAAATTTTATTGCATTTATTGAAAGACCTGTAATAAAGTAAGCAACTCACTCTAGAGCTAAGTGAAAACTTCCTTCCAAAACTCTGTGTGAAATTGTTTCCTGGCAAAATCTAAGAAAAAAACCAGAAATATTGAATATATCGTGTTAAAATATTTTTCTATTTCCATATTTTCCACTCTTTCTTTGAATTATGGACTGAAATAATAGGTTTCCTTTTTCAAGGCAAAATGAAGTAGTTTATTGACTTTCATTTCTGAAACAGTTCAAAGTTTCAGTGTTCAATGGATCTGTAATGTTCGCGTCTTTGCTTCTGCAAAAGCTTTGCCAGCTGCTTACCCCTAGCCTGTGGCCTACAGTTCCCTTTTGTAAAACAAGTGTGACCTCTCTGGCACACTGAGAGCTTTGGCAAGGGTGAAGTGTTGGAGGTGAATTTCAAATGCATTTATCCTTTAAGAAGAAAAGAACCCAACTCGTGTTTTAAAGCATTAATGTTAATTGCAGTAGTGCTGGGCTTGCTTTGTTTTAACCGTTGGGGTTTTACTGCTACTCCTCTCTGGGAGCTAACAACATACCCTCCTCCTTCAGCCAGCCCCAGCCTCTACCTGTTCATCCAGAAACACCTGCACTGTTGGCTCTCATTAATTCCCCAATTTTTGCACAAAACCTGACCTGCTTACACTACAACTCATGAGATTCATAAAGTCAAATGGCAGATTTATACAAGCAGGCAGCTGTCTGCATGCAGAGTTACGGTGTATGGAAGAAATATGCAGATGTCAAATACAACCATGCAGTTGGCAAATCGACTTTGGGTATTTACATATAATAATTACCAGTGTGGGGAATTTGAGCGTAATCCTATTCAGAGAGGGCATGCAATGCATATGGAGCAGCCCAAATACAGACTTTTAACTCTTTGTCTGGCAACAAGGATATGTTTCTCCCAATAATTCGGTGTTATTTGCTGTACTTTAGTTATAGGATTGGAGGAGTTTTTACAGGATACAGCTGCTTATCTCTTCCAGAGATATTTAGGGTCCAAGAATGGAGAATTATGTATAAATAAGCTACTTCAGTGCTGCAAGGAGCAACTTATTGCAGCCAGTGCTAGCTACAGAATTATGTTCTTAATAGCCAAAAAGAGAAGAAAATACGAAGATGTGTAGGTGCATCTATATATGTAGTATTCATTTTATGGCAGAGGCTTTAGCTCGGATATTAAATAGCAAGTACTGAACTTTGAGAACTGAGCTGTGCACATTTCCACCCTCCCAGACGGGGTCAGCTTGGCGTGGCTGAGGTTTTTAACCATTAGCAGTTGCGGTGCATAAAGTGAAGGGGTCTAGAGGAAGCAGGTTCAGATCCCCTGGGCTGACTCTGGAGATGAACACGTCCCACATTAGAGTGCAAAAATAAGTACACAGGGCTGGGTTTGACGTCTGCTGGATTGCATGAGGATGCTCTACTTTTCACCATTCCTTTCTCACCCACAATCTAGCAGTCTTTTCACCTATTTTTACTGTGATCATGTTACTTCTGTTTAAGGGATGTAACTTCTTCAGTATGCACAAATCTGGCTTAGGAATGGTAAATGTGGTCTATGTTTGAACTAAAGCTTTTAGATTCACTGCTTTACATCTTGGGATGGATGCTGTGGCACAAGGAGACAAAGCTGTTCTTGTTCATTATTGATCTGTAGCTATAGCTGAACTTCTCGAAACGTGCAGTTTATTGTCCTAAGGGAGGTATGTCCTGCCTAGCATTTTTCTAGAAAATAAAAGAGAGCAGATAAAGATGCTTCCCCTGACTCATTTCACCATCTTAGACTACTAATGCTTTTTAAATGTACACCCCTAGATGAAGATGTCAGAGGAAGGAAACCAAACACAAGGCTTTTCCAAACACCTCGAAGCACCAGCTTGATTCAGAAGTTTGGTTCAAGTTTTTCCCCACGGCAATACAAAAAAGGAGAAATATAATCAAGGTTTCCAACCTTGAAAGAAAGCAAAGAGGAGGGAAAGCGCCTGGGTTTTTCCATTTTGAAAAAGTAGTCTAGCATTTGAAATTTGCACCTAGTAACAGCAGGTGATGATTTTCTGTGCTTTCCTCCCCCCCCCCGATGTATTCCAAGAATCATAATTATTGTCATTTTCAACAAAATTATGGTTTGAATGTGGTTCAGTACCTGTTACAAATTTGCACAGAAAAGATTTCCAGATTCATAAATAACACTGTCCACATCTCTGAATTTTCTCATTCTAACTGGAATAGGAGGTGGCTTTATGAAAATGGATTTGTTTTGCATCAACGCTAGCATAATTGCTCACCCTTTTTAAGAATTGTAGAGGCATGTTGATAGGAACAGGAAAGCAATGTTTTGGAGGATTTGATCATAGAGTTAGGTGGCTGCAAGTGGCAGTGAAAATAAGTTCTGTAAGCCATGGGCATCTTGCACAATTAAGCTTACTTACAAACAGACTAGAAATAGATGAGGTTTCCCTTTGCTGATTGTCTTAATACGGGCAAGAAATATTAATAGAAATAACAGTAGAATCATCTTGAGTTCCCTATCCCTTTTCTTGTTTTGATTTGTTTTAAAGTTTTTTTTGGTCTCAACTTTTGCTGACAACAGGCATTTGAAGTTGCTTCCGAGTTGAGTTAAAACAGTGCTTGACATCTCTATACAGAATATAGAACCTGACAAGCATAAAATCATTGCCAGAGGTCCTTATTTATGTGAAATGCAGGACCAGCAAACGTGCTGGGATGTAAAACGGTCTGTTTTTGAAGAAGTGATACAAAACTTTCTAAAGGTTCATGGTCTATATTATCCTCCCTTGGCACAGACCCAGGTATTTCTACTAAGGTCAGTGGAACTATACGCAGTCTTCACTTGCTTGAAGATCTGGTCACCCCGAGTACTGCGATTCACCTGCCTGTTTTGTGCTCACTCTGTTGCCACAGAATTGAACAATTTAGAGGTGTAAGCAGTCTTCCCTCCCTGTCCCCCCAGTAAGGGTTGGAAATACTACTGCCTGCTTTTCACTGCTGAGAAATTGAGACTCTTTTCTCCTTGCCCAGCGTGGTGCAGGAGGTTTGTACTGGAGCAGACTGTGGTTCTCCATGTCTTGAGCTGTCGCGCCAAGTCCCTGCTCTAGGCACTGTGTGTGGTACTTAGTGCTGGCCTGAAACCCACTGAAGTTACACAGAACGAGTCTTGATTATCTTCTGCTCAGCATCGATTTATTCTTTGCCTTTTAAACTTTCCCTTTCAGGGTCCACAAATTGGTTTTCCATTGCTTTATAAATTCACCTTAAAAAGATCTGGATGTGAAAGAGAACAATAGGCAGATTCTTACGTGGTGGTGTTTTTGTGCCATCCATCCTGGAAGTGTGTTCATTGTGATTTGCACATAATGAACAAAAAGTGAGGTGATGATTTGTGCAGATGAAAAACATATTAAAAGTTTCTCATTCTATTACCATTGCTGGAGAATAATTTTATCTTCTGGGAATTAAATACCGTGAAGCTAGGTTATAAAATAATCTCCATATATCCTGATGAAATCTCGAGGGGCTTTGTGTCTAGGTAAGCATACAAATAGTAATTGGAGAGCAGGGATAAAAAATAAAGTTGATAATATTTTTTTTTTGCTGGATTTGAAATTTTTTCGAGTTAGTTATGCAAATATTCTAAAGTTAATGATGCTTTCCGTGACAGCAATAGTAACATTTCTAAATCTGACCATTAAGTCCTTGGTTTTGTTCCATTCACTCGTCCATTCACTGTTAGAATTTCTTCTAACAACCAAGTGTAGACTCAGTCATGACCCTCTGCCCACTGTATGTATATTAATTCTATTTTAAAATGTCATGCAATCTTTGTTTTATCATAGAGATGTAATAGTTACTTGGATGAAAAATCACAACCTCCCAGGGAATTCTCCAGGGAATTAAAATACTGAGGTTGCAGTAGATTTATTTTTTTTCCCAAACTCATTTATGTATATGAGTTAGCTTAATTTTTATCACCAAATGCAGGCTGTGCAGAATTCTAACCAGACGAAGCACAATTCTCTATCAATTTCTGCATGGATGCAGTGCTGCATATTCTAATAATAGCAAGCATTTTGAAATGTAAGATAGTAAATTCCTGGATGAAAGAGAGAGTTTGGCTTGTTATTGTCAGCCCGAATTCCAGCCATTCTGCTGAGAAGTTAATAATAAATAAGAGACCAAGGGGCATGTATCACATTATGGTTTTGATCCTACAGTTGCTCCCTGGAGATTTTTGCTTGTCTGAGGATGGCAAGATCAGGATCTTACTTTGAATATAAAGTATTCAAAATACCAGCAGGTTGAGGAGACAAGGCAGGTTTGAGAATACGTGTGCTTTGATGCTTGATTTCATGTGTAGATTCCATAGATCCTCAGCTACTAAGAAAAAACACCTCTGAAAGGGAATGGAGTGAAGATTGGGATTCAGATGAACACAGAAGCATGTATGTGTTCATATAAATAAATAAACACGTGTGCAAAATGGTAACTCTTAAAGGAACTAATGAGACCCCCCTGTACAGGCTGAGACTTCAGAGGAAGCTATTCTTCCCGTTAAAATTTCATGAGCTAAATAGGTGCAGAATAGCAGAAAGGAAGAACTGAGAAGCCATGGCACCCTAGCAGTGGTATTCCTGCTGCTGCTTTTCCTCCTGAGCCATGCACTGTCCTCTTTTAGTCTCGTTGCCTCTATTTGATACCTGGATTGGGAGCTTTTATGGCAGGAACTGTCTTCTAAACAGCTGTGTACAAAATGCAGCACAATGTAGCCCCTTTCTTTGCTTTCAGAAGATGTCCTGAGGCCACCTGTCTGATAAATTCAGATGCTTCTGCGGAATAAAATGCTATTTATAAATGCTGAAGTTTAAATCAAATCCTAGAACACCTGAATGTGGGTGGCCTGTGTGCGGTGAATGATATACCCCTGCAGCACAGAGTTTGGTGCAGGATGCAGCGTTTTTCTCAGCCCCCCAGTAAAGTGAATGATCAGATACTGGCAGTCCAGCGACATCGCTGTGTTGCTGTCGTTGCTTTAACTTCACTCACTGCAGTCACACCTCTGATTTAATTGTACACACACCCAATCAAAGAGTTTCTAGAGTACTTATAATCTATAAAAAAAAATAGAAAAAGAATGTGAACAAGGAATTTTTAGTGTGGATTTGGTTTTGTGAGATTTCTGGTGGATAGAACGAAGAGAAAAAGCAAGCTATGCTTCTCTTCCTATTTTAATAATTTTGTGGCGTACACAGTCCATGAGCAGCATCACTTCACAGAACCATTGCACTGTCAGTCTTTTCACTTCTGGGCAATTAACACTGAGAAGACACCGTCTAACACATGCCTCGTCACACAGAACAAAGCTCCAGATATGATTATTTCATCAGAAAAAAATTAATGCTGCCCTGTTTTACAACCTGGATTTTAACATAGCCTGACATCCTGTTCTTGTATTTCTCTGCTAAGTACACATCTAGTTACTGCTGTTCTGTCCCTGCTGCAACAAGCTGACAAGAAAGAGCATATTCGCAGGGAAACTGGGGAAGGAGCTGAGATGCTTCTTTTGAAGTGGATATATTTGGATACATTGTGGTGGCGTGTCAGATCTTTTACCCACAATTTAAATTTGAATAGTTCTTCTGGGTTTTGGGGTTTTCAAGTTTTTAGTTCCTTTTGACACCTCAAAAAGGATAGGAGGGTAGAATGCAGACCAGATCTCACAACAAAACAATGACAAACAATCCCAACCTCCCGAACCCCTCAGATTTCTGCTAAGATAATGGAGGTTTTAAAAAAAAAAATATATTTTTTTTCCTTTTTAACTTCTAATTTCCTTTTTTCTTTTTTGAAGCACCACTTCCATCTCTGTTTAGTGTACCTCTGGTATAATTCAGTGTTTGCTGGTTGATAACGATTCTCCACAACCTCGTATTTTAGTGGAGGACCTTCCGCATGAGAGTGTGTGCGCAGGCCAGGAGCAATCCCTCTTAGGTGACAGAGGGAATAATCCCATCTTTCACCACTGCTGCCATCACTGCATTCCCTTTCATACTGATGTTCTTGCAGCCTCTTCTGTGCTTGCGTGGTGACCTTTTAACATCAGTACTGATATACTTTCGTTACTAATTCCTGGCAAGGACATTTTCAAGAGTAGTGGTATAACAAAACGAAGGGCTGTTGCGATGCCATGTTATGTTTAAGAAGCTGTAAATGCTGAGATAGGATTTAAAGAGTTCTGTGTATGTCATACAGTTGCATATGTGTGCTGTAAAGGAGGAAAGGCCCAGTACTATGTACTTTTGCTTTTTAATTTGAGTTCCTATCTGATCAAAATTGGCCAGAGACTCCACTCTGAAACACCGAAGCTGCCTATTTGGACTGCACAGTGGAGTAAGTTTATCTCCACAAACTGCAGCACACCTGTCAGCACAAGCCTATTTTTCATTTAAGTTAGCCTGTGATTATTGATGCAGCTCTTCTTTCCTGCTGCTGTCATATGTTATCTTCACTCTGAATAACGTCTAATATAGATCGTAATCTTTTAGGACTTGTATAAAAAGCTTCTTTTTCTTCAGTGATGGATGCAGTGTATTTTCTTGCTTGTTAAACGGGCTGAATTTCATATCAGCATTTTCAAAGAGGACCTGGAGTCTTGGGCTGAGACAGGTTTCCAGTCCATGCTGAAGCTCTAGTCCCTGATGGTGTGTTTACCCTCAGGCCCAGGAGCAAACCCAAGTGCTGGACTGGTTCAATTAGTGCTAAGAGAGAGCTGCCACAGGGCAGGCTGGCCGTGAGGAACGGGGTGAGAGCCTGCCCATGCCATTTGCCTTAAGCCAGGGGTTGGTCTTTATTTGATGATAGTCTGAGCTCCTGAGAAACATTTGCAAACCCTGCAAAAGTTTGTTAGTGTATAACATTTCCTATGAACTTCTTAATAACTTACCATTTGGTTTTCAGGTGTGTCTTGGATTCCTTTTGTATTTGGTGAGCAGCAGGCCCTGAACCTGCCTCTTGCACCCTTTGAGAACAGTGTTTCCTGGGGAACAATCTGGCTGTAGCCAGCAAATCTGAAAGACCTGTCGAAAATTACACTTTTCCCACACAGGTGAGATGAAACAACATCATCTTAGCAGACCATGTAGGGAAAGAATAGCTGAAGAAAAGCTTCAAATAACTTTAACATGTTTTAAACAAAGGTACTGTTTATGTGCGTCCTCTAAATATTATATACCAGAATTCTTCTGATTGAATTTATTTCTGCACTTTCATTCTGAGTCAGTTAAAATGGATTTATGTGAATCAGGCCCCATTGTATTTACGAGGAGAGAATTGGTTGCTGGGAGTGGATCTATCTTTCTGAACTGATTCTTTGAACTAGTTAAGGGAGAAGAGGATAATGTAGTGAGTAAAAATGGAAAGTGAGAGAGAATTTCCAACTACAAGCGGCTGCTTTGTTTGTATAGCACACAGTCTTTATCACAGTGTAATAAATGATGTTGCACTGTCTGTATTCTCTCTGTGGAATGGACAAGGGTTTTTCATTTCATGCTTCATTCACAGCCAGCTACAATGATTTCACAGAGTCAGCACCTACGCTTAGCACAAAGGGAAGAACAACAATATATTTATGGCCTATAGGAGATGCATCACAAATACTTCCATTTCTACTACACAGCAGAACACAAAGAACAGGATCACATTGCTCTGAAAGAGAAATACAGAGGAGAGGCCTTGTGAATGCAGCCATATGTTGGAAATCTTTGCAGAAGCAGCCAAGTTTCGTTCAGGACATGCATTGCCTTTTGCAGACTCACATGGAAATGGCGCTGGTGGCTTTAATAGGGACATTATGATTTTGGAGGAAAAGAAAAAGATGTTCGTTTTAGAGAAGGGAAGCCAGTTCCTCCACAATACAAGAGGATGAATATTCTTGTCATGGAATATTGTTATGATAGACTAAGCATCCACCTTCTTTTTTTGTCTCTAAGGAGATGTTTTCGAAGCTAACCCTTCTCAATCCTCCTGTTTTCTCATTCTTATGACCTGCAATTATTTAGTATCCACCCTCCAGTTTCCAAGAGCAATTGAGTTTCTTTCTAGACAACATCAGTGGTATTCAAAGAATTAAATTAAAAGGTTTCTGAATATTTCAAAGATGAGACGCTTATATTTTTCTCATCATTGCAACCCATCCCACTGAATTAGGAAGTGGAATTCAAGCTCCAACCCCAGGTAACTTTTTCTTCTCTTATCAGAACTGATACCCTTTTGCAGGGTAAGGTGCTTTCTTTTACTTCTACTGGAATGTGAATAGCTTTTGGTGGAATATGAACAATTATCTGGAAAGATCTGTTAGTGAATTAACCAAGGAAAGGCAAAGAACTGAGTGTCTTCTGTCTCATACAAATAAATGAGCTACATCTGAAGATTTAAGCAATCAGATTTGCATAATGAGCGTGTTTATGCCACAGTATAGTCACCTGGTTTACAAATTCAGTGAGCATTTCACCACTATTATCTGCTGTCATAGTAGAAAAATGAAACATTTGGTCAAAAATAGTTTGTAAGGCAATGTGAATGTACTTTACTTTGTGCTTTTTAACATCTGATCTTCAAGAAGTTTTTCTTATTTGAGGAGTGAACTCACATGGCCAAACTGGTGGCTGAAAATGTAGGATTAGTGCATCTAACTTTTGGTGATTTGGGCAGGGGATTGTTTGTCCGAATTCACCTCCAGATTACTTAAATTGAGCAGCTCGTCGTCTTTTGTATCTTCTAACATTTCTATTTCACTTTCTATTTTCTGTTATAAGCTTTTCTACTTTTTTTTTTCCCCAACATTGTCTAGTGCAGTAGTGTTTTGATTTCAGCACAGTCCCTTTGGCCTCATTTTAGGCAAGATTTTCAAGAGGGCAAAGAAAAGTTTATATGCCTGTGTATCTGAAAATCCTGCAAATACTACTGTGGTATTTGCCAACAGGTCCAAATACAGTGATTTCATTAATTACTGTATAGATGTTTTTCCCTCGTAGGCCTAATTAATTTCTCTCTGACCTCTAGAAAAATCAGTGCACAAAATGTGAACTACATCTCTCATCTTCTTTCTATCATTTTCTCACTTACTGAGTTGGGAGGTTTAGCATTACTTCTTTCTTTCCATTTTGCTCAAAAAATCCGTAGGTACTGCAAAGCTGCATCCTGTTAGCTCTGTGGTGTATTCTACGTTTTTTTCATATACAGTGGTTCATGTTTTTCCCCCCTCAAACTTGACATTGGGGTCTCTGTAGAAACCGAGCTTAAGTGATGAGGCAAAAGTTTTGGCTGTTTGAATTTGCAAATAATGCATTTGCTTTACTTGAGATTTGAGCAAGAAAGGCAAATTCCTGGCAAGGAACGCTTTCATGAAGAGGCGAGTATTTCCAGAAATGACAGTTTACTTAGGGTGCATCCATTTCTTTGCTTGCCCAAATTCACATCTCTTTTTAAAAGAGGTCTGATTGTCTTCCTTCTGTCTGAAACTTACTTAGTCTCTCAGTCTTGACATCCAATGCTATTTGTCACTTTAGAGAAACTGTGGCTGCAGCCTCAGCAGGCGTGAAACTGCAAGCATGGATCTGCCCTGCACAGTATGGTTACCTCATCTGCTCGCACAAGCCGTATGTGTCTTCTCATTTTTAACATTTAGAAGCACTGTGGAATTTTTTTAGAGCACTAGTTTTATATGCTGCACTGTCATACTCCACGGAGTGGGAATTGTAGCGGTTTAGCTACATGTTAGGACCACTTCCGAGATCATCTCCTCCTACGCAGCAGGCCTCGCTTTTTGGGCTGCCTTCCTTTTACCTTCTGCAGAATTGTACATCACAGGCACAACTACTTGTGAGAAACTGCTACTAAGTCTACACCGATAGCAGCACAGGGTGTGAGAACCGTCCTGCGTGGCAGCAAAAAGGAGAACCTGTTACTGCACTGTGTGCTGTTTCTTAGGCTTTGTTCGCCAAGTATCAGGGAGTGGGTTGTTCATAATCTTTCTTGCTTCCCTCTGTGGAAACAGGACTTAGCTTGCAATGCATACAATGGATTTGTTTTTAATTAAGGCAGCTGGATATGACTTACAATTATTCCTCAACGCCTTGAAGATTTTAAGCACCGAGTCTTTTTCAGACTCCCTGGGAAACGGACGGAGCTGCGCGTGCAGAGGTGTTAGCGGCGCACTCTGGTATTTGTGTGGCAGGTACAGCTGGGTAGAGGTTTTTGTGGTTATTCAAAATATTTTCTGAAAAATTTTAAAAGGGTCATGAAGAAACTACTTGCAAATTCAGATCACATTTATTAATTTTGGCTCAGGTACGTGTATTTCTCTACACAGCAAATGAAGAGGAGAATTTTATCCTGTTTACCCAGTAGGTGAGGCATCTGTTACCTCCAAGGCACGAGGCTTGGGTTTGAATCCATCCTCACTGCAGGAGTTTTGAACACAGGAGCTCTTAGAGCAGGCTCTCGTGTCATCTGTACCTCTGCCTGAAGATGTTCCATCATTTTTTAAAAATACATATTTTAGCAGTATGGCTGAAACGTGTCCAGCTGTATCAGAGGACACGATGCCAAGATTCGTCTTGTTAGCCTGTTGTTGACCTCCAGCCATGCGAACAGAGGTTATGCTCTTACAAGAAACAGTCTTAGTAAGGTACAGGATTTGCTAGCCAAATATTTTCTTGCTAAAGGTAGCAGTTTTTCAATTATAAGACTGCACACACATATATTTTTATGACCAGATTCTCAGACAAGTAATGCATCTTTAATTTGTTGGAAATTAATAAAGCTGTAGGAGCAACTGAGAGTAAATAGTGGCTTCTGTTGGTTAGTGCCTGAAATGAAAAGTCAAATAACTTCATTTCTTGTCCAGGTGTTGGATCCCTTTCTGTTTTCAATATTTAACTTCTTATTCCTTTGGTTTTTTTTTTAGAAAAAGAAACCAAAGCAAACAAAACCCCACAACCTAAAAACCCAGAGAGAGACAGAAAAAGAGAAAAACACATCAAGCAAAAATTAAAGTAACTTAGTTATGCAAGTGGTTGAATTTTTCCCCTAGATACTTGCCCTTGCTTTCGGTCACGTTTGAAACAAATTTTGGCATTCGTCTTTTTCCTCCTCCTTATTCTTTCTTTCTGCACTGCACTGTCCAGAGGATTTGCTAAAAATATTTTTCCAATTCAAGTGCTCAGTACCAGGGGGTCAGGTTACTTGATTTTTTCACATACCTGTTGTTTCTCTGGCTGGAAGTAGAAATGTCAGTGAAAAAGCCAGCCATGCTGCCTTTTACAAGCTCCTTGTCTAACTGTGCAAAATAATGAAGACCGCACAAAGAGCCTGCTCCTAGAGGAATACATCTTAATATTAACATTTAGTATCTAACGTACAATCTATAACACAGAATACGTGTAGTGTAAGGGACCAAAGTTGTCTGATTCATTCCAAATTTAGGAAGTTATAATCTTCAGGCTCTTAATGAAGGACAAATCTAGCATCCACATTCTTAGTATCTCATGTACAATCTATAATACAGAATACCTGCAGTCTGGTTGACTGATTTATTCCAAATTTATGATGTTATAATTTTCAGACTCTAAATAAAGGGCAAATTTAGCATCCAAATTCCTTTATCTCCCTTTTGTAGACTCTAGGTGACAGTGTCAGATTTTATGAAGTGCAGCTTTCTTCGAGGCTAGAATAAACATACCTGGTTTTGTAGTGATTTATACAGTGGTTTTATTTTCTTCCACAGATCTTTGGATGGGTCTCCCCCTTTTTTTTTTTTTCTTAACGTGAAGCCAGTACTTACATTAATGATATATTTTCTTGTACAGTGGCTTATAATAAAATAAAATGTTGCTAAAAAGTAAGAATATAAATAATACTGTAGTGCACAGAGGTATTGTATGATTTGGTTCTTACCAGGTATCAAACACCATGACACAAGTTTTAATTTATTGGAGTCACTTCCTATGATAGACAAGCCCTTGAATTAAAAAACAATCCAAAAAAGAATCCTTCTTCCATAGAATAATTTTTTCCAGGTCTGAAAGGAGACTGCCTTTTCTGAAGGTAAGGTAGAAGCGTACACATTGTTTCACAACCACCAATACCCAGAAGTCATAAGCTGTTGAAAATGTGCACCCTATATGGGGAAAAATGTCTCTCTGAATTCACACCCCTAAATGTGTACCCATTTTTATAATGTCATACAAAAGAATTGCCTAAACTGGATGAATCATTGCTTGGTGTTTTGTCTATCTGAAGGCAAAAGGACAGCTAAATCAGTGGAGCAGGCAATCCAGCGGTAGCATTTACCTTTTGTTTGCCCCTCCCCCCCCTCCCCAAATCACAGATTTGCTGTCTTGAATTTGGACTGGCACTAATCCAGATGAAGAAGGGATTTTTGATTTTGATGAACTCAAACCTGTGTGAAAGTTGCTTGGAAGGTCCATGGCAGGACTGGAGCGAGAGGCCATATCTCACAGACCTTTATTTGGTGGGTTGTGTTCTGTGCTCTTGATGTGTCGCAGTGAAACTTCTGCCCCACGCTTTTGAATGAGCTGCATCTGCTGCATCTGTTCCTGCTTTTTTAAACCTTGATGTGTGATGTTCTTGTGAAGTGACTGTGCCTCCCTGTGTTTGGATAATGTCTAATGCCGGAGCCTGACCTGCCTTTGGTCGTGCCATTATGTTAGAGATACTAAATAATGTGAAAGTGGTACATGTCATGTATTGTTTCCTAAACTGATGTTGACCTTTTGAGGTTACGAAAGATTCTCAAGACGACTTTTTACACCAGCCTTCCGAACTATGTATTGAGTCATCTGTCCCACCCTTTTGACTCTCCAGCTTTTAGGTTGGTAGTTCCTTTTCATACAACTTTTGAGGTTAAATCACCCAGTTGAACTCAAAGAAGCTTAGGCTTGGCCACCAGCCAAAAAGCTCTCAGTGAAGCATCCCAGAAGGATAATGTTTTCAACCTTTCAAATCTCAAATGGTTCACTGTGGTTCTAATTACAGTCTCCCATCAGAATAACCTCCCAGAGCGAGAAGAGAAAAAACCCCACAAAAAGCATGATTTCTCTATACAAAGATAAGACAATTGATTTCAACATATAAAACTACCAATTATAGAAGATTTGCTTGTTGGGTATTTTAACTGTTACCGTAGAATAAAATTCAGGTTTCCAGGCACTATCACAGTCATCTAGTGTGACTGAACAAATGGGATGCTTTAAAAAACACGCCAGTAAGTCACTGAGCCTCCATGAGCCCCAACCGTAAGCATTTAATTGCCATTGACAGTTCTGGCCAATTAAGTCTCTGCAATAATGATCACATCAGCAAAAATTACTGGATCTTTTATGTTCAGATAACCACAGCTCTTAATTGGAATATGGTTTCAATGAAATCTTTTTTTCTCCATTACCAAAACTAACATTAGGGATCAGAGGGATCAGTGTTTTGATCAGTGGGTTGTGAACTTTGCTAGGGGTGAGAGAAGCAATCAGGATTATCGCAAGGCAGTGAAAACGTTAGTATAGCTTGAAGTGAACAAAACATTGCTGCTCCTCTGCTGTTACCCCTCAAGATCAGTCATGTCCTGGGTGTATTTGCACCATATAATGTGGACATAATGAGGCAGAGTTGAGCTTGAGCTACTGTGCTCCTTCTTTCAAAAGGAATTATTAACCTGATGTTACCCTGGTGTGGTATATGGATTCTGGTCAGAAAAATATTCTCTTTGCAATGTAAACTGTGCTCACTCAGTTACCAGGGCTGTACTACGTAGACAAACCTTCTATTAATATCTTAAGCACGTACATGCTTCAGTGCATTTACATATAGATTCGTGTTTATGTAAACATGACAATTAAATTACAGTATTATTCTTATTTCATGTACTTTAACCTATGTAAGGAAATCATAGCACTATGGTACTCAAAATAAGGCATCTTTTACAAGAAAGTACTAACAAAAACTCTTTACTTCACCAGCCTTAGGGTCTACCTCTATTGTCTTGCCAGTACCTATCAAGTATTTTTCAATCATTAGCTAGAGAAAGGCCTTGTTGAAAGTCTGAGCTCAACCCACCAGTCTGTCCACTCTTCCTCTCGAGTACTGCAATTTGAGAAGTCCTCTGTGCCTCCCTGTATTTCACCTGCCTGCTGAGCGTGGGACTTGAGCGTCTGATCTTCTAAATCATCTAGTGCAAGTAACAAGGCAGCCCAGGGGTAGAAAACAAGCTGGAATATTCCAGTCAATCTGCAAGTTGTGAGGACATGGGGGTCTTTGTTAAGAAAGCAGAGTCCCCAGTTCCACCGGCCAAACGCGTCTCCGTGGGTGAGAGCACCGGCCTGATGACTTGTTCACCCTGCTGGGGACTGCCACGTCCTCTTGTGTTACAGGATTACATGGTGCTTGTTGTTATGGGCAATATTGTGTTTTTTCGCTTTTATGCATCCCTGTTAAGTTTTTATTCTTTGAATTTCAATTTTAAGCTCTTTTTCTTTAGAATTCATATCTCATTCTTTTTAAAGTGATATAGGCTAATTTAATCAAGCCGTCTCTAGAATAATAGGAAAGTTATGCTAATTTTTGGAGATTAAATTGTATATCTCTTTTTTGCTCGTGAAATAATGTGCTCTTACTTTATGAGAAACTTACTCTCTTTTTTATGGAGAGTTGGAATTGTTTCTTTAATACATTACAAGCTCATCAGGAAAGATCACACAGAATGAATCCTGCGAGCAAAGGTAATCGACACTGCACCAGCGTTAGCACTGCAGCCTTTTATGCCTTTCAGGAGAAGCCTGTGTGGGAATGTATTTTAATAGGGAGAATTAAGGCAAGCCTAATATTTGGATTCAGAAGAAGGAAATACTGCTATGGCTGTTTAAGAATGCTCATTATTTAAAGGTCCCAAAGTTGTTCCTGGTGACGCTACAGATGTTGTTATTCGTAGGCTCTGGGCTGCAGCACTAGATGGAAACTTGTGGGTCCCATGTTTGCCGTTGCTTTCTGAATAGTCTTCGTCCCTCATTTCACTGCTTTTATCACCAGATAAAAATGGGGATAATGATACTGGTCTGAGTTTAGTGCTTTGAAATCAGTTGTTAACACAAAACCTAGTGGTGTGGTACTATTGTGGTTTGCCAAGGCCACGGAGTTCCTTGGAGATTCGTGTGTGCAGTTTTTTTCCCTCTGTGGGATTTCTCTTTGTGTCAGGAGGTTTTTCATAGCAAGACTTGACACCCTAGCAAGTGCCAGATGCAGAACACTGCTTCATAGCATTAGCTGCAGCGTTGTACTCATTCTGCATGGTAAAAATGACTGTGTAAGGGCAAGGCACTGGAGAATAGTACCCACTAACAGCACCTTAATATAACTTGCTGCTCTTTAGCCCCACGGGCACTGTGGTTTCAGCTTTATTTTGCTATACGACATTAAGACCGCATCTCTAATTGCATAGCATAGAAGCCACGGTCTCCTGTCAAACAAGGTGATGTTGATGGTTCTCCTCTGGTCTCGTATTATTTATTCTGTAACTATAAAGAGAGAGCTTGTCACTATGATGCTTGTAGGGCTGTAGTAACACTTGTACCTTTTAATAAACAAACATTCATAGGAGTGCTCAGGAGGACATTAAGTTAGATTCCTGTGATAAACAATATGAAGAAGCCCTTAATAACACTTGACTTGCAGCAGAATTTGTGTAAAGCCAAATGATTTTCTTTGCCTGGGGTGGAACACTGAGAGAAGATTGTGAGACCAAGGACATGCATTTTTATGGTTTCCAGTGCACTTCTTTCTGTGAAGTGCTTTTTAGGTCTTTGGTAAAAATTAAACTGAAGATGAGAGTAGCCTGCAAGCCCAGATTTGCTGAAGAAACATGAAGTTTGAAGTATGCGCACGTGCTTGGAGTCAGAATTTGGACCTAAATGTGGAAGCATCCAGTGGGGTGTGGAGTGCTGAACTGGAGAACGGGCCACAGGAGTCCTGGTCATACCTCTGGTGGAGATCTGGTGTGTTATTGGTTCAAAGACAGTTCTCTCCCAGTAGCCTTTTTTTTTATTTTTTTTTTTTCTCTTTTACCCTATTTTGTTTGTCTGCAGACTATGAAAATCCACAGGGATGGGAATTCTTTCACTGACTGTCTATCCTTACCCTGTATGTTATCTGAAAGCAGCATGAAAATGGAAACAACAGACATTAGTTCAAGTCTTAATTTCATTTCTGATGGAAACTTAAATCTGTTTAGTTTTTTTTGCTTCTAGGAGGAGGCAGAGTAGATGATAATAGTTTTCCTTTAGTGATCACTGTCATTTTCTGTAGTTTTCACAACATGGTTTTGACTTACATTTCTTGTTTTGCTCTGCTGCCTACCCAGGGTCAGCTCATGGTGTCTTTTCTCTCATTGCTACCCCCATATTTTTCCAGGAATAGAGCAGTTTCCCTCATGCAAGGGAAGAAAGGCTGATGGTCAGCCAGTGTTACTGCCTCTGTTTTCCCTGACTCTTTTCCCTGCTGCACAAATCAAATAGAGATCATCCTTTACGTTGCACAATCTCAAATCATACTCAGCAGGGCAGTGGCCAGGTAATGGAATCAGAATTTCTACCTGTGGGTCACGAGATCAAACCGGGCTCACGGTGGTAATGATCAGAGCTTGCTGCGATTGAATGGCCCTTTCACTGTCCTGTGAGAAAAGAAGGTGTTGGTTCAGCCAGCTCCAAGCCTTGTTTTCTTTTAGGAAGTACCCAGCATTTCAGTCTCAGGTGTCTCTTCTGCTTCAGTTAACTAAATGGGAGCTGAATTAGCTTTAAGGTTCATCAGCTTTGTATCTTCCATGGGAATTGAACTTGCTAATGAAAGAAATAAAAATACAGTGTAAATTCAGAATTCAGATACTTGATTCCTGGAAGTCAAGCACAGTATTATAATGCACATTAGGGCCGTAATTTTATATATGTGGTAATTTCTATACATGCTCTTGAGTTTATCATGGGATTTTTTAAAATGGGTGTGCATTTATGCGTGCTTTAAATCCATTTTGCAATGCTAGAGTGTGATATTAAGGAGCATTGGCACAAAGTATAATCTTGCCCATTTTCCTTTTTTAAAATTTTCACCTTTTGCAAATTTGTCCATATATGTTAAATAATTATGGATCAGAAGATGTCTATAATAGATGACACACTTTTGTTAATAAATATCTTAGTCTGTTTTAGCCCTTAATTAGTTGAGTTGGCCTACTCCAGTCAAATCATCTTTGCACATAAGGAAATACGTTAAGAAAGTTTGACAGTCCAAATTGCTGTAGAGTTGAGTTGCTACATGGATACTTTTAAACAACCACTTGTAACAGAGGAGCCTCATACACAAGAGATTCATCAACTCACTACATGCACCTGTGACTACTTTACCTGGCACAGGTTGAAAAATAGGGAGAAAAAAATCAGACTGTTTGTCTGATCATATTTTAGATTAAAAATAGAGCAGGTGCAAAATTAAAAGTATTCTGAGGTTTAGGACTCATTGGAATGCAAACAGATCACTTCAAAGCTTTATACCATGAGTAGGGAGACGTCAACAAACATGAGTAGTTCCAATAACTTGAAATCAGATGTTTCTCGGAAGGGTGGCTCACGTTGCTGTTTACATCTTCTGGCACTGTCACAGCAGTGTAAAAGGGCACTATGCAATGGGAAATCATCCCCCAGGATATTAGGAATTTTGGCTGTACCAAAGTGATTCCTATAGTATTAAGTCTTCAGTTGGGTCAAGCAAAACACTCAATTTAGAAGGCTGTCAAGATGTTTTGGGGCACGGAGTTTTGTGTTTTGTTTCTGAGAGTAGTGTTAACTAATTTTTGAATGAAAACCAGTAATTTCATGCCATGGAAAGTGGAATCATTGATGGCATTTTGTTGATGACTGTGACTGCTCAGTTTTCTCTTGAAAGCCAGTTTTGTCTGTAAATATTTGCCAGCACAAATCCAAGTTCAGGTTCCTATATGGCTCTTAAAGACAGACTTAGAAGACCAAATATATCAATGCTAAGCTAAGTTTTTTGAATACAGTATGTAATCTCTTACCCTTACATCTACCTTACTGTTTACAGTGGAAGGCCCATCTATTTTTCCATCCAGTTGCTCATGAATAAATAATATGACATGCTGTCTCCTCAACAGCTGCTTTTCTTTCCTTCATTCTGCCAGTGATGCAGAAAGTCACCACACATTTGCATATGAAATACCAACTCCAAATCACATTTGTGTATCCTGGACCAATGCACAGGAGAATAATGAACCACCAAGCAGTGCTCTTAGATCTCTGTGGGCCAGGTAGCTTATGTGAATGTGCCTCAGGTGGTGGCCTATGGGAATTGTTGTTCTCTTATTCAGAGTTAGTGTAAATTTAAGCATCCAGCACGCCTCTGCCTTTTGGAACTATCCATTTGAGCATAAGTAGCATTTTATAGCGTGCCTATCATAATGGAAACAGTTGGGGTCTAAACTGCTGGAAGATCATCACGCTTAAAACTGAGCACGTCTTGTGAATTGGAGGCATTGTACAGAATAAAGAGGGCTGAGCAATAAATTTGTATATCGTAATTGTCTGTGTTACAGAAAGAATGCCTTTCAAATGTGTCTTTTCCAAATTCCTCTTATTGTTGTTTCTTCAGGGCATAAAGATCTTTCATCAAAGAAAGAGGGGGAAAATAACAACAGCAAAACTATCTCTTTGTAATGGTGGAAAATAGTTACATAAAATATGGGAGTCTGCAAAATGGAAAAAAAAAAAAAACCACCACGAAACAAACCCCAAAACGCCCAAGAGAAACTCTAGAATAAAAAAAAAAAAAAAGAAAAAAGAGAAAAATCTTCAGCCTCCCAGGACATAAGCACCAAGCTTTCAGAGTGCAGAAGGATAGTATGTGCGTCTCTCCTGCACCAGGGTGTCTCAGAGGCTGTCCTGTGTGTGCCACAGCTGTGCGGTGACTCTAGTGCCCATCGCTCCTCTCAGCTGTGTTGGGAAGACCCAAGTCTGTGAGCCAGAAAGGGTCTGAATTTCTCTCCTGGGTCTGGGCAAGAGAAAAAGGGTTTCTGCAGCTTGTGGGACCCAGCGTGAATCACATCTGCCTTGCAGTGTAGAGACTAAATAACTTCTCCAGCAGTGCAACTGCAATACAGATTTGTACAAGGCTGTACATTTTTTAAAAAATAAAAATTAGGGCTTTAAATATCAGAAGTGTACATAATATGTAACAATCCATTAGAGAAACATAGGAAGCACTGGGATAAATTTTAAGAAACATAAGCAAAACCAAAAGCAGTCCTGTTGGACAGCTGTGATAAATAAGGTAGAATATGGTTATAACGGTGGCAAGAGCTTGCAAGAGAGAAGGCTCGAGCAACCAAATGGTGTGTATATTTAAGTTCTTATACCTCAGTATGTGTATTTTTACATGAGAAGACAGTTAAGATTGTTAGTACAGCGTAGAGGTTTTACACCTGCAGGAAAAGTTAAGTTTGTAAGACCTATAGTGGGCATAAATGATGAAGGTTAAACCCAGAGCAACGGACTCAAACAGTGAATGAAAACTGTATCTATTTGCTTACGGCATGTTGGTGCATCCACATGGATCTGGGTCTGTGCCTGGTTCTGAAATTCAAGATGGTAGAGTCACAGCTAAGGCATCCCACACTTACGTACTGTAGAAATTCTTAATTTTGCCATTTTAATTTATAGTTTAATTTAGATGTGAAAATTAGAGTGATTTGTTGTGGTCGTTCTTCTGACTGGATGTAATCCAGCACCCAAAGTCTTCTGAGTGGGGTAGGGTGTTAAATGGCTTGATAGAATCAATGCATTCTTTTGATTGCCATAATTTGTAAATCGATTAACTAAATCAAAAGATAAAAAGCTGAATTGGCAACAAGGGCAAGTTGGGGTTTTTGCTGGTCGGTTTTTTTCCACCTTCTAGGTAGAGACATACCTTTGCAAATATGTAGGAACCAGGGGCAAATCCTGAAACATCAGCTCTGTCAGTGGAAAGCACAATTAATTGTGGACAAGACAGCAATAACTGGAAAATCAGTTTGCATTAAACAGTATGTTTTGGGAGAGTCCTAAGCAAATAGCTCATTTGAAAAGTACAAATAAAATCCTTAACCAGGTATCTACAAGCAAAAGAAGGCATCTCACTTATGGAAGAACATATTAAAATTTTCTGAAGAAAGTGTGAAACTAAGACTCAAGGCAGGAAATCAGAACTATCCTTACTCTCTGAGGGAACTTTTGTGCAATTCCACCTTGAAATAAATATCAGCATTTTCCAAAGTGCCGGTTGCTTTGGCTGTCTGTAGAGTGCTGTACTCTGCAAAATCCTGGCCATGTATCCCAGTGGCAGCTGCTAAGTGCGAACCACTTAGGAATGTCTAGTCCCCACCAACTGGGAAAAGGTGATCATAAAACTAACAGATGTAGAACGTGACAAAAAATGTTTAAAAGAAACAAGCAAGTAGGAATTCTAATGCTGGAGTATTACTGAAGTGACGATATGTGGACAGGATTCCATGATAATGAGGAGTTTATTGAAAATAATCTGTTAATTTACTTCCTGCAGACTGTTGAAATTTTCCATGTTGCACGTGGTCAGTTGTGACGTAGTAGATGATGTAGTCTGGGGAGAAGATTTCTTCCCAATAATAAGTTTATGAATCAGAAAAGTGAGGTCTGAGCCTGTGTTTTTTTTTTTCTTTTCCTTCTTTTAGGACCCCTTAAAAATCTCAAGCCTTCTGCTTTAATAATCTCTCTTATTGTATTTCATAGTTAAATGCTGCTTCTGTGTTTGCTTCTGTTTTCCTTCCTTTTTGCCTCTCTTGTTTTGCTTCATCTTCCCCTGTAGAGTTTCTTTTGCTTTGCTTGTGTGGAAGTAGAGTTCCATGAGACCCCAGTGCTTTATGGAGCTAATTTGGGCAACTTTATAAGCACATCCATGTTGAATGAAGCATTTTACAAGATCAGTTTAAACCCAGACAATAGCAGGCTAAAAAGTGCATATTTTCCTTCAGTTGCTAATTCATCTGTTACTAATTAAAGGGAGGACCAGATCAAATATTTGGTTTCCTTTCAAAGTGTGATTTACACCTGTTGCTAAGAGCAATTAAACTTTTAATTCAATAAAATATACTCCGTTTTATTTATGCAGAGATTTGATGCTTATATATTAGTTTAAGTCCATCCAGATGAACGAAGCCCAAATGGTAAGGGGGTATCCAATTACTTTTGTCTCAGCCAACAAACATGCTGCTCTAATTAAAAGTCTGCATGGAATATTTATAACCAAGGAGAAGAAGAAAAACTCTCAGCAGTATGTCTGCCAAAAACAATGAGTGCAGAGTGGAAATCCTCCGAGTAAGGGAATCATAAACTTTTCTGTACTGTTTGTCTTTGTTTTCCCAGCTCTGAGGGGCCTAAATGACAGTTTGGGTAAAATATATATATAGTGTTATTATAAAATAAACTGTTGAGTTCACTGCAGAAGTTGCTAGATGAACTTGTGTCGCTGCATTATGAGGGAGGTCAGAAGATGGTTAAAATGTTGCTTACTGGTCTTAAAAAGTGCAGGAAGGCCTAATAGATCCAGGTGTGAGTCCGTGCAGAGGACCTGGTGGTGCTGAGGGCTGACTACAGAGGAGCAGCTGATCCCAGAGCTAGAATAAAGTTTCCTTTTCCTCAGTAATCTCAAAATGCCTCTTAGAGTGCTTTTCATCAGTGGATTTTGAAGGACTTGGCATCATTGCTCCCATGCTACAGATTTGTGGGGACAGGGAAGAATGAACTGCCATACATAAGGGTCACCTACAGCGAGTGCCAGAGCCAGAAAGAAACACGAGCCTCTGGATCGCTGCTCTCTTCTCATCCCTGCCTTGCATTTCCTGTACTTGGGTTGTTTCTGAGGTTTTATGCACCCTGCTGGCATTCACAAATATCCTTCATAATGGCCCTTTTTTGTGAGGTTTTGAGTTCAGCATGCTAAGCAGCACTGGAGTGAGCAGTTACTCAGCCCTGTGCTGCGCACAGCAGCATATGGATTAATAATACTCCTCAAAGTGGTGTCTGTAAAAGCTGTGGGTGATGAGCAGCTTTTAAGGAGAGTCCCTGTTGTCTCTCTGTATGGGAAAATGAAGCACTGTCTGGTTCCAAGAAATGGAAAACAGAAATTTTATATACAGTGACATATTTTTTTTCCACATAATTTTTTTCCACAAGTGTTGTTCCTAATTATATATTATACAAATCTAATTCTTACAGTGATTATTTGATGCTTTTCCTCCCCTACCTTCTTCCTAGAGTACTGACCATAACATTGTACAGCCTCTTGTGGGGAGAAAGAAAAAGCCCAGTTGGGTGGTATGTGCCCTACAAGGCGTCTTTCTGTTGAATGGAAAAGAGCAGTTGGGAGCAGATAGGAATAATCTGCTTCATTTGTATCATCTTTAGCTGAATGAAGTTCACCTCATAATTCCTGTGAGGTCTCTTCATTTTGCCTTTCCATAATTTCATCGCTTGAAAGAGTGGCCCTGAACACTGCTATTTATAGCACAGTGCAGGTTGGGGGAGAGAAGAAAAGAAGGGGTCTCGCCCCCTCTTGCCCTCGTTTAGCATATTGCTTGAATAGGTGGGTTGGGAGCACACCAACAACTTAAAATGAAGTGTTTGCGTTCTCCAGCCCGCGGTACCTTCAGCAGAGCTGCTCCTATAATCCAAAAGAGAACAACAGCAGGAACTCAGGTGCTCACGTGCCATTGGGGCTTTCTTATAAATCCCTGCTATGGAAATGTCGAACCTATCTATAGAAGACTTAGTCTCTCTGTTATCTGTGTAATGCTATTGAAAGGGCTTTTATTTTACTAATCCATGTGTAGCTATTTAAAAACTCATTTTTACAGAATGAATTTTATACAGAACTTTGTTGATTTTTATCTTTGCAAGAAGTTCTTGTCAGTCCGATACAGCTTTTTTTTTTTTTTTTTTTTTTCTTTTTTCTTCCCCCGGTCTTTTGGTTTAGAGAGACTTGTTAATTGTAGCAAATTCAAACCTTCTGACCTGAGAGAAGTTTGTTTATTATTAAATACATGTATACATAATACATGATATGTTCAAATACATGTATTTAAGCCAGGGTTTAAAGCAGCATCTGCCACACATTGCACAGTTCTCCTGCAGTAAGTACAGCCTTCTGATATTTTTAGCACCTCAGCTAATGCATCCACTCTGCCGTCCACCAGTATAATTACAGCAATCATCATCTTGTATCCCCCTCCCCCCCAAAAAAGGGGAAATAACCAAACTTTCCTTACTTGCAGGGACTTTTGAATTGCTGCATTTGCTCTTGGTTTGAGTAGGAGGGAGCAGAGTGGCCTGTGGCGAGTGGCCCTCCACCAGTGGAGTGAATCGGGGCTCTTGCAGAGCCAAGCTCATGTACAGGGGTTCTCTTTTAAAGGTTTAGGATCGTTTGCAACAGACTTGCTACTCTACCTGATATGGAGGAAGGCGAGTTGTAAGCTTAATTCCTTAAAGGTTGGAAGAATAACAACGTTGTTAGGTATATCAGTATTTTTTTTCCTGTTGCGTCAGGTTTCCAGAATTTTTTTTTTGATCCTGCATATGATTTTTAGTATGTTGCTCTGGAAAAAAAATATCACCCCAGAACTGAATATTACATGAAATGTCTGACCATCTTTTTCCTTAATAATTCCTAACAATTGGATTTTTCTTTAATTATTGTGGGGACTTAATAACGTGCTGTAGTTTTCACTGTGGATGTGCCTGCAGTATGTTTCTCAGAGTAACACTGATGTTGCTGTCAATGCTTCATTTTCTGATTTATTGAGCATTCCTCTCTGAGGTTTCTTTCTGTCCTGCCAGAGACCTATTGCAGCAAAGTGCTTTGCCTTTTAACATAGACTTTAAAAAAGAATAAAAAGAAAGAAAAGGACATGAGGGAAACAGTCTTGTTCTTCAGTGTGAAAATTACGGTTTTATTACTGAGGAGAGTAGCTTGGCAGAAGCAGAAGAAATTTCACTTTGGAAAAAACTAAACTAAAAGCTTTAAAACATTTTTTTCATAGTAATTTGAAGAAGCTAAGTTTTCTGAACTGGATACAAATAGTCATTAAGCTGGAATTTGGATCTGCATCATGAAATGCACATAATAGAATCTGTACGTGTGACAGAACTTTCTCCATCGCTAATGAAAGTTCATTATGGATCTTTGCATATTCTCCTCAATGAGGCCAACTCATTCTGCCCCAGTAGATCAATTAACTTCTCTTCGCCATCTGTTCGGCCAGCCATTAGTTCTGTCAACATTGCATCTTCTGGTGGCTTTCAACACCATCAGGGCTTTAGGAAGCTGGAGAGGAGGCAGGTGTCCGTGGTGCGCTGGGCTGCGCTTGCTGTAGATGCTGTTAGCAGATGGAAAGATCTTGAAAAGAGAACTTACTGGTGGTGGACAGTGGTTCTATCTGTAGCTTATTCTTCATTCAATTAAATAAATGTTTGATTTGGTGCTCATCATGGTTTCCAGATTCATGTAAGCGAATCTGTCAGTTCAGTTGTAACCCTAGCAGAAGCCTGGTTCTGGTTTTGTGAAAAAGTGATCGAATCTCTCCCTGACCTTCAGTGAGATTTGATTCAGCCCATAGGAGACCAGGGACTATGGGCCTGCTGAATTCTGGAAGGACTTTGAACAGTGTACTGTGCTCAGAAGCTCCCACTCAGAATGTTGTGTCTTTGTTAGGATGGCACAAAAAGTTGAAGACTGCTGAGAACAAGGACACCTGATAGCTACTGAGTCTTTTTGAAAGTCTGTCTGCTGAGAGCTCTGCCCCGAGACACCCCATGTACTTACATAGCTATGAAGGTATTTCTCACCTCCTGATGTTCCTGTAGAATGGAACATAGAAATACAGCTACAAAGGGTATACTATAGATTATACGTGCCAGTGTTAAAAGATACTTGCAAATCCTTGGGTAGAAAAAGGGAGTTTCAATAAATGGGATGTTTTTTGGGTACAGTGCCTCTGTAGAACACCACCTCTTCGGGGCTGTGCAAGGCTCAACATTTCTTTTTCTTTTTGAAGAGTACTAGTGTTTCTTTTTACTTCTGAAATATGTTCTTAGTGGCTATCCTGCATTCAAAACCAGTATTGTTCAGTGCTCAGAACTCCCGGTCATCCATGTAGTAACAAAGTGGTATAAGCACAAAGAGGAGAATACAAAGAAACTTAAAGAAATCTATTTACCATTCAAGAGGATTTTGCCATACAGAAAAGCAAAGAGGAGAGTTTTATTTTTAAATCATGAAAAAACTGTTGGGTGTCTCTTAAAACATGGAATCATACTTGCTACATTATCTGCCATGCCAAGTAGTTGAGCTTCAATTTTACGCACCCTGCAGATATTTTGCCTTCTATCATTATATATGAAATGCAAATGCTGAAGCTGTGGTCTGCAGGGTTTCTTCCTTACTTGTGGCGTTTGTTAGAAGGCAGGTACAGTGGGTGAAGCAGGGGATTGTGCACAGGGACAGGACTACCCTCTGACCAAAGTATCCGAACGCTACCGCGGAAGAGCAGATGATGTCCCTGGCACTGACCTAGGGGTTCCCAGTGAGGTCAACTGAAAGTGCCACAGATAACCTCTGCAAATAAATATAATGCTGGCATAGCTGTTCATATAGCAGTGAGGTAATTTATGGAACTAATCCAACTAAAAAATATCCTATTTATTCACTTCTTTGAGGTGTTTTTAATCTGGATTCATTACCCAAACCGTTTCGCCATGCAAACAAACAAACACGCTGTTGCATGGGAAAGGATGTTGTAAGAGTATGAGGGGAGTAGTCAGGACAGAATTGGAGATATTTTTGAAAATAGTCTTGTCTAATCACATTGTAATGACTGGTAGTGACCACCTTCTTGCCACACAACCCATGAATTCCCGTAAGATTTTTTTTTAATGAGGAAACTCTGTGTACGTAACACTAGAAGGGGGAGAAAAGAAAGAAAATAGATTGCTTCCTGTTTTCTTTCTCTGTGATGTGAATGACAGGAACCCATATTAGGAAGTAAATGGTCTGGAAAATTATAATTAAGAGAAAACAAGCATTTTGTTATGAAAACACAGAGCTCAAATGCAGCTTTTAAGAAAGGAGGCAAAATATTCATGCCTACCAATGAAACATCAGAAATTGTTTTCTTCAGAAGTATTTGGGTTTTTTAGGACAACTCAGAATTCCAGGAAGAAATCTCACGTACTTCACTCCTCAACTATTCTATTGTTGTGTTCTTTCCTTTTGAAAAATCTCGATTTAATCTGGGCCTTTTAGATGTAAGCAAGCATCCAAGTGACTCTGGTAACGATTGGCTGTTACAGTATCTCTTTCTGGAGTTTAGAGGTTTGGGGTCTTTTTTAAAAACTTGCAAGTGTTTCATCCAGTGCAAAATGAGATTGCCTTAGATAACTGATGGAAATTTTCCTTAGATACCTAAAGTTTCCTTTGTTATTTTGGTTTAAGATTCCTTATTCTGTGGGTGGAAATTCTGGAGTTGTTTACAGAATCGGGTGCTCTGTACAGGTCTGACAGCATAGTGAGACACCTACTAAGACAAAGCCATTCCATATATTCCAAACTATTCCATATTTTCTTAAGTGAATACATGATATGTGTCCCTGGCTTTTGACAGATTTGAAGATAAAATTCTCGTATCTGACAGAAACACTTACAGGTATAGTGCTACTCCCACTCGACAGTTGTTTTCAGTCCTAAAAGCCACACGCAATATGAACAGGTCTGAAATGGGCTCTGCACAGTGAACGTGCCAGAAAGTCCCACTGATGTTCTAGTGTCAGAAGTTTGTTTGTGAGGGGGCAACCAGAAATAGGATAGATCCTGTGTTACCTCTAGATGTCGTGCGTTTTGAAAAACCTGGAGATTTGTGGAGTATTTCATGCATCATAAATAAAATTCACAGCTTTATACTTTTCAGTTTCTACTATGTTGAATAGTCATAGGAGAAAAATATTACTAGTAAGCTTTTAAGTTACTCAGACTCTTATCTAAAACCCTTCTAAATCTGCACCCCACAGAGTCCAGATCTTGTCCAACTCTCCTTAGTTTGGATAAGGATTAACAGGCACTTAAGCCTGGCCGTAGGTCCCAGCTCAGATGTGGAGATCTCTTGGTACCTTTGTATCTGCTGAACGAGCCGGGTGCTGAGTTTACTATTACCCAAGGTCTCTCCATGCTTCTGTCGTAATGCCATTAATAAAGAATTATTAATAACAGAAAATCAAAAGAGCCTAGAGCAAATATCTTCCTTGAAGAAGAACTTGAACAAATAAACCAGCAGAATTACATCTTTTTTTTAACACGTGTTAATGGTACCTAACTCATTCCTGCTCAGTGGTATTGCAGTATTACAGACCTCTGGCTTTCAGAGTTTTTCTTTCATCCCTGCAGAAATGAATCAATATTAACAACATTATGGTTTAAAATAATAATAATCTTTACTAAGTTCCCGTTTCCTTTGAGATAGATTACGTTTCTACACAAATGGCTACTCTGGGCCCTTTCTTGGTTGCCATTTCACTCTCTGCACCTGTGTACTCAGTAAATCCTTCATTATATCAGATTTTACCTTATTTGTCAGTGTTGGAGCCAGCTGTTTGTGTCTCTGTGGTTAATGTCTTGTTGATGCTTCCCTCAGAATTTCCCACTTTCTAAGACTTAGAAATTAGCTTTAAACAAAGAAAAAACAACAGAAAACCAAAAACCTCCAACTGAAAATTCAGGCTGTAGTCAGAAACAGAAGTGCTTTAAAGATCTGTTAAGCTCTGTAATAGACTCTCAAGGGAAGAGATGGGAGCTCTTTTTCTTGAAATCTTTAAACGTAGCTCAAGTGCTGTGTTAGGTGCTGCACGGAATAATCCGCCATTGGCAGAGGGATTGCTTTGGGTTTTATTTATATAGTAACAGGAGTGAGCAGCAAGAAAACAAGAAGTGCCACCAAAGAACAAGTTAACAGGCATTTTATGTGAGTGTAAATCAAATGTTTGGTATGTAGAGGTGACAGTGAATTATTAATTAAAAATAGGATGTGGTGACATAGTTAAACCTTGTCACCTCTGTCTTCTGGGAGGCAACATCTGAAGATAGACACATAACTTAAAAAACTAGAATATAATATAATGTGTTTGAGGACAAGGAGATAAGATACACCTGTAGCTTGGGATTCTCTGTCAAGAAAATTTCACAGAGGCTACCTGTGCGTAAATACTGTGCTGTTTTTAATTCCTAAAGTGATCGCTGCTTCTTTCAGAAATAGTTTTTGCGTTCGCTGCTTCGTGTCTGAAAGGCGAGTGCATCTTTAACCTGAAGTGCAAGATCCTGAATTACAGAAATGGTTGGAAACTAATCGGGATGAGAAGTGCCACAGTGGTGTGAGCTCTGCAGCGTCCCAGCACTTCGCTGTCGAGCAGTGGCAGCGTGCAGGCACGATCTGTGGTCCTTGCAGAGGAGGTTTCACTGAGCTTCTCTAACCGGGCCTGGGGGAAGGAGCTGTAGGAGCACTCAGATTTCAGAGCAGCTGCGCAAACACCATCTCCTTGTCCTTCTGCCCGAGAAAGGCGACTGCTACTGTAGCTTGCTGTAGGGTAAAGGATTTACATTTAAATGATTTCTGTATTCACCTGCTCTCTGCTTTTCTTCAAACTTTTGTTTTAAATCTGAAAATTTGTGTATTTTTCTGTGAGAAAACATGCCTGGCCTTTCAAAAGTGCAATGAAGTAAACTCTGTTGGGAAAAAAAAAAACAAGGCATGTGCTGCTACTTGATAAGAAATCAATGTTAAGATTAGGGGAAAGGACGTTATTTATTTTGCTTAATACAAAATGAGGAGTTGGGTTTTCAATGTCTTAAACATCTGACTTTAAATTTGTGGCAGTATATAATGCCACTGGAGCCCTTGAGGATGCTGTTCCCCAGAAGATAAATAGCTGGAGTGGGCTGCGAGAGGGGCCTCTACTCCTCATTCTCTCTCACACATTTCTTCAGTGATTGTGGGCAAGTCACTTCTCTCGTGTGCTCCTGGACCCCTTCCTCGGCATCACGTCATGAGGGGAATGATGTGTAGACTCTCTCACAAAATCATTTGAAGTGTGTGGATGAAAAGAATTAGATACAGGCTTTTGGTGTTAGGATAAATGTTTAATAGTTGAGTAAATGCCAATCTGATAAGTTGTTTAGTGAATTTAAATTTGATTGTTGACATTAATCCTTGAAGGAGGATTAGACTGCAGTGAACAGAAGATACTTCACTTCTGAATGACAATGCTCCCTTCCTTTTATGTTCATTAACTTGACTGTTTTAATTAATAAATCTTAAATTGCCTGAATGTCCATCTATAGATGAGTGCAAGATCTCTGTGGAGGGATGTCTGGGTACTTCTTCAGACTGGCCCTTTGTTTTCCAGAGCTTACTTAAATGAGTGCAAAAACAATGCACAACAGAAAAACAGGCTCTTGTAAAACCAAAATTAACATCAAAAAGATACTTCTGATTCTAGTTCCCTCAGTTTGATCAGGGGAATGAATAGGTTATTAAGACTCAATATCCTTATATCATCTCCTGCCATCAGTACAGAGAGGAAATAAGTATCCAAATCACTAAATTGCTTCAAAGCTGCTTGGCAACTGCAAATTACAAAATTGATCATCTGACTCATTTATTATTATTGCTTTCAAAGAAGAGAAGAAGGAAGAAAACCGGTTCAGGATTATCACAAGGAGTAAATCCTGTTGCAGGCTGTACTGCAGTATCATCAGAGCTTCGTCAGAAAAATGACAAAGTGCAAAACTTGCAATAGTTATATTAATAATAATAAAAACCAGCTGTACTTCCTGTTGGCTTTGTCCTTTTCACTCCCTTTCATCCCCAAAGCAAGCCTAAATATGAATAAAGCTTGGTTGGTTTTATCCATGAGTATGCAAACTATATGCAAACAGATTATGTTGACTGTATATTTTTGTCTATTTCCTTCTTTCTTACTGGTTTTTGTAAACTGGGACTGTAATAGAGGAAAACAAGTTGCATGTAGGGAGAGTTTGTGGGTCATGCATATAAAACACTCTCTAAAGGACTGCAGGGAGAGAACCTTCTGTGGATAATTAAAAGTGGCTTCAAAAAACCCCTTTTTGTTCTATATCCATTAGCATATCTTATCCTGGGCAGAGACAATCTGCTAAATTTTAACAATCTATTTTTCCATTTAATATTCAGTGACTCGTAGCAGGTTAACGAGAGCGAAGTGAGGTTACGGTTTTTTCAAGCAGCAGTCACGGTAGGCTTTTCTGCATCTCTGTAGTACGGAATAATATACACTCAACTTTTTCTGTGGCCTGTATCCCTGCTCTACATGCCCGTAGCCAACACTGCTGTTGTATAAATCGGGGAACCCGTGCATGGGGTTGTGTATTGTGGTTTTAAGCGTTGGGGGGCTGTGGCTGTGCAGCTTCGCTTCGTCTGCACGTGTAGCTGCCTGCACGCCCGGGAGGCACAGTGTGCTGCTCGGAGTATCAGTTCTCCAGTTGGAGCTAACATGCATCTCTCCATCTCTTTTTCTGCAGTGTTTTCCCTGTCATTTTCCCCTTTGCTATTTCCTTCTGGTTATAGTGTTTGCTCTTTATTATCCTAAATTAATGATAGTCTCCACACTTCCATTTTGTGACTTGTGTATACTTGCTGCTAGATGAAGTTCTTCTATTAAAGACTGAATTTGGCAACTGCAGCACTTAAAACAGTATGTCCTTAATCTGTGTTTCAGGAAGCAGATTAAAAAGAGTTAAACCCTGAAATCTATTTTCTTTCACAATCATTTGTTTTTGTAGAAAAGAGGTGGCTTTCTGGAAATGCTATTACATGCTTCAAGAAAGGTCACAAGAAAATTTTGACCTGATTTTAGTATATAACAAATCTTAAATAAAAAAGGCAGTTTTGAGTCAGCTCATGCAAGTCTTTGTAGTTTCATAGGACTGTCTTAGGGTACATTTTTATTTGCCTAAAGGAGTAGTTGGGTGTCATGGCTTCTCTTGAGTAGTTGTACTGGTAAGAAATGTTGCTTGGAATGGCTCTCTATTGCTAAACAAATTCTTGGCATAATCTCAGTGTCTTTCGTTGCCATGTTTTATTTTATTTTTGCAAAAATATGTTTTCTTTTCAAGTGAAGATTTTTTTTCCCCCTTATGCTGGAACAAAAAGAAAAGGGAATTGGTGACAAACTTTTCTAAACCTGGAGTGTTTCTGTTTGGAGACTCTGGCAGTCAGCTTATGCCGGTTTCACTTTGTCCCAAGGTGGGGAAGGCTCCCTGGCTGCAGTGCCTCTGGTGGTGCAGTTCTTCCCACTGTGGAAAAGATGAGATTAACTGCCTTGGGGGTTTATAGCTCAGCCTGGGACTGTGGCCTTACATAGAAGGCGGTAGGAACAGAAATCCCTTGACTACAGCTGCCAGCAGGCTTCGTGTCAGGAGTTCCAAACAGAGTAATATATTTGTCTTCCCCTTGAAAAGTGAAACAGTTTTCCATTGTCTGACCAACTTCTATCACCGCCTGTGTTATTTCTGAATGTATTTTTTTTCCAGATCAGTTTGGTTTTTATGAGTACCACAGTTGTCTCTGTTCAGCTACTTATCCATCTTGGTATCTGTGTCTCTTGGATTTGAAAATGGTTTTCATTAAGCATTCTTTTCCTATTAGTATTAGCTCTAATTTAACTTGTTTTTCATTTTAGATCCAATCTGTTTTCTGCCCTGACTATTAAAATCAAGGCAATGATCTGTTGTTAGACTCCTGTGGGTGCTGCAGTGAAGAGACAGGGTGAAGGTCCATGCAGTGGTATGGATGACCCAACCGATGTGGAGACAATTAGATTTTTTAATTAATCTAATTGTCCCGTAAAAGTCCCATAAGAATAGACTTATGGCGCCCAGAAAAGAAGTTGTGTCTTTCTTTGTTGTAAAGTTAGTCCTTTCTGTTTATAAGGGGATCAAGAGACTTTTGACTTAAACACAGGCAACTCAAAAGTGCATTTTAAAGTTCCTCAGATGAGAAACTAAAAAAGGGTGAGAGCAGAGATAGCTTTTTAAGAGTGATTATCTTCCAGTGTATTGACAAATTCTGATTAATGGTTACACTGCCTAAACTGCCAGTGTAACACGGTGATACAGATAATATTTCTCAAGTCATTTATTATATTTGCAGTTACTGTTAGCAACAGCAGCTTTTTCTGTACATGTTTTATTACTTGTAAGAGTATCGTAGCGCTGCATTGTTGTAAAAGGTTATTGTGGTTGTGGATGTTAGAATGCTAAATTCCCTAAATTATGGTGTTTTAAGAACATCAAGTAGTAAATTAGCTCTACATAGACTACTTTGCTTAAATTTCCTCATTTAGATGTGTGAAATTTCTTCTTGGTGCTCCAGAGAATGTTGTATGTGGTTCAGAGAGGAAGCTGCTCTTGCCAATAAGGGACTAGGCTGAGATGTAGGAGTACCACATACGTGTCCTCTCTCTGCCACAGACTTTGTGAGGGTCCTTAGGTGAATCATTTATCTTCAGATTATTCCCATTCTCCAAATTCTACTTGAAAGGATGGAAAAAGGAAGGAAAATCTCAAAATGTCACTCTTTGTTTTCTACAGATTGCAAAGTGGGACATGGAGAGACAGGCTTTATCAAGACAGCACAAAATGGGAGATAAACTTTTGCTTCTTACATCTCCTTTCCGTAACCAGAGGATCAGCTGTCCTTTCTGAATTGCGCCAAATGTTTTATTCATTATGCAGGTGTCTCAAATCTTAGTATGGTGCTAGCTTTCCATTTTTAAGAGCTCTTGAAATCACTTGTTAGAGGTATGAAATTACTCAGGGTATCTTGTCCTTTCTGTATTAAACACTGCAGCACAAAGGAGGAGCACTGCATCCCAGCTCCGTCTGCCACCTCATCATCTGCCTTGCTGCTGCTTGTCCCAGACAGCTGTTTCTCTGGTGAAGTCAACGTTAAATACTCTGTGCTTATAGACACATCTTTTGGTGCAGCAGGTAGGCACCATCTACAGGCTATTAAACATTTTTCAAAAGAAACTATTTGTCCAGGCAGAGCTTTTTTGTTTCTGATTGTGTGGGTTTTTTTTTTTCCCCCGTTTCTGTCCCACTTTCTTCTTCTTTACTGAGAAACTTTTTGCTTCTTAGTCATGAACAAGAGATAATGGGACAACCAGTATTTTCTGTAATCAGTAAATAATGTAGAGCTCGAAGGGAGGAAATAGGAAAGCTACTGAGAGAAGTAAATGAAAATAGAATTACATTGCTTTACAAATGCAGATACACCGAAAGCAGTTTTAGACATAAGAGGCAATACTTTCTGTCATTTGTATTTAGGTCTTAGGATGGGTTGATGCTTTTTGCTTTGCTTCAGTATTTACTCTTTATTAAGATCTCTCTCTGTCATGGATTTCACTGTTTTATATGTTTGCTAAACATATCTGTACAATGCAAAGAGCTTTTTATTAGAGTTTTTAAAATGAGCCATCCTTTCCCAGCGATGAGAAGAGGCAGAATACAGAATGGATGAGAAACACAATTAAAATGCACAGATTGTGCATCCTTGAAACTACGTTAAGCTGACATACCCTGCCTGTGCAGTATACTTTGCGTGAGGAGCAGAATGTAAAGATTTTCTGCAGTTTTTTTTCAGGTGCTTATCTAGACTCCTTCACTGGTGGCGTATGCTGCCTCCTTATGGGCTTTGGTTATCAACAAACCACTTAAGGAAAATTGTGTCATCTCCCATTTTGCAGAGGTGTAAAAATGAGGGACAAAGCAGTGATGCAGCTTGCCTGGAAATGACCGACAGAGGTGGTATCCCGAGCTGCCAACTAAAGATGTCGGTGCAGCATGCAGGTTAAATGATTGCTTGATATGGAGCATAGAAGTGGGAAACAGCCACCCAAAAGACCTGTTCCTTTACCTCAAAACCTGCGTGTTCCTGTTTGAAGACACAAAGCTCACCTTGCGTCTTGGGAGAAGAGATTTAGCCTTCAGAGAAGTGTCGGCAAAGGAAAGCTTCTACAACCTTGGCTGTACTTACCCCCCTGCTATTGCTTCCAAGAGGAACACAACAAAGAGCCAGAATTTGCCACTTGTGGAGAGGGGTTTAAATAGTCAACTCCCATTTATGTTTTCTCAGAAATAGCTCTGAACAGAAACACTACCAGGGAAATGGAATTTGCTCTAGGCTTATCTTTTTATTGTGACTTATAGGGATTCTGCCAGGTAAATGTTTGTGGACTCACACAGGTCTGAAGATTGCTGCTATCATCTTGATGACAAAAATATGGGACTTTTATTCGTGCCTTCTGGGAGGCACAAGGTTAAGAAAATGACTTAAATTTTTTCTTCATTTCCCAGAGTGTCTTTCGAAGTGAGAAATACACACATCAGTCCTAGAAACACTGATCAGAGCCCTGCCCTATCTCACCCCTCCACATGTAACGACTAGAAAACCTGACAGCCAAGCTAAAAGGGGAGGGAAGAAAAACTAGTGGGGTGAGCGAAGGACACTTTTAGCTCCTCAGAATTCAACCCGTGCTACAGGAATGGTTAGGGACTCAGTTAACCTCTATTTTATACCCAGTTCTGTTCCTTGTCTGCCGGATCACCACCTCTTGGATGTTTTTGACCATCACTTCCATTATTCTACATTTTGAAGTATGTGGAGATTGAGGACCCATCCATTTGTAGCAGTCCAGCTCTGAGTTTGTTATAAGGAGTTAGATTTCTTTCTGATGGATACATTATTAATAATTCAGGGCTAGGGAAGATGATTCCTCTTTGGTCCCCAACTGGGAAAACATAGGTCATGTAGGAGAGCAACAGTCCTGGCAAATTCTATAACAGTCATGGCAAAAGTCACCATTCTCTGTTGGTAAAAGTGTAATACGGATCACCCCTCCTAAATATCTGCTAAATTTTGTATTTTTTCTTGTAGTGAATCTCAGACTGCTTCTTGGGATTTTAAAGGTCATGTAATAACGTCAGAGCATCTATAGAATAGTTGCAACCTAGCTAGATTTCGTAACAATTTTTATTTGTGTAGCTGGGCTTTTCATCTTTTAATCTTGCTCAAGAATAAGTGACAAAATCAGTCAGAATAATTCTCCATGTACTATTAATACTTGTCACTAGTTGGCAGTGACAATTCACTTTGAGCTGCCAGTGAATGGGAGAAAGGACGCCGTTCTGACACATAACAAATAATCGTTTTGAGGGGGGAAAAAAAAAAAAGAAAAAAGGCAAACCTGCCTTTCTTTTGCCTCTGTGTTTAAAGCTAAAAGAACTAAAGAGCAATTAAGGGATTTTTAGGTCCAGAAAGACAGAATGCAGTACATTGGCAATGAAGGGATAAGACTTCATTCCTTAGCAGATGTACGCTGAAGATATGCTCTTCCTCAGCATGCAATTAGAAAAAAGATGACCTACCCCGCATGGATCATAGCACAGGTCACGTCTATTCAGAAAGCTTTTTTCCCTTTCGGAGTCTCTTACTGTACACAGTACTTCAATGTAAAAGAACAGCTTAATTTACTTAGGTTTTTCCATATCTCAAAAGTAACAAACAGCAACAGGCAATCCTGGGCCCAGAGCTGAGAATGCAGCCAGTGGTCCACCAGCTCTCGGATGAGGAATTCTAATGAGATCTGCAGATGGTTCTTGGGTAGCAGCTGACAACATCGATAAAGCATTTTGTTAAGTAGAAGGCATCATCAGTTTGTGTTCTGCACATGTCTGTAGCTCATGTCTGGGTGGGTCTAGGTTTAACTGAGGCTAGCAATAGGAACATGGGGGCATTTAGTCTTTTTAGAGGACTTCTTAAAAAAAAATGCATTTTATGTACCTTATGAAGACTTACATTGTTCCGTAAATTGCGGAGTTTAATCGTTGGGAATTTTTAAACCTTTTTAATGGAATATAACATTGAAAAATCTTGGAACAATGGAAGTACACGTTGGCTATTGCCTATCAAATTGTTTAGTATTCTGGATGCAATAAAGACCAAAAAGTGGTAATTTTAATGAAATTACAGAGAGTGGGAAGTGTTTTTGGTTTTTTTGGTCTTCATTATGTTGAAGTTTATCTTGGAGCTGGAGGCAGAGGAGTTGCATAATGAAAAAATAAAAAACACTTGGGAAGAGGGTAATTACAGTTGTTAAGCAGTTGGCTAGTCTCTGCGCTTCTACTGTGAAGCTTTTGTCTTTGCAGTGTCTACCTGTCTCACTGGTAATTAGCTGTTTAAGGTCTGAACCCAGGTCTCCCATTTGAAATCAGTGGAAATACTTTCCTTGAGTCTTGCTGTAAATGTGTTTGATCCTGTAAAGGCCTTTGATTTATGGGGCTGCTGTTGGTTTCAGTGAGCATTCTGCGACCTCAGAACTTCCAAGACAAGTCTCAAACTGTGGCAGATAGCTTGCATGTTAATTCAGTCGTGTGTTTTGATTTGTTAATTTTTTTTTTAGTGAATAATTGGAATGTTACTGTGCTTGTGTTAAAGGTAAGTACTGGAGCTCAAAAACATAAAACAAGTTACTATCTCAAGAGTGACTAACCACTCCTGTGTGACCAATTTTACAATATATTTAAAGAAACATGGTTTTCAAAAGAATAACACATTGCAACAGTATAAGAAGCATTAGATTCCCATCTTGGGTGCTTACAGAACACTTCAGGTTCATGAACTGGGTAGTCTGGTTGACTCATCTCTCTAAGAATGACAACTAGAGTTGTGTTCTTCATATGAATATTATGAGAAATTTCCCTTCGAAACATTAGGAAAAATGATTTGCAAGCTCATGAAGTTCTTCAAGAGCCCTTACTAGTATAGCAGCAAATGCCCAGCCCCTGGACTGTTCAGAAAACAATCCTATGAATATAAAAATTACAGGAGGTCAGAAACAAGGCTCTCAAATAGGTTAAATAGGAATTTCACTGAAGGCAGTGAAGCCCTATTTGCCGAGGCAGGTTCCTGTTGAGTCATTGAAAAATAGTTTCATTTAGGGTTTTTAGTTTTTCAGCTAATGTCGGTTTCGGAAATCTATAGTTGACTGCTGCAACTTTCCCAGATTTGTCTCTTAATTAACTGGCCCACGTGATCTCTCACATTATAGACATCAGAGATTTTTCCTGGAATAAGGAAGTATTAAAAAGTTATTTGCAGTCATTCGGTGTTTCCTCCCCTAATGGATTCTATGGCACTTAGCATGCACTTACCTCCGTTTTTATCTTACTGCCCATCACCCTAGTATCTGAGTTCTTCCCATCAAAAGTGAAATCTCTTTCCCTGAAATACTGATGATGAGAATGGACAGGTTGTTTGCTTTAGACAAGCAATAAAAAGAAATCCAGAAAAGCAAAGCTTAATGAAGAGAAGCAGTTGCATTTAGGAGAATTAGTGCTCACAAACCAAGTCAAAAAGATGGGGTTTGTGCTTTAGATCTGAAAGAGAGATATGGACTTTTTCATTAATTCTTTTTCTAGTGTCATAGATTTTAAAGGGGAGAGTGTGTTTTTCCATTTGGTGATGTAATGTAGCTGGTAGGGTTTCTTCCTGGCAAATTGATTATGGTGATGTCTTTGAGAACTGCTGTTGGAGTGGTACAGGTCCCACAGAAGTTCCTCTCTCTTCCTAAGACAACTTTCTTTACATTTACTTTTCTGTAAGAAGCCAGGCTTCTGGGAAGGGCTCCAAGTGCAGCAGAAAATGGCCATTCTCTAGGTTACTGGAAGCAATAGAGCACTTGGAATATCTGTGTGAAGACTTTGATTGAGGTTTTAAAGACCTCTCTTTTCTTTGCCTTTGGATCATGTTCTCTTAAACCTGAGGAACTACAGGCTCCTGTGGAATTTATGGAGCACTTCAAGCCCATGGTTTAAAAGAGAAGTGCCAGAGACTGCTTTGAAGACACCTATCGATCTTTTTGCTTGTGAGTCCAATGTTTCCAGTATCTGCATATTTCTTCTGATAATTTGTGAGCTTGTCCTTCCGGTGGGTCCTGTAAACTAACCCTGTCCTATAATCCATCCTGTTCAGCTGGAAGACTGAGGCACAGCAGTACCGAGCTGCTTCTCTGAGAAGAGCATCTGTGATAAAAGTGGCACTTGAACTCATGTCTCCTGTTCCTTAGTCCTTTGAATTTAACCAAAGATGCTGCTTTAAACTGAGCCCTCTCTGACCTTTTCAGGAGATCTCAAAAGTTTACTTACCCCTAGGGGTGTTGTGAAGCTTAATTAGTGTTTGTAAAGTGCCTTGAGTTCTTTGGATGAAAGTGCTTTGCATTATTAATATTAATAATAACAGATGAGCCCCTGAAACATTCTAGTACAGTAGAATGAATTAACATGAAGCAGGCAATCAACAACAACAAATCAAACCAGTAATGCCGTCGTAGCCTTGGGCAATGCGTACAGCTGGTGGTCTGATAGATGTGACAGATGAATCCGTTGATATTCTCTTCAGTCATTTCCATTGTAAATTAAACTGTCTCCCATGTCCTCGTAACAACAGCGTTTTAGTCAAAAGTCACCTGCAGCATTAAGTCGCTTTTTCCAGTTGAAGGTTTTTTTTGAAAAATCATCTTCTGCAGGTCATATTCAGACATGACATGAGTGCGTACGTAACTTTTTGGGGTATTTTTCAGGGACTGACATAAGCTGCAGCAAGTTGGGCCCCATTCCCATAGTCACCCTGGCCCATATACTCCAAGAGAGACTTGTTCCTTCTGCGGCACTTTCACCCCCATTACCTGGTGCGTAGACTCAAGGCGGGGCATTGCTCCTTCTACAGATGTGTCAACAGCCAAAATGGACAAGAAAAATAACAAGAGGACTGTGAAGGCACAGGGACTGGATAACTCTGCCAATCCTTTCAGTATATCAGAGGAAAGGTAGGATAGAGGGTCCCTGGTCCGTGTCGAGTACTCTAGGTACTGAACTATGGTATTTCAGCTGTTGTGACCTTCATTCCTTGCACAGCGGTGTAAAAGAGTCCAAACATAACTGAGTGTGAAATCCCCAGTGCCCTTTTCATATGAGTAGATAACACACTAGTAGAAAACAGCTGCTCCATACTTGCACAGTGGTGTTTGTCTTTCAGTTCTCTCTTCCTTCTATCATCAAATGCGACGAGACAATATAAATTTTTGTATATAAATTACAAACTGAAAAGCTGCCATAACCTCAGTAGATCATAATAAAAATCTGTTACGTAGAAAAATAAATGAGAAAGCCTTAGGGCAATTTCCCTCAAAAAAAGTATGATAAGGAACATATATTTTCTTGGACTATTGAACAAAGAGTTGGACTATTAAGGCAAGCGTATTAGGTTTTTGGAAGAGAGTTCTGCTGCTAAGATGCACATTTTGCGTCGTTCCTGTGTTAAAGAGCAGTCAGTGCTGCTATAATTGCTCATAATGGAGAGATTCACTCCATGGAAAATGCTGGAATTTCAGGAGAAACTTCATGTGTTGTTGGAACAAGTTTGAAATTTCTAACTGAATATGAACACCAAAATGTTCTCACATTGGGTTTGCATGGGTGTGTGAAAGAAAAAGGGAACAGGGAGTGTATGTATTCAATTTTTCCAAGTAAATACCAGTATTCTTCCTGAATTTCCCTTGAGACCTATTCATTGAATTAATATGTACAGCTAGGAATCCAGCAACCTCATTTGAGAACTATTTTATTTTT
Organism: Strix aluco; assembly: GCF_031877795.1. NCBI lineage: Eukaryota > Metazoa > Chordata > Aves > Strigiformes > Strigidae > Strix > Strix aluco. Next base: position 3,245,533 of record NC_133958.1, on the reverse strand, counting down.
TCATCCTGGCAACTTTTGCTTCACCATGTGCAAATCTTTGGTTTAGCATGCTTGGCATTTGCAGGAGCTGACCCTGGATTGTACTGTTTAATTAAGATAACATGTATATAGAGGGAAGATCTAACAATAGGAACAATTATTTTTAACCTTCATGCCTCTTCTCTTCCCAACAGTATCTATATCTGCCCTGAATATATAGTTATGAACATGCCTTATTTTCTTTTTAAGGGCTGATTGCTTATCCCATTGGCCTATTTTTCATGTGTTTTTCCAGTGTGATTATGCAAAATCAAACATTCACCTGAGTGTATTCACCTGTCCATATTTCATTAAGCTCCATCTGTGTGTCCTGGCCTTGATTCTGTGCTGAATGAGCTCAGTGAGCTGCTTATAACATGATAGAGCAAAACTGAGAAACGTGTCCTGATGGGGAATATCTGGAGGAGGCCAAAGGGAAGGGGCGCTTTCTGCTTTGGGACAATTATTGCTAATTCTAGTCAATGAGAGGTAAACACTGTGGTGTGGCATAAACAACTGAAAAAGTTCTGCTTTTGTCTATGTGGGAAGGATTGATTTACTTATTTTTAAGTGGACATGTTTATATCTTTGCTATTCTTGTTGTCCAACAATTATTCTTGCCCATCTTGACTGCAGCTGGCACCTCGTTCTGGAGCGTGCGGAACGCAGTCCCCCTCGCCTTTCCTGGCCAGCACTCAAGCTGTCAGATACTCTGGAAATTGGGGTAAAGTGTCCTACAACTTAACACCTGTTTCCGTGCTTTGAAAATTCCTTGTTTCGGCTCTTCTGCGCAGCTCTTAAGGGCAGGACTTCACAAAGCGTAAATCCTTCCTTACAGTGTTTTCCATTGTGAAATAATTTGCTTGTTGACATGTTAGGTCATCTATTTAATGAGACAGGGCAAGCCCTCTGCTGCTGCATTTCACCACATACTGATTGGAAATAAAGTCTCTAAAGTGGTGTGGCAAGATATTAAACCTGTAATTATGGTAGTGGCCAGCTTTTCACACAAGACACTGCTGGCAAGCTTGTGGATTTCTTCACTCAATATAATTTCCAGTTTTTTGCCTGAAGTCCAGCTTTGATATAATGCACTATTGTGGATGTTATCTGTTTCCACTGCCTGATTTCATCTCATCTTTACATACGCAGCAAGATATATGGTGTTTATTTTCATTTTATTTATTCCTTTTATGCTATATTAAGGTTTGGCAGCAAGTAGTCCAGTTACTTGGTTAGGTTCTTGTTTTTATTGCTTCTAATTCCCACTGATAACATTAAATCTTGAGATCTTGGATATTTCCTTTTTTTTTTTTTCGTTCAAGTAAAAAATGACACTAGCTAGAGAATTTTTCTTTTCATTTAGCTGTTCTGTTAGAAATCTGCCCCATTCTTCCTGCCTTTTAATACCTAAAAATAATAAATTTAATAAGGAAATTAAAAATCAATGCTGATTAGTTCTGATAATGTTAATTCACACTGCAGATTTCTTCACTATTTAGTTGACTTTGGCATGTGTGTCTTTGAATTTTAATTTAGTCAAACATATGCCTGTTGATTAAATTGCAAATATGTGGCACCTCTTCTTTGAAGATAGCAATGCCACTTTTTGCTCAGATTTGCAATACCCTTTTATGTCTGGTTTGATTCCAGTGTAAAGACTGCAGCATGGAGAGCCTGAGTGGACTGCCTCAAGTCAAATATTGTGTCTAGAGGGGAAAACGATGGACAGTGGGAAGGGCTCAAGAGAATCATGGTCTTGTAGGCACAAACACGGTGGTTCATCTGTATTTGATCCAAATGTCTCTCATCTCTCTCCTCCTCCTCTGACTCCTCCCGCTTGTCTCTGACCAGCTCTCTGTGCTTCCTGCGACCGCAGCTGGCCGTGGACAGCCCTTTCCTTATGCCCACTTACCCTTCCATAGAGGCACTCAAAAGACTTCTCAGTTTGCTACTGCTTTGCTCAATCATTGTTTCTCTTACATTAGCTAACATGTCAGCTGTTTTTTTTTTTACTTTGTCGAGTTTGTGATTCAAGGAACTTTTTTCCAAATGTATCTTAAATAAAGCCTATCAATGGTTAGCTTTTTCTCCTCTTCTACTGCGGAATGAGTGGCTGCATTAGAGGGACTTAAGATCCCCTACAGTTTGATTTTATTCTGTCACAGTATGCAAATCAGTTTTTCCTTTTGAGGTCATGCCAGTCTGTCCTTTCTGGATTTCTTTTTTTAATAGAAAACAGTAAATAAATTGAACATAGGCTAGAACAAATGTTGGAAGCCACTTCAGTTATTAGCCAGAATATAAACAAACTGTGGCAACGGATGTATCCAAGGATGCTTAAGATACAGGTTTATTTTCTACTGATTTGTAAGAAGTATTTCACGTATATTTATTGAGTTTCCAGCTGGGAAGTTTAATAAAAAGCTGGTCCTGGAGTTCAGCATTTTTTGAAGATCAAGTAGAGCCATTTTTGGTATTTCAAACAGTTCTGAAGTCAAACCACTCCCCCTCCGCCAATAAACCCAAAGGTCAGGCTCCTTTTAAATCACCTTCTGACAGCAGTCCTAACTTCAGGCACTCAAATGTTTACTAGTTAAAAAAAATAATTGTGGTTTGGAAAGACATTGTTGTTGCTTTAAACAATTCTGGGCAACACAGCTTAGCTTTTAGCAACATCATATTCAGGATAATCAGGATGATTACATGAATATCCAGAGCTTTGTGTTTGAATATTAAATAGCCTCAAATTCAGCACAGGATCTTCCATTGCATTATTGGTAAACTGTTTTTTTCTTTATTTCTTACTATTTGAAGTGCAGTAGAAAAAATGAAGTGGGCTAGGAAGTGTCTGAAGTCAGAAACTTATCCCTGTCCTTCAATTTTGTGGCAAATAATTGGGCCCTGAAGGAATTGGCTGTTGGGTTGTTCTCTCGGCTGTTGTATGTGTGTGTTGGCTCTGTTTCGTACAGCTGCCTCACAGCAATACATTTTGGCAGGAGCCCTAAGGACTGACACCTCAAAGGAGGGGGGGGAAGAATGCTCTAAGTTGAGGGATCAAGTTAGTATGATCCAGAGCCCCATTCAGTGGGGATATCCACAAGGGAAAAAACTCCAAACATTTTAGTAAATTCCATTTTACTCTTAAGAGAGTAAATTCAGTGACAGGTTTTTGTTGTTCCCCCTCTCCAGCGTTGGCTACATGTCACTCTTCTTAGCTCTTAAACCTTTTAGACAAGCTAGTTCGCTCTACTAGTGTGTGTATAATACTGTGTCCGTGTAAGCAGTATGCATTTGGTTTGCTGGGGTTTTTTTGGGTTTCCTAAGGCATCGCTGATTAAAATTTAGCTGGAGTGCAGGGAAATCTTTCACAAGTAGTTACTAATTTAGGAGTGTGTGTCTCGTTTATGAATGTGACGTTGATGCTCAGGAGACCAGGGGGGTTGGATAGTCCATATGGAGGTCAAAGTGGTTGTGAACAACTGAAGAGACAACTCACTGCTGTCAGGGACAATGTACTTGAGTACTTTGGGCTCAATGATTTAGGTGTGGTAATATTTGCATTCTGTTCCTTGTACTTGAACTCTGCTAACTCTGGAGATCAGTTTTGCCATTTGTAAAATGATAGTCATCATTTTGTTAATGATGGATCATAGCAATCGTGTCCCTCCCCTGCACAGCTGGTGTTGATCCTGCTGAAGGGGCGTGCAGATACTCTGTCCAAATGGATTACAGTTTCCTGGAACCTCAGGAGAATTCAGTTTTCTTACTGTTCAGGTTTGAAAATTGAATTGTGACTCCAGACAACCATCTATGTGTAGTCAAAAGCAGAAAATCCTTGATCCTATATAGTCATCCATTTTCTTCAGTGACTCTTAGCTCAGCATGAGGACCCACTAGATAGATTCAAAATGTAGGCCTGTTTTAATGCTGAGCATTATAATAAATGGTGAATGTTATTATACATTCAGGTACTTTTACAAACCTCTTTTCATGCAGTTCTTCCATATTTTCAAATAACAACACCCAATTAAGCACTTGAATCAGTGCTGCCCTCAGCAGAGATGTAATTAAGCAGGTGTTTAAATCCCTTGTTAAATTAGTCTCTTATATTTTTCTTTCCTAATCTACCATTACTATTCCTGTCCAGAAAAATAATGGGAAAACAAATGAATCCTGAACCCCTAGCTTCGGGCTTTTAAGGGTCAAACTATATCAGCCATGCAAAGTAGATCTATGGAATCTAATCAAATTGAAGTGGAACAAAGCAGATTTAAATAGAAGTTGCTGGATAACAGCACTGAATGACAAAACATCACTTCTCCAGGAAGGAAAAAAGTTAAATGGAATAAAAATCCACTTCCAAAAGGGCATTATGTGGCACTTTTCCCAACTAATGGCTTGACTGCTGTAATTCAGAATGCTCACAAAATGCATACATGGCCTGGCCATAAAGAGAATAGGGAAACAAAGAGGTTGCTAATTCAATTACAAATGTTATAGATCAAGCTCTTTACTATTCATCCAAATGGAAATTTACACTAAATAACATTATCATGAATTGGCTCAGCAACTTAATGGACTAAGACTCTCACATTTAACAGATTGCCTGGTCTCTACTAGGTCTTGAAAATTGTCTCTCTTGTGGATACCTTTAACCAAGCCTCAATGTACTCTTGTTATGGAATAAAAGAAATAAAGTCACATCATCATTTTCATTACGTTCACTTAGCTGATAGATGTGTTAAATAGTTTCTTTGTGAAGTTTGATCCTATCATGGTTATGGCCAGGACAAAAGATACAAGGTCTTTCAGAGGTCTGTACTTTTGGACAAGCCAAACATGCAGATTGGAGCCCAGTGTTTATTATTTTGTGTATATGTGGGGGTTTTTTTAATTTTTTTTTTTTTTTTTTTTAGGATACAAAGCATCTCATCTGGGACCCTAGAAAAATTTTCTGGACCCTTCTGATCTTATGAGTCGGTTCCTTTGGATTTCAGTACCATGTATATTAATTGAAGTACTTTGGTTTTCATGTTCCGTGGTCCCAAGGGTATTTCAGACCATTGCATTAATATTTGTTAACAGGGGGTGCACGTGTTCAGTATCCTGCAATCCAGTTACCAGAATTTGCTAATACTGTTTTCACCAGAATGGTGACAAACGAACAGCAAGATTGGCCTTAAGACTATTCAGGACTTGGTAAGGAGAATCTTATAGCCTTAAGTACATCCTATGTTGTGAAGGTTTATTTAAAGTAAAAACAGATAGGAGGAAAGGAGCGTGTATGTATGGTGTATGCAGAGGGATATGTAGATGGGCCCTACCAGTAGTGGCTGATGCTGTAGCAGCTCTGCTGGGGCTGTGGAAAAGTAACCTAAAGTTGAGCAAACAAGGCATTTTCATGTTTTAAATATTCTGCTTCTCTTGTGCTGGTTAACCATATTTGTTCAGCTTGAATTGGTGGAGCAAAAGGAAGGGTTTGGTAGCAAAGGGGCTCTGATTTCAAACTAGTATAAAAATCATATCCTGCATGATGTTGGTTCACCCAAAAAATGAGGCTTGTCCATCATTAGTGCACCTACACTGAACTTCACAGTATTTCTGGGATAATTTGGATGGAATCAGTTTGTCGGTGGGTTTCTCTGTTCCCATGATGTATGATGCCCGTGGCCAGCTAAACTTCTTTCCGAAATCTGGTTTTGGATTTTGGTCTTCTGCTTTGGGAAGTAACTAGGACAAGCTCTCTGAAGGCAGCTGGGACTCTTTAGCCTTGAGAAGAGAAAGCTTAGAGGGCTCTTATCAGCATGTTACCTGAGGGGAGGGAGTAAAAATGATGGCACCAGCCTCTTCTGAGTGGTATCCAGTCAGAGGGCAAGAAGTACTGGGTAAAAACTGAAATGCAAATAATTCCATTTAAACATAAGAAGAGCCTCTTTATTGTGACAGTGGCCAAACACTGGCACCTGTTTCCCAGAGAGGCTGTGGAGTCTCTGTCCTTGGAGCTGTTCAGAACCTCACTGGAGATGGTCACTGACAGCCTGCTCTAGCTCATCCTGCTTCGGGCAGGGGTTTGGACTGGCTGGTTTCCAGAGGTCACTTCCAAACCACAACTGTTCTGTGGCTCCGATATTTAAGAACTTAATCTATATTGGAAGGCAATGAAGAAGAGTGTCCTAGACTTTTAAATGGTTTTTGAAAATGAAAGTCAACCTCCTCAATCAGTTACAACGCTGAGTGGAGGAGTAATGTAATACCCTGAAAAAATTGTGTTGAAGTTCTGCGCACCCTTCAGAAAGCTTACACGTAAAGGTATGGTTCTGGTGCTTGGTGTGAAACACCTCAAAACTTTTTTAGTATGCTTTTAAATCCCCAAAGTACTTCCATCTGTACAAATATTACTTAACACTTGAAATAGCCTTAATTCTTGTTAAATTTTGAATCCTAGGTGAAGTAGCAAAATAACACATTTTTGCTTAGCTCTGTTATTATTAAATATAGACTGTGCGATACTATTGATGAAGAGTTCATTGTTTAAAAGGTTACTTTCCTAAAAATAAAAAGGAACCAAGCAGTGTTTGCTGTGCCAAGGCTCATTTCTCCTGCCTACGAGGGACAATAAGCATGCGATTTGAAAGGTCATTGGTTCTGTTGTATGCTAATAAACAATTAGTATGGCTGGGGGGAAAGATGTGGCATCAACTTCTTTAGAATGTATTTCTAAGCAAATTAGCCATTCATGACAAGTTAAGAATACTGAGGCTAACATCTCCTGGATGATTTCTCAGCCATCATTTCAGTCTCTGTGAAAATATTGCTGTTTAATCAGCTCTGGCTAACAATTATTTTTCTCCTTGACAAGCACCTTCTGGGACTTCGGTTCACCCCTGAGATTTTTATTTTTTTTATTGTAACATTTTACAGCTGATAAGGAAAAAGGATTTAGAAAAAGAAAATAACTGACTTTTCCTTCCAGGCAGTTATGATGTTGTATGCATATGAAATATATGTGCATAGAATCTAAATTTGATGTTACTCCAGTCATTTTATTGCAGTGGTAGTGGTGGAGTTTCACACATTCTTGTAATGACAGTCCTCCCCCCTTACCCCCCCCACCCTCACACACACACACTCTGCTGCCACACAAAAACTGACCATCTGGTCAACATTTAGAAAGCAAAATAACTCTTGATTGTGGATGGAAGCACCTAACTTGCTGAATGCCAGATACCGCAGTTTAAATAGTACCCACAAAAGACTTGCTCTTCCTATTTCTGAATTGCTCAGGAACATCTGCAGGCTAGCAATCACCTTTTTTTTTCCCCCCTAATCATTGGAAAACACATTTTAGACTTCCTGGAATGACTTTCACCTGTCCTATTTCTTTACTTGGCTTTCGTATTAGTTCTGCCTGCCATTTTTTGGATGCCAAGGGATATTCTCTTACTAAATTTCCAGAATACAGGAACATTGAGTCAGGATTTTTTTTTTTTTTTTCAAACAACAGAAAAGCCACTACTGCATGAGTAAGTGCAACCAAGTTGGGTGGCTGGGAAAGCAGTGTGTGGTGAGCAGGGAGGCTCCAAGCTTGTTTTCTGCCTACAGCCAGGTTTCTTGTTAGAGTTGTGTTGGGGCAGGGCGGAGGCTGGAGACCCATGTAAATCTGCAACTCCTCGTGCTCCCGAGAGCATCTAGCCGTCGTGGTCCTTCTTGCTCTGCCCCCAGGCTCTCTCCAGCGTGCTGTGGAGTCCATCCTTTTCAGCTCAGCAGTCTCGGGAGGGTCACCCAGCACAACGGTTCTCCCAGGTTTAGGAAAGGGGCAGCTCTGAACATGGGGGGAAGCAGGGTATGTACGCGGTGCATTTTGGTCCTGGATGTGAGGTGAGCTTTGTGTATTCTGATCCCAAGTGGAGGAACAAGCTGTGCATGTTCTAGAGCTGGACAGAGTGGAGTGACAACTTCTGTGCCTGAGAAATCTCAGACAAATGATGAAAAGTTAGCAAACCTGCCCAGTGAAGTGATAGGGCAGAAGACTTGCACGTACTCAGATGAACGTGCACGTAGGCATCTTCCAGCTGCATCATGGTAGAAGTAGAAAGTCCTCAGTTAGCAATAGCTTTGTCAAAAGTACAAGTTTGCTGGAGTCAAGGAGAGGACTACTGCCAGTCTAGCACATTATCCTCTGCAATTACTACAACTATGCACACTGCTCAAGACAAACACTGGAAATAATGATCATTATCTGTTGAATAGTTCTGTATCTCCTCCTTTATGCGGCTCCTTTAGTCAACAAAAATATTTAGGTACTTGAGTTAAGTACACTGCGCCTTTTGTTGTGGGAGATGCTTTTATATCATCAAAACAGCATGTAAAATATCTTCAGCTGCTTCTGATACACTGAAGCCTTTAGTTTACAATTCTATGTTGATGGTACAGGGGTCTAACTTTTGCTTTTCTTTGTTTATTTTTAATTAACTTTTTTATCGTTTTCAGCACACAAAGCAATCAAATCATAGCAGTTAGCATTAGTGAATAGAGATACAATCCTCCATAAACAGTAAACAAGGGAACATTTCATAGGCAAGTTTTGCACCACTCACTACCATACATGAAAGCATTACATTGTACGTAGGGCGAGACTGATGGCATATAAGATACCAAGGATGATAAATGACTGAGGGAAGACTGGAAGATTTCCTCATTTAACAGCATTTTGTCCATGAATTAACTTGGCAAACATGATATGGAAGAAGTAGAAAGAAATTGTCCTAAATGCCAAAAGAACGTTCCCAAATCCTCAGATTAAAATTTGAATTTAGATTTCATTTATAAATAGATTTTAAAAGATTAATACAAAAGTGAACAGGTTATTGATTTTTCCCTCCTAGGAATCTTTTTGAGATTGCTAAATTTGCACGTGAAGACAAAGCGAATTTTCAAACTTCTCTGAAAGCTTGAAGGGTGTGGGAGGGCAGGGGCAAACACACAGAGGCCTGACCGGTTTCCACCCCCTAAACAGCGTGTTGATCCAGGCACTTCTGCGGCAGTGGAAGACTGAACTTCAAGTCCTTGTTCAACTTGATTCAGACTGCTTGGCTTCTACGTTCAGTCTAGCTAATACAGGCTTAGTAGCTACCTTAATAAATTGTTATTTATACAATTGAAGACTAGAAGAGACCATTCAATCATTTTGTCTGATCCCTTTACAAGGTAGGTTGCAGAATAGCTGTATTAATGCCAATTGATTGCTGTAATTAAAGGATCGAATCAGCGAAGGCATTGCTTCGAACCATGGGTTATACTTGCAACTTTTCTAGATGGACTATTAGTGATGCTGCCACTATGCTAATAAAATCTTTTTATCATTGATAAACTAGTCCTAGAACCTCTTTTTCATGGTTAATAATTCTTAAAGCTAATATACAGATGGTCAAATGTGGACTCTCATTCTGAATACTGTATGTGCAGTTTAAGATAATCTAGACCTTATTTCAAATGTATTTCTCTCAAATCTAACTCAAATCAGTAAGTGCTCACTACCTGCACAGGCTCCAAAGACTAGACACAAGGGACTTTGAGGTGTACAACCATTAAAGAGTGAACTGAAAATCTAGAAATAGAGCTGGAAAATAGAGGGAATTTTCATCCTGAGAGTTTGAAATCTTATTTCTCCCCAAAACAAGGTGGCCAAGGAAGATACTTTAGAATTTTCAGTGACGCAAAACAGTATGTTGACTTGTCCTTTCCTGTGTTTTAGAATTTAATCTTGAAACATAATGCCTAGGATGAAGGTTTTGAATTAGCCAGAAACAACCTGTATCTTGGAGAGTTCTTTCTAGTGGAAAGTCAGGTTAAAAGCTTTTCTTTGTGCTCTGCCTAGAGGCAGCCTGTGAAAACGAATTTACGCTGTTCTCTTACATATTTCTTCAGCATTTATGATACTGGCAAGGGCCAAGAATGCATGTGAATGCAGAGCGGGACAACGCGTCTTAACTTGGACAGTTGTGGTGTTGAGAGGTCAGTTCTGGCTCAGTGCTTGCTTTAATTCTGGGTTCCTTTGCTGAGAATGACAAGAGTTGCCTGAATTGGTGAGATGTTCTGGTGCTTTTTCTATATATGAGTATGTCAACTGGGAAATTGCCTGAAACGAATGTTATCTGATACAGGACATCTAAGAGCTTTCTTCTTTTTAACTTTCTGCCTGACTCAGATTTGTGCTGATGAGCTAGTATTTAAAACACTCAGTAATGACGGCCAAACTCCACATTATCCAGGAATTATAATTGAAAGACAACTACTTTGGGTGCTTACTCACAAGCCCTCTTTAATGGGGTTTTGTCTCCTGGTCATGTGTGTGCAGAATTTAGTTGAAAACCAAATGCTGTGGAAAATTTACATTACACCCCTGAGTTTCATTGAGCAGAGAGCACTTTTCAGTTCAAGAGTGAGCTGCAAAGCCTAAACCGGGCAAAGAATTCATTATTTTAATGATAATAATTTACACTTGCATGGGAGCTTTCATCCAAGAAATATCATGTTAGAATTTTCCATTCATAATCTCTCCAAGATGGGGTAATTTCACCTTGATAAGTATGTGCATTATATTTGCCTTTGCTGTTTGGGAAAGAAAAAAAGGAGATTATTATAGTTTGTACAGTTGAGTGTTTATTATAGAAATATTTTGCATTTATATTGTAGTTTTCTTAAAATATGAATGTGGTTTTAAAACACTAGTTTAAATCTGTCAATATCCATATTTTGTAAAATTAGTCCACTGCTGTATACTTGGAAACTGAGGTAATAACCTCCGGCGTCTATTCTGTTTCTTGGTTGTGGTGTTTTGGTTTTTTTTCTATTCAGAGTAAATCGAAGTAGTAAGTGGTTTGCATCTCTGGAAATCGAGTCCCATTACCGAGATCAAATCTTAGTGGTCCAACGCAGTCGTGTCTTCAAATATAAAATCTTTTCTCTTAAAAGGGACTTCTCATTTGCTTAAAAGGAAGCATTTGCACAAGTGATTTGTTGAATGCCGAGGGTATGCCTAGGGTTTTGTTGAACTGGAGGGCAAGTCTGGCAGAAGCAAGGATGGATGGAACTGTGCAGCTCCTGCTCTTAGGGCCTGATCCAACACACCTTGTAGTCAGTGGAGATTTTTTTCCATTATTTCAGTCAAGCTCTTAGTATCTTCGACTATATGCAACACAGCATATCTTTCTTCTCTTCCCATATACATGGTAAATAGAGCAAATTTTCCCTCTTTTGATGTGTAATAAACTCCCCATACAGAAGCTCTGTTTTCTTTCAGCTATTGTCTTTTTGGATGCTCTGCATAAATATACAAAAGCTTAGTTCTAATTTTAGCTTTTTTTTTTTTTTCCGTACGCAATTCTCTATGCACTATTTACTTGTTTAAAAAAATGAAATTGCCTTTTTTTTCCTTTCCCAAAAAGCTGTGGGGAACTTTTCATTTAAACATGTGCAAGCAGCATAAGGCAGACCAATAACACAAAGTCAAAGCCATTTCATAGAAAGTGTTTCAGAAATGCTAATTGATCTAAACGAGCTTAGAAAGCATTTTACAGAGAAAGTATCCAAAATACAGGATGGATTGCAAGATACATTCCCTTAGTAATGCATTACTGCAGTGTTTCGTTGCTGGATTTATATATCAGTTTTAACTGCTAGTCTTGATTATGTCATAAAGATTTCATAGATTATTATTGGGGATTTTTTTTTTTTGCTCTGCCAGTCATCTACTTTATTAACTGGTGGTTGGGAGTGACAAATTTTGATCAAACTTAAACTTTTAATGTATTCCAATTAGTGGATGGATATGACATTATTATGTCTTTGTTCATTATTATTGCAAGTGTTCTACTGCTTTAAAAAAACCCACCACTTTGGCTCTGCAAAACTTAGAAAAAAAATGTCACCATTAAAGACAAAACCGTTAAAGCAATTATTTAATTTTACTTGGCAAAAAAAGAAATATGTTGTCATTATTTGTTTTTACATGCACATTGAGTAAATATATTAAAAAAAACCCCAGAAGGTAAATGTTGGACTAGCTACAGGAATTCGTTCAGCACAGTAATATTTAATGGCTTGGGTTGATGGATTATCGTTAGATTTGGAAAAACGGGGAGTAGTTTTTGTTCATATTTTCACGAGAGCGACTGAGGTACAGTAGTGATTAAAGGGTAGTATTTATTTATTAACAAAGGTGGTTACCATTCACCAGGGAAGCAGCTCTGGGGTAGACATCTTTGGATTGTCTCATGCTGTGAGGTGCTGTTCCTTAGCCAGGGTTACAAATATTCCACAGATTGTCCAGAGATATTCCAAAACGCATTTCACCCAGGAAATCCCACTTTTGTACGCTCAGGCAGATTTTCAGAAGGACATTTGGCCCTCTTTGGAAGAACCATTTTTACATCTGAATATTTAAACCACTGTCGCAGGAAGATGGCTGATTGCCACCTCCGAATTCTTCTGCCAGCTAAGTTGGGAGGAGAGCCTTAACAGTTCAAGGATTATATTGTATGTCTTTGTCAGCAAGCAGCATCTGTCAGAGAAGCCAGTCTGTTGAATTCCAGCAAATATCCCCAGTAATGTTAATCCAGAGACTAAAGTTCAAGAGGGACTTAAAACAAATATGTGGACATAACATTAACTAAAGCTCTTCATTACTTGCCAGATAAGTTTATTTCTCCCTATCCCCACTTCTTTCCTTGCTTTCTTTCCACCAGTGCCCTTATTAATGAACTGTGAAAGCTGACATTTCCAATAAGGAACAATTAAATCTGAAACTAAATTAAATGAAGTAATTCATTTACAAAATAATAGCTAACTAGCATGAGGGTGGTGAAAAATGATTGCAAGTCATGGGGAAAAAAAAAGAGTAAATTAAGTCTGACTACATTAATGTTCTTTAAATACCTCTGCTGCTTGGAAAATTAAATGGGAAACATCTGATGAGCTATCTTACCTCTAAGGTAGCAGTGTGTATGCAGGATGACGAGGGTTACAGGACAGAAAACCTTCATAGATGTCAGTGTGAGGTACTTAAATTCCTAACTTTCTGCACCCTTTTCTTGCAAAGGTACTACAGCAGGCCTGGTGCATTTGTCCTTATAATGCCTGTCAAGGCAGTAATGATGCCTTCAAAATGTTTCGGCAAGGTTCTAAGGCTTTTTAATCCAGGGTAATAGGCATCGTCTTTGGATGTTCGAGTTGAAGGTAGTTAACCACATTGCAGCATTTTCCCAGCCCCAAGGAAGGGTCCGTCTCTGTTTCAGTAGTGTGGGAAGTGCTTGCAGAAGGAGGATAGAAACCAGAACTCGTCCTAGGGGAGTTGGTTCGGCAAATACTGCGGACAGTCCTGCAGACAGCCAACTTGTTCAGCCTTTTTTCTGTTATACTCTGTAAGGATAGAATTCGCTTGAAACATCAGTGGCTCAAGGCTTAAGTATCTCTGCCTCATTTTTGGTGTTCTGATGGCTTTATGTGGATGTAGAATTTTTTTCCTATATGAGAAACTTCAGCCAAAGAGCTAAATTTTTGAGAGCTAGTAATCCACAGCTGATACTAGGTTATTTCACATAAAATCCAGCCACTCACACTTGTTGCTCTTGGAGTTGGATTTTTCAGGCTGTCCATCCAACATATACCCACCATGCTGATCCCTTTAAAACCAAACCCAAACAAGAAATGCAAACACTGTAGGAACATAAGGGAAAAAAACCCACACAGTGCTTGATTTTAAGGGAATGCTAATTTGCTGTGACCAATGCCAGCTTAAGGTTTGCCATGCTACTTACTGCATTTTTATTTAAAAATGCTTTTATCTGGGAATCTCTGAAGGCTCAAGTTAATTTTGCAATCAGTTATTCTGAGGGGGATTTGTAGAATTCACAGCTCTTCCGTGCAAATTTGAGTTTTACTTGAATTAATCTAAAATACTCTAACCTTCTTGCATGCATTCTCCAAAATCTTGTGTGCATTTTTTTTTTTCCCTAGGCTGAGGAATATTTGAAAAGGAGAATTAGAAAGAGATTTGGACCCAGGTTGAAAAAAGCATTGATTTCCTCAGTTATACTTAAGGCTCTTTCCTTTTGTAAAACAAATAACCTGAATAAACATGTCAGGGAAGATTAAAACCTCATTAATAAGTGTAAACAGAGTGCAAAGAAGGAGGGGGGGAAAAAAAAAGCTTGGCTGAATTGAATAATGGTGGTAATAAAATCACTAAACAATATTGCTAGTTAAAAGTCCTGTTAAAGTGAATGTACTGTTGAGATGGGAAGCAGAACTGCTGTTATCTAACACTCAGGATGGAGATTTCTTTTCAATAATTTGATAACATTTTAATGAATAAATTAATAACATTATCCAGGAAATGGAGTTCATAGATAAAGTCAATTCCTCACCAGTTCCCAAATCTAATCAGAGAAGTTCTATTTGGGGATGGTCAGCAATGATGCATGTGTTCAGCAATATTTTTCCCTGCCCACCTAGAAGGAGACACAACTGCTGAGGCTGCCATTATGGCACTGCATGCATAAGAGGTTTACTTCACAATATTAATGCAAATTATGGCATTAAGGCTGGCAATTATGCATTTTTATTTTACTGAGGTGAGCAGGATTGTTGCATATATGCTTTAAAAATGCTAAAGAAAACAACTCTATCTTCTTTTTAGGTGACGTACTTTTAAAGACAAATTTACAGAAAAAGAGAAATATTACTTGTTATAGAGGAAGCACTTTAGCAGATTCTGAGAACAGGATGAAGTTGTGTTAATGTATTGCCAGTGTATAAGATCTATTCTCAAGATTTTTATTTTAAATGGGTAAGGGAGGGGAAAAGGAATAAAGCAAGGATGATAATGAAGGACAGGGCAAAATGAGTGTAGAGAAGTAACATTTCCATAGCAAATGACAGGATCAGGAGAAGAAATTGTATTTTTGAATTTAAGGTAAAATTTCATACAAGAGGAGGACTAGAATCTGACTTAGCACAAGGACCTTGTGATTATCACCTTTGTTTCACTTTGACAGAAGACTGCAACAGTAAATACTGTAATTGTCTGCGTGGCCTTTCAGTCAAGATTAAGCACTGGAAGTTTAATAATAAAACCTTTATTCAAGGCTCCAGAGATACCTGAGATAGTGATGAATGAGCTTGTATGCCTTCACGGCAGAGTTTTGTGTATGCAAGGGTGCTAGCTTGAGTGACAGAAAGAGTATCGCTGTTAATAGTCCACTTGAGCTAGTTAGCCCTGGTTCAGTCTTTTAGCTCATGAAGGCATTGTGTGATGTAGACAATCTCTTGATGCCACAACATAACACAGTGCTCCAACAGCGCTCATCATTCTAACAGCCCACCTGACATCTGGAGAAAACCCCTCTGTATCCTTTTGTAGTAACAGGATCCTCATCCTCTCCAAAATATTTGTCAGATAGCAGCTCTTTGTCTAATAAAATCCACGTGCTGTCAGGCTGCTTTCTATTTTTTCCTTTCACCAGGTCTCCCTAATAATACTTTACAAACCAAACCCAGGCAGTTCCTCCAAGGGTGTGAGTGAAATAGCAGCACAGAAAAGACTAGTCTTGATGTGAGACAACTGCAGCAAGGAAGCTGCTGCGGTGCAGGAACAAACCGTCGCTGTAGATACAGTCTGAGCGACTGCAGCTCTTACACTGACAGATCTTACGTGGTTTACTCGTTGGGAATGCTTTTCCTCATGCAGTTCTCTCAGGTACTTCATACACATTGTGATTCTTAAGCTGTAATGCTAAACACAGAACACTACTTCAGCCAATGTTGAAATTTAGGTAATGTTTCTGCCCTGATTGAGGAAGGTGCTTTGCGCTTACTTTCAATGCTTGAGAAAGCTACCTGGAGCCTGTCTGTTTAAAACACCTCACAAAGATGGGGAGCTGCAGTTCATACAAAACCCAGGGAGGTTTCCTGCAGAACTTGCCCAGGCTTACAGAGATAACATGCTTGAAAAGAAATCAAACCCATGTTTAGGCATTCATCTTCCAGACCTTCAGCTACTCAATCGTGTTTCCCAAACCTTTTACATACGATGCCCACAATCCTCCTGACAAAGCTGTCCCCTTCAAAATGCAATCATCTTGTATAACATGATGTATAGCTCTTCACTAGGAATATCGTATTCTTATTCCAGAGCTTATAGTTTGCTTTTTGCTCCTTCAGATGTGTCTGGTATGAAAGGATGTGAGAGGTCTCTCTTTCCAAGCTCAGAAAACTGTATTTGCCCAGTCATATTGTCAGGTATAGCAAGTTCCCTGCCTCGGGGTGAGGGTGCTGTTTATAAATAAGATATTTATTTTCCAGCCCCAGTTAAGTATATTAATGTAAATGCTGTTGTTATACTGTGTGCCCTGTAGACATGACCAGTTCTCTAGGGAGAGCGAAAGACGCATATAATGATTTGTTTTTTACTAATGACAGCAATAGATTCATCTTGATCTGCTTA
The DNA here is from genome assembly GCF_031877795.1 of Strix aluco. NCBI lineage: Eukaryota > Metazoa > Chordata > Aves > Strigiformes > Strigidae > Strix > Strix aluco. The sequence goes on along the minus strand of NC_133958.1, from coordinate 3,229,008 downwards.
ACAATATTCATTTCCTGCTAATAAGTCACTATATTTAAGTTTATTCCAGGAGTTCATATAGACTGCAAGCTGCTTAGATTTGATTAGCAAGATGTCTTACATGTGATCCTGCAAGTGAATCAGTCTGTATTTGAATGGTTTTCAGTGTCCTCTAGGTTAAATTTTATTAAAATGATTACTCTCTGGTAAGTGCATTTAAGCAAAAGCTTAAAGTCTTGCCTGCATTTGAAAAAAGGTATTGCAAAACAGGAAGTTAGTTCACGTTTTTCTTTCTGGGGCTGACTGGGAAACTAAATTTTTAGACCAGCGCAGCCTGGTCTGATTTACTTCACCTGCCAGCGGCTGCAAGGGGATTTTATAATTGCCAGGGAACACCAGGACAACAGGGGCCTGTGCGAGTGCACAGAAGTCCTCTTCCCTTCACCGCTTTCAGCCTGCCCGTTTGCGCTGAAGAATATATTTTATTCCATTTCTCTGCATTTGCAACCTTGCTGAAAGCAAACAAAGCGGGGCTGGGCCCAGAGCGGCACAGCTGGGGCGGGTGAAGGCGGTTCCAGTCCGAACCCCGACAGACGGGGTGTTTGGAGCCTGCCCCACCGGCCCGGGGGCTGGCACTCGTGTTTGCGCCGGGGCGGTTCTGGAAGAGGCGAGTGGTGCTCAGGGTGTGGGGAGTGAGATGGCGGCCTCGGTCCTGAAGAGGAGGCACCAGGCAGGAGCCTGTGGGCGGGAAGCGTGCTTGTATGTGCGGCATCTCCGAAGGTACTTATCCCTGAGAGAAAGGAAAACTTCCGTGTGTTACTGAAAAAACTGCCACAGAGAGGGAGGAGAAGTTCTCTTTGAGAGGAAAGTACTAGGCTGAATGTGGAGATTTGGGTGGGGAAAGGTTTTGTGTGGTAACTTTCTCCATATAGTGGAGGAAATTGTGTTTTGGAAATGCTGGACAAAATGGCTGCTTGGAGGAAAGGCCGAAGGCTTCTTTGCTGCCTGATTTTCTCCCTCCCTTTGGAGACTGTTATGTTCATACCAACCAAGAGCTCAACCAGCGCTCAGTTTGGGCAAAGCGTGATGAATATTGCATTGTCATCTAATGAGAAGCAGGGTCGGCCTGCTTCATCACGGGCTTGGCTGAAAACAGTAAATACCAGCACTGTGAGAGGTACTGAAAGCGGCTGTTTTTCATAGAGGCCCTCTGCAGCAAAACAATAGTAGCTCTTCTCTGTCCTGTTGCTGTTTATTGCCTTACCTTGGACTTCTGTTGTCTTTCTGTTAAATGTTTCTGTTTGTGTAACTGTGAAAATCCTGGTCAGCGTTACTAGTTTCTTATGACTCTTGCCATAAACTTACATGCTTTTTATGTTAAAGATTTTATAGTTGTGTGATCGTGAGGAAGTTTTATTTTCATTTTAAAATGTCCTTAGTCCTGGGGCTGCCAAGGAAGGCTCAAATACTGAGTAGAAGTTGTTTCCTGGAACAGAAGGCAAAGCAATACCTAACACTTCATGATAGTAATAGGGTGGAAACTAGCGTGAAAATCATGGGAAAGTTCAGGATATAATGCTGATGGATGAGATGGATAGAGGAGGTGTTATCAGCACAATTTTGGAGGAAGTCATTCCATGTCTTGCTCTCGCGACGTATACAGTGGCAGTGTAACACTGGCTGGGGAGAATCATCCCCCTTACTAAAAACTAGTGAAATACTTAAAAGAGGAACAAAAAACCTGTTCTGATCTTTCATAAGGAGATACCAAGGCTAATTAGGAAAGAAAGGGAATGCACAAATTAGAGATGGTTGCACAAACTGAGTAATTCATGTTACTTAAGTCATGGCAATGTTCCAGTTTATACTGGGGATATGTGATGATTATAGTAAAAACCCTACATAAAGTAGCAATTCACTGATGAAATCTTTTTTCAGCTCATCTTTGCAATGCGGAGAGGAAAGATGGTTTTGAGCCAGAAAGGATGTAGCATGATGCTACTTGATAAGGTAAGACTCTCTTCATGCAGAAGAAAACAACTGAGTTTATGCCTTCCAGAGTCTAGAAATTAGATGGCATTTCATATTGCTTTTTAAAAATAGATGTGGTCTGCAATACCCAAGGAGAAATACTTTATTTGGCTTCAATTAAGAGAGCTCATTCTGTTTTATGAAGGAAGGAGATATCAGATTTTGTAGTTATGAGGTTTATTTATGCACACTTAAAATCATTTTTGCATGTTAATGCTATTTTGAGATTCTTGTGAACATGTCCTCAGCCAGAAAGTGCTACGTGATGTCTGAAGAATGGATCTGCTGATAATTATAGTGAAGTGTATCTAAAGTAGTTCAAACTTGAGAATGGTCTGCTAGAAAGGCTCTGTATTTTCATGGGTTTTGGCAAGATTTGGCTTTCAGACTTTGTCTGGATTGATAAGAATAGCAAGTCTTCAGTGCTATCTTTTACTTATCTTCTTGCTTCAACTTAACAGAGATTTATTTTATCATTGCAAGGCTGGAAGTTGTGGCTAGAATTGAGATGGTACTGAGTGGACCATGTAATGACTGCAGATTATTCTGCTTGTCTTTTCCTTAGAGAGAATACAAAGTACAAACCAATGCATTTACTAATTTAACCCAATTGTGTGTTACACAAGAAAAGAAAAAGAAAAGTTAAATCTTCCCAAAAGATCGTCTTTGTTATTGTTCTTTTTAATATTGGAAATTGGCTTACTTTTCAATTGTTCCTTTTTTTTATCAAATACTGCAGAGTTCTGCTAGAAAGAGCAGTACTGCAGTAATCTGTATGAGTCTGAAAGTCAGTCTTACCTAATACTGAAGCTGCATTCTGTCTAGTAGCTTGTGGTAGGGAATCCTTTGGGCTGAAAATTGTTTTTTGGAGTTTGCATCTCGTAGACTGGCTTGGACAAGTCAGTTGTGGACAGTGAAAGCCTAAGTACTGGCTTAGAAAAGAGGTTGATAATGATGCAAAAATGGTAGTGATGCAGCATCCAAATGGAAATAATTAGCATATTTACTTTGCTACTTATGTAATTTATTCCCTAATCAGCTGTCCCAGAACCTCCTTTTCCCATAGATGTAGAAATTTACCCAAGGATTTCAGGTATTAGTATTAGCAGCATTAATATTGTTGGTGATTAAGCTTGAACAGGACTCATGAACTAGAGACTGGAAGTAGGGCAGAAAAAGATGGAAAAATACTGAAAAAAATGCAATACAAAGGAATGTTGCTGGCTGTTTGGATCCATTTGTAAACTTACGTGCATGTCAACTTTTTGTTTGCTTTGTATTCTCTTAGAAAAAAAATGCAACGTTGCAATAATTATTTAAATGTTGGTTATTTTAAAAAGTGCCTACTAACCCAAGTTTAATTCAAAACACAGAACCAGAAGCCTGGAGTTAATCTTTGCTTCTCTGGTCTTTAGGAGTGGAGTAGTTGTGGTCAGGACGAGACATGAAATGCCAAGGAATCCGCATTTGGAAGCAGATTTTAATGAGCAGCTAGTACTCAGTGTTGTTGGGATAACTGTGGGTAGAGATGCTGACGTGAGAGTCTAGTGACATGGGTCTTAGTTTTGGTCCTGTTAGTGTTAATTTTGAAACATCGGTAGAGGAGGACAATCCCTTTCCTTAGCTACCTCTGTGGGAGCTTGAAACCTTAAGTTTGATGTTTGTATTAATTTCTGTATATTAACATTAGGCTCTGTTGCCAGCACAAATATTTCTTACATAAAAAATTCAGCATTCTCTCTTAAATATTTCAGAACTACCATAAACTTGTATCAGTCACTTTAATTGACAGGCTCCTTTAGTTCTTTTTTGCTTTGAATAATTAAATCTTTCCATCTTCATAAAAAAACCCCAAACCGCTCAAAACCTGTGAATGTTCTTACTGTGTTCTCTCCCTTGGCAGTTGCCTGTTCTCAGAGTTTCTCTTTGCCTTATGGCCTCAAGAAAAATTTTCACTGACTACTTTCCTGAAGTTTTTAGGTCTTGCAAGAACTCATATCCCCCAGTGGTCGTTCTCCTGTAGGGATTTCACACTTCAAACCAGTGAGACAGGAGTGCTCCTGCCTTAGCGTTAGGCTTTAGTCTTTGCGGAGCACCTACTGTTCTGTGAGAAGAATAATTAGCAGTAACACTGGAAGTCCTGTGGATCCCGCATGCTCTCCAGGGGATTGGCAAAGGATCAAACCTGTCTGCTTGGTGTAATGATTTGGGTTTTAGAAAATCTAAATAAAACTCTGGTCTTGCAAGCAGATCCGTGAGAGTTGTTCCCTGTGCCTCTGGAGGATTCCTGCTGATTTCGCTGAGGGTCCCAGGTCTGCTCGAAGGACCAATGCCTTGATGTGCTGTGTCCTGGTTGGGATGCAGACAAGGGACATTTTGGTCCAGTGTGGCGGTTACCTCATCCTTTGCATCAGATACTTTCGCTTTTGGTTTTGTCTTATGTTTTCTGGTACACCTGTCGAATAACGGAGTTGTGTTTCTGGTCCTTTCAGAATAAAAATTCTATGCTTAAGAGAGAATGGCTAACTAACCATATATAAGTTCCCAAGGTACATTGATATGTTGACCAACATAGTAAGCTCAGTTCAGTAGCTTACTTCTACTTCCAGATGCTGAAGAAAAAATGATGTATTGCTGTCTTACTACTTGTTGAAGGATTCTACTCCTTGTCAGGGAGCTGGGTGTTGGTGAAGTTGTGAGACTTGGTTGAGGGAAATGACCAGCACTGATTTCTTGCTATGATTCTCCTTGAAGAGGAGGTTTTAGAAGGTGACCCTGCTTTGAGGTAGGAAGTAATTCTTGATTATCTTAAGTGTAGCTCTGTAAATAATTGCAGAATAATTTGTAGAATACTACAAAACAGTGCTTATTTTCTAAGTACCATGAAGTTTAAAGAACGCATAATGGGAATGTGGGCTGCAATGAGTAAAAATGCAGCAGCAGTGAGAGCCGTGGTGACACTGGTGAGAGGAATCTCAGAGGAGAATCTAGGATTTTGGCAATGGCAGCAGTAGATCTGGAGAAAGACTGCAGCCTCTTGCACACAGGCACTCCAGGTTGTTGTTACTGTGGAAGTAATGCTGAATGGCTCATGCAGGTTTGCTATGGCTTTGGCTGCTGTTTGAGACACACTGGCATACAGTTAACACCAGATACATCACTCTGGCTTGTCTAAACATGTAAATTTGCTTTCCTTCATCTAATTAATGACCTGTCTTGCTTTCTCAGAGAGATAGTGTTTAAAAAAAAAAAAAATCAAATAAATAGACAACTTGTGGACACTTCAATAAAATTTAAAATTATTTAATAGTATTTGTAGTAACTTATCTCATTTGGGTCTACGTCCAACTGAAGCATGGTAAGCCTTGGGCTGGCCAAGAGGTACAATTTTGAATGATTGGTTTTGTGGATGACAAACTAAGGGCTTTTTTTTTTTTTTTTTTTTTTTTACCTCCCCCCCACCCCAATTCCAAACACATCTGAGGAAAGCCCAGGGTTCCCGAATTAGATTTTAGTGCTTATTCCCCAGTCTGTGCTTGCCTTGTATAATATAGGTGAAAAAAGCATCTGTTGATATAATATAAAATAAATCTTGGGTTTGGTGTAAATAGATAACAGCAGCATAGTATTTAGTTCAGCGACCGAATTCCTCAGCACATAAACCTCTAGTCTCAATTCTGTGCCTGGGAGCTATGAGAGATTCTGGCTGCAAAAACATCCACTTGCACGTTACTCTCAACAGGTCATGACACTAAATCAGCCTTTCAAAAGTAATTAGGGATTTTCTCATTTTTATATGCATGTGATGACTTGGAACTGTTTGACTCCATTTGTCCCTGTCTGTTTATACCACAGTGGGCTGCTAAACATTTTGTCATGTGTTCTGTAAACATAGATGATCTGTGTCTGTAGTATTTAGCATTCTCTGTATGAAATTACATCAAATGTTCAGTTGCGGGGAATTTCCTTGTTTCTATTTTGTGGTTGTTTGGGGAGACAGAAATTCTTCAGGGTGTTTTCTGTTTGAGAGTTTACCTTGGGGAGATCCTGCCCTTTTTTCCTGCTGCTGTTTTTCCGGACTTAAAACAACCAACCAAAATGACAAAAAGCAAACCATATTTATGATCAGTAAATGGGATCCTGGGAAGTACCAGGGAATGAAGGAAAGCTATTAAATGAAAGGGGACAGATGCAAATATAATTTAATGCGTGTCAACTACATAGCAAATACTGTGTTACTGAGTCTTAGTTCAGATGCCATCCAAGATCAGAAATACCCGAAGAGGTGAATAGACACTGCATAATGACATACTTCTGGAGCAACAACAATTAAATTACTTCAGTTATTCTTGTTTCATTATGCAAACAATGTTATGCATCTTATTTTTTCAGATGTATTGGGTAACTTGGAACCTCATCACATACAGTTGCTTGCTGTAGATTCAGGAAAGAGTTTCACTTAAGCACTGTTTCTTTAAGACTTGGGATATCCTTCTTCCCCTTCCTTCCTGCTCTAGTTCTTGCATTGACTTTATTCTTGTGCTGTCTAAGTGGCTGCAAGCTTGGAGTAAAATCTTGACCCTGTTCAAGTCGATGAGTTTTGTCATTGGCTGAAAAAAAAGATAGGATTTAATGTATGCTGATTATTAGAGCATCAGTCTCGATTCCTGTTGAGAAAAACGCTTCTTATCCCTGCTGGTTCCAGTGTCAGTGACCTTCCTTCCTGTCCTCAAAATCCCATCATCCACAAAAATAAGTATATAAACACATTAGTTGAGGGAAGTTGGGAAATAAACGCATCCTCTAGTGGATCTCAATGTTTGTCTTTCCTTATCAGCCCCATAATGATAGTGCAGCGATGGCAGCTTAATGATAGCAGCCCCAATGACGCCACTCAGTGCCAAAGAGGTGAAGATTGCACATTTTATTTTGGAAAATAATTATGAAGCTAATTACAGCGCTTGACTTTCGTCCTTCCCTTCCCTGTGTTCTTAGGGAGGCTGGTTTGCTCAGCTTGCAAAAGACTGCATCAGTTATTCTAAAGGTCAAAAGACTCTTGTATTATGATTTGTAATTGCTAGTAATAATGAATAAAATAAATACAGCATTATTTTGGATGATTTAACTCATTGCTTAACTTCTATGTTACTAATTCTATTCTATTGTGTGACTATTAGTACACACTTATCCAGGTGGTTGAAAAAGGAGAAATAAACCAGAAGTTGAGATCTGCACTCTTCGGACATTCTTCTGAAAAATTTTGAATCTGAGTTCCAAATGTGGTGATCAGACCTAACGATGCTGAATAATCTGGCTTAGGACCATTTTTCAAAAAGTATACAACTGTCACAAGTGGAGTCCCCCAGAGATCGATATTGGGCCTAACACTGTTTAATAGCTTCATAAATGATCTGGATGATGGGATCCAGTGTACCCTGATGAAGTTTGCTGATGATACCAGACTGAGTGGGGAAGTGGATGCTTCAGGAGGGAGACCCACCCTGCAGGAAGACCTGGACAGGTTGGAAGAGTGGGCTAACGGTACCTTATGAAGTTCAACAAGGACAAGTGTAAGGTCTGGCGCCTGGGAAAACATAATCCAGGGGTGCAGCACAGGCTGGGATCTACCTGCCTGGGGAGCAGCTCTGTGGAAAGGGACTGGGGGGTCCAGGGGACAGTGAGCTCAGTAGGAGTGAACAGTGTGCTGCAGCAGCAAGGAAACCCAGTGGGGTGCTGGACTGCATCAGCAAGGGCATCACCAGCAGAGATAAAGTCGTTATTGCACTCAGCACGTGTCAGGCCACATCTGGAATACTCTGTTTGGTTTTGGTCCCCGCTGTACAAAAAAGCTGTGGCCAGGCTGGAGAGAGCCGAGAGAAGGGCCACAAAGATGCACAAGGGAAGCCTGTCCTGAGAGGAAAGGCCGAGAGTTTGTTCGGCCTTGGGAAGAGAAGGCTGAGGGGAGACCTTATCACCCTGTTCAGTATTTAAAGGGTGGCTACAGAGAAGATGGAGACTGCCTTTTTACAGGGAGTCACACGGAAAAAACGAGGGGTAACGGGTACAAGTTCCTCCTGCGGAGATTCCGACTGGACACAAGAGGGAAGTTTTTCACAATGAGAACGATCAGCCGCTGGGATGATCTCCCCAGGGAAGTGGTGGATTCCCCAACATTGGGCACTTTTAAGATACAGCTGGGCAGGGGGCTGGGGGCCAGCTTGTCTAGACCGGGCTCTTGCCAGAAAGGTTGGCCCTGCAGATCCTTGAGGTCCCTTCCAACCCTGTGATTCTACTAATGACACAAGTGAATTCCAGAGCACAGCAACTGCAATGCCATTTCAAAAGTACCGTAGCTGAAGAATCTTAGTAGATTTAGAGTCTGTATGGCTTTGAGATCTGAACTGGCCTGCTAAGAATTAAGAGTATGCTTGTATTTAAGCAAGCAAGCCATAATACATGTTTTGTACAGCTTTTTGTTTTCTTTTGCTGCCTGTCCTCCCAAAACCCTGCATGGCAGCTCTGGAGATGGATGTCCTCCTCCCCCTTTACTTACACTGTTGTTCTTGGCGAACTCTGGAGGCCAAATACAATTTCCATCCTTTATCCTCTGGTCAGCTATTCAGTCCCAGGTTGTATAACTGCTCTGGCTTCAGAATGCAGCATGTTCCCTCACACTTCAGGTCAGCTGTAAGTCTTGATTCAGTCTGATTCATTTCAATTTGCATAATCTCCTCAGCCCTCTATATTTCATTTAGACACCAAAGATTTAGTTTAGTTACAGTCTTGTGTCATTTATCATTTACTTGTCTTCTTTCAGAGTTTGATTTAATCCCTTTGGTTTACTTTAAAAGACTGATTTCTTATCCGCACAGTGTTTTATTCCATTGTGATTTTCAAGTCTTTGTACTTTCTATCTGGATCTTCCTTATTGTGATATTTATTTTATACCCTGAGATAAACAGCCTTCATCTGTGATCTTAAAGAAAGTCATAAATTTAACAAGCAGTGTCTAGGCCAGAAACACTATACAGGGACATTCGTGTACTGATGATGTTTTTGCCGGTGCTTTTTCTGGTAATTGCCATGCTAATGTTTCATTGTAGGTAGTCAGTATGAACTTGTTTGGAAGCCAGGATTTATGTCTGACCCTGGCACTGAGTAACTACATGATCAGAAGTGTGTCAGTTTACTTTTTTGTCTCTTTCTCTAATTTTTTTTTTTGAAAACGGTTGCTTTTTGTGTGCAGCACACTGCAGCTGTATGTTTAGTTCACAGCATACAGCAAAGATACACCCAACAATCTGATAATGCCAAAATGCTTGAACAAGTGGTGGCTTCGTGGTACTTGCACAAGATTTTTATTTCTAGGTGAATTTTCTGGATCTGGTTTTCGTTATTGCTGCCTGACAAATATGACAAACTATCTTACTGATACTTTTTAATGGGAATATGTACATATGGTACTGATTTGTAGAAGTTTTTTACTAATAATATGAACCTTCCACTGAAGTACTTTACCTTGGCTGAGAATGGTTTTCTTTGTACTTTTTTGCTGTAAAAAAAATATTCCAGGGCAAGAGCAGCTATATTAGAGAAACAACGGTCCCAATTAATTCCTCCCTAACTAATGGATTTTTCTGTTCAATTTCTGATCTGAAATAAAAATCTTAACTTCTGCACTGTACCTTGCATCTACAACTTTAAGAACCTGACTGATGAGATGAGATCATAAACAAAGGTCTATGTCAGCATTCCCACTTTTGACAGTACTTGATGCTAAGGAAGAATAATACGAGACTAGGGCAAATACAGAATAGCGAGTGATCCTTTTCCTGAAACTTCTCCCCAGTTTCTTTGAAATAGCAATTCAGAAACTTCAGGAGGCGAAGGTGGCATCTAGACAATTGTGTTTTTATTATCTTGCAGTTGATGCTGTGAGTGAATCTGTCCTTTAGGAATTTGTCCAATCTCTTTCTAAATCCCATACTGTCTTCTAGTTATTTTAAAATTGCTGTTTGGTAATTTCTCTGCATGGCTCAAATATTTGCAAGGCTACATTAAAAATAATGGAAATTATCTGCTTTATGGTCTTTGGAGGTTTGTGGTTCAAATCCTTTTTTTTCAGTTATGAGGACTGAAAGTGCCCTCTTTTCTACCTCCTATTCAAAGAACTCTGGGGCTTGGGCTTTAATAATATATTAAGTCACATGGCAATGGAATCACAAGAGATTCAGTAACACTAAAGAAGAAAGAAAGAAAAAAAAAGAGTACCTTTATAGAATTCCTATATAATTCTATTGTAAATCACAGTGCCAAAAATGCCTACCATATTCTTCAAAGAGACAGTAGAATGCCTCTTCTACTTGTGACAGCTCAATCTCATGCTTTCTCTTATGTATCCATGGTAAATATTTGTATTATAAAACAGAACTTTATTGGAGGAGAAGCAGCCTAGCTGCCTTGGCATGGAAAATTGAGGGTAGCTTTTTTAAGTCTTCAAAAATGTAAAAGGCTTCTGCAGTGAGGGAGAGAATAGTCATTTTCCATGCCTGTAAGAAATCAGACCAGGAGTGTTGGGTCTGAACTACCTCACGGGGTGCTCGGTGCAGCAGTTGGGAGAGGCTCTGTATCTGTAAGACTAGCGAGATACCAGACTGGCCTGGAGCATACTGCCACTGGACACACACGTGATGCACATACGCTTTTTTCATATGATTTTAAGTGGAAAACAGTCTGTAGCCTGTAAAGGGGAAGGGGGGAAGGTGTTGTTTCTTTAAGATCAGTAGTTAAGCAGGCAAGTTGATAAAATTTATTGCTAATAATTCAGCATTTCATAGTCTGTGGAAGGCCTGGGTGCTTTCCATTTTGAACTGACAAAGCAACTTGGTTTTGCAGAATGTCTTAGGCTGGTGAGCATTTATAGGTGTGAACGTTTCAAAAGCAGATTCCTGCTTTGTCTTTGTTGGCATATACAAGTGCCCTGTAAGAAGCTGACAGTGTAGTTACAATTTCTTTGGGATAATTGGTATAGCATGCTTAGATTGTCAGATACAAGCCTGCTTTATCTTTGACAGTGCTTTTTAGTTTCTGCTGTCAACAAATCAGTTGTGTTCCTTGATATGGATGGATTGGGCAATTTTGTAGGCATAGAATGCTGTTGCCTCTAGTGCATTTTGACACTGTGTTTTTTCAGGCTATCTCATCTTTTTTTGGGTTGGGATGGAGGTGCAGAGCTGCTGGTAACAGTTCATCCATTTCACAGTGCTAATTTGTATCTAGATAATTGCACTGGTGTGGGCATCCCCAAATGTAACCAGCTGGGGGAAAGTGTTCTTGTTCAGTCACAGAGGCGATGGTATTCTATTTGTGACTGTATGGGAGTTATTCATATGTTAGAATCACTACATTGACAAGGTATCATAGAATCCCAGAATGGTTTGGGTTGGAAGGGACCTTAAAGCCCATCCAGTCCCACCCCCCTGCCATGGGCAGGGACACCTTCCACTAGCCCAGGTTGCCCAAAGCCCCGTCCAACCTGGCCTTGAACCCTTCCAGGGAGGGGGCAGCCACAGCTTCTCTGGGCAGCCTGTGCCAGGGCCTCACCACCCTCACAGGGAAGAATTTCTTCCTTAGATCTCATCTAAATCTCCCCTCTTTCAGTTTAAACCCATTCCCCCTCATCCTATCCCTACCCCCCTGATCAAGAGTCCCTCCCCCCTTTCCTGTAGCCCCTTTCCGGATCCTTCTCTTCTCCAGCTGAACCCCCCCAACTCTCTCAGCCTGTCCTCACAGGGGAGGTGCTCCAGCCCCCTGAGCATCTTCGTGGCCTCCTCTGGACTTCTTTAAAAAAGGCACTCCACGTAGGCACAAAGCTGGTGATGCATAGTCCACCCACGGGCAATACACCGAGGTGGGATGCTGTTAGTATTGCTGTGATTGCTCTGGGGGCCTCTCTTACTGCAAGTGATGACAGCTCTTCATAATCCCGACCAGAGGAACTAGCCTAGTCCTTGTGAAAATGCGATGAAACTGAAATCCTCCTCTTTGTGGTAGAAGAGGACAAAGCTTATTTGTTTCCAAATACTATTTTTTTATCAAAAGCCTAGTTCCTTTATTACCAGGGTAGTGTGCAGCTGTTGTGCTGGTCCTTTGCTAAGAATGAATTCCAGAACGAGTAACAGCAAAGCAAATATGTGTGTCAGAACACTCTGAAATCCAAACCTTTTTCATTATTATTTCGGATAGCTGCACTGGGAATTTTTTCTGAAGCCTGTTCTTTAGTTTATCTCATTCCACTAGGAGGAAGGTGAATACTGGGTAGTGTTGAAAAGATCATTTCATTCTTCCCAGTGAACCTGTGCTAAAGCATCTTGCTTAAGAGAATAAATGAGGTGTCATAACCTGAACCCATACAGAATGTGGACAGAATGTTAATGGTCCTGCGTTGTTTTTCACTTGTGTTGTATGAACACGAAGTACTTATTAGCTCTCAGCCTCCATGGCCTCTATGATAAAAATGAAATCTGACACTCTTAAGCCTCACTCCCAGTGCTGAGCTTAACTGACCTGCGGCTCTACCTACCACTGAGTCACGGATGTGGATAAAGTGGGTGAACTCATCCATTTCGTGTCGGTCACTGAGAGGTGTCTGAGCTCACCGCTGCCCAGGAAAGGGTCTGTCCCTCTGAGCTGTGCCTGGAGAAGGCACCCGTGGAAATCATTCGGAACACACCACTGCCTTTTGTCAGCTGGTCTGAGAAAAGGCAAAAGTGTTCTGTGCGCTTCTGCACATCGTTTAGAAACATTTCTTTGGTGCAGTTAAAGAAATTAAAGAGTTTAAGTGGCAGAAGTTGTAGGTCATTCCTGAAACTCCTGCAAATAAAGTAAACAAAGTTTTCAGTATTGCTCAAATGCACCAGATTTAATGGGTTAAAAGTGCTATTAACAGCTTCATCTGAGCTCTTTTGCGTGGCAAATTTTGTCCGGCTCAGACTTTATTTTTTTATTTAATTTACAATCATTTGGTGAAAGTCTGCACTAGCATTCTATCTAGACTCTATTTAATATGCACCAGAATTATTGTATTTGATATATATCAATTTTAAATCTGTTTCAACACAACCTTGAATGCCTTTCTGGCAGTATATCACTTCATCAGTCTAGCTTAACTAGAGCTGCTTTTTCATTTTTTATTGCCCCCATAAAATCTAGGAATGGAACACTTCGATTTTTCTAGCAGTAATTTTTATTACTTTTAGCCTTTTTTTTTAAGTACTTGTCAGTGAGATACAGTACTTTGTGCAGAGTATATTTTTCAGCTATGCATTATATTTTTATTTCAATTTATTTTAGACAGAATGTATAGCATACATCTAAATAATACCTACGGTAGTTCAAATGAGTGTATTATGAATGTAATTAGAATGGATATAAACTCGGTTCATCCACCAGGATTGGTGTATTTCAGTTGCCTGCCTCTAGTCATAGTCACTTTGAAGTAAGGCTTGAAAGGATAACTCATGTTGTAGTTTTAATGTTGCACATAAAATCATATTGCAACACAGGAGGGGAAAATGAATTTACTGCAATTTTTATGTTTTTATTTTAATTCTTAGGTTTTTCTAGATTTTTCCCTGGAGTGTGTTATTGCACTACTTTTTATTTTTTCCCTTAAGAAAATAGAAATTGCCATATTAGATCAGACTAGTGATCTGTCTAGCCAGATAGTCTCTCTTAACAGGAATGTGTGCCAAGTGCATTAAAGAGAAATGTAAAGGCCTACAATAGGCCTCTGTAGAAACAATTGTTACAGAAAAATCTCCCCGATGGAAGAGCCTGTTCCAATCACCATTAATTCAACATTACTCTGAGCTCCAAAGTATTCAAGTTCATATCCTTTTGTCTAAAACGTATGGTTTTGTTTGTTGTTCCCCTCTGCACCATGTCTGATCATAGTAGCTGCTGGAGCATAGTCTGCCTTCTGTTCTGTCACTGTTCTAGACATTTTGTGGCCAAATTATTTCATCCTTCTAAGCCTTGGTTGTTCCTTTTATAAAATTAGGTAAATGGTATGGATTATCTTTCTGTTAAAATGTCTTGAGATTTATACATGCAAAATGTCATGGAAGTTCTAGTAATGCTATTAAATTCAAGATACAGTTAAACTTTTCGCACAATTCAGATATTATATGCGTTTGTGTGTTTCTGTGAAGTTCTTTGCCTTAGTCTGATGATGTCCTGGTGTGCTCCACAGCCAACTGGTGTACACTCTGAGGAAATTTTTTTCAGTGGTGAAATTTCTTATTTCCTGAAAGTTTAGGAGGGAAGAGTACGAAGGAAAGGAGAAAAAGTTTTTGCTCTTCAGTTGGTTGAAATTACATACGTAGCAGTTAGAGTTCATTTTAGAACATGCTTTTGTGTTGGTTCCATTAGTAATGCTAAACAAGAACCTGTGTAACCTGAGTTTAATGTTTCTGTAAGTAAAGAAAACTGTGACCAGGTATGTCTAAACAGTGTTCCTCAACTATATGGTAAGTGTCCCCTCATTATTCTCATTCCGCTTAATGAATATGAATAATACATTTTAAATAATACCTATAATAATAGAATGTGAGGGGAGAACAGGAACACTTTTCTAATGAGGGCTTTTGAATGACATTGGAAAAGGGTTCTGGGTTAAATCATCTTCCTTGCTCTGGGTTGAATTAGCATAGATTTAATGCCAGTGATAATTCGATGCTATTGTGAGATCGGTAGTTTAATGCATCTGGCAGTGAGACAGGGATTTTCTTTCTCTGACAGCACTGAATAAACCCCTGTAATTCTTTTCCTTCAGCTCTCGCACCTATCCAGACTTCAACTTAATGAAAGGCCAAAGAAATCAGGAGTCTGCTGAGCATCTATGACTCAAGCACAGGCAGAACGAGCAGAATGAGATGCTATCTTAGCATATTTTGTGGTTCAGAATCATTAAGTAGACTAATGGCTGCATTGGAGGGCTAAGTTTACATTTCCACCTGCTGAGTATCGCAGAAGGCTCCCGTCATAGTAAAGTGTGTATATTGACGTAGTACTCCAACAGCCTGCTACAGTAAAGTTGTTTTAATTTCGTAAAGCAAGATAATCTGAAGCAGTTGAGGTTTTGGCATTTTACCCTAAATATATTCACATCACTACGTTATAGCTGGCCCACAGCCGATGACCCCCAACACCAATGCTGTGTAAGGGGAATGGCATAAACGTGTTAAAACTGTCTTTGAAGGGAAGCCATTTACAGTGTAAGTCCATAGGTTTTAGTGATTGTACAAAACCTAAGAACTGTGGAGTATAATTTTTGAGTACAGTTTTACTGGCGCGATATTTGTTAGCTCTTTATATGCCTATCAAACTAGGGGTACCTCTGTTGAACATCATAGGATCTGTATGTATCAGTCAGCTTGTGGGACAGTCCAGATAAGGTATTACTGCTGGTTCAGGTCATGATCTGATTTAATGACAATAGAGGAGAACCCACTATCTCTGGTCAAGTCTAAATTTGGCTTTGAACCTAATGAGTGTTGGACTAGATTCTAAATAAAGGGATGACACAAAAGGACTCGCAGTCTTGTGGAGTTCAGGACTCTGCATGTGTGCCACAGACATTGGTTTAAAACCAGAGTCTGTTCAGTTCTGCTGTTGTTCCCAGCCCAAATGAATTCAGCGTTGTCTTCACCTTGCAAAGGCGAGCATGGATGTATGGTGACCTTTCCACTTAGTTTTTCCTGAAATTATGAGAAATTGGGAAGGTAGGATCAGATTTTTACTTGTGTTTAGAGAGGTGACTGTTCCTTCAAGAGCCTAGTGTTTTGACTGTTGTAAAAAGGTAACGGTGTGTCCCCATAAGGACTCCTCAAGCCAAGTAGTAATATATACTCGACTTTGATTTTAGACCCCTTTGAGGAAGATTTGCTCTGAAGGTCCAGTCTCAGCTGAGTTATTAATCTAATGAAAAATTGCCCGTAAGTGCCATTTTTACATGGTTGTCCAATATTTTCCCCAAATTATTCTCATTGTTAATTGTATCAGTTTCTTTTCTGACCTTAAATTCTTGTCCTTAGAAGAGTCTCATGATAGCCTGTTTCATAGCTCGCTTCTGTTTTATGAAAATGTATTACTCTTTATCTGAAAAGTTTAATTGAGATTTAATCTCATCCGTGTCTTCTTAGAGCCTAAACGGTTATCTTTTTCCTCCAAATTTAACACTTGAATAACACCGAAACACTGCCTGTGTGGCGAGCCTTAGGGCAGCCTTATACCTGAAGAGTAGTACGTGGGCTTTTTTAGTCACAGCAAGGACTGTGAGTATGTTTCTACAGAAAACTTCAGGCCTTTAATGTCTGTGTTTTTATGTTGGGACTTCCGATATTGTATTTATCTTGACCATATATAGACAAGTTTAATGCTACTGTCTTCATCTTTTAACAGGTAGTCAGGCAATGTAATTTTACTGTATTCCTCGTAAGTTATAACCTAATGGCAGTGCTGACCAAAACCAGGAAAAGGTATGCCAGAAACTATTCGGGTTAATTGAAGTTAATTCTAGAACTGTTTTTTTTAATAAACGATGAATTTGAATCAGAGTGATGGGGGAATATGGAGTTCTGGGTAGGGATAGCTATGAAGATTTGTATGCAAAGAGCTGAAAAGTTTATTTTCTGTTCGTTCTCTCGAAAATGTGCTATGGTGCATGTCAGGAATAAACAGCTGCTGCTGCAAGTTCACATAACGAAAATACGGTGAACAGCAGGCGTTAAGGCTTGTAAAGCATAGTAAGCATGTAAATAATCCACGAGATCAGAGTGCCAGGGTCCCAATCTTTAGATAGTGACAGCTCAGCTGTCAGTGATACGCTGTGAAGAAATAGTTAAACCTCAGTAGATTGATTCTAGTACTTTTAATCTGAGGAAAAAGCGGGAGCTCTCCAAAACTCAGAGGAAAGTTGTGAATGTATTCCTTTGTGAAGAGGGCTAGATAGAGACTTCAGATATGCACAATAAAGCTTGATCCCCCCAAGTTTAAATAAAATACTGTATTTTAATAAAGCATTCAAGAATAAAGGCAGTTGTTAGCGAAGAAGCAGAGAAGACATGCTTTGATTAATACATCAGACTTCACATTTCTCATTGCTTGCTTAGCCTAAAACTTAAGTATCAAAAGAGCTTGTTTACACAAGGGTTTGTTTATTTACAAGGATTATACTTGTTAACTGACAGTTTAAAAGGAATTAAGTAGGCCTCCAACACTGATAGTGTAGCATTAGAGAGAGTATTAAATGCTGACCTTGGATTCAGTTAAAGGCTGCCTTCTCCCTTTCCTCCCATCCACTAGTCTGGAGAAGGGATGGAAGTTTAAATATGCCAGAGTTGATAATCGTTATGCAGTTAGATGGATGATTGAAATAAAATTTTCGCTGAAAATGTCTGTAGATGTTTTAAGGGATGATTGTAGACCATGGCGATCCCAGGGAGGTTTGCCACCGATGCTCACAGCAGAGCAGCAGGATGAAAGCTCGTGTACACAAGGACTTTGCACGGATGAATCTCTTCTGAACTCTGTATTCAGCACCCAGAAATGTTGACAGAAACTCTTCCAATCACCTAAAAAGAAGTGGAATGAGGGATAACTTTTGCAGGAAGGGTCTTGAAAATAGTCCTGGTAGAAAAACTTCCATGTGAAAAGAAGAAAAAAAAGTCTTATAAGGGATATGATTGAGGTCACAGCATAACAGAAAATACCCCACTGAGCAGGGCAAGCCTGTGGAAGAACATTGCACCCAGGGGTTGCGGAGGGGAATAAAAGCAGCTGCCGTTAGCTGAGCATCTGTGAGAACTCGGCCTTCACAAGAGCAGCACAGGTCATAGCAAAGCAGCTAAAATGGAAAACGACTTGTTTCATATAAGAAAACAGTTAAAAATGTGTGGGCTGCTCTTATTCTGGTCAGTATTTTGGGTTTCTTTGTTGATGGAACAGTTTTACAGGGCAGACATTTTTGATACTGAACTGCCTCAGAATATGTTAGTGTTATTTTTTCAATGCCAAAGATGGAAATTCAAAACCTTCTATTTCAAATATAATATACTGTACCATATTTTAATATAGGATTTATCAGTATAAAGAAACGGATGTTTCCACAGGATTTTTTGATGCAAGTTGAAATACTTCAGTTTTTTGTCCAGCATTTTTTCAAGTTTCAACATTTTGTCCTGATTAGGATGAAAATACATTTCGACGTGACTGTAAATGAAAATTATATTTGACCATTACTTCCAACTATCTTCGTGTAGTACCTTGTTAGTGCAATACAGTGAAAAGGTCACATTGGAAACGTCTTCTATGATGAAACAGTATGTGAAGGAGAACTCCTCAGGGGAGCAGATGACATTAATGGGAAATATAAAATGCTACATTAATATGCTGGTGTTTGCAGGGGTGGGGTGTTTCTTGTTTGTTTTTTTAGGTATAAAGGACAGCAAAGTACCCCTTAAAGCAAGTTTTCAAATAAGTATGTTTTTAGCCTACAAAATAAAAGGGGAGAGGAAATGTTAGCTGATGATTAATAGAAGATTTTCACAACTTAATTAAAAAGTCAGTCATTTGCAAATCAGTGAGTACATTTGGAAATCTCAACTTTTGGTCAGTGTTCCTCTTGGCTACAAAGTATTATCACACTTACACTACATTTTCTGTTTAGACATGCTCTGCTTGCACATGTTCCATATATATCTTTATGAAATTCCATGGTATATTATTTAGTTTTATTTCCATGTAGTGAAAGGTTTTCCCCCCCTCCACCACCCAGTCTAAAACCTGGATTTTTCAAGACAAAGCATTTGCCATAGCAACAGAATTATTTTTTTTTTAAATAAAAAAGTAGTAGGATTCTGATAGTAGAATATAATACAAAGAAGTCCAGAAAAATGTGTAGAAGGAGCGTTGTGGTGCATTATTATTGTCATCATCTCCTGCTTACATGACTGCCTTTTCTGTACTGCTTTAGATGCCTTGAAGTTCCAGTCGGGAAAGAAAACTCTGTTGTGCTTGGCACTGTACCTTCGTGGAATGTAATGCAAGGACAGTCTCACATGGAAAGGGTGTCGGTGATTTTCACATGCTAAGAACAGAATGTTCAGACACTAACTGGGAGGCCTTGAGATGGCCCAAATCTGGTAGTGACTGATTCTCCACTTGCCTGTTGTGGGTTTTACAGGGATGTAACTCTGTTCGTACAGATGAATTTATTTCCAAAAATATAATGACAGAATTGGATCAGCTCTCTTCCTTACTTGCTCTTGTTTACTCATTATTTTGTTCTTAACCAATCAAATTCTCAGCATATGATTTTTCTGAATTAGCAATATAAACTCCGTAAGGCTGAGCGTCAGCCCTCGACTCCGACACACATATGTGGTGTTCTCATCCCTGTGAGGGGTTACATGGCAAGAGACGTGCACTGGTTGAAAATTTAGATGCGTTACTACTCCAATATTCTAGAAATTAAACCCAGTGGTATTTGCCAACTGTAGTATTTTTGTAGTATCTTCCACAAGAAAAGGGATTATTTTTAGAAAAAATTATTTTTCCCCCAGTTTTGCAGCTCCAGGCACTATGTGACCTTGGCAAGTCTTTTATTGTTTCTCCATGTTTTCAGCATTTCTGGATAGAGAAGACACTGTATCCTGCAACAACCTAAAAATACAGAAACATTTTGAAAGCCTTTTAAAAGTAATGATTTCTCTTTATTCCTAATTATGATGGTATATTTTTAGTATTTTTATGTGGGCTTAACTATAATATTTGGATGCTTAGTGCTGACTGTTCTGTACCTAAATATTCAAATGATATTAATATCAATATGACTAGAACTTAGGACGCCTCAATTCTATTCCTGGTTCAACTGGTGTCCTGCTGTGTGACAGCACTCAGAACAACAGTCCTGTAGATAAAATGATGATAATGTTGTTTACTTTCTTGATGAGGCATTGAGATCTCTAGATGAAAAGCTCAGTACTCAGTCATGTTACAATAATCATGGCACTGAGCAAGAGTAAAGGGAAATGTGCTTGTGGAGGTGGGCAGACTATGGTTAGAACCTGGTGCAGATGCATAAACACAAAGTTGGATCATGTGGAACCTTGATAGAGATGAGAAATTGTGCCAGATGTGAACCAAATAACAAGTTTGTTCTGAAGACTTTTTTTTCTCTTTAAATTGCTCCACTGGTTTCCGTTGCAGCATTGCTACAACTGCCAACTGGGATCAGTGAGCTTCGGAATAGTTCTGAGGTGGGCTATGATACTGAATCCTGCATTTTAAGAGCAATTAAGATGTTAAAAAATGATCATGGGCTCTCTTCCCACTCGTATATCTTCAACTTTGTTTCCTGTCTGTCAATCTTGGGCATATTGTCTATCAAATAGTTGTAAGGCATTAATTAGACAGCCAAGGCCATTTTATCTGGGAAGGACTTTTCCTGGCGTATACAGAAAGAAAAGGCTCTAATATTCTTAATCCTTCAAAAATTATGCATTCCTGAAGGAAGAGAGAAAAAAACCCTACCTGCCTGTGTGTGTTTATATATATATACATGCTTTTCTAGAGACCTTTAAGTGGAAGGATTCTATGAAGTAACATGCAATTTGTATAGTACAACACTATCTAATTATTTGTAAGTTGGCAAGAGTGACCTTTCTCACATTAAAAATGTCACTTTCTCAAGACCTAAAATCAGCCACAAAACGAAAACTGCACTCTAAGTTATTCTTGAGCAGAAAAATTCATCCTTTTAATCCTTCCATCATATTTCCTTGCATCTGGTAAAGCATAGTCAGGGAAAATTACCACAATTTCAGGGCACTGTAATTTGTATAGTTATCACGCAAGCATAAAACTTAAATTCCTTGCCTCCCCTGCTCCAGTATAATACTTCAGGATCATTTTATGTGTTTTCCTCACCCAGACTGAGGGAGACATGCAAGTCCAACAGAAGAAATATATTCCAGTTGTCAGGGTGTCAGCACAAGGCTGGACCACGGGGGCATAATTTTTAGCAGTGTCACATAATTCCAGGATGATCCTGGGCAAGCCTTTCTCTACAGATTTGTTGATGGATAATATTGCAGTGTACTACAATTTAGTATATGGGAATTAATATATGAGATACAAAATGCCTAACGTTCTCTGGCTGAGCGAAGAACAACAGAGCAAATAACAGCTAAATATTTGTTTGATAGATAAAGAAAAGGTTTGGATTTCTTAGAGAACAGAAGAAAGGGAATGCTAGCTGAAAAAACGTAATTTAAATGCAGTTTGACAACATGAATCAAACTGATCTGTAACTGATCTGTTTTTTTTCTATATTTAAAGGGACTTTTTAATCATTGTATTTAAATTTTCCCTGGAACAGATGCTTCCAAATAAGAAGTATTTTTTTTTTTCATTTTGAAATTGGTAAATGAAACATTTTAGCAATTTAAAATGCTTATTTTTATTTCTTTGGCTGACAACACTTGCTGAAATTTCTCATTTGACAAGTATGACAGATTTCAATCTTTGTGAAACAGAGTTTTTGGCTTATTTAAAAAAAACCCCTTGTCCCTCTAATTGATAATTCTCAAATCTGATAACAGGGCTAATGATGTTTTATGAATTCACTGCTAGTTCATTCTTCTGTCAAAAACCTGAATCCTGAAAGGTCATAAGCAGCGGTAAGCCCCGGAAATATGTTTCTTTTGTCTTTTACCCAGCTATGTGGGTGCTACATTGCTCAAAGGGCCATCCACGTAACTTTTCAGTGGAGAAATTCTAATAGGGTGTGACCTGGCTGGCAAGAAAGATTAAATTGGTATCACTCAAGTTCCACGTGAGTTTGAAAAGACGCTGCTAAACTCTACGACATTGAGCATCTTGGAATTCCTTAAAAGTGGTTGGCATTCAGCATTCGCTGGCTGATAAAGAATGTAGTTCAGGTGACCAAACAGTGAGGTTGTCACCCAAATGATGGGGTTTAGGTTTCATTAGATAGATGAAAAATATGCTTTCTGTAGTTTCTGGTGAAAACAAAGAAAAGTGTAGGGGAAAAAAAATGAAGTGCATGGGAACACCTAATACTGGATGAACTGAGTTGCCTTTGCTGCTCTTTTTAATTTTCCTTAGAAACTGTTGGACCACTTTGTATTTCTGGTAGCAAAAAACCCTGAACATTTGAAAGGCTTTTTCCCTATTTTTACTGTTCTTTTTTTTCTGATCTATTTCATCTTATTTCTCAATTTTTTCCATATTCTGCTATATTCTTACTCAATCTGTCAACATGAGTTTTTACTCCAGATTTTTTCATGAACCCATTTTAGGTTTGTGTTGTGTAAGAATCTGCTTTTTTTAGGGATGTTTCTACCTTGCAGAGCAAGAGAGGGAACCTGGGAAATTGCAGTAATAGTCTTGTAAAACTCAAGAGGATGATGGAATCCAAATTATATTTTCTTAATTTTTTAAACAGTGATTTCTAAGTAATTACATGACACATTAGTGCCGAATCATGAATACTGAACTTCTGAAAATGTGGTTCATAATTTTTATTTTTTCTCCTGAATTTTCCCCTCTGAGGCCTTCTGCAGGTTGTTACTTGAAATCTTTATGTTCTTCTCTTAAATTTCAGAGCCAAATCTTACCATTCCTTTAACTCCAAATTATGAAGCCAGGTGCTTCATCTGGCTTCATAAACAATAGCAGTTTTCAAACCACTGACTTCAAGCTTTCTAGTCACCGTTGGAAATAAAAATGCCAGAATGTAGCAAAGGAAGCTACTCTTAAGGGATCATAATGGGGCTGCAGGAAAGGGGGGAGGGACTCTTGATCAGGGGGGTAGGGATAGGATGAGGGGTAACGGGTTTAAACTGACAGAGGGGAGATTTAGATGAGATCTAAGGAAGAAATTCTTCCCTGTGAGGGTGGGGAGGCCCTGGCACAGGTTGCCCAGAGAAGCTGTGGCTGCCCCCTCCCTGGAAGGGTTCAAGGCCAGGTTGGACGGGGCTTTGGGCAACCTGGGCTAGTGGAAGGTGTCCCTGCCTGTGGCAGGGGGGTGGGACTGCATGGTCTTTAAGGTCCCTTCTAACCCAAACCATTCTAGGATGCTGTGGTCTTAAATTGAGTTCCTTCTTGTTACCAAAAAGGCAAGTCTTATACAAGCCAGTAGCTGTGAACTCCTGTTGTTCTGGAGCGTTTGATTCTGATTTGTCAGAATGTCAATCCAGCAGTGGCAGGGGAAAGGGAAGGAGGCTGCTACATATGTTTCAAATTTTCCTCCTTTTAGCATACACTAAAACACTTCTTTTCAGTACTATGTGTGAAGAATACGTACTAGCATGAGCAGTTACTGCATTTTCACTAATTCTAGGCATAATAGACTACCAAAATGTACATATTAATGAGATTTTTACTGTGCCTAGTTTAATGGTCTAGGTGCTTTTTGAATGAAGACGACACCTCTCCCAGGAGAAAAAAAGAATCTGCTCGGCCTGGCACTGTGCTGTTGCTTGCTGAGAAGTTCTTTGTCGATTAGTTATGTTTAATCTGTGTTTTGAAAGTAATAGGTTATTCTATTGACTAAATAATGTTAATGCTGAAATCATTATAAAAATGTCAAGAAAATTTCTTGCTTTCTTGGGTCCTGCATGAGGTGAAGTGCTAATTTCAATAAATCCTGGTCTTAGATGGTGAAAGTTTTCTTGGAGACCTGTGTATGAATGCAGATGTTTTTCTATCTTTCTAAATTATTACGCTAGCATTTCATTACTTAACTTGGGTTATCCCTTCTGTTTTCCTGATGCGTTGTTGCCAAAACGATGTCGATGTATGTTCATGAACAGCTTTGCTGGTTGCTTTCACACGGGGAAGTTTTTATTGCAGAGGGACATGCTTTATGACTTTGGGGTTAGTGCTATTTTAATAACAGTTTTTAAAAGTTAATTCTTATAGATAAGTTTCTCCAAGTAATTTCATTCTGAGTGTAGTAGTGATGTCCCTATTCAGAGCTTTTAAAATACTCAAATAGCAGTCTCAAGCTATCGGGAGTATCGAGGGATATTCCACTGGCATTAGAATTCCCACTTATTTAAATTGGGACTATTGAGCTGATCTAGCACAAGGGTTCTTGGCTTTAATAGTGAAAGAAAACTGCAAACACATAAAATGGGCTAAAAGGAGAAAGTTAATGGAAACACAAAAACACTTTTAGGATTAAAAGAGAGCTGTTTCTTTTATGCTGAGTCTTGTTGGTTAGGACATGCAGCTTCTGCCATATTGAGAGACTGACTTCTGCGTGGGTTTCTATCTGATACCACAGTATGGAACATACATACAAATAACCCTTTTATGTGTCAACTAGAAACTCTGACCTTTAAATAACGAATTAGGAGATGGGAAGACACTTGAAATCAGTGAAGCTAGTCTCAACTGAGAAGCAGAAACTTATATGGGGACTGATACGAAGCCCATTAAAATAGAGTGTTCCTGTTGACTTGAGCAGTCTTTCAGTTAGGCCCATGGTTAATTAATTAAGCTGGCTTTCAAACAGCTAGACATCTCCAGGCACCTTACAAGTTATTCTAAACTGTGAGTTGTCAGCACAGAGATAGATGGGATAGTTTGAGTTTGAATAACGTAAGTCTGTTGGCTCTGTAACAATACAGTTGAAAGAAGTTGCCTGGCAAGGACAGTCATCATAAGTGTGATGTTTATATAGAATACTTCTGAGAAAATGGAGAAAAGCCACATTTTTTTTCTCCCTTCTTGCTCATATAGGAACTCCTGGAGCGTTTGTATTTTGTCAACTGCATTTAAAGTAGATGTTTCGTATTGTGCTTGTGAACCAGGACAGTCTCCCTCTCTAATGGATGTTCTTTCTGAAGCCTTCACATATCGGTTCCATGCAAGATTCTTCATTGTATATGATGATTAATTTAGGCTTTTGGCGATTCTTGAGGGAAAGAACTTCATCTGACAGTAGTAGTGACACTCCTATCTCTGCAGGCTAGAACTGTAGGTCAACAGCTTTCATTTACAGAGCAAATTTTAATCTGTGAAAATACCAGTCATGAGAATAAACCATGAGAAATCTTTGGGATTGCACAGTGCCAAAACTAGCTATTTTCATTTCTAGTCTAAAGTGTCAAGGACTTTAGTCTCTGTTGGAGTGGTGAACCACCTTTATTGTTAGGACGATCTTTGAGAAATGTGCAAATACTTGTAAGACAGAATTCCAACTCCAGAAGCTGCCTTCCATGGCAGTAAAGAAAGGGAAAGAAAATATTGTAACTTCTTTCTTTGATGTGAGGTAGTGCTGTGTAATCCTCCCTGGCACAGATAAAACATTTGAATCTAATTTAATGTCAAATAATAAATTACTTGCATTTACCCTAAAAGATAAACGAGTTGCATCATTAGATTGCAGGATCTGTAGTAAGCTGTTGTCTTTTCTCACTTTCACCTTACGTCTCCCACCTTCATTTGTCTTGTCAATTTGTTGCAACTCTTCTGGTGCCTGGACAGCCAGGCTCTTTTATTTGGGCACTGAATTTGTGTATGTATCTTAATAGTTTCATAAGCAAAGTTGATCCTCGCTTGTATGTTTTTTAGGTGACGATGATGATACAGATAGTGATAAAACATTTCTTGTTTTAGACATATGATGCACTGTCTCCCAAGTTTGTATGTTAGACTGTTCTGGAAATTGTTGTTCCTTATATATAATAGTGAAAGATATGTTAAACTTGATCTTAATTATAATTATTTTTCTAAAAGAAAATGGAACCATTCCTGATGAGCCGTGCTAACTCTGGCTCTAAATTCAGCGTGAACTTCTTTGTGACTTTGTCATTCTTGCATGTATTTGAACGAAACAGAGATCTTATTTTCTAGTCTTGGTGTGATATAAAGGGTTTATCATTTCTACAGTGCTGCTTCTGTATGAAAATCTCATTATGTATTTCAAAAAGAATGCAAGCAGTATGATTTTCAGGAAGTGTAATTACATTTGGAGCTGAAAGGTAGCTGTCTTGAAACATTTGACCTTCCTAATAGGCTGGGCAGAACATGTAATGGATACTTAGGCTTTAATGGTCTTGGAGGACTGAGTAAAGGTGATCTTTAAATAGGGATCCTATTTAGTGATTGTACCAAGGATGTGTTTAGCACAGGCAAATTTATAATGGGGGACCAGTGCCTCTGCCTCCCCCCTTATAAAGATTTGTAATAAAAGAGGAGTACTGAAACCTAGAGTGTGCCAGAGTGGCTATATAGGGAAATCCAGGCCCATGAGAATGAGCACCTGAGGTTTGAACCAAAAGCCCCAGTGAAATCAAAGGGCATCTGAGTCCTTAAAATAACGATCTGGGGGGGAGGATCAGGTCTCATCGTATGTTTGTCACTTTGTCCTTGCCTGTAGAAACTTATAGTTTGACCATAGCCATGCTTAATGTTTATTTGTGTTCATTATTTCAATAATATTTTCAGAGCTGGTATCTGTATTTAAGCTGTTGATG
The DNA here is from genome assembly GCF_031877795.1 of Strix aluco. Classification (NCBI taxonomy): domain Eukaryota; kingdom Metazoa; phylum Chordata; class Aves; order Strigiformes; family Strigidae; genus Strix; species Strix aluco. The sequence goes on along the minus strand of NC_133958.1, from coordinate 3,202,426 downwards.
TTAAGCACATAGTTATGATTATCTGTTCCTTGCAAGAGAAAGACATCACAAGCTATAATGCATTTTAGAAAAGAAAAACACATAATATTTTTTGATCTTTTATAGCTCGAATTCTGGATTCACAGTTTTAGTCAGTCTAACAAGCTTTTTGGAATTTTTATTGTTAGGCATTTTGTTCTTTAGGGAACATATCAATGTACATGTGTGTGCAAACTGCACTTACCAAAGCTTAAACGCCTTCATTAGGTGAATTAATTCACCCTTGATTACTGGACTCGGTAAGTAAATATCTCGGGTGAGGGACATCTCTGCTATCTTTAAAGGTAGGAATTTGGTTGTGGCAGGAGGGCGCAGTGACGTGACGGCAATACCCTAGTCCTTTGTGATCTAGAACAGCCCTTTCTGTCATAACTCATGTAATTTCCAGCAAGTTGCTTAATGTCTGTAAGTGATATTTTTAATGGCTAATGTTTGTCACTGTGAGGCTAATCTTCCTAGGCTCCTTTAATAGGCAGTGGGGAATGCTCTTAACTGCCCTGAGCACTTGGATTGTAAAGGGAAACTAAGGTGATCTTGACAGGGCTTACATTAGCTTTTGTGAAATCCACTTGTATTTGTGTGCTTTTTACATGCAGAAAGGTGATTATATGTCTATTGTGCTTCATACGGGTCTAGTGAGGGCTGTCGCATCTCTGTAGTATGAATCTGAAGGCCAAGAGTATCACAAAGGTTATATGTAAAAGCTCTACACCAAGTAGTACTCTGTAGCCTCTGGCCATATAAATAACTGTAAGCTAAATGGGTTGGTGCTCATTTTTGTTACCTTTACTGCTGAAGGAACAAACAATGTCCAATATTATTTATTTAAAACCTCTCTGGAATGTTACCAGCCAGCAACAATCAGAGGCTTGAGCTTTACTGATATCAGCAAACCTTCCACATATGGGAAGTACAAGCACTTGGAGATGTATTGAATGCCACATGACAGAGAGACTACTTGACATGTATTTTATTTCTAAAATGTCACTAGCTGAAAATTAATCAGACCTGTAATGCATGTTTGAATTCATTTATATTGCTGTTGGAAGCAATATCTCAAGAGCCTCAGACAGATGTGTGACTGCTGTAAGCAGGTGGTCTTCTCAATGGCTTAGAAAATGCTTCAAAACACCACCCCACCTCTCCCAATTCCTCTCTGCCTTTGCCTGCCTGACCTTTTGGAGCAAACTGAAGGTTTTAACGCAAGAAAAGGGGAAAACCACCACCATACCTGAACTCATGCCTTCTGCTCCTGTCTGGACCTTCTCCAGCTTCGCAGCATTTGGAGTTTCTCCTGCGATTACTGTGGTGGCCTGTACCTGTTGGTGCAGCCTGTGTGAGCTCCTGTTGAGCTCTACCTTAAGTAGATACAGAGTGTAATTGAGCTTTCTGCCTAGTGAAATCCTGAGATGGTCCCATCTGTTAATAGTGCATAATACTAGGAACTGCCATTTGTTGAAGCCCTAGAGTTCATCATACTTGTCAGAACTCTAAGCATAGCAGCTGAATGGGGCATGAACATGCACAGTGCAAGATTGCAGCAAATCGCTCATTTGGACCCTTTCCAGCTCCGTGGGGTCAGTCTGCACATGATTTCCCTGGGCTTCTCAAAGGTGAGGGTGGAGGAATAGCTCCCCTCCTGGAGATTGTGTTTTTTAAATCATCAAGAAGTCATATGTGCATGCTTTAATTTGTAGCCTTGCTTAAATTATCTAGAGTCCTTCAAAAGGGAAAAAAAAAAATCAATTTGACTTTGGCAGCTGTCTCTACAATGCCTGCCAATCACCATAGTATCTTGGCTATTTTTAAGTCTCCTGAAATCAGTCTGCATTAAGGCAATAGCTGTGCTTGGATTTAAGCCCAGGACTCTATCAATATAAAATGATTTGTTGCAAGTTTAAAGATGCTTCATCCCTATTCTCTCTCTTTTCATTTACATTTTAAGCTTTCATCAAAATGTGGATCAACAGTACTAATAGAGCCTTTTTTTTCTCCATCCTACTTTATGCTTTCTACAAAGATACCTGAGACTGTATGTCCTTAACCTCTGTCTGACATGAGGGTGGTCTTCCGTCTGTTCAAATAAGAAGGACCAGTTTGGTCAGTGAAAGAACCTGCTGTGAGTCTTGCCAACCTTGTACCGTTTGAATGTGTTCCAGTAGAGTTCTGAGGAACACGAAACACGTGTGTAAGAGTGTGATCAGAAGTGAAAAGGTGATGATCCTTCATGCAATAGTTAATGGATATAATACTTAAATAGGAGATTTTGGTTTCCCAGATTTAAGACCCATGTTTTCGAAGTGCTGAGTGTGTTAGACCTACCCACAGACTAGCTATAGATGTCTTCAGGGCACTCGCCTGTTACCTGCAGTTGGGGCGATGCTCGTGTTTCAGTTTTCTCCATAATCTGGTAGGAGTCGTGCCCACAAGGGGAGTAATTGTGGATGGTTGGTTTTTTTTTTCAATAATCAAGTTTCTCATCGCTAATCTTGCCATTCACTTTGTCATTTCAAACTTGCATGCAATCATTGTGTCTGTCCACACAGGCTTTGTTCTTCAGTGAGATTGCCCCTAGGGGAAACCCGTACCCGATACTACGGTCCGTGCTGTGGAGAACTGCAGACAATTAAGTACTCTAAATCACTTTGTTGTGATCAAGTGGAATAGTGTTGTTAGAGTCAAGCTTGTTTTAATAATAACAATTTAAAATAATAAATCAAGATAATGTTCGTTGCTTCAGCTTCTCTTTAGTAGAAGCATGATTTCCCTGTATGTGTTTTCCCAGATTTCAAGGGATTTCTGTGGCAGCCACCATCACACAGAAGAAAGAAGGTATTTTATTCTGTGACATAAAGCCAATGATTCTGTCAATCTCAGTGGCGTAATCTCTATATGCTATTAGAAAGTATTAGCTCTCTTTTCTCACAGCTCTCAAAGCAATATTGTTGTGAGAACTGTTAACAGAAGAGGGTATTCAATTAAATATGGGCCATCCCTTTACAAATACATTTAAAAATATTTTCACGTTTTCGTGACTAACGTTATGGTTTATTTGTAAATAGCAGTGCTGTCCCCCATGAACGTGGGTGATGCAGTAGAAACCTTTCTCCTTAATACCCCTCCTACCCCAGATTTATAATGGCCAGCTCCCTCTGCCTGAATAGCCCCGCTGCTCCTCATCCTTCGGTTTTCACACACCTGATCTAGGAATACAGAGGAGAAAACTGTACAGAGGTTATCCAAGCCGTGCATATTGTTTCCCCCATAGTCTTTGCCATCAGCAGAACAGAGAAATGTTTTTAAAAACTAATTGCTCTTGGCATCCCTGTTTTACAAATACTCAACTGCATAAAAGTGCAGTAACTTTCCTGAGGTCAGGTGTAGGTAGCAATTAGGCCAATTTCCAGCCGAGAGCTCTGCTCACTCCCATCCAAGGGGGTGTGTGTCTTCCCGTTAGAAGAACTCAACATCTGACTCTGGGCTAGTTAATATAGGTTGGTTTTACACTCACTGCTTAAGCCTTTGCCTCCCTTAGTGTGTATGTGCAGCCAAGTTTCCTCTCAGTATCCTGGAGAAGACATTTGTGATGTTTTTTCATACTGCAAAGGTTGTGTTGCAGCCTGCCAGGGTTTGGGCGGTAGTGGGAGTGGGGGGGTGTTGTGCCCATGTCTAGGTTTTTGTGGGTGCAAAAGCTGCAGGACTGTTACGGGTGGAGTAGGCTTAGTGTGGTACTTAGTCTGTACTGAGTGTAGAGCAAACTATCCTTTTGCCTAAATCTGTGTTTCATCTCAGAAGAAGCTGAAGGGAGTAAAGTAGAGCAGGTAGCTGGTTACTGAGTCCTGGAGTGAAACACAGAGGGAGCAAATTGACAATACAGACTATTGGAGTTCTCTAAGGGGGAGGAGAAGGAGCCTTCTCAAACTGAAGCCCATATTTTGCCCCTTTTCTGAATTTTTTCAAGACATGATCATCAAATACCATATTAAAAAAAAATCTGAACTTTAAAACAAATAAAACATTACTTAATCTGTGACAAAAAGGTTGGGCAGTATTTTTCTTGAACTGCACCTTTGCTGGAAATATTTCTTAAAAAACCCATCACTTTATGTGTTCTAGCTTAATCTGATTTCTTACATGTATATGTAATTTAAAGCAGAACTCTTCAATGTTCTCTGTGGGTGAGGGAGTTTCTAAAAAAAAAAAAGTTTTCTTGCCTGTCCTGTCTCAATATATGCACTAGATATTATATAAGTAAACATTCCTGTTTGTTGTTCAGCTCTTTTTTGCCTTCAAGGCTTGTTGCAGTAGCATTAACACCTCTGAGGGAAAAAGTTCGTATTCATTATTTAATTCTTTAAGTTTCATAATTACACAAGATGCCGAACTTGTGTAATTTCTGTACTACTTGTGTGAATACCTCTGGAGGCTGTATCACTATTTTCACTCGTGGCTTAGCGTTTTGAGCTCTTTAGTTTATCAGCAGTGTAAGGAAAATCTTCCTGGAGACTTTCCATCAAACCCATTTGTTGATGAAGGAGGGAACATCTTTTCTAATGCTTTAAAACAGGAGCCGTAAATTCTGAAGTGAACTTTCAGTGCCCCTATTAATAGATAAGTAATTTTTTTATCATCGCCCTGACCTGAGTAGGTAAAAGGGGACGTGTTGGGAAGGTGAATGCTGTGAATGGGGAGATTGACATGATTTAGAGAACGTGGTTTTGCTTTGTTCCTTGATACTTTGTGTGTGGGCATGAGAGAGAAAAAGAGAGATATGAAACCTCTGTGGTTTGGGTAGAGCGGAGTAGTTCAGTGGCTACCTAGAAAAGGGGGTTGGGAGTCTGTCAGTTGAGTTCCAGTAGCTGGGAATTGCCTTTCTGTGTTCAGCTGTGACGCTGGCACAGCTGGTACTTGAGGGCAGCATCAATCTGCTACTTGAGAGTGTCATTTGGTGCAGAAGATGATGTGTGTGGTGCCTCTGCTATCCAGTAACCTCTTCCTTTGGTTCCACAGAACCACAGCCTTTCTCTTAAGACTGAAGTACAGGTTTTCCAAAAGCCTGAAGCTGAGGCTTGCTCCAAAACCAAGAGATTTCTCTGGAATTCAGTACGTTTTATGTAGAAGAATGTAATATGTTATTTTGAGAGGCGCTGCAAAGGAGATTGCCCGATATATTCCATCCTGGCTGATGTCTGGTAACTTCATCCAGGGCCGCAATGCCTGCTGCTGTCATTCTGTGCAGTTCAGAATGTTGGCTTTAGCAGTTCAGAAAGCTGGTTTAGAAATGCTGACTTTTACGAGCAGAAGTACTGTTTCACAGGATAGTTAACACTGAAATAACTATTGTAAAATGTTTCGTAGGGAGAAAAAAGATTGCATTTTTCAAAGCTCCCTGAGGGCGTCCACTTCAAAACCAGCGCTCTTCTGCTCCATTCTTATTTGACTTTTTAAAAAAAGCCTTGAATTAATAAGATGTAAATGGAAGGGGGAGGAAGAATAGGTACCCACCAATTGTTGTCATAAAAATAACCAAAAGAATCAGTGTGATCATAAAAGTGTCCAATTATGATGTTGTGCTGCAGAAGTAATAAAAAAGATATAAACAGAATATAACCTTGAAATGAAATAAATACATTCAAATGTCAGGCCTTAGAGTAGAATAAATAGCCACTTGGGCTTTGTTCCAGACAATTAAATGTGGGGTTCTAATTGCTAGGAGTATATATAAGAGCCAAATCTCCGAATCCAGCTGTTCCTCTAACCCCACGACGTTCCTGCTGACAACCAGCGGCTGTCCTTTCATTTATCATGAGGTTATTTACCAACAGTGTAGATTCTTATATGCATGGGCTATCCTTTATATCAGAGGAACTCAGCTGTGATAAGACTCTTGGTGTTCAAGGACTTTTTCTGTTGTCTTGCTGCATCTCTTATTGATACTTGGTGTTAGGAGGTAGCTGTTGCTAAAATTGGTACTCGGTGCTGTGACCTCTTGCACGTTCTAGCAGAGCCCCTGCTCGTCGCAGTGAGCTGTTACCTGCAAGACTGTTTGGAGTCTGCAAGTAGAAGATTGCCAGTCTCCAGAGAAAGAAGTGCTGCTGATTGTTTGCCACCCAAAATGTAGTTTTAGCACTTGTCAGATACTGAAGTAAATGTTTTTAAAAAGAAACCTTTTTTTTTGTAAATGTGAAGTTTAATAAAGCATTTACTATATAAATACCTGAAAACTCTGATCTTGTTACTTAACACTGTCCTTTTTTTTTTTTTCCTGACATTGATTGCACTTCAGTGAGCAGTCAAGGCAAGCAGTGTTAAGAGGCTTCACCCACTCCTTAACTGAGCTGTTATTTCTTTAATAAGCACTATTATGTTCAGCTTTTCCTTTCCTAAACATAGGTACTGAGGGCAAGTTTATCCATTTTATCTGTAAAAATAAAATTTAGATGGAAATTCTCTCTAGGACTTTCATATAATTCTAAAGTTTTATCTGTAATCAAACAATTACTTTAAAGACTTCTTACAGGGCGTTATTGGTTTCTTAAGATGCCATAGGTATCTCGATCTGATTGTGGTAAGCAGGTAGTTTATGTTAATGTCTCAATAACATAGTGACACCTGGTTAGAAAAGAAACTATTTACTAGAAGTGAATGGCACTGTCAATGATTACCTCAATACTTAGTTTTGCTGTAAATATGAGCACTACCTGTGCAGGCTGGCAGTGCGGAGCTCTGCTGGGTACAAATTGGAAACGACGTCTTACAAAACCAGCAGCGAGTGCAGGCGGCTGCGGGTCTCGCTGCGGGAAGACGGCGTATAGGGTAGGTGATTCCCAAACAGGACTTGCCGGGAAGTGGCGTATCAGGACAATATATGGATATCTTGATCCTGAAGGTTTGATCTGTCAGCGAGACGTGTTTGTTTCTGATGTAGAATTTGGCAGATGCTTCCTAGATTGCGCCATAAACTGAGTGAATTGGCTAAGCCAAGATGCAATTGTTTCATCGAGAAAGCATCATGAGATCTTTTTAAATAACATTGTTACTTTGGTCAGGGAGAAATCTCGATTCTTTTTGTTTCACTTGAAAAATTTCCCAAATGGAAGAACAGCTGCACAAACACCACTCAATTGTCTGTTTGCAAAAAACTTTGATTCCACGCTTTTTTCAGTGCAGTCAGAGATCTCGGACTCTACCTTTTTTGCTGACTTACCAAGGCATTGCTTACTATTGACAAAGCTTCAGGCTGAGTCTAACACACAAGTTGTATGTTGATGGACTTTATTTATGAGAATTACAGTGTAGCAATTCTCATGCATACGTCAGATTGTATGAAGATTACCAATCTCATTATCACATCCTATTATCATAAACCATAATCAGTGTAATTCTAGTGAATTTGAAGTACGTTAGTAAAGCATGAAATAGAAACTTTTGCCCTTCCCCTGCAATGTGTTGAAAGTTATTTTATCCAGACATAGGAAATTAACACAAAGGGAGGAATGAGGATTAAAGCAGATGGTAACAGACTTTTATTTTTAAGTACTGTTGGAGCAGAAATACATTTAGGTGGGCTTCTGGACTGATGACTTATTTTTTTTATTATTCAACTGAATCTGAGATAGGGAAAGGAAGGTAAGTTGTCTGGGAAAGACAAGTTACGAAAAGTTGGATTGGGACAGTGCGAATGAAAATAGCTGGAAAGCAGTAGAGAACTTGCTGCATTGATTTTAGGATCATTTGAATTTCATATGTGTAATGAGATAGAAGATGTTGAATGGGAAGGATAGAAAAAAAGGATCTAGAAGATGAGAATATTTAAATGCAGAGCAATAACTTTTTAAGGAGCAATTGAATTTTAATGTCTAGCATTGCTTTTTGTTTGAAAGCTGCAGTCTGTGCCTAACCTAAGAGCAACTCTCACTGAAATTACAATCCCTGTAACCCATTTCTGCTCCTGTTAAGCTTTACCAGTGCTGAGGAGGAAGATTATGAATTCCTCAGGACAGTGAGGAACTCAGATTAAATAAAATACACAAGGAAGAAGCTTAAATAAAATACGTTTGCAGATTGATAAAGCAGTGATTATTGTATTCTGGCCTTGGAGATTAATTGCCCAAGACATTACTGTGACTGTGGGGCACATATGAAACCTTTGAACTAAGTCTTTCCTGAATGCAGTAATGTGAATTTAGGAGTTGTGTCCATACGTACTTTGCTGACTCTTCTGCTTCATTTTGTTTTCTTGACGCTTTCACATTTCATTGCTGAAACTGTGTATAAAAAGTATATAAGATTCTACCTTTTACTGATAAGAATTTTTTTACTTTACTAACAGTAAATGTTTAAACGTGTATGTTTTACTCAGAGTTACCGCCTGTCCTAATTGGCATATATTATGTTCCGTCAATCCTGTATTTTGATAGTCTAAAAGGATTACTGTGGCAATGAAGTTTTGATGTATTGCCAATTAAGCTGAAAAGTTATCTGTCTGGTTGTGTATTTTAGACTTGCAACTGTACAGCTAAAAAGATTAAAAGTTCCATGCAGCTCTGCTCGAGGGGCACCTGGGGTTGGGCAGAGACTTCTGGAGGTACACGTCTGGAATCTTTCTGTAGCTTTGCCATAATTAGTCTTAGGTTAAACATATTTTGCTTATTATACCAGTACTTTTTGTCTTACTATATTACACCATTATCATTACTTCTTCGATTAAAGGCTATTCTGTGCAAGAGTTAGGTTTTTATGTGAATTCTCGGTGCTTTCTATGACAGTGCTTTGCTTTTGATTTAAGCCTTGGGCTCTACTGTAATATAAATATTTAATAGCAGTGTTAAAAGGACAGTGCAAAGGTGAGCAAAAGGGTAGATGCTTTGGAAAATTGAAGTAGAAGGTCAGGGAGAAGATGAAAGGAATGGAACTCTTTCTTTAAAATATTTTTTTCAAATGTAAAATATCTAATGTAATCGTTATTGCCTGCTATATTCACAGCAGCCCAAATGCTATGGTTTTTCTAATTAAACTGCTTGGTGCATATGGCAGCTCAGGTTTTGATGAACTTCAAGCTCAGCTTTTTCTTTCTCAGCATTGTATATAAAATAAACCTAGTGTGTATTGATATAGTTGTATCTCTTTTTATGTTTACAGTGGCAATAGCAGACTTTTTTCTCTGACGTTAGCAACAGCTTGCAGATCCTGTACTTCATGTTTACCAGATCAGATGATTATCAGCAGTGATAAATCTCAGTCATCTGGTACCTGTAGTGTGCTGGGGACTGAGGCTTTACAGAAGAGCAAAGCAATGCCTTGGATACCGTAAATTTCTAAGTCACTGCTTTAAAATTGGCTGGAATTTGGAAAGCTTCAGCTTTTTAAGCCTTTGAAAGTTTCAGTCTATAAAATCTCTGTACTTTAATTCTCTTTTGACACTTGTTTTTGTTCAACTGTAGTTGGAGTTAATCTGTCAAATAAATTTAATTTCCTGAACTACTGTTTTAGAGGAATGAAAATGTTCATCAACTTCAGGCATCCTCACTGAAGAGTTTCAAACAAAAATGAATGACACTGTACTGGCTTTTGATAGTTGGAATGTACAAGCATAATTTTTTATAACAGAAGGGGGGAGTAAAATGAAGGGGGAGTGTTCTAGAAGTCTAAATGGAAGTAATGATAAAAATGGGAAAAATAGCATTGCTTTCCCCTCACATTTCCCATTCTGAATTTGTATCTCAAACAAGAGATTTTTGTTTGCAAAGAAGTTGCGGAATATTTGTTTTTTGAAATTCCTTATTTTTCAATGGTTGTCTTTAATTACTCTTTCTGCTCCTTTTGTTGTATGTATTTCTTACGTCAGCTGACGCTGCCATTGTAAGAGCTCTGGGGTATGGTCTGTTCCTCTGTTGCATACAGTGCCTAGTGTAGTTTGGTTTCCAATTCCTAGTCAGAGCCTTTGGACTTTATCAAAATACAAGCAGTATTTAAAAGAAATCTATTCAAATAGCAAGTCCCAAGATTATCTAAAACCAATTATACAGTCAGTAAAGACCTGGGAAGTTTCTGCGTTGGCATGACAGAGAGACTTAAAAATATCCACAGCTTTTAGTTTGTAGGATTCATCCCCTCACTGTTAGTGAATATCAAATCTCGTCTGTGAAAAAGAAAATAAGGCTCAATTAACTGTTGATGGTGCTTAATAATAGGGTATATTTATACTGTGAATCTGTAGAGTAGTGTAACAGTCAGGTTTCTCATTTTGTGTAAGATCCCTGGAAGTTCGAATTGTTTCAGGGTGTCCCTGAGGTGAAGGGGAGCATCGCTACTGGCGTTCTGCTCGTTCATTCTGCCCGCCCGAGAGGAAGGGGGTGGAGGTGGCTGGCTCTGGTGGTCCAGGCTTTTTGCTCGTGCACTCCCAAGTCTACAAAAAGCAGGCAGCGGTCTCAGGCCTGAAGTTGCAATTTCCTGCTGAAGTCTTGAGTCTACTGTGAAGCTAAACGTGATCTCTTCCATTTGATATGAGGCTGTAATATTCCTCTGTTCTTTCCCATAGTCAAGTGTTACGAGCAGACATGATAATAGATCCTCCAGCCATTTGTTGCATATTCATAGTACTTCCCATTAGCATTGGAGGGGTGATAGATGGTCTGAGAATTCACTGGAACAAGAAAATGAGAGAGTGAAACGAGTTAAAAATTACAGGTCTTGATTTTAGCTGCCCAAAAGATATAAGATAATTCACATCCAATTACATGCCATTTCCCAGGCATAGCTCTGCATTTGTGCCAGAAACAAGCTGAAAGCATGTGTATGCGGAATTTTGATTTTACTCCATTTAGGAGGGATATTGATAGTTAAACAGTAGTAAAGATCCTCTTTAGTGGCTAATTACAGTCCACTTAAAGGGCTCACAATACAGCAAGGCCACTGGTATTTTCTGTACTCCTGTTCTCATTCTGCCACTCTGTAACTGTCAGCCTCATTAGTATTTAAATCAGTTCATAAGTATTTTGGCTTAAGTAAGCTTTATTTCTGATCAGTGTAATGCCATGATTTTATGTCTTTTTTAGAGTCTTTAGCTTAAAGTAGACAAGCTTATGATAAATACTGCAGATGTGTTAGAAGTTGATTAAATTAGTGGTAGAAATGGACAGTAGGCAAATAGGAGGAAAAATGCCCAGATGAGCAAATTCTGGATTTTTCAGCTCTGTTCTGAATCTTTGTTAATGGATTCACTCTGCTGTCAAAAAACCAGAAATATTAAAAGACTTTTTTAAACTGAGGATTAGCAGGGGGAAAAAAGGATTTTTCCCTTACTGTAAGAAGTGAGTGCTCTGTGAGCAATTTCCCATGTCTTCTAATATAATATATTTTTGATGTTCATTAGAAAAAAAGGTGTAGGAGAAAAATTAAACTCAAAATGCCTCCCCCTATCCCCCCAAGAATAAAAAAATAAAATTAAAAGAACCCCAAACTCAAAAGCCTTTAAGACCCTTTCTTAATAAGATTACTTAAAAATGCGTGTGGCTTATTTTAGCAATGGGTGAAATGAAGTTATGATTTAGAAATGCATAAATTGCTTGGCTTTAAATACTTAAACTTTGCTCAAAATGGCTTTTTGAAGTTCAAAATAAATTTGGTTGCCCATCTGCTATCAAATCCCCATGTTTCTTGAGAGTACTGAGAACAGAAAATACAAATACCTGTTTATAGCCAACCTCCTCACAGAAAGTAGAAGTTTTTTTTGCAAAATGTCTGATCTGTGGCCACATTTCTATCATCCTGTATAGGAATGGAGGATGACCTTGGTGGAGGTCAACAGAGCAGAACTATCAACCCTAAGAATGAATTTGAACTTAGAAGCTCCACTAAAAGGAATGTGTCACCTGGAGGAATAGGAAATTATTATCGAAACAGATGTACGATAAGCAAGTGCCCAGCAATTAAATATTATGATTGTGCGTTATTCCAATATACTGGCTTTAAATAACAAAGTGAGGATTTTGGAAAAGAGGACAGATGTTATATCATCATCTCAATTGTTTGTATCTGAGATACTTTGGGACAAATTCCGCTCTATTCTATCAATATAAATCTAGAAAACCTCTCTAAATATAGCAGAGTCAATCAATCTGTTCCCTTCTGATGGGAGAGTAGAATTTGAACCACTTTGTCCTTGTTCTGTCTGTGTTGTAAATGGTTTACCTGAAAAGGCCTTTTCCGTGTAGAAAATTGTTCTGTCTTCCAATTATTCCTGTGGTGATGTAGGCTGCATAAGCAAGGCCATGTGCACACATACTCATTACCCTAAAATACTTGCTTTTTAGTGTCAGCTTCTCACCCACCATATTTTTCAAAAGAGACACAGGCTGTAGTAACCAAGATGAACTGAAATAACTCCGTCATCCTGCATGTGAGCCTCTACTGAGCAGCGGCTGAGGATCACAAAAATGGTGGAGTCGATTCTCTGTGGTGGACAAATCTTTACAGAGACCTCTGGAGTCACTTAATTTGGAACTTAAGCCAGTCTTAAACCTAATTTCAGTTGAATTAGTCAAATTTATAATACGCAAGGATCTGTTCCTGTCCTGATTTACAAAATCTCTGGAAAAAGACCAGTTGAAGATTCTCCTGCCTCGAGGAGAGAACATTTTGAGGGGGCACCTGGTAGATGTATATGCAATCGTAATAGGGAATGACTCTTCACAAGTCGCTCGTGACCTACAGATTGTCAAAGGAAACTGCTAAGTGGGCGGTTGAAAACAAACAATGTTGCCATGAGATGCTGTGGACACCAAAATAGAGGGAAGGGAAGAATTTTTTTGGAAGAAAAATCCATTAGATGTTCTTCCACCCAAAGATAATAACTGTTCAGAAAGTCCCTGAAATGCAAATCACTGCAGATATATGAGTACACATGGAGTACTCTTATTTGTTATATAAATACAGAAATCTAAAGTATATATAAAATACATTTCTAAATATATTACACTCTTCTGTAGGTGACTGTTAGTGAGAACTAAGGGGAGCTATTGTACCAAACTAGCTGTACATTTTTTTTTTATCCAGTACAGTCACTTTTATTTAGGATCTGAGCCAATAAATACCTGTGTGAAGCTCTGCTCCTCCCTTCCTGTTTTTGCAGTAGCGTACCCCAAACTCTTAGAATTCAGTGTGCTACAGTGACGTTCCCTGGCTACAGCTCCCAAGGACTTTGAGTTTTTGTCTTTCAGAAATCTCAGAATCTCGTTGAGAATTTCCACAGAGATTCTGCAGCTATGTGAAAACCAATATGAATTTTTAGCATGTGTATATATGATATGTATAAATACATACTTTTTATGCTCATATAGTATACAGAAAATACTGTAATGTAATAGATAAAATATACTACTTATATTTAGCAGGTTTTGTAGGCTTGATAAAAAATAGTGTGCTGGAAAAGGCTTTTTCTGTGTAATTCTCAGTATCTCCCTCCCTAGTCCATGCTAAATGTGGGAGCAAGTATCTTCTTCAGTGTTTGGTGAACAGTTCAAGTGTCTAAATTGGGTGAGGAGTCTAAAATGCTAGAGAAACACCTACATGCACATGTAAATAGGTTATGAAACATGTCAAAAGCAAAATATAACCAGTTTTAAGGTAGCTTCGTAAATAAATTTAATGGGCTGGGTGAGGTAATTGCTTAGAGCTTCCCAAGAGACTTGTCTTCTCAAATACCACATGGGGAAAAAAAAAAAAAAGGAAAAAAAAATAGATAAAGAGAGGAAAGAGAAACCCTTTCCCATTGTGAAGCATCCCACGCAGCACACTGGGAGGAGTTACGGAGTTAGATATTTATTTAAAAGAATAAAGATGTCAAAATCTGTTCTGAAATTATTTACATATATCTTCCCTTAATGAAAATGAATTACTTGTATTTTGTGTAGATGTGGATAAAACACTTCATATATCAAACTCCACACTGAACAGTCTTGTAAAGTAAAAAAACATGTAAGTTATTACCCAAACAATAGGTTATATATTACTGACTCTGTAACAGTAATAGAAGCCCATCAATCATTGGAGAGGCTTTAAGACTTTTTTTGATGTATGCTAAGTGAAGCAGACCCAGGAAAGCAGCTCTAAGTCAAGTAGTTGCTTAAGCTAAATCTTTACCTTTGTCAGCAGAAGTAGGTCATAAATGGATTTATTCCAGTGTGATTCTACTTATCGATACTTTACTGATTCATGTATACCAAAGGCTCATACATGTAATCTGGCTCCTTCTCCAGTCAGGTTGTTATTCAAGAGTGCATGCTGTGGTCAGAATTTGAGTTTTATTAACAGTGAAACTCCAATGAAAGTGAAACAGCCCTTGAGTGGATTGTTACAGCCCAGTTTGATTTTTAGAAGACTTTTATAGTGGAAAAATCTTTTCAATTGTTCAGATTCAATAGAAATTGCTAGTACAGCCTATATTTGTAACAGGGTTTCTTGCACTCATGCATGTGTGCATACTCGTATTCGTATTTACAAGGGTTGCACGCAGGAAAAGAAACTTTGATTAAATCACAAGAAGTCTAAAGACATTGCCAGTGTTGTATGTCCTGAGCGTCACAGGCAAACCTGAAAGTACATCTTGTGTTTGGAGACAAGTTCTGAGCTAGTGCCTACATTTGGTGACTGAGTCAGACAGAAGTGGTCATCTTGGTGGCCAGACGGGGAAAATACCATGGCAGTGTGCTAAATTAAGTGGTTTGCTCTCTTCTGAGGGCCTTGCAAGTAGAGAACCTTGGGCCGCCTGTGGCTGAGCAGTGAGCCACAGTTTGGGTTTCCTTTCTCGCACATCTCTTTGTCTTTTGGATCCTGGGATTTCAGAGAAATATCTACCCAGCAGCTCTTGGGTTAGGCTGAAATAATGTTGAAGGACAAGATACTATATCATTGTGCTTGCAGTTAATCAATACTAATGATGTGCCTGGAGTCAATGAGTGAAATGAAATTTTGGAACCAATTCCAAATGTACTCCCCTGACTGCAGCCAGTGGGAATCCCAGGGTCGGGCTGCAGTTCTCTCGGCGGGTTGAATTATTTAGTGGAGCGAGTGCTGGAAGCGCAGCTGTAGGAAGAAGATGAGCCTGTTTTAAATTTTTTAAGTTTCAGAAGTCTCTTGAATATATGGGCACCTATACCAGTAACATTCAAGAGTTAAATTCTCTAGGGAAGGCATTTTTTCCCCTTTTGAAAATTGATTATAAACAATCAAAGTTTATAGCAGAGAATCATAAAATAGTGTTATGGTGGAAAAACAACTGAAAAAACTTGGTTTGAGATGTTTGCTCGTCAGTTAATGGTGGTTTAAAACATTTGCTTCAATGCCTGGTTATAATAAAATTGCAGTAGGAGAAATAGGTTCTTAAATACAGGTTGCTATGGAATTTTTGTAAGAAACAAGCAGATTGAAGTGTCTAAGAGTGCAGAAAATACAAGCTAGACATAGGACCAAACATGCAACAATCAATCTAGTTTGTTCCTGCATTGGAAAAAAAATATAGACTGGAATAAAAATAGCTTTAGCTGCTCTTTGTACAAAACTCGTCACCAATCTAGCAGAATATTACAATTCGATAAGGGGGAAAGATAGCAATTTCTTGCTGTCTTGAGCAACTTAGTTTTAGCTGAATTAAAAGCAGTAAAAAAACTGGTAAGTGCATGCAGGAATAGAGGAGGGAAACAAATAAGAATGTATCGAAGATTCTGAGCTTTTTTCAAAAATCAAGTAATTTAATAACTTGGGGAGATGTTTGTACAAGGTGTTTACACATGGGTTGGTTTACATTAGACAAAATAATTTTGGCCTGGTTCTGTAAATGTTCCTATTGAATAAGTGGTGGGTTTTTTATCCGTTGGAATAACTCAGCTGGTTGATATGAAACTCTTCAGACATAAGCAGTGCTTATGAGATTGTTATACTTAATTAGTTTATAAATCTGTCTCTAATAGCTGCATATGAAAATTTAATATGCCGGCCTCAGAACGACATGGTGCTTTTTTACTTTGCTATGAGACAATATACTAGAATAAACCAAAGATGGAAGCAATAAAGATTAAAAACCTTTAAAAATAGTACAGATGTTCCAGAGTAACTTTCACAGCCATAACAAGAACATGGTGGTGCTAACGATGACAACCAGGTTTTGAATGCTTACCTTGATGAGCTTTTCAATAAGCTGTATTGACAATTAGTTCCCCCCCTACCCTGCCCAACACCACCCCCTAATACTGGATGCTGGATACAGATTGCAGTAGAATTACATGTAATGTTGGTTTTGGGCCCCCCACTGCTGCAAAATTGTCGCCAATACTAAAGACTTTTTGGCTGAAGACTCTTTTTTTTCCCTTTCTATTTTTGAGCTGTGTTTGCAAACTTGTGTTTGCAAACTTATGTTTGCTTTATATTCCAGTGCTGATGAATACCATATGCCCCTCAGTTTGATGGAGGCAGCTAGCTGTATATATATATATATTTGTGGTTGGGAATAGAATTCTTTTCGCAAGAAGTGCTTCAGTTGTAAGGACTACCAATGGACAGGCTTGCTCCTCAGTAATGGTTTGTTTGGGGTTTTTTGTTTATTAAACTGAATGTGTGAATACAATAATTGTTGCTGTTCCTCAGAAGGGGAAGCTCACCCAGTGTCTGGGAGGCCATCACAAGAATATAAATAGAATAATATCCTGTTCATGCAGGTCTGAGTAATACATGCTCCACATCTCACAGGTGATAACAGCTGAAACATTAATTCATCTGAGAGCATTATGTGATAGAAAAGGTACACAGAGTTAATTAAGCCTTGGAGGCATGCAGGATTGATCCTTAGTTGCTATAAATTGGCTTAGCTTCATTGACTTTAAAGGAATCATCCGTATTTACACCATGGGAGGATTAAGCCTCTCTATTTGAAGATGCTTTAGATTTGAATATCTTAAATTAACGTGTTCAAATTCTTTATTAAAGAATGATATTAATCATTCAGTGTATAATAGGGTGTGTTTCAAAGAGTAGATATTAAATAGTTTTAAAGTGATAGATAGAATAGTAACCCATTTACGAATCACAAAGGTTGGTAATGGTTTAATTTTTTTTCCTGACTGCGCCCATTCTCCGCACAAACCCGATGAATACGTAGCGTGGTCCCTGTCAGAATAAAGTTGACACCTCCGATTACTGTCGAGAAACACTTGCTTCCTTTCTTCTTTAAAATGTTTTCTTCCTCATGCTGAATCACAAGAAAATTAATTTTCTCAAGTTCTTCCGTAAGAAAAGAGAAACATCGATTTCAGGAAAGCCGAGAGCCTCACCAGTCAGCTCAGTGCTCTGCCCAGCAGGTTCTGGAGTTAGGCAAAGGGTATATAAAATAGACGTGTTGAGCACAGTTTTGAGCCTGTTCTCTTTATATAGCAAGTGGTCTGAAAAGTAGGTTATTGCTGTTACAGATATCCTCTCTCACGTTTCGACCAGATATTGTCAGGTGTGAATAAACATTCATGATGACCGTTTCCTGAAGTGGATGCATTCCTTTGAAGTTGCAGCTTCAACAAATCAGTATATTTTGAGCAAAAAAATTGCACTGGAAAATTCACAGTTCGCTCAGCTTCTGGATCTGAGTTGCTAACTAAGGTATTTCATGGTAGGACTGTGTGCCTGCCGAGCACAGTGCAGCAAAATGAATAGGGAGTTTCTGAGTGTTAAGGATCTTTTTTGAGACATTCAGATAGAGAAGTTTTTTGTTTTGCCTGATGCCTCAAGCTGACTGTATCCTATTCCATCCTGCTTTAACTCTATCAAATTTCTTTCAGTTGTGACCTAGATGAGTGTTTGACTTGAAACCTGCTCCAGGCTCGTGGATTTGGTTCTTTTGTGTGTTCTGGAAGTGTATGAATGCATATGTGTGTACATACAGTATGGTTGTGTGTACACACATACAGGTAGATACCTATATAAGAGTATGTTTTACATTTGTTTCTTAACTTTTCCTAGGATTTTTTTTTTTGAAGGTACTTTGTGTGAAACTAGTTTCTTATGTCCAAATAATTCCTTTTAGTTTAAAGAAAATGTGGTGGGTTTTTGTTGGTTTTTTGTTTGTGGGTTTTTGGGGTTTTTTTGAGTGGGA
This sequence comes from Strix aluco, assembly GCF_031877795.1. Lineage (NCBI taxonomy): Eukaryota > Metazoa > Chordata > Aves > Strigiformes > Strigidae > Strix > Strix aluco. The sequence continues at coordinate 3,184,251 of NC_133958.1, read as the reverse complement.
TATATTGAGGGATTCAGACTATTGATTCCTTTCAAATAGCCTGAGACGCTAGCAGCTTTACCCTTTTTGTTCATTTTATATGGGTAATGAAAAACAGTTTAATATCATTATGCTCATCAGATAAGGCTTAAAAACTCACTAAGGTTCAAAAGAAAGTCCTAAATAGATTGTGAGGCTTACCTCTATGGATGACTCTGTCTCAGGAGAGCTATATATTTTCCAGACTTCTAAATCCTGACACGTACACCGCTCCCGCAGTGTTTATTGAATACTGCCAGGGAATACTTCTGGGCCATGTTTGACTGTGTCAAGGGAGAATTTGGTTGGAGGAAGAACATTACAGGGTTAGTTATTCTATGCTATTTTCTACTCCCATAGATACTGGCCATGCCACCTACTAAATAATGTAGCAGTAATTTAGTTCCTCTTATTTGTCTTTGCTTCCAGGGTGTTTGTTTTACTGTATGTAAGCAGACATTGCTTTTTAAGTGTAACTGCAGCTAGGTGTCTCCTAGAAGGTGGTGGAGAATTCATTGTTTGAGCAGCGATCTGACCCTAGTGTAGTGAAGGACTGATACTGGGGGAAAACCACGTTCTCCGTGCACCTCCTTGTTATTTCTCTGTATGTGCACAAAATACTGTATTTTTTCAGCACATGATTCATTCAGCTAGTGTTATGAATCTTAGTCATTGCTGATGTTTAATCTGCCTGGTCATGGTGAAAAGTTAAATCAATAAAAATCTTCTTTCTGCCTTGCTCAGAGGCAGCTCAAAGGAAGCCAGCAGGTAGTCTTGCATATAAGCAGTGCCCCCCCCCCCCCCCCCCCCCCAGCATCATTCAAATGGTCAGCATCAAATGGTGTCACATTTATCTAATATGTGATGTGCAGATGTGTTCTTTTATTAAAGAGTTTATGACTTAAAACCATGATAACATACTGCCATATTAATAATTATTTTGGGGGAATTACTTAACCTGAGTTCTTGGCAATGTTTATTAGTAACGTGCGTAATGTTATTGGTGTTTTCTAAACTAGAAGGAAGGGAAGTTCCTCACAGTCAAATGAAAGACAATATGTGAAATATTGTCCATGGTGCCCAGACAGCTGGAATAAATTCTTAAGTATCTGTAGGTTTTATTGTCTAAGATTAAGATGTATCGATACTATGCGCAGGTCTTCAGCACTTCCCAGAGCACCGAGAGCTGCCTGTGCTGTAGCAAGTGCAAATGTCAGCACTTTAATGAACTGTTATGGCACAACATTTAGGAAATGGAACAGTGTCACAGAGGCTTCTCAAACTTTTTTCTATTGTCATTTGATTGTCATTTTTTAAATGTGTCACATGCATCACTATAGTAGCATCATTACATAGTCAATGGAGTATATACTATGATGAGGGAAAATTCAGGGTTGGCTTTCATAGTTCAAATTACTAATGGAGCTTAAGAAAGGGTGCCAAGTTGCAGAAGGAGCCCGAATCTTCTCTCAACAAAATCTTCCTTTGAGCTGTGGAATAGATAATGCTGGTGCAACTTTCCCTGTTTGTTTTGGACTTACGCCTCAATCACTTTAAAGAAAAGATGATAAGTTATTTACCATCCCCATTCACAATGTAGACAAACCCTTGGTATTCATCTTGAGGGAAATTATGCAGATTGCATGATTGCAAAATCATAGAAAACAGAACTGATGGGATGTGTGAAATCATTCAACCCACCTCCTTGCCCTGAGGCAAGAGTGATACACGTGCACTATTCCTGAGATCTTCTGTGTGTGTTCCTGAAAATCTCCGAGGGTGGGAGCTCGTTGTCTTCCTAGCAATTAATTCAGGTGCTATTTCAGTGCCAGTGTCATAGCAATTAAATGTTTTTCCCAATGCCTAATTCACATCTCCCATACTTCAGTATAAGCCCATTACTACTTCTGCTATGGGCATAGAAAATAGATTCTCTTTCTCCTTGCAGAAATCTATTTTGTATTTAGAGGTGATTATTATGTATCACTTCAGTCATTTTCCCCCTAAATTAATTACTACCAATAATTTCAATATTTCCATGTTATCAGGGTTCCAAACATGTTCATGGTTCTGCTCTGCATTCCTTTCTGTTATTGCATCTCTTAACTGAAACGTGGTGCTGAAAATTGAATTCTGTATTTCATATTGTTTAATGAGATGGTCTTTTAGAGCTCTGATCTGGGCAGATGCGAAGTTGTGATTATTTTCTGGGACACAAAAGGCTAAGTACAGAGGTAAGGATACAAAGCTGCAGATTTTTTTTTGGTAAGAAAACCTCTTAAGTTGCTGCTGCCACTGGGGAGAGAAAAGAGAATTTCACTGTAGATTTACTCCATGGTATTTCAGGTTTGTGCAGAGCTAAAAAGTTCCTGCTCTGCCTTGTATCAATAATGGATTTCAATCTGGATTTTTTTTAAGGCTGTCCCCGACCCCTCTCTATTGAGTTGGAACTGCCCTGTCTTTGATTCTGAATAAGGAATTTTACCCTGAAGTTGACTGCATTTCAGCCAGATGTTTCCGTTGTAATGAATTGTGTTTCTTCCCCATGAAAGAGTGCTTGTTCTTCAGAAGTTGCTGGTCAATGGTGTTGTGAGGTGGTTGTGCGAGAGGACTGCGTGGTGAATAAGGGCAGACGGCTACTGCTCTTCCCCTGCTAGGGAAAAAGGTTGGCTGGTGGCTGGGGTAATGTGCTGTAAACATGGGACAGTAGGGGGAGACCCCAGGAGCATTTGTCTCTCCGGGGAGAAACGTGTTTTGGAAGGCAGCTGTGCAGTATGAAGCATGTCCAGTGCTAGCATCAGATGGACTAGCAGTGAAAGTCAGGAAAAAGACCTTGTGAACGGAATAGTGTCTGGAAATTTACTATCAGAGCCATAACGAAGCGATGCATCCTTGTCCCTGTTCCCCACAGATGTTTCATATGGTATTCACTGCATGTAATTTCAGTCCACAAAGAGTAAGTCAAGTTTGCTTTGCCCTTTCTTCATACAAATTTGCATGAGTTTCAGCAAATGAGAGATTACATGTGGAAGAGTCATTAGAGAAGAAAAGAGTCTCTTCAGTTTATTAGTCAGAAAGGCAAGCTGGCAATTACATGTTTACTACTTCTTTTTCTTCCAATTCAACCACTAGTGGTCATCTATCGGTAATAATTAACCTTTTCACCCGTATTCCAATTGGAAAGATTACTGGCCGTAATTAGATGTAAAGCATGCTAAATGCACGGTCTGATCTCACAGGCTGACTTTTGGATGCCTTACAGCAATTCTCACATTAGTAGGATGAATGACACACAACCTCCTGTACATGGACAAGCCCTTCAGTAAATACAAGCTAAATCTCTGAAAATGTTTGATACGGAGTCATTGTTAAAGAGTCAAGTATTGATTTCAAACTTGAGCTTCAGGTAAGAGGAGTCTGGTTCTCATTCCTGCTTGCGGTATTTGTGTGTGTCCCTCAGCCACGGCATGAGACATACTAAGACCACGTGTGTCTTCTACCTGGAAAAGTTTACAGGCAAATAAGGTAAATTCAGGTAGAGTCAGGATCATCCAGTTTATTCCAAACTCTGACAGATTGAGGAGCTGAAGTGTGAGGACTCCTGACCCCTAAGATTAGCGCACAAATACTATTTTGTGCCACAGAGTATTTGTGCCTCTGACTCATCAGAGTCTGTCCTATACACGTAATTTAATTTTAAGCATGTCTTTGGTAACTGTTGTTCTGTGTTCATAGATTACAGAATCAGAAGGAGTCATTTTGATCCTCTGGTTTACAGTCCTGTAGTAAATCAGACATGGGATTCTCTGGATGAAACACATGCGAAAAGTCTTTTCAGACAGGGGTTTGAGAGGTGTGCGAGCTGAGCCTCAAATTAATAGTCGTGATGAATGGTCAACTTGACTTAATCACTAGTGGCAAGCAGTCTTTAAGCGAAGTGAATTTTCTCTGGAGGTTAATGCTTTCGATTGATATAGGTCTTTAAAAGCAATGCACAGCTGACACAAATTATCTGAAGAACTATTAAACAGAAAAAAAAATCCAGAACAGCTATTATTGTCATAAAATTTCATGAATCATCCAGTAGTACTAATTAAAACAAAGAGACTTTTAATACGACAGATAAATCTGAGAAACAAGGAGCTCTTTATTGATAAAGTGAGAAGTAGCATTTCTCTTTTTTGATGGTGCTGTGGAGTTTAAGATAGATCAATTTCTGTATAGTAGTATGGAAGGAATCAAGATAGGAAATATCTTGGGGGGGGATCACAAGAACCAGAGATGAGAAATGTGTTATGTTTATCATGTTAAAATGGATGGGAGATGTGCTTGTTTTGTGTGATACTAAAGAATCTGTGTTATTAATAGTAAAGTGATTTTGTATGCTAGTGGCAGAGGTAATGGACTCTGCTGTAAAGACTATAGTCAAAGTAGTTGGAACTGAGATCATGTGAAGAACCCTGGAGTTCGTGGTGTTTTTAATTTGTCTGGCTCTTAAATGCCTAAAAACTTGAGGCTGTCCAGGTTCAGTGTTCAGCGTGAGTTGGTTCAGCAGCATTGGGCAGTTCCAATCAGACCTAAATGTGCAGATATTCCTACTGGTTATTTAACGCAATGGTCTAGTGGCCACCTGTGGCTCAGGAGGTCCCTAAAACTGTAATTAGTTGAAATCACTAGACTGTAGCAGAAAAAGTACATTTTCTGTGTGCCCTAATCTCATATTCTCCTAATTACTTGGTTTTTTGCTTGCTGTTAGAGACAGGATGGGGGAAACTGTTGGAGACAGTGAGTTAGAATGAGCTCTTCTCTTACCAGGTTTAATAATTCTTATTTTCTGTAGTTGTCAAAAAATTTATTTTGGAGTTGGCTGGGCAAAAATTACTGAGAGGTCAGTCCTTTGGAATTGTTATTTACAAAAAAAATACATCTTTATAGCTCGGTAAAGAATGCATATAACCTTTGTGAATTATTACCTTTCTGTGCCTGTATCTTCAATATTGTGTTCAGATTAACTGAAAAAAATTGATGCGGATTGCTGAGTCAGATATTGCTTTCCATGTTTATTGTAATGTTTGCATAATAAGTCCAGCAATAAAGCAACATTTGTAGCTTTCTTTGGGGAAAAAAAGAAGCTTGTGAGAAGTAGTGTAACCTCAGGCAAGTGAGTCTGTGCCTTGCTTCCCTCCCCAAACAGACTTTTTGGTTTAGATGTTTTTGTCCAGAGCTCCTTTTGGGCTGCAGCCACCCAGCCGCGGTGCCAGCGCAGAGACCCCGCCCTCAGTTACAGGCAATCAGTCAGCACCTGCCAGAACAAAATGAGCACTTCAGGGTGGTGCAGGTCGGCAGCTTTCGTAGCACTAAGTGCTGGTCCTCCATCAGAATCAGGTTTTTTGTTGCATTTGACATTTTTGTTATCCTTTTCTCGGGAAAGGAGGGCTAAAGCTATGATGAACTATTGTGGCGAAAAATATATATCATGCCCGTTGCCACTGAAAAACATTAAACAGTCTTTTCTGAGCTCTTCGGGGGGGTGGGGGAAGTCTGCAGAAATCCCTGCAGTAGGTAAGAATGGGCTCAAGCTCAGAAGGGGTTAAAGACACTGGGTTACTTCACTGTTGATAAGGATATGGAAGGTCACAACATTTTGACCATTGTTGGAAGGACGTGTGGGCACAAGCACGAGATCTTTCACCAAAGATGGGAACGAATCTCAAATTGGAAGGTTGGACTTGCAGATTAGGTGTAGAAAATGGTAAATGCAGATAGTAATTCTTTTTTCCTGGATTATTTGCATGCATTGAACATCAATTTGTACATTTAGAGTGGAACGTAGTGTCTGAATTCTTACTTCCACAACGTTTCAGACATCTTGCTACCTCTTCTCTCTGTATAATACTCAGGCAGAATTTCTGCTTCTGTGTTATCCTTTTTGGCAATCAGTGTTGCCCTCAGGAGGAGCATTTGTATGTGCATGTGCATCTGTGTGTACTTGATGGTCCTTCTGAATCTTCAGCCAGGCCTGATATGAAAATCAATGGGTCCCAAGACATGTTTGTCTTTAGCAATAGATCTGTTCTATCTATAACCTCTGTACAAAATACTTTGACGTGTGAGCAATCTTGTGGCATATGGACCAGCATTACAGCGTTTGTAGCAGCGGTATTATTTTTTTCATTCTGGTTCTTTTAACCTTACATTTTCAGTCAGTTTTATACAGTTTTCTTTCTAAAATTGAACTTCTCAGTAGTAAACTTAAAGCAAAATATTAACAAAGGGACCTTTCAAAAAGCCTTTCCTGTAGGCTCATTGTTACTGAATAGAGACACATTCTCCTGGATCATCAGTGTGTTCTCCAGGTAGCAAGAGGGAAGCAAATGATCTGAGTTGTTCTAATACTATGAATAGAAGGCTGGAGAATGTACACTTCATAGGATTCTTAGGAGAAAACAACTCCTGGATAATTTGGGTGTTGTGGTTTAACCCCAGTAGGCAGTAGAAAGTTAACTGTGTCCTGGTGAAAACTAGTACGTTGGGGACTTCTTGGTAAATTTTAATAGACCACAGCTCTCCCATATAGTTTGACAGACTGCTTCTAAAATATGAAGAACTATGTAAGATACTTTATGCTGTATTCAGGTTTTCTGTTGTACTGTAACTGACCCTGGATCTTGTTTATGCTAGTATTTTCAAGTGTTCAGTGCGGTCTTAGATAACTAAGTTAAATGGAAACTTAATGGAAGCTGAGTGCCTAAGTCCCCTGGGCACCATTAAAACTGCCAGTTCGAATTTCTAATGATTTGTAATGACTCAACCCCATGGACTTTGAGAACAAATGTGCTCAAGGACTCTACTGAGCTTTGGAAAAGGCCTTCAGTTGGCAGGATCTTAAATTTTTATAGCAAAATGTATGCCCATGTTGTCACTGGGACCAGAATTTGATCATACTGGATGCACATATGTCAATATGAAAGCCATTGCAGCGTACTAGTGTAAATATAATTTAGCATAGTCCGTAATACAGAAGTGTGTTACACTTGCACATTATGCAAATACATTTTATTTCCTTTTGTGTGTGGGATTAACTGTATTATTGGGGTCACCATTAGCCGGGGTCCTTATTTCTCCATGCGGGAACAGAAACGACGCAACACCAATGTGATGATCAGGTCGTCCATCTTTTTTTTTATTCCAATCCTGGTTACATTTATATTCTACTAAGTTCCGTACACGCACTCATCTATCTTCTGATAGGCTACAGGTCATCTACACACGCTGTTCACGCGCCTCTACAAGCATTTGTATTGGTTAATTGCAATTAGCACGTAAAGCCCAAAACTTGCCAAAACTCCCTTGTCATACCCTGTTTTGCTCAGACTTGTGTGCTTTTGCTGACCACAGGTGTTTCTCACTTATCTGCTATCTTGTGTGTTTTTGCCAGCCTTATTTTGCTGGCCTTGTCTTCGTCCTTGCATTCTTCTGTCTGCACTAACTTTCTCCCAGCACAGCCCAGACTCCTACACTGTATCTATAGAATTATTTCCTTGCAGAATAGCCATAGCTGTATGGCTTTGACCGTTACCACTTTGTATTGCTGGCAAATCTTAAGACTTAAACACAGTACTGAAAATTGCACTGTTGTTCTTTATCCACACTATTTTAATACTAATAGTTTTACAAGTGAATTGTCCAATACAACAAATGCTGTGCATAGATTTTTCCCATTCATCTTTGTTTTCTTCCTAGATAGACAAACAACTTCCCAATTCTTAAGCTCTGCAGTGAGACAGGGAATGTGGCGAAAAATGCCATTGGTACTGCCTGATACCAGGCCCCACTGCAGTACTTGTTCCTTTGCTTCCATATAATGGCATCATAAAATAGAAGAGCAATGAGGGATGGGTATCCAGAACCATCGCAGCGGCAGGTGAGGACCGTGCCTTGGAAGGGAGCGGTGGTGTCGGCCGCTGACCGAGCGGGGTGGATGTCTGCATGAGCAGCTCCCCGCGTGGGGCCGTCAGGGACAAGCCCTTGCTATTCCTCAGAGGTAGAAGCAAGTATGGGGGTTTATTTGTTTTGTGTTGATTTGTTTTAAAATCAAAAATATATACTTTTGGTTAGTTAAGTTGGTCTCGTGAGCAACTATATGTGGGAGCTGAGATACAGGATTTTCTGTTTCACTGATACCGCGATAAATCTTAGGAGCCATCTGGGATTTTTTTTGATTAAACAGTACTTAAGCAGAAAAGGTTGATTGATGAAAATCAAGAAGGGTGTGAATCAAAAACCATCCTCCCTTTTTTTAACATGAAGATTGAAATTCATTTTGTATAGTTCAATGAAGATTAATATGCAAGTTAAATAGGCAAAAAAAATTAGCTTTTCCAGAAATGAGCACACATTAGCAGAGAGAAATGAAAAGAGTTGCCTAAAGCTCAACAGTCAGATCCAGATCTTTGCTCCGCTTTGCCGTTCCATGCCACAGTACTGGAGGTATTACAGGAATGTGACTACGAGAGTTTGCTAGAAATGGAAAAAATAACACCGATGCTTAATCTTTCTGTCTGCAACTGTTGGACAATAGGCTCTTATAGTGACATTTGGCATAACACTGGCATAAAATTTCAAGTGTTCTTGCTTCCAGGCAGCTGAGTCATTAATCTGAAAGCTGAATCATGTGTTGAAGATGGTGAATTTCAGGTAGATGGAGTCATAAGGCAAATTTTTTCCTCTACCAGGCACTAAATAATACTTGTTTCCCTTAGTTGAATGAGATTGGCCTCTATTAGTCATCACTATTTCTTAATCTCCAATGTGAAATATTATGTATCAAAATGGCAAGACTCACTTATAATGGGTCCTTGTTTTGTTTTCCTTTTTTAGTATCAAAGGGACTAACAGTACTTTTTAAAATATTCAAACTCGAGCAAGCAAACAGTCAGAAACCTTGAGAACACATTGTAGTGACTGTAAGGGAAATCTTATGTGGAATGGAGAGTAGGTGCTTTTGGTTTGCTTTAGCTGTTTCAGATTCTTCAGATTTGTTTCCATTATGAAATTGATATTTGCTCTCTTTAGAAGTATGGATCTTTTCTCCTCTGTAATCAGCATTTATTCTGATCCTTCACTCTCTAATGCCTGCAAATCCTGACATGATCTGAAAGTGTCCAAAAATAAATCAGACTGGAAAGATGGAAAAGATCACACGCAATATGAGTTTGAATAGCGTGAGCCAATTTTACCTGAGGTAGAGTTGTGTGGCTAATGCTTGTCTTAACAGTTTCAACACAGCAGGGCTTCATTTAATAAAAAGACATTGAGGTGATCTTTGAAAAGTAAAAATTAGACAAAAGTAGAAAAATAGATTTATGCTTTGAGTATGATATGAAATAGCTCATGCTTATTAGAAGATTTTGTTTAAGAGAGATCCTCAAGACAGCCTGAAAAGCTGAACAGTTTTTAATTCTTTATCCCCAGAGTACTTTCATTATGTAACTGGGTCTTGGTTATTTGAACAAAAGTTTAAGAAGGGTTTTTTCTAAAACTTGTGAAATCCGTTTTATCATGTCGTACACATGGACATATAATGTCTTTCCTTTATTTCAGTCAGGTGCTTTTTTACGCTCTGGCTGAAACATGTGCTTACTCTGGTGGATATCCAGTAGAGCATGTAGCATATGGATGTGTCAAAGTGTGACTTTCAGTGTATTAATAACAGAGTACTAAATTCTGATTCCTCTACTTAGTTGAGAAAATAGGAAGTTTTCTGCAGCTCTACTATTGAATGTTTTCCTATAGATGTCACAATTTTTTGAGTTTTTATTTTGGAAACAAATTTTAAATTATATTTTCTTACTGTAATGTTTATATACTAAAACCCCAATCTGAAAACAGTATATAATTGTAATTAAGATTAAGTGGATGGAAATTATAATGAAAAGGGTTTAGTTTTATTGATAGGAAATACTGTTGCTGTTAAGTTTTACCTTCAGTGCCTGGAGCAACATGCAGAAAATATCCAAACCAGGGTGAATTGAGTAAGGTGGCTACTGGAAGGGGTAGCTATAGGGCTACTGCTGGAGAGATGAGATACCTGCAGGTCTCTCAGCAAAAGGTTGTGCTGCACTCAGCGCCTGAAGCCCTTTGGGTGTCTCCGTCTGCTTTCCGTTTCCTCACAGTATATGAAGGAGTGAAATTGATGGTCTGTTCCGTGCTCATATCCCGCTCAACTGCTCCCATGGGTATAGCAGTTGGAATTTCACATTACGTATTTACTTCTAGTTGTGTGCTTATAGGTTGGTTGGGTACCTGTGACTGTATTCAAAGTGCACTCCTGATATTTTTGAGTCTCAGTTATGCAAAAGTCATCTCTCTACCTCTGTGGAAAGGTAGTGGGACTAGCAAGTCAGTGTTAGTCTTTTATGAACATTTAATTATTTTATGTACGCTCTTTACACCAGGGTGTTACCAAAGAGCCTCAGGCTCCATAATGATAAATGCAGTTGGATTTCAGCATGGCCCATCTGATCTTTTTTGGACTTTCTTCCTTTAAACACATCCCCTGCAAACACAGACTTTCCAGGGGTGGCTGTTAGGCTGCCTTGCCCAACTTGCCGTACTTGCAGATCAGATGCAACCAAGGCTTTGACTTGGGTAATATATCCTGCAAATGATCACGGGCTCTTATTTTTTGTGACACATACAGGCTCTTAAAGAGTTATTCTGCATTAGTTCTTTGCTTCTGACTTGAGAAATGGTTTTGCAATGGAATTAAATTTCTAATCTAATAAGATCATAATTTTACGATTAAGAAATTGACTAAATAACCAGATTTTTCTTTGTCAAAAAGAAAATAAATAGCTGTTCAAACTCCACCACATACAAATTTGTTTAAAATAGAGAACATCAGATGAGTTTAGGGACCCAGTGGACAAATTATGAAATCCTGTGGTGATACGGCTTTTTCAATCATGTGCATTTCAAGGGTCGGTGGCACAATGAATCTCAGCAAGCTTATTTTATAATCCTTTTCATAGTGGACAGTGGCGTCTGCCACCTTCTTTTTGTCTCTGTGTGAGTTTAAAGATCACTGTCTTAGCTGACCTGCAGTGCTAAGCAAAGCTTGTAGTTCGAACTTGTCATTACAGTTTTTCTTCTCCTGTGTAAAACTTGTTATTAAGATCTTTTTCTGTATTGTATGACAGAATTTTATTGAAATATCTACCAACTCGATTATAAACAGAAGCTGTTGTCCATACTGCTCAAAACTCTCTAAGAGAATACTTTGAAATACGTTCTCCCTGCTAATTGTACCTCAGGTATAACCGATGCTTGAACAGCTTCACCTTTACTTATAAAATACGGTTTAGGGTGCTGACTTTGATCCTGAGTCACATCCTCTTAAGATGATCTAAATCAGACAAATCTCTAGTTTTTGAAACTGCAGTTTTGGTGGAGATGCTTACTTCTATCAAAATTGTAAAATATTAGATCTGACAGGTAGGAATTGTATTGTTGCTCACAGAAATCATGAGGAATTAGGTCTCACTAAGTAAAGTGCAACAGTTCTTTTCTCTGGTCTGTGCTAGGGATGTTTACAGAGTTGGTGCAGAAACAGGAATATCCCAATTAAAAATGGGTGCTGCTGGGGGAGGTAAGACTGAGAAGAATATACAGTAGGTTGTGGACCTGAGCTGGGAGTTTCCATTAAAAACAGCATTTAATGGAAGAAGGTAGCTAACTCATTGTCTTCTCCACTAGTAGATGCCACCTTATGACCTGTGTGCAGCGCAGTGCTGGCCTGCCGTGCAGGGAATGTATGTGGTGACCTCCTGGTTAGGACACCAAGTTTTGGCACTTGCATTAGGAGAGCATGAGAATGAATCCAAGTCTTAGTATCTGTGCCTCTCACCTCCCCTTCTGCAAAGTGCTAAATTTTCCCACCGCTCAAAAGGATCTTGTAATGATAAATGTTATTTACAGGGTGATGTACTCTTATAATTTTATTGTAAATCTGCTTTTCTGAAAGTGCTAGTGTCTGGAGCCAAGGAGTTATGAGGGGTTTATCTTATTCTTTCCTCTGAAGGACCTTTCTCCAAAGGACTGTTCTATGCTTTACTTTTATGGACCAGTCTTGCTTGCTTCAAAAGCTCAAAGAATTGCAGTGTTCATATTCCCTTAGTTTGCTAGATTATTCCCTTGAATGAACTTCCCGTTGCTGTAAAATCTAATTAATTTCCAGGAGTCATGATTTATGAGGTTAATAATGAAGATTTTAAGTCCTCAAAAATGCTTTCTTTTCCATCCCAAAGTATACTTCTTCCCAGAGAGGCTTCTTCCTTATTTAGAAGCAAGACTCCAAAAACATAGATGATTTGTCTTCACTTTGTCAGCAGCCTACAATAAAAACTGCTTGTAAGATCTTTACCAAGCTGGCTGCAGATTTTTAATGTGCATTTTGCATCAGGCTTCTAAAAAACATGAAATAAGAACCGCTTTCTTAGGACTGTGATGGAGGAAAGTCAACCACAGCCTGTTACTTGCTATTCATAACACACACACTCAGTCCTTGTCTCATGCAATACGTTACACAAATAAATGATCAGTGGGATTTGAGAGCTTGGCAAGGCCTGATGGAGAGCTTTGGGACTGCGACAGTGTCTGAAACTGGTGAATTCTTGATGCATTTGGCAGGTTGAATTTGGCTGTTTTCAGAGCTGACTTGTTTCCATCGGCCAGCCCCTCTCCCCAGCAACCTCTTGGTCGGTATTCAGCGCGATTCCAGTTTAAGTGACGTGCACACGACTAGTTGGCAAAAGTTCTGAGTTACTTCCAGTGCAGGGGGCCTGTCTTGTAACCTGATTAATGCACAGTCCTTACTTCTAGTTCAGGTAACTCCTAGTCTGCTTCTGGTCCAAAGTTTCAGATCTTTGGATCTAAAACCTCCATAGGAATGACTTAAGGTTTGTTCGGCTTAAGATCTTAAGACTGTTGGAGAGCCCTGCGAAAGGTAACTTAAGAAAACCAAACTTATTAGTGGCAAACATAATTCTGTGTAGCCAGTAGTCCACACCATCTGTTTGAAAATCAGTGGTGTAAAATCACACACGCACAGTGGCTGTGAATCTAAAGTGATTCCTTCGCTCTCCTCCTGCGGGTCTTTCCGCTTAAATTAGGGGAGGATACTGTCTAAAATCAGCAAATTTAAATTACATGTGTGTGGCCAAGGAGAAGGAGTGTGTCCACTCCTCTGAAGATAGGTCGGTATGGTAGTGAAGCAATTGATCTTCAAATCTTTATTGTTTGAGAGCTGACTGTTACGTTGTTCCTGAAATTAAGAAGTAACTTCATTAGTAATGGATTAAGTAAGGTACATGCCCTTCATTCTCAGGGGTGCCAGGTGTAACAACTGCTTCCTGACCTTACAGGGACCACTGAATTCAGGACATGGACAAATAAAGAGGCCCCTGAATGCGAAGGATGGCTCAGAATTCTCTCTGCTGTGTGCTGACAGGTTGGATAGCCTTGGCTTGCTGGGGTCAGTGTCAGCGTACACCCTAATACCCAGTACTGTCTCCATGTCCTCTCCTGATCAGTCTTCTGTGATGGATAATTAACACTCTGGACTGGGATAGATAAACTCTGGGTCAGCTGCTTATTCTGGTCAGGTGTGGATTTACCGGGGGTTTCAGTTTTCCCCTCATCTGCACTCCCCCAGTGAGCAGTGTGTTCTCGTATCACACCGGAGCTAAATTGCTGCCTTGCTCCTCTCACACCACCACAGTCTTGTTTCCTTCCTTGCTCTGCCACAGGCTGCTGATGTGGTCTTGAGCTTTAACTCTCAATATCTCTGTCCTTGAAAGAGGAGAAAGAAATGAACATACTAATCATCCAGCAGTATATTAAAAATATTGACTAAATGGAGCTGTGATACTGTGAGGATGTAAAGACATGCCTGCATCATCTATAAAGCAAACCCAGCCGAGTTCCTTCATTTCTAGGTTGCCATTGTAGTTTGCTATTATGATCCTTCTCCTCACAGTCTGCTGTTCTAGAGGGTAGCTAAAAACTGGTTAGGAATTTCAACGCTGTAGCAGATTGGTTGTTAGAAAGATAATTTCATTAAAAATACCACTGTATCAGACAGTTGTTTCCAGTTTTGACTGGGTATTCCTAGATAGATTTAGATCAAAACCACATCAAATTCCATGATAGGAAAAAATTAATCTTCATGTTTTAAAACAGCTGTTCTCTGTCTCTGAGACAAGGGGAAAGAACTTGTTTGCAATAGAGGGCTTATGAGACACAGTTAAGAAATTACCCTCTTAAGGTTCAGGCACGACAGCCAATTGATTTCAGTATGGTTAGGATGAATATCTTCTTCATTCTTCCTTCTTGTGGCAGAAGAAAAAGTCTTATTTTTAACTTTACTGTTTCTGGCTTTGGGTTTTTGAGACAGTATAAATGTACCTCTCTCATTTGAATATAACGTGGTTTATAGGAGCTTTAGCAGATCAACACTGTTAAAAGCTAGGGCAATTTTGTGTGTACTGTTTAGGCCTTACATTTGCAAGGCAGCATAAGAAGAATTCTGTTGAATACAAATTGATTTAGATTTCCCAAAAGAAAAAAAAAAAATGTCTAGGACTCGCCACATCTGAAATAGGAGGATTGTAAAAATCGCGTTGAGTATCTTTTTATACCTGTCTCCTCCCTATCAATTTCATTCATCTCTTCAGCAAGGACTGTCAGTAACCTTGGCAACTCTGTATTTGTTTTCTCTTTTCTCCTCTGCTCCTCTGACAACTGAAAATGTTTGGGTTTTTTTTTTTTTCCTTTTTTTTTATTTATTTGGTGGAGATATAAAACTAGAGTCCAAACCACATCGTGTTAAAGGAGGAAGAGGGAGGACTGAGAAGAAAAGGCTTAGAATGCTTTTCTAATGCAGATTTTATATACCTATAAAGGAGAGCTTAGGAGTAGCTGGGACAGCTTAGATGTGATTGTAGTGTTTAAACCAGGGTTATTTTGTCAGTATATCTTGCTGTGTGGGAATTTTTTAATTGCATCTAAAATGCTGTTGAACTAAATTCTGTTGCTAAAAAGCCTGCTCAGCTAGGACACTGATTTTGGCTATCAGAGTATTCCTTCCATCAAAAGCAATCTGGAAAGGGAAGTGACCAGCGAGTCAGGTGAAGCTGAGGCCTTTGCTTTGGTGGATCTTCAGCTAAAGCCAGTTCTCTCGTAACTGAGCTACAAAGTCTTCCCAACTCATTCCTTAAGTGAAAAGTTCAGATGTCAGGCCTGTTCTTCAAAAAACATGAAAGGCTTGAAGTCTCAAAAGTTGCCTCAGGAATGAAGTTGTCTTCTGGACAGTTTCTATGTCAGGTAAAGTACTTTTGTGAGCATATCTGTAGATATCCTGAGGACCTGTAGTAGCACCACTATGCTGACTGCAGATCGCAGCCAATCCAAGGTGAGAGAAATGTGTCATAAACCTGGCCGTAATACTGTGTTCTAGCCAAATACCAGCTTAAGTATCTATACCAAGAGCTTTTGTACCAAGGACTTCCATGAAGGTCGTGCCTTTGACCTTGTTTTCACCCACCTGATTTGTTTATGGAAAACGATACAATTGATGATAAATCTTTTTTCCTCTTCCCAAGTTGCAGTGTAGGGCCAGATTCTGAGGGAAAATAACGTCCATGAATTATTAACTTAACTCGTACGACTTGCAAAGACGAGGGTTTTTTGAGCATTCGTCTGGACACACCGTGAGTTTTATAGAGCTCAGACAGTGCATGTCTCGTACAAAGACTGAATGAACATATGAGGAATTCTTTATGTGCACTTTCATTTTCCAGGATTTAGATGTTACGTAGGATGGCCAAGTGTGCCGTGTTCACCTTTTTATCTGGTTAGTCCAGATGCATTATAAGCACCTAATACTTGCTTTTTAAACTAGGGTGCTATACTTTGAAACTGAAAATCCTCTGCTATGTTGTTCTACAGTTATGATATATTATTTAACTTTAAAAGTTGTACACTGTTGAAGGACTCTGATAGAAGGTCAAGTTTGTTGATTACAAGAAAGTAATTGAAATTTGTTTTATTGGGGCAGGGGAAGGAAGGGAAAATGATTGCTGTGTATCTGATAATAGAAAACATTATGGTCATTTATTTTAGTTTCTGTAATTGAATTTCAAAGCCTTCAAGTTCAGGTGTGTGCACTGTGGATACATCCAATTCAGAAACTTTCTGTATTTCCATTGTCCACTCTTGATGAATTTTAGTGATGGTATAGATTTGTCTTTCCAAAAGTTGATTCCCAGACTGTAGTCGAAGAGCAATCTCTAAACTAGTTACAGTATTGACAAAAAGCTAACATAGGTCATGCTTCTAATTGATGCTGACAGAGCCTGCAGAACAGAACTGCTTTGAAACGCAAATAGACCATCATTTCCTCCTTCCTACACTGGCTGGGTAGGGTAACAAGCATGTGCATGAATTTGTAAGTCATCATATTCCTTTTAACCTCTTCCTAATCTGGGTATGTTTACTGAAACTCAGGAAACTTAAAAGCAATCAACAGGACTAAATTCGAAACATGAAAGGTTTGTCAATTTGGGATTTATAATTCAGTGCAATCTGCAGCGCTTCATTTTGCATTCATCTTCAGCCTTCAGATGTAAGATACCACTGGCTTTGGAGGTAAAACAACAGAGCACCATTGCAGGGATGTAATGAGGAAAGGAAAAGCACACCTGGGTCCTGATCTTGCAAAGACCTACCTGTGTGTGTTTTATAACTTTGTCGATGTCCCAGGCAGAAGAAGAATAGGGAGATGATGACAGGAGCCGCGCTGATGAAGGCAGCTGCTGAGGTAATTGCGTGGCTTTCTGGGGATCTGAGTAGTCCCGTAGCTGACAGGTAGTGGTTGCTGCAGAGTGCATCTGCTTGATGTAAATTCAGGGGACCTATTGGAAATGTTGTCCTTCAATTTGACAGAAATGCTTTTGCACTGATAATCTTTAAGTAGTTAGAAATGTTGAAACTGGCAATGTCTGACTAGTTTTCCCTCTCTTAAAACAAACCAATTATCCATCCATGACAAGAATAGAAACAGAAGGTGGTAATTTCTTGCACTCTTTAATTGCCTCCCAAAGAGGATAAAACAGTTACTTAAAAAGACTGTGTCTTCATCTGCAGTGTTGAAATAAAGTCATTTGAGGATAACTTAAAAGGGCAGATGAAGAGTCTTGGTTTGTTAAGCAAAGCCAGATCTAAATTAGCTACTGGCTTCAACAAAACTTGCCTATCATTAGGTATTCTCTCTGTCATATGAAATAGTGCAAATAGCATGGGAATTAACGCCTGGGTTCCAAAAAAGAAAAACAAAATTTAGGTAGCTGGCATTTCAGAAGCCATTAGAAGTTTTTGCAGTAGAAAACAATGGTTCATTAGTTGGGGAGCAGGCCTGGGATGTGGATTACTCTGTAGGTACCCTACAGTCTTCCCGTGTGATCTCAGATCCTGGATGTCCAGGAGTTCAGTCCTCAACTGTCTCCTTGTGAAAGCGTGCCGTTATCAGGGACTTCTACTGGAGACTGATTTCTTTACGTTATCTCTGTAGTCAAGAATATCTCCGTGCATCTTTCCAGCAGGCAGTGCATGCCAGAGGTATAACTTACCCAAAGCACTATTCAGTAGAGTTAAGTTCATCCTACGCCACTGATACCAGAGGGGTGGAGGGGAGATGTTCCCATTTAGGGTTGTTTAGACTGAGTGTTACCTCACTGATCTTCCCTGTGGGAAGCAAATGAGCGGTTGTGGTCATCATATGTTTCACGTATGCTTACAGTATTGCTCTCCACATGAACAATAGTACAGGTGCAACTGTACACAGCGATAAGAAAGTGATACTATAGATAATGTAGCATCCAGTAGCCTTGTAATCAGAGCACAGATTCAGGTTGCAGACTGTTGCATTATTCTGCTTATGAAGAACTCAGATCTGAATTTCTCACCTATCCACCCAGCCAAAATACTCTTCACCTCCTGGTGTCTTTCCAGACAAGGGTTCAGTGTCTGAAAATGCGATAAAAGTCTGCTGTGATTGTTATCTCCAGGATCTGTCAGCAGCTGTGATGGTGTTATGGAAATATCTGCAGTTAATAAAGCTTCTACAAGCTCTCTATACTTAGAAACTTCAGTTGTGCAGGTGGTATGTCTTAAAAACGTATAGCAGAAAAATGCTTTTTGTTATGCTGGCTCTAAACAATCACTTGCATTACTTTCCCACCTGTGGTCCTGGTTTCTTCCGGCTGAAGGGATGAAGATCCTATTTTTCTGTGAATAAATCTGACCTTCGGGGGACTGGCCTTTCACTTGATTAGATCTTGGTTAATCCTGGTTCCTGCTTGTGTAGTTTCTCCTTTCTTTGTCATACCTACCTTATCTCCTGTAGCCACTGTGTGGGTTGTCTTTCTCTTTGTGTAGATGCGTGCCTTGAAAAATGTAATGCTCTGAATGTTTTCAAAAAGCTACTTGATACATCGCACAGGTATTTTTAAACTTGAAAATTATTTTCAAACAAAATCAAAATTAAAAAGTTTAAGCCAGCTCTAATGAGAATCTGCAAAGAATAGTCCCTAGGGGCTGTTTCCTAGTGGATATTTAGTAATTCCTCCTTTTAATAATGTGTAACATAAACTAGAAAAAATAATGTTGGCAACCCTTCTGCTGCAGAGAGAACACACACTAGCAAGGGAGTTCAGGGAAGTAGCATAAAGTAGACCAGTGAAAACATATTTTGCTGGTATAATTGCATTTCTGCAAGGACTTTTTCCAGCATAGAAATGCCTAAAAAAAGATTTACGCCATCTAGGCAACATTGTTAAGGCAACCTCCTTCAGCTGCCAGTCATACTGATTGGATTTCTCAAATGAATAGGATGTGCACGCACTTAAGGACTGTGTAGACCCCACAACCTCACTCATGTAAGTCACTCAGTGTAGGTAATTTGTGTTCCTCATTAAGAAGTACCCCATGCTGCTTCTTTACTATTAGATTTATTTTATTTATCACCTGCTATGGTAGGATTTATTCAATTTTCCATCTTTTTCTGAGCAGGTTGCATGCAGTTTGTTTAAGAAGAAGGGCTAGCAGAGACCATATAACCAGAACTGCTGATTGGCAAAGTGGGCTGTTGGGTGAATTTATCGCAGGTTTTATTTTCTTGCTCCTAGGGAGCATTCAGTAGAACATTTGTGCTTTTCATCTTTTATTTCCTGGTGCACCTGATTGACACGTGAACAGCGAGGCAGTCAAATTTGGAGAAGCATACTGAAATGCAAAAACATAATGAACATTTTCTACCTTCAGCCTTTCTGTAGAAATATTTCGATGTAATTACTGTGTCAAACTGTACTGATAAGTAGTGGTTAATCAGTGTACAAAACAGAGGGAGTGTATGGCTTTTTGTGAATATCTGGGTTTTCTGTTTTCTTGATTCTATGGTTTTTGGTTAACCTATATGTTATATAAAATACCACTGAATGTTTTGAAGCATGGCAAGCTTTACTCAGCACTTGTCAAAACAAAGCAATTTCCATTTTCTTATTCTCTCTGGTAACAACTAGCAGAAAGTATGTTTTGGGAATGAAATAATCTAAAAAAGCTAGTTATTTATGACTTGTCAGGCATGTCATTGAAGAATCTGCCCTTCCATTGCTGGATGCCCAGCTAATGGCACCTGGTGGAGCTGAGCTTTGAGAAGGTCTGTGCACCTG